>NC_142868.1:162320625-162955833 GCF_051225735.1 Oryctolagus cuniculus | reverse complement strand
CTGGGATTTTGCTCCTACAATCTTGACCCATTCCCCTCTAGCCCTAGTTTCATCAGTCCCTCTACTTCATAGGGGTCATATATCCTGTATAATCTAAGTGGGACCAGCAATCTCTTTCAGTAAAGAGCCAAGCAGTACATATTGTGGGCTTTCCGGTTCTTAGGTCTCTATTGCTATCACTCACCTTTGCCGTTGTAGCAGGAAAGCAGCCACATGTATCAGTGAATGTGTGTAGCTGTGTTCCAATAAAACTTTATTTACAAAAGCAGGTGGCATAAGGGTTTGGCCCATGAGCCATATTTGCCTACTGGGTTGAGTAGTAGCCTGTTCAGTCAATAAAATGGCAGTGGGAGTTAAGGTAGGAGGCAGAGTCCCGAAGGTAGACAGGGGTCAGAAAAGAGAAAGCAAAACATGAAGCATATGGGGTAGTCAGAGCGAAGAAGAGCCTTGATGACAGAGCCACAGGACAGAGAGGCAACTGAAGCGTGTGGGAGATGCTATTTGACCTGAATCAGACTTGGGCCCTAAGCTGCTTGCTGGAGGAAGCACTGTAGGGAGAAAAATGAACAAACGGAAAACTTCCTGGAAATGCTCGGAAGAAAGGACCCAGGGCTGGTGCTGTGGTGTGGCAGGTTAAGCCCCCGCCTGCAGTGCCGGCATCCTATATAGACACCTGTTTGAGTCCCGGCTGCTCCACTTCTGATCCAGCTCTCTGCTATGGCCTGGGAAAGCAGTAGAAGATGGCCCAAGTGCTTGGGCCCCTGCACCCACACAGGACACCTGGGAAAGCTCCTGGCTCCTGGCTTTGGTCTGGCCCAGACTCTGGCTTTTGTGAACCAATGGATGGAAAACCTCTCTCTCTGTGTCTCTGCCTCTCTCTCTCTGTAACTCTACCTTTTAAATAAATGAAATAAATCTGTAAAAAAAAAAAAATAAAGAGACCAGATTTCATGTGTTTCATAGGTACAATTCTAAGAAGATAGCCATACTTCCCTCACTCCCTCCACCTTTTATAATAAGATCCACCTCTTGTGATGCCAGTATCCCCATATTGGAGTGCCAATTCCAGACCTGGCTGTTCCGCTTCTGATCCAGCTTCCTGCTAATGTACCTGGGAAGGCAGCAGGTGATAGCTGAAATACTTGGGCCCTTGTCACCCATGTGGGAGACCCAGATGATGTTGCAGGCTCCTGTTTTTCAGTCTGACCCAGTTCCAGCCGTTGAGACCACTTGGGGAGTGAAGTAGCTAATGGACAGTCTCTATCTCTGCCTCTCAAATAAATAAATACATAAAAAAAGAGGTGCACCTGCTGTACAACCATGGCAGACATGACCCTGGTTGTGAGGAACTCGCCATCTGCTGGCAAAGGGAGTGCCCAACATGGACTGTGCACTTGATACAGGGGGAGGTTGCAGGATGTGGGGATGGAGAAGGGATGCCGGAGGGAGCTTGGAAGACAAAGGTGCAGACTGAGGGGTCAGAGGAAGAGGTGTAGGAAGTGTCTACACAGAGACCAGCACCAGTGACAGCCAGGAAATGTGCAGAGGGCTCTGGAAGGGATGTGACCGCTCCTCTCGACCACAGCGCCTTTGCCCTGGAGAGACCGTTGCTGGAAGGGGTGACAAGAGGCAGCAGCCAGGCTGTACTTATGCTGCCCATGGTTTCACCAGAGAACGTGCCCAGCCAGAACATCAGCGGAGCTCTTCCTAACCTGCGCTCTGAAATGGTTAACTAGAAGGAAGAATACACAGGAGAATGTCTAGGAAGGCAACCTCGCATTCACTATTCCATGCAGACTGTAATTATGGACTAAAATGATGGCTGTGTTATTTGTCAGGTGGAAGAACTGCATGCCAGGCACCCTTCCAGCTTCTTGGGCTCTGAAAGGTTTCCCTCAGCTCCACTCCCCACCCTCACACAGCCACCCCTGCCCACGTGCACTCACACACTCGCTCACTGTTACACACACTCACACTCACACTACCTGTGGCCTCAGAGGATCCAGTAGTCACAGAGCTCATTGGGCAGGAGTCTCAGCACCAGCTCAGGTGGTGCTGTGATTATCAAGTTAGACACAATGGAATTACCATTGATTTTTGCAAGTATTCAAGCTTTTGGTTATTCTTTGTTTTTAGAAATTATGAAAAAATTGAACAGCCAATAATGAAAATACGACAGGGCTGTCTCCTATCTTTTGCACTTTGTATCCTCAACAACTTACAGCCATGCACAATATAACGATTTCCTTCCAAAGTAACTTCCAACCCTGGACTTCAGTATTTTAGTGGATTCCAAAACTATGACACATTTTCCCCTCCTCAGCTATCCGGTATGATTGTCAACCCTGTCCATATTACATGGACAACTGGCAAATCTCTTCTGCGGTGTCTCAGCCTGCTAAGAACAGCGAGCGCAGGGTCTGAGATGTTTTGGTCCCCATCCTATGCCAGGGAGTTAACCCAAGACCCTCCCAGCCCTTTGCCCTGGCTGGGCAGGTTGTAGTAAGTGTGGACACTCTTGTTGCCCAACCTTGCCTGCCTCCTGGGAACGCAACTGATTTCCCTTCTGTATCCTAACTAGGGGAGAAGAAAAAGTGAGATTTTAGCCAAGTTCTGCATAACTAGAAGGTTTCAAAAAGAACTCAAGTGGAAACATAGTAAATGCAGTCTTTGAGCTTTTGTTGAGACTCAACAACACAGAAGGTTCAACTTATAGATTTTCAATGTCTATAAAACTGTTGAAATTCCATGTGACCAAAGTCTTGTGCCTGTTGGAAAGGTCCTAAAAGGCTGGGAGCCAGAGGGGATAATGATTCAACCCAAGCAAGAGGAAAGCAATCCTGAGAGCAGAAAAGCCAAGGACAGTGTCAAGAGAACCACAAGAGATCCTGGGAGGTGCCCAAACCAAGGAATCTAGAAGCAGGCATTCAAATTAGAGTTGAAAGGGCCAGAAGTAAACCAAAGCACCTGGGGGCCAGCACAGTGGCACAGTAGGTTAATCCTCCACCTGTGGTGCCAGCATCCTATACGGGCACCGGTTCTAGTCCCAGCTGCTCCTCTTCCAATCCAGCTCTCTGCTATGGCCTGGGAAAGCAGTAGAAGATGACCCAAGTGCTTGGGTCCCTGCACCTGTGTGGGAGACCCGGAAGAAGCTCCTGGCTCCTGGCTTCAGATTGGCCCAGCTCCGGCTGTTATGGCCATTTGGGGAGTGAACCAGCAGATGGAAGACCTTTCTCCTCTCTGTCTCTCCCTCTCACTGTAACTCTACCACTCAAAAAAAAAAAAAAAAAAAAAAAAAAAAAAAAAAAAAAAAAAAAAAAAGGCAACAAGATCCTTAGCATTTGGCCAAAGATGAACCGGGCTGGCACAGTGCTTGGTAGAACAATTCTTTTCCTTGGCTTCAGGGCTCCCCTTTCCCAACTCCTTTGGCCTTCAAACATGAGTTTTGCAGAATCCCAGTTAAATGACTATGGTGTTTTCATTAGGACACATCACAGACGCATGCAAATGGGTGGGCTGTCAACAACATGCATTGATTTCTCACAGTTATGGAGGCTGGGAAGCCCGGGATCGAGATGCTAGCAGGTTCACTTTCTGGTGGGGGCCAGTTTCCTGGATCACAGATGGTGAAAGGGGGAGGCAGCTCTCTGGGGCCTCTTATGAGGCTCCACCCTCATGACCTGTCACTCCCAAAGGCCCCGCCTCCTGCCATGCTCACATGGGTGGACTCACTTCTATAGATGAATTTGGGAGCACACAAACATTCACGCCACACTAGGTAGGCAAGGACTAATTACCATTTAAGACACCTTCTAAGAAAAGATAGAAGCTGAGCCAACATGCCCTGTTCGAGGGTTAGTGAGTGGCTGCACACCACCTGGAGTGACATGCAGCCGTGGCGGTGGACAGGAGAGGAAAACGGCACATTTCAGGGTGTCCCATGAAATGAGCTCTCTGGACGGATGGCCATGCGTTCTGCACAGGAATGGCCAGGAGGACAAGAGAAGGGACCCTCCCAGCCAAGCATCTCAGATGCCTCTCAGCTACTCCATGCTGGCCAGTGTGTGTGGGCAGGATTCGTGCCCCAGAATCGGGGTGTGTGGAGAGGAGAAGTCCTGACGACTCTTGAGTCTCAGAGCAAAGGGGACAGCTCTTTTGGAGAAGGCAGTGTGGATGAGCTCCCCTGCTTGGGGGGCGGATGGGGCTGTCACCCCCGACTTAGGATAACACAGAGTGCTCATACCTGGCATGTTCCGAGTAGCATAGGAAGGAGCAGAAACGGGATGAGAATAATAATAATAGTAATAATAAAGAATTAGCTGCTCTCAGATGTTCTCTCCTTGGTTTCTGCTTGCCCGGGTCTGACTGGTGTAGCTTGTAATTAGTCTCTGCTTGCAGATGTGTGGTTCCAAAGACTTGTGGATTAAGGAGAAACTCTAGAATTTCTCAGGACCTGACAAGTTGTAACGTGAAAAGCTACACTTAGTCCATTAAAGATTTTTCACAGTGACATTTGAGTGCAGCCTGAGAAATATGCCACCTTGCCATTTATCATTTTCAGGGCACGGGTGTCGGCAAGGAGGTTGCTATGAAGAACAAAACAAAATGGATTGCATGTGTAGAGGTGAGCTGGCGAATACTGATAAATGTACTTCACTGAATGTCAGCAAATGTCACTTGAGAAGCCATTTGCAGCTACCATAACAGCTCCCAAACCCAACAAAGAGTAGCAAAAACAGGCAAAATGAACTGGGCGTCTTGCTTCCGCATGAATAAGCAATCAGCCCTCTCAGAAGTTACACCAGAAAGTTGTTAAACTTGATAGAAGAAGCTTTTCCAACCACACCGATGCAGACTATAGATTGCCACACAGGGCCGGAGCCCTTCTGAGGGAGTCTGTGCTGTGGCTCAGAGCCGGACTTAATAAACCCTTCTGTCCCAGGTGGGTGCCTTCCTTTTGAATGGGGTGAGGATGGCTGTTTCCAAGGAATGCTCCCCGGGTCCTTCCTGCCCCCGCTGGCTCCTTTCACTGATTCTGCAGCCCCTTTCCCCCCACCCTGCCCCACCCCCTCCTCATCAGTGTCTCTTGAACATGTGACCCAGGTACCCAGGCTCCAGGAGGTGGCCCTTGCATTCCTTATCAAAAGACCGGAAATAACCAAGTGGTTATCTGCTGGGCTTGTAGTCCCTCCCTCAAGAAAAGGACACTCAATGCATGTCCCTGGTTAGTCTGAACATCTAAGCAATAGACTCCGGCTCTTGGTGACCTGGCCAGAATCTTGCTGCGAGTGATTTAGGCTTTCTGGAAGCTGGAGTCAAGTTTTCTTCTGGGATCAGCTCAGCTGGAGAAGTTTTGTTCTACCTTCGTAGCTTGCTGAATCCCCACACTTTGCCGTGGAGACGTACCTGGGGAAAAATACCTCACTCTCCTTAAAGCTCTCCCCCGAAATGTGAAACTGATTACATTCGAATTCCAGCCCCTCTTCATTTCCTACTCTCTGAGGGCACCTCCTCCTCCCCAGCGCATCCACACGAGGTCATCCAATGCTTGTCTCCCTGCTTTGTGCCAAGACCTGCAGGGGAGTCTTATGCACACGCGACCTGCACACCTACACCCGCATGCACTGAAGTCAGCTCAGCTCTTACTGGAGCTATGCTGGGGTACGGGGCCCCTAGGTTGAGTGTCCATTCCTGGCTCTGCCTCGAGTGTGCTAACGGACAGGACTTGCCTCTTCCCACTGCCCTGCAATATGGTTAGCCTGTGTACATTGGGACCGAACATATTTTGCAACCAGGAAAAGATGGGCTCTTGGGAAACCTGGGAGAACAGCTCCTGGACGAGGGGCTGGGGGGTGGCTCCTCTCTGGCCAAACTCACTGCAGAGAACTTCATAATCCTTGGTGTTTCCTCCCTTTGAATTAGGTGCTTCCCGAGGAAGGGCCTTTACTTGGGTCTCCGGGAACTCAAAAGACATCTGTTTATTATTGGCATTGAATTGCCCTCAGCTTGTTGACTTTCATGCTTAGTTTAGGAAGAAACAGTGGTTTGTTTAGGAAACACAAAAGCAGCAGCAGCAGCAGCAAGGAGATTTCTGGATCGGAGGTGGAGGTGAGGGCCAAGTGGAGGTGAGCCTCCAGGGAAAAGGGAGATGAGGGATGTCCTGCCTGCCTGGGACCCCTGCTTTCTGAAGAGCAAATCTCTACTGTGTCTCAGTGTGGGTGGCAGGTCCCAGGCCAGAAAACCTGCGACCCATCAAAAAACACTGAAGAAAAGACGAGTGGAGAGCCTCATCTTGCCAGTGCCACTTGTTTTTCTGATTGTCACAACTGTTAAATGTGTGTCTCGAAGTTCCAATGAACAAGTATTTGTCCCTGGCAGGGGCAGTGAGAGGAGCCGGTGGGTCACTGATTAATTTCACCTGCATCCCTTCAGTGTGGGAGGGCAGGGTGCAAGGAAAGTCCACCTTCCTCCTCTTCCTCTTCCTCTTCCTCTTCTGGCCGGTGTTCAGGACGGTCAGGAAGCTCCAGCTTTTGCCGTCTGCCACCGGCTTGCCTCCAGCAGACGGCACGGCATGCCATCCTGACCTCCGAGTCACAGGATGGTCCATCTTTATACCGAGAAGGTTGGGAAGACACCGAAATGTGCGCGTGGCGCATGCCCAGGCCGACTTCGAGGGGTTGGTGCTGCGAGACCTGAAGTTCTGCTGAAGTTGTCTAAACCGAAAAGGCTGTTGGCGGGCCAGTGGCAGTCCCGGGTGTGTGCTTTCCTTTTTCCGGAGCAGGTAACCGTGAAAGTGTGGAAGGTACAAGCACAGAATCAGAAAGCTAAATAAAAAAAATGAAGCTTTCGAGTGATTAAAAAAAAAAAAAAAACCTTCCTATTGGATTGTCCTGTAGGCAGGAGTAGCCCACGTTGTCCCCTTCCCTGGGATGACAGCAAGCCACACTGGTCTGGGTGAGCTACCTCATCAACCCACTAATTAGTGGCAGAACCAGGTTTCCTGGTTTCTAATCCAGACGCTGTTTTCAGTGGACTCTGCTCTGCTGTGTGCACAAAAGCCTAACAAGTCCCCTTTAACTACTGTGCATTCTGGGCTGTTTCAAACAAAGTGTTAAATTGGTACCATAAGAGGAAGATTTGTTAAAAATACAAAACTCCTTAGAATTGCAGTAATCCCCTCATTCTCAAAAGAATGTAAACAGGACATCAATACAGGGTGCGCTGGCCCACAGGAAGTCTCCGAGCTAGAAACCTCACCCACTGCCTGCACCAGCCCTGGACCTCATCAGCAACCTGGGGCTGAGTTCCCTTGGCCTTGAGAGAAGAGCGGATACAAGATGCAAATGGGAGAGAAGCAGGCAAATTTCAGGTTAACACAGCAGGCAGGCCATGCTAAGGAGAAATGTTCAGAGGAATATCAGACTTCTAAATCATTTTGTCCATCCACTTACTCATTTAAATGAACACTTTTATTTGCCTGTTTTATGTCAGACCTGACGCTGTATCTTAACTGGATTATCCACTTTGCTTGCAAATCATGTTCCTCACATGTAGAGCGTTTTCAGCCTTTATGGCTCAGCTCAAATGCCACTTCTTCCAGAAAGCCTCCTGAGATTCCTATCAAGCTTCCCTCCTGTTCTCCCAGCCAGGACACCCATGGGACAGTATGATGAACTGTACATCCTCTCCCCGACAAGTGTCAGCTCCATGGAAAAAGGATGTCTTTTACCTCTGCATCACTGAGAGGGTCCCTCCTAATGGACTCTTTGAAAATGGGAATTAAAGCAACTGGGTTATTGCTCACCCACATTGAGATGTAAGCCATTCTGGTTTAAATATATGAGGAAAAAGCTTCTCTTCCTTGGCCACTGGTAGTGTGTGGGTTTGGTATTTAACGAAGGGAAAAGATGCAGGTTAGGGAGAGGCAAATGCGTGACTCGCTTGGATTCACTGGGCACTCCTGGTAGTGGAGGTAAAGTCAGACTGTAATCTGGGGTGAGAGTAGTGAGCAGATCTCATTTGTCCTGGCAACCATCCCCTTCCGTGATACACTTGGGTCTGGAAAGCCATTTCCCCTGCCTCTGAATGGAATCTGTGTTACAGACACGGGCCTTCGGGTCGCCCAGATGTGAAGGGATAGACATGGAGAGCACTCACTCCCCGTGTGGAGCCACCAGCATTGAGGCACCGGCTGCCGCTTTCTTAACGTTGTCCTAGAGAAGTTGGATGCAGGAATCTGTACCTTCCCTCTTATTTCTGCCCCGGCAGTCACAGGGGGGAGAGGGTCTCCCTCACCAACACACACAGCTAATTTTACCATTGGAAACTAAGATTTTGTGGGAGATTTGCAAATGTTAGTGACTTTGGGTGGAGATATTTTCTTTTTTCAAACCTGGGGTCCAGGAATTCCCTTCCTGCCTTTTGATGTCTGTTATTTTCACCTGGGCCTTTCAAGGAAGCACCTTTCTTAGAAATTCCCAGCCTTTTAAAGGCAGAGAATCCACCCCCTCCCCCAGCAGGCAAAACACAACCCGACGTGGGGAAACACCAGGCAGGAAGAAGCCGGTGCTCCGGCCAGTGGCTCGGCAGGGTTTATGCGCTCCTGTAACAGAACTCACCTGATGGAATTGAAAAGAGCCTCTCCTTATCCTTTGAAATGTTGCATTTCATTTACTGTAAATTTGTTTCCTTGCCCAATTGGAGGGAAAAAAAAAAAGGAATCTGCCTGGATTTTAGGAAGAAAAATATCTTTAAAGTTCCCGAAAGTGAGAAGGGTTGGAAAGTTTTTCTCCTCCCAAGTGGGCATTCGGACAAATACATTTATTGATTCACTTACTTCTAGTGGCTCAAAGGAAAAGGTTTTGGAAATGACGCAAATCTCAGTGTGCCTGTTTTTAGAATGAACACGGGCGTTCGTTCGCTGCCCTGCCGCAGTGGGATTTCCTGCTAGGGGAATCCGCATGGGGAGAAGTACCCCCATCTGGGGAGCATTTAGGGAAATCTGAACACCCACACAAAAGCTGTATTACCATCGCTATCCGCACTCCGGCCCAGAGGAAAAACAATTAACAATTTGCATATGCTCATGACACAAATTAAAGACAAAAGGCCCCTCGCAGGCTGCGGCTGTCATGCAGGGCTCAGCACGCGCTTCTCCAGCCCTGCATAGTTGAAGCTCCCTAACTAAAAAGAGGGGTTCCAGGCCCTCTGGTCCATTCCCCTCCGCCAGAGTGTGTTACCCCAGTCCGAAACATCTCCTGATCTCTCCAGGAGCTTCTAGGTGAGAAAGAACGTGTAGTTCCAAGAGAAAAAGGGAGGGATACGTGTATACACTGTGCCCTTTTTATTTTAATGGCCAAACATTGTAATGCTAGCTAAATAGAAATTCTTGTCTGTTAATAGGTTTCTTTAGTTTGTAATAAATAGGAATGCTAATGACTAAAATTTGGTATTTGGTATGCATTGGCTTTTATGAGCTTTTCTTTACTGTCCTCATTGACATGCAATATGGCAAGCTTCCTTTGAAACATATTTATAAAATAACTACAGTATAATTAAACCAACAAAGCCATCTTTTAAGTAAGCTTAATAGCTCAGGTTTTTTTCACCTCAGTAAAAATTTATTTAAAAAAATAGTCATGCCTCAATCCCACTGTATTTTTTATTGTGTGCATCTAATATTTCCTTTGCATCTACAATCTGTGCATATCTAATTCTTTTTGACAACTATGATTATTAATAAAGTGCTTGTGAAAGATATGCTTCATAGCTTCTTCAACAAGAATAATGTTTTTTTGTTAATGGAAATTGTAACATATCTTGACAGATACAATGTATAAGATGTGCCTTTTTCTTAATTGTTAATATTGCTGTGCTGAATACATAAGGAACAGATCAACAGATATGGCAGGTAATAATCAGAGTGGATGCTATTTTATACAATGTAACTAAAAATATTTTAATGATATAAAAGCAATAGATAAATAAAAGCAATTATGTTTAATTTTGCTTTCGGCGTGCCGGCAGTTGTGGCTGCTGTGGCGGGTGTGTCTGTTGCAGGAGGAAGCTCCAGCACAGAGATCCGCACAGGCAGAGGCGGCTCTGCAAGCCGCGCTCCGCCTGCGGTCCGCGGCCTCCGCATCCCCGCCGCACGCCCGTTCGGGATTCACGGTGGCTCCAGCTCCGCTGAGTTGCCCACAGTTTTAAGGACAGTCCGCCTCTCCCCAGGCCCCGCGGTCTAAGACCCCGCGATTTCCCCAAAGGAAGAACTCAAAAGGCACCGTGCGCTGGACCCGAGCCGCTGGAGCGGACGCCCCCCGCCTCGCGGGCCCCCGGCCGCCGTGCGCTGCCCGCGCGCCTTGGCGCCGAGGGGCTGCCTTGCTCCCAGCGCGCCCCCCGCGCGGAGAACACACGCGGTTGACATCACGGTTAGAATCTTTATTTAAAACTGTTTCCAAGGTGACAAATTACCGTGCCTCGTATGCAACAGGTTCCTCCAAAGCGGTATCATTGCAGATTAACTGTCATGTGTGGGATTAGAATAAAAGCATAAGGGATTGGGTAAAAAGGGGCGACGCTCGAGAAATAACGCCCGAGCGGGTCTCGACCGCGAGGCGGCCAGGGGCGCGGCCGCCAAGACGCAGAGCGGGCCCGGAAGCGGCCAAGGGGCGCCGGTGCCAGAAGAGCCCCCGCGGGCCTGGGGCTTCGGGGCAAAGCTTCCCTGGCGCCTGGGACAGGGGACGCTGCCTCAGGGCTGGGGAAGGCGAGGGGCTGCGACGCAGCTCAGGCGGAGAGCGCAGGCAGCCCCGCGGCCGAGCTGGGGGCTGCGGGCAGCGCGGAGCCCCGGACACGCTTCCGCCGAGGGGTGAAACTCCCGGAGGAGGCCCGCAAGGGGGTCCCCGAGTGGCTGATGTCCCACCCAAGGCCTAGACCTGGCGGCGTCCTCGGAGCCTCCACACTGCCTCCGGGCCCCTGCCGGGCCGGGCCGGGCCGGGACCTCTGGCGGCGGAGTGGGCAGCAGCATAGGCCGCCCACGCCCTCCCGAGCCCAGGACTTGGGCCTTCGCTGCCGGTAGAGGCCATTCGCCCCACTGGACCACCGGCCCCCGCCTGGCCGCCCTCTGCTCTTCTCACTCGGGGAGTGCCCCCAAAGCTCCCTGTCCCCTCACCCCGCTTCCTGAGGGGCCAGAACTGGCCGCGCTGGCCCCAGCGGGCCTCGGGCCTGGCCCGGCCCACGGCCCCCGGCCGCTGACGCAGCCCCGAAGTCCGTTTGCGTGCCGGGGTGGAGGGCGCGGGGCTGGAAAAACAAACAGGGCCGGGGCGCCGCGGCGCGGGGTGGGGCTGGAAGGAAGTGCGCAGTGCCGCGAGAGCGCCGAACAAAGCCCTCTCGGGAGCCCGTCACCCCGCGCTGACCCCAGGCCCGCCCCGCCGAGTCGTGGGGCTCCCGGGCCTCGCCTCGGAGAGGGCCGCACAGCTCGGCGGGCGCGCGCCTCCCCGGCCCCGGCGGTCCGAGCCTGCGGCCCGCCCCGAAGGCGCGAGGAAACGGCGCGGCCGGCGACGAAGCCTCACGCGGCCACGAGAGCCCTCGGGGCGAGGCTGAGCGGAGACGCGGTGCTGGCGGCCTGTGTCGGGAATCGGGGCGATTCTGGGGGCGCCGGCGCCCCAGCGGTGCTCGCCGCCAGGGAGGGGCTCGAGCTGGGCGACCACCGCGGCCGCGACTCCCGCCTCCCGGAGCAGGGCCGTGGCTGAGGCAAACAGCTGTTCCTCTCATACATATTTCATTACACAATCAGATAATGCGTCCCACCACCTTCGCAATTATTCACAGATAAACATTTTCAAGACGTTTTGACATCTGTCTTAGTGCCTGCTATTAATTTAGTAATCACTGTAGTTAAAAATGTATGGGATTTTTGCCGTCGGAGCGCCCCGTCTCCGGCGCGCGGGCCCGGGGTTGGGCGGCGTCAGGGAGCCGGGCCCTCCGGGAACGCAGCCACCTTGGGAGGGGAGCCGGCCTCTGGAGCGCGTTGACACTGCGAGGATTAAAGGGGTATCTGGTTATTTTGATTTCTTGTGGAGGATGGTGGCTGTCCCCCTCCCCCACCCGCGTACCCTCCCCACTCTCCCCACCCCAGCCCTGCACCTCCACCTCACAGAAAAGCGTTCAGCCCCGGGTGCCCGGGCAGAGGACTTGGTCAGGTCAGCTCCAACTAGGGCGGGGGGTGGGGTCTGGAGTTGTCTCATTTGGGGTAGAGAGAGGGAGACAGACCCGCAAAGAGAGCCGGGCCCTCATGGTCACTAAGAATTTCTCAGTCCAAAACGCCCTTGACAATGGGAGAGTCAGCCCTACTCAAATGAGTCCCCAACGTGGACTCTGCTGCCCAGAGCCCGGTGGCCTCGGGCAGAGGTGACCTGGGTGCTGGGGAAAGACAGAGGGGAAAATGTGAATTAGCTCCAGTGACTGTGCACGGGGCAGTCGGGGATGTGAGAAACCCAGTTGCTTTTCCGCTTGCGTGATAAACGTTGCAACGGACGCGGGCATGGCCATGCCCAGGCAGTTTCTGAAATCAGACAAGCAGAATGGGAAGCAGCCTGTGGAGCTGGAAAGGAATAGCAAACATTTCTAGCTCTAAAAGGCTATTCTTTGTGCTCCGAGAGAGAGCTTAGATAAAACTCTCCAGAGGGAGAGGAGCGCCCAAGGCAGAGGGCATCTCCGTTGCAGGGATTTGTGAAAGTTACACTTGGGGTTTGAGAGAGGGAGTCAGTGCCGGGACAGACAAGCGTGGGGAAAGAAAAGCGGCCTTGGGGGGGACTGCATTTCCCACAAAGACTATGTGACTCCAAAGTGATTTTCACTCTTTATTGTTCCAAACATCCACAGCAACAAAATGGCCAGGAATGAGAGGTATCTTGAAAAAAAGAAAACGGCGCAGTGCTTCTCCCCTAAAGAGAAGGAATGCTTCCCTGCTCACACCCTCCACACCCTCCGTTTCTAGGGCAACTGCATCTGCCAAGCCGAGTCCTGCTGGGGCATTTTTGGGGTGGTTCATTTCTTCCTCACAAAATGGACCCCCTTGGCCCCTTGGAGGGTGGTCATCCGACTTGCTGGCCCAGAAAGTCGCCTTTCTTCTTCTTCTTTTTCTTTGTCTAAATGAATCTTCCAGAACTTACCCTCTTCTTTCAGATGAGAGGGAGAGGCTCAACAAGAGAACTCAAAAGAGAAAAAGTAGGGAAAGGAGGTGAAGTAGAAGGAGGGCCACTGCCTGTTCCGCCTGAAACCCCAAGATAGCCTCTGTCTGGAAAAGTTCTTAGGCGGCGGGCAGGCAAGCAAGCCAGCAGCGGGACACAAGCCTGTGCCCTTGCCAGGCCCAGAGCAATTCTGGCAATCTCTCTTTGCAGCCCCCCAGCCTGGGGGTGGGAAGCAGATGGCAAGAACCCCCCAATATTTCACAAAGACAATCAGTGTAATAAGCTAAACAAATGCACTTGCTTTGGGGAGCTCTCAGGCAGATTTATTTGATATGCGGGGCATTGGGATGGAATTAGGGGTGGTCAACTGGTTGTTTGCGACAATCAAATTTGGGATACCAGTGAAAGGGCTAAAATAAGGGCTCTCCCACTTCTGGAACCCCGGTTAGGGCTGAGTGTTCCCCTCAGGTATTAGGAAGGATCTCATTAGGAATGCTCTCCACCCGAGCCCTCCTGTAGAACACAGTCCCTGGGACCGAAAATAACAAAACCAAAAGAGTCCCAGTGGAAATGAATCTTCCCTGCATTTCCCTCTTCTGGGTGTCTCCAACAGAGTAGAGGGGAAGGCATAAATAAATAAATAAATAAATAAGGAGGGGTTGGCTTTGGGGTGGATGAGGCTGTTGGTTCTTTCCAGTTGCTAAGACTCCACAGAAAACCTTTCACCCAGTGGACACAGCAAAGTTTCTCCCTTCAGGGCAACGTGCCTCTGAACAGAAGCCCTTGGCCAGGCGGCCAGGAGTCCTCCTCTCCCTCTTCCTATACGTTTGCTTATGTGTTGGAGACCCTCCGTGAGAGCACTGGTTTTTGCCATCATCGGGACAACTGGATGTGCAGCCATGCGCTGGAATAGCTTATCCCTGTGGACATTTTATTCCTCAAATGCTGCTCTTAGTGTCCCTTGATTCTCCCATGTGTATCCAGGTACAATTGCATATACGTTTTGTGCACTGATGACTCAGCTTGAGCCTGGGCAGGAAGCCCTGGTCCGCTCAGGGAGGTGCGCGAATTCCAACGTTGTGCTTTGGGTGGGGTGCAAGGTTAACGAGGTTTCCCAGACCTCCCGGCTTTTACGTACACCTTCTTCAGCCCAATTCACCTTTGCCGGAGAGACAGGGATCCCCTGAGACGATCCTGTGCCCTGCAACTCTTTGGAACCCTCCAGGGTCCTAGATTAGCGGCAGGACTGAGCCGAACGGGGGGCTTAAGGACTGAGGTTGGGAGGCACTTCTCAGTTCAAGGCTGAACCCGCCACCCAGGCCACCTCGCAGTTGAATGCCCCCTGGGTCTCTGGGGACCCAGTTGTGGGAGCGCCTCGGGGCGAGTGATACGCACTTTCGGGGACTGAGCTCGCCTCCCTGGCCTCCCGGGAGCAGAGCTGTATTTGTAACTGGGAACTGGCCTGGGCCCGCCCCCTCGGCCCCTCCTCCAGCCCCCTCCGCGACGCGCGGCAATCAGCCGGCTGCCGCAGCACGCGTCCTGGCCACCCCCGAGCGCCCCCGGGCCGCGCGATCCCGCAGGGTCCCTGGCGTGGCCTAGGGAGGAAGGGGATCCGGAAGACTAGCCTGCGGCTCTCTGGGGCGGTCTTGCGAAGTATTCCTTCGCGGGTATCCCGCAGGCGGGCCGCGCGCCTGCGGGTCCTCGGCCGACTGGAACGCTGACCTCGGGCGTTCTGGGGGCGAGGGGGGTGGCGTGTGCGCGCGCGTTCTCCTGCGACGGGAAGCAAGTCCTCGTGTCTTCCTGGAATCTTGTAGCTGTGTGTTCTTGCGGGTGTGAGAGAGAAAGAGGCGGACTCGCGGCTAACTTCAGGTCAGTTTGTGCACAAAGGGCCAATGCTAGCCCGAAGGTCGGTCGCTATGTCTGTCCTTCGAACTCGCCCAAAATGAAGTCACCTCTCCCCCAACCCCCTTGCAGCCTCCCCGGTCGGATCAAAGGGCCAAGGCCCCAGATGCCTGGAGGACTGAGGCCCTCCATGTGCACTCTGGCGTTCCGACACCCCAAGGGCCAAGCTGCCCTGGGGCCCCGCTCAGAATCAGGTTAGAAGCCCTAAGTGGGAAAGGAAGACCCGGAGAGCTACCCTCAGATCCACTGCCCAACCCCAGTGCATGGGACCTACCGACCTGCTGACCCCGTCAGGGATCCAGATTGGCCGCGGTGGGAGGGAGGGATGGAGAGTTGGGTTGCTACTGGAGGGACGTGGAGATGGAGAGAGGGAAGAAAAATCAGACTGGTGAGGATGGGGTGGAGATGAAGTGGGGGCTGCTTCCGAGACCTCCGGCTTTTCACCCTGCCATGGGGAGGTGGGTCGAGCGGCATTGCTGCCACACCACCCCAGGAAAAATAAAGCTAATGATGTAGTAATTTAGGAGGGGGTGAGGGGCTGGACCCAAGGAGGGAGGGGGAGAGAACAGGGGAATGCGCGCCCCAGGAGCGAAAGCAAACAGCTCGCTGTGGAGGCGCTGCCTGCGGCTCAGGCTTCCCAACAGGTTAGCAAGACAAGGATCCACCCGGCATTTCGCAGGAAGGGGGGGGGGGGGAGCAGAGCGAGAAGGGAAGAGAGCCTTGATAGAGGACAGAGGGCGGGAGGGAACAAGAGAGGAGCGAGAGAGCGCACCGCGCCGTTTAACAGGAGACTTACTCTTCCTAATGAATATTTATCCGCCGCTGCTCCACTCTCCCGGCTTCCCTTACCTTTCCGCAGGTAAGATCCTCCCTGTGCCCCAGTCCCAGGAGCCCTCCCGGCTCCCCTAGGCGGGGCGCGGGAAACGGGGCGGGAGGGCTCCTGGCAGGCGGAGTGGGGGCTGCAGGGGTGGCAGCTCTACTCCGCGCTTGGCTTGGGCGCCGGGGCATGCGACCCCACACGGCCAGGAGCCGCGTGCGTGGGCTACCTGTGTGGAATGGGTGTGAGCGCGCGTGTAAGAGCGAGAGAGCGAGAGGATGGGGTGGGGGAGGGCGGCGGGAGGCTGTGCGCCCGCGAGCGCGCGCTCCTGTTCATGGCGCGCTCTGGGGACATTTTTCCGACTTTTCACTGGGACGCCTCGGATTTCTCGCCTTTGCCTCTCCCTGCTTCCCTTCCCCCTCTTCTTGGCCCCCTCCCCATATCCCCCATCTCACCCCTACCCCTGGCTACTGAGATGCTCTTCTGTGGGCTATTGTACCGCTGGCGCGGGCTCCCTCGGACCGGATCTCAGGTCTCATAAAAGAGGATGAATAGTTCGGTTTCCGCCGTCAACCTCAACACAAAGACCGCCCGCCCACCGGGTCCCCTGTCTCCCCACCTGGTGGCTTCACTTTGGAGGTGCTGCGGCCCTCCCTCCTCCCCCCACAGCCCTCTTGGGGTGCCAGGGCTCGCATCAAGGAGCTAAGAGTGATCGCGACCTGGGGCTACGGTATGGAACTTCGCAGGCGCTTCCTGCCAGCTTCCCTGGGTTGGAACCCCGAGCCGGAGCCCGAAGACCCTCACGGGTAAGGGCACTGCTTCTTACCCCAACTCCCTCATCCTGGCCAGCACTGGCCTGCTGGGGGGAGGGAGGAGAAGGGGTCTGGGAAGGGCTGACTATGTAACCCGAATTCTTTAAACCGACTTACCCAGACACCTGTTGAGAATCCATCTGGGGTTGCGGCTCCGAAGCTGTGCGAAGTGGGCACACAAAACCAAAAGCCAGAGTTGGGAAAAGAAAATTGTTCCTCTGACCGAACCTCACAGGGCCAGTCAGGCTCCTGTCGGCTGGCTTTGCCAGGTCCCCGCCCCGCCCCCAGTGCCCCCCTCAGCCTGGTGGCCCCGGACTCAGAGCCCGCAGACTCTGCGCTCAGGGCCGGGCCCTGGCAGCTCTCCTTAAGCCGGGACAGGCTTTCTAAGCCCTGCTCAGAAGTCAAGAGCAGCAGCGCCGCCGCACCGCCTGGCCTTTCATGCCGCAGCCGCTCCTTATTCTTGTGCCTCGGCCTCTCCGGGTGCCCCGGGACAAAGCTCCTGGAGCCCGATAGCTCCCTTCCCGCTAAATCCCCTTCGGGGTCAGTGCGTCACCAGCACCGGGCCCTGCGCCTCTCCTGCCAGCCCTGTGGCTCTTAAAGAGCCGCAGCCCCCCCCCCCCCATACACACCCTTGGCGATCCCCCCACCCCAGCCTCCCCGCCCCTCTCCTCTGGATCTAGCTCCCCACGCCAGCCTGCTGCCCCAACGGATGCCCGCAGGCTTCTGGCCCCCTCCCCTCGCCTCCTCCCCTGAGCAGTCGGTGGGCCTGGCTTCGGGGCCACAGGGTGAGTGCTACCCTCCGCCTCAGTCCTCTTTTCTCTCCACCAGTGTCCACCTTCACTTCTCTACCTCTATTTTTGCTCTTTCCCTGGACATGGCCTAGATACCTGCCTTTGACACCAGCTCAAAGGTGATCCCTAAAGATGGTCGGTTTGGGTTGTGGGGCAGGGTCTTTGCTGGTCCAGCTGAAGATGGGGTGGGTTGAATAGACCAGACAGACTTGGAGGGTGCCCCTGTCAGAGGCTCCTTGTCTTTTTGGCACATGGCGAAGGCTGGTTTGTTCCACTCCCTCCTGGACCTGGGCACCCTGGAATGGGGCTGTGAGGTTACTAAATGACCAGGCTAGCTGTGTGTCTGAGAGCTTGTGGGTATACACAAGGAGGTGGTCCGGAGGACCTTCAGTATGGCCTGCTTCCCAAACCCAGGGCACTAACCCCTTCCAAAGTAACTTCTAAGAGACCAAGCGCTGGAGGTGCACAGAGGGTGTGAGAGGGGACCTTGAATTCCAGTTGTGCAGGAAAAGGAGCAGCAGAGGACAGAGGGGACAGAGAGAAGTCAATTCCTTCTGAAAACTGAAGCACGATTTCTAATATGGTGTCTCATGTTTACTGGCCAAGCAGGTCACCTGCTCCAAGAACAGGGGCAGCAAATGGTCACTTGGGTTTGCTACCTTCCACAGTTTTGCCTCTTGTCCTCTCACCAGGGCCTAGACTAGGTCCAGTCTCCCCCAGGGAGCCACGTGGTCTAGGCACAGGGTGGCCCTGCCTGGAGCACTGTCTCCAGGCCTCCCCAAGACTGACAGCATGATTAAAGACAGGCCAGAGAAGGGCCGGGCTGGGTGGGACACACTGCTGCCCTCCTGCCCACATTTGACTATGTGGGCTCTGCGGATGGGGGGAGGGCGGGCAGTGATGGGTCAGGCGGCTAAGCCTGCCCAGCCTTTCTCAGAGCCCAGCCCTAGCACACCAGTTTTGGCTATGGGAAGAGGATTGGTGGAGGAAAGTGCGTGGCCTCCTGGGTGGTGGAGACCAAAGGGACATGGGGAGGGGGAGGAAGGCTGAGGACAGGCTGACCTCCCCTGGGCACATTCCCTGTGCCATTCCAACATTAGTCCAGATGCACCTTTTAAGGAACTGCGGTTTCTAATTGATTTACAATTGGCCCTCCTGGGAGAGGCTGCCAGCGCACCCCCTGGGCTAGATCCTGAAGCCACAGAAGCCACTCCTCCCATCCCCAGCCAGGGTAGCTCCACAACCCCTAAGTCTGCCGTTCCCCCTCGCTTTTTTGGGGCTGGATCCTCACTGCCATCTAGGCTGGGCCTGTGCCTACCCCTCCCTGGGCCTGGCAGTGGGAAGTGCCGGGGGCCCAAGGCAGAGCCAAACTTCTCTTGTGTGAGGATGTGGGGGGCGGCGGCGGGGCTCATTAGGCAGAGCGGGGTGCCGAGAGGTGCGCGCGGCTGGCCCCCGAGGCCGCCTTTGAGCCGTCGGGGCGGCTTCATTAAGCGGCGCTAACAAGGCATACAAACGCCGGGCCCAGCAGCTTTCTTGCAATGCTGGGGCCTTAGCAGGGCGCCAGGCTAATGAGGGTCACTCAAAGGGGCTGATCAAATATTCAAATTTCCCCGCACGCCGGGAACTTTTATGCACGGAGAAAGTTGAGGCAACTGAGCTGTGTTTACTGTCCGGGGCGACAATTGCTTGGAGCGCGGGTCCCCGGAGGCTAAGGCAGGGGGCGGGGGCGCGGGGAGGGAGCAGTTGTTTTTGAAAGGGAAGTAATCGGGGTCCTTGAAGGGCTTCGCGGCCTCCCCGCCTGCGTGCGGCGCTCCCCGGCGCCCTCCCTGGCCGTCAACGCCAAGCGCCGCAGTTTGCAGCTTGCGGGGAGGCCCAGACCTCGGGCCACCCGGCCAGCCTCCCGCCTCCGCACGTCCAGGGGGCCGGAAGGGGCGTTGCCCCCAGGACAAACCTTCCAGGGCCGCCCTCGGGCCGAATCCTTGTCTCAGCCGCTCTGCAGATCCCCTAGCTTTCCCTTGAAACCCGAACGAAGAGCGTGGGGCTCACTCAGGCACCGCTGACGTCTGTAAACAAATGCCCGCTTGGTCCAGGTACGAGGGGGCACACTCTGCAGTCCAAACGCGCTGTCCTCTCCCTGCGCCATCTGAACGCTGTCTTTCCTAGCGCCGGGAATGGTACTGGTGTGGGGACAATAGCGGCAATTTTGTTTTGCACAGGTGACCTCGGCCTGTACCGGGCGCCGAATCTCAGATCTTGGAGTCTTGAGCGGCCAAGGGGCAGTGGAGGGGCCCAGAGGCCCCGCAGGCTGGCCTGTTCCCCCACTGCCTCGCCGCTCTGAGGGACCGGGCGCTGGTGCCCTCCGCGCGCCACTTCCGTGTGGAGTGGTCCTCGCGCTGCCCAAAGGCTTAGGCCCAGACCGGGGAGCAAGGCGGCTTGGGCCTTGAAACCCGAGGTCCTTCTGCTCCTACTCCTTCCCCCAGTGCCCAGTGCCTCGGAATTTGGGCGGGGAACTCCGGTGCTCCACAGTCTCCCACGCTACCCGAACGCACTGAGCGCCCCTAGAGAGAGCGAGCCTGCCCAGCCTGCGCTCCTAATCCCGCCAGCAGCCTGCAGCCGGTGTGGCCAGCCGCGCCATGGACCAGCCGCCCCGCCTCCCTGCCCAGCGCTCCGGACTCAACTTACGGGCTCCAGGCGGCGGGCGTGGTACTTCGGGCCAGAGCCCAGAGGCGCTGGCGGCCGCAGGGCTGAGCGGTGGCGGCTCGGTGGGCGGCGCGGAGCTAGGCTCTGCGGGGAGGCGCGGACAGCCGCTCGCCCCGCAGCGCCGGGCTGGCTCCCGGTGCACAAAGCTGCGCGCCTTGCCGCCGCCCTCCGCCTGGCTTTGCGCTCCGGAGCCGCAGCCGTCACCGGAGCTGGCGGGATGCTGCAGGTCCGCGGGCGCCCGCACACAGGCTGGAGGGCGGTGATGCCGCCGAACAGAGTCTTAGCCGCGCTTGCCTCAATTCTCCCCGAGTGAAGACGGTTTTCGATTTCAGCGCTTTCGGCGGAGCCCCGCGGCACCTGCCCAGCCTCCCTCCGGCGCGGGGCCGGCAGCGGCCGGGAGAGGCCGGGTCTCCCCCTCCCGGAGGCGGGGGTTTCGGGGACGGGAGGGGACTGGCCGGGTTCACCCGCCTGCCCGGCGCCTGGATCCCCAGCTCCGGGGGATGCAGTTTCGGGGTCACGAGCTGCTTTCAAAAAGTTGAACACAATATTCGGAAACCCACCCGTAGGAATTCTCCCCCCACACGCGGCACAATACCCACTCCCCTCCCTTTTTTCATTCCTTCCTCCCCCGCTTCCTCCTCCTGCCCCTTCCCCCTCCCACCTTTCAGCCTATAATCCTTCCCCTACAAGAGAAAGGGATCGGGAAGAAAAGATGAAGTGTCTGTTTTTGTGTCCCAACCTTTGGGCTCTTTCTGGGCCCCGCAGTGAACGATTGCCCAGAGCTTGGAGGCTGAGTGCAAAAGGACTTGGGCTCGGGAGGAAGGCCCATGGAGGGGAGAGGCTCTGGAAGCGGGCCCTGACCAGCCTTCCCTTTAGGGGAGCAGTTGTGTGCCCCAGTCCGCGGGTTTAGGACCCGCCGCCCCCGGACTGCCTCCGCTGCGGCGAGGCAGAGTAAGCGCTGGCAGC
Organism: Oryctolagus cuniculus; assembly: GCF_051225735.1. NCBI lineage: Eukaryota > Metazoa > Chordata > Mammalia > Lagomorpha > Leporidae > Oryctolagus > Oryctolagus cuniculus. The sequence continues at coordinate 162,934,658 of NC_142868.1, read as the reverse complement.
TCGCCTGACCCGGAGGGGCTTGCGTGCCTGGGCTCTGGCCCTCTGAGGCCTGGCACCCCTGGAGTCGAGGCCTAGGTAGGGCCTCCGCTCTGGGTTTAGGGGCTGGGACACTCGCCGCCCCAGTCACGTTAGGTTTCCCATTTAAATTCTCAGTCTCTTTTCTGCTCCCTCTTTGAGATCTCCAAAGTGGTGTGGACCCGGCGCTGCGCCCCCAGATCTGCATCGGAATGCAGAAAAGATCTTAAAAAAAAAAAGTTTTGAATTCCTCAATGATTTTTCTTCTGGAAAGGCAGCTTAGGATAATTATTTCAGCTTTATTGAGGGCAGATTAGTTGAAGTCTGGGCCCTGCGTTTCAATACGCGTTGTACACGGGCCCACAATGTGAGCATTGTTGGCTGGTGTGTGTGAACCCATTCAACATATACACTTTTTAACACCAAACCGAGTCCTGTCTAAATATACACAGTGTGCCGGGAAAGACGCCTCTGACCCGACAAATCTGCGTAAATCACACTTCCATAGTTACAGAAGCTTCACAAAGGGAGGCCAGCCCAAGACGCTGATTACCTCTTCTTAAAAGCAACCTACCTAAGAATAAATACCCCTGCCTGGCCAGAGGGAGGGAGGCCCTCCGTGCTCCCTGGACCTTCCGGGGCCTGGCTTAGGCGTGCGGTGTCACTTGCCCTACAGAAAGCAGATATTATTTTTATTCACAATACAAACACACAAGAACGTTCAGGCCTCATCCGCTTCCCTGGGGTGGTCTCCAAAGTTTGAGCTTTCTGCTGATCTTGGGGGGGGGGGCAGGCCCAGAGCTCCTTTCTGGTGTGTGTGGGGGGTGGGGGTAGGGGTAGGGGTGGAGGAGCCTGTCCATCTGCAAGATTCCCTGGGGTCCAGAAGGGCTCTCCCCAGCTCCTGCACAACTCTTCTGGGAGGCAGCTCAAGTGTGTGTGTTGGGTGGGTGGGGGGGGACACAAAGAATCTGGTGGCTGTTTGAGATGGAGGAAATGTAGTGTTGTTTCCTGCTTTAGAAGAGAAGCCTCCTAGTCCTGGGGCAGAGTAAAAGGAAGCACCATCACTGTCCAGAGGCAGCTGGGGTGAAAGCAGTCCACCAGCACCAAGTGCGGAGGTCGGAGCGGCCTCCTGCACCCCGGTCCTGGGCGCCGGCTCCCTGGGGTCAGAGGCCCACTAGAATCCCGAAGCCCTGGCGGGTGCTGAGGCTCAAGAGGTCGCTTCACAGTGGGCCCCATGATCTCATCTGTCCTTTCTTCCTGCCCACTGTTAGTGCTCACATAAGCAGAAAGAGCAGGCTCGACGTGTGCACCACGTCCAAACCGGGCCGGCTCAGCCGGCTCCCGGCCTCTCCAGGCAGCCACCCTGCCTGCCCTCGGCAGGGTTAGGGAGCTGCTTGCCTGCTAACGAAATCCCCCATGTAACTGCTCATCCCATTCAAGTATTCTGTGCCCATGGCTTTTGGAATTTCTGGATCAACTTCTTTGGGGCAGAGGGAAGAAGGAAAGAGGGAGAGAGCAAGAACGGGAGAGATGTGGGGGAGATTTAGAGTTGCAAAGATTTAAAAAAATTCTCTTTCCCCCTGTCTCCCTCCTTCCTTCCTTCCCTCCTCTCCCCCTCCCCCTCACTCTGGCTAAGTGGTAAAACCGTCCTTACGTTCTCGGTATTGATTGGCAGGGCTGACAGTGATTGGCAGCGGTTGCCGTGGCAACGCCACAACGACACGCCGCAGACCAATAGAAAAGCGAAACAAAATGTTTCAATGCTGCACTCACTGTGGATTTAGGGGAGATATTATGAGGCTGTTGTCATTAGGGCGATTGCTGTGGAATCGCTGAATCTTGACTCGGCGGTGGTTGGCTCTCGCTCGCTCGCTCCCTCTCCCTCTCCCTCTGTGTCTCTGGTGCTGTCTGCGCGCGCGCACCGGGCCGCTTTCCCTCCTGCCTCTCTATGTGGCTGCGCGGGTGTGTGTGTGTGTGGATGTGTGTGGGGTGTGGGTGTCCCTTACGTCCTTCCTCCTCCCCCTCCTCCTCCTCCTGCTCCCCCCTCCTCTCCCTCTCCTCCTCCCCCCTCTCCTCTCCCTCCTCCTGGTCCTCTTCGCCCCTCTCCTCCTCTTCCTCCCCTCTCTCTTCCTCTCCCTGAATTTTCTCCTCTCCTCTCAGGTCAGTCCATGGTATTCCGCTCCCCCTTAGACCTCTATTCCTCCCACTTCTTGTTGCCAAACTTCGCCGATTCTCACCACTGCTCCCTACTTCTGGCGAGGAGCGGCGGCGGGAACGGCGCGGGCGGCGGCGGCGGCGGCGGCGGCGCGGGCGGCGGCGGCGGCGGGAACCGTGCGGGAGGCGGCGGTGCTGGCGGAGCAGGCGGCGGCGGCGGCGGCGGCGGCTCCAGGGCCCCCCCGGAAGAGTTGTCCATGTTCCAGCTGCCCACCCTCAACTTCTCGCCGGAGCAGGTGGCCAGCGTCTGCGAGACGCTGGAGGAGACGGGCGACATCGAGCGGCTGGGCCGCTTCCTCTGGTCGCTGCCCGTGGCCCCCGGGGCGTGCGAGGCCATCAACAAACACGAGTCGATCTTGCGCGCGCGCGCCGTGGTCGCCTTCCACACGGGCAACTTCCGCGACCTCTACCACATCCTGGAGAACCACAAGTTCACCAAGGAGTCTCACGGCAAGCTGCAGGCCATGTGGCTCGAGGCGCACTACCAGGAGGCCGAGAAGCTGCGCGGCCGTCCCCTCGGCCCAGTGGACAAGTACCGCGTGCGCAAGAAGTTCCCGCTGCCGCGCACCATCTGGGACGGCGAGCAGAAGACGCATTGCTTCAAGGAGCGGACTCGGAGCCTGCTGCGGGAGTGGTACCTGCAGGACCCCTACCCCAACCCCAGCAAGAAACGCGAACTGGCGCAGGCCACCGGCCTCACCCCCACACAAGTAGGCAACTGGTTTAAGAACCGGAGGCAGCGCGACCGCGCCGCGGCGGCCAAGAACAGGTCAGTGGAGGGGTCTGAGGCCTGGCTGCAGCTTCCGGGCCGGGGAAGAAAGGGGCGAGGGTTGAAATGGGGGCGAGCGGGACGTGGTAGAGAGCCATCCAGCGCCCGAGAAGCGGCTGCTCCCCGGCCAGTTGGAGAAAGTTTCCGTCTGCCCCGGCGGGCGCGCGGCAGAGGGGGCGGGTTGTGGGGTTGCCGTTTGCCGTGCCCGACAGAGACTTTAATCCGGGCCAAAAGGGTGTGCCTGCGGCGCCGAGTGCCCTCACCTCGCGTCCCCGGGCCTCAGCCCCTGGGAGCCTCCGCGGCGAGCCGCCCCCGCGCCCTCCTCAACCCCGGCTCGTGCCCCGAGCTTCTCCGAGTCTGGAGACAGGGAGGGAAGGAATGTACTCCTTGCCATCTGGTGCTTATTTCCATGCATTTAAAAAAAAAAAAAAGGACTTTGCCATGAACACCAGGGAGAGAAAAGTGTAACTGGGTCCTCGTCACAAAGGGAAAGGCCAGAGGCCCGCTGCGGTGGCCTCCTCCCCGCAACATTGCGCGTAGCCTATCCCGGAGCCGGAGAGCCAGGCTGGAATGGAGAGGCCGAGTGGGCGCGCAGCAGCGTGCACACGGCATGCACCTGCCAGGGAGCATCCCTGTGGTCTGCTGAGTTGGGAAGGGGTCAGGAGCAGCTTGCTTCGGGGAAGTTGGCCACAAAGTCACAAAGTTGTATTGGGCTTGACCCTCAGCCGACAAGGCCTGGGGGAAACAGGGAGAAGAGGGAGTAGAGGGAAAGGGGGCAGGGGGAAAGGAATGGGGGGCAGAGGGGGAAGGAAGGGAGGAAGCTGGGAGAAAGCCCTTGTTTTGGAACCTGTGTCTCCTGCAGCCAGGGCTGCTCTGGGCCTGCTATACGGGGCAAGCATGGCCGCCCCCTGCTACTGACAGCTGTGGGTAGCTAGAGGGTGGTGGGTGAGTTGCCAGAGTGTGTTCTGGTATAGGGGGCCCATGGCCCTCTCACCCCTGCCTGTGGACCCAGTTTTCGCCTAAGGAGGGGAGTGCCCAGGGCCAGGGGGAGGCATCCTAGTGGGAGATGCTGGGGCAGATGGTGACCGCTCCATGCCTCTCTCTCCTGCCTTCTCCATCATCTGGTTCTTTCTCCTTCCTCTTTCTCCACGTTCCCATTTCCAGCCTCCCTAATTTTCTCTTCCCCTGATCCTGCGCTCTGAGCGGGGATCCAGAGAGCAAAGTCAGTGTGCCCTACCCAAGAGGAGCTGCGGCCGAGAAATCCGCAGCTGGCGAAGGGGGGGGGGGGGGCAGCAGGGGCGGGAGGCCCTCCGGAGGCAGCCTGCTTAGGGTGAAGAACCCCCGGGGACTAGAGGGAAAGGCGGCCCCAACCCCAACTTCCGCGGCCCTGGGGCTCAGCGTCTTTTGCTGTGCTCCCAGGCCTCCGCAGGCGGCCGGGCCCGGGTGCTACCTTTCCGCTGAGGCCCACCCCATACCCCGGAAGCCTCGGGAGGCCCGCGGAAAGCCGCTGGGAGCCGGGACCCGCGCTGGGGCGGCGGGGAGGCGCTCTAGGAGCTGCTGGGACGAACGCCCAGAGGGCAGTCGGGGATGGCGGCAGGGCGCGCGGGACAGGGCAGGCCGGGAAGCGCGGGCGGTGGCAGGCCCGGCGGCTCCTGGCGGCGTAGGCGCTGGGCGGCGGCTCGGGGGAGCCGGGTGCGGGCCGCTGTGTCAGGGCGGGCGCGGCTCTCTCTCTCCGCAGGCTCCAGCACCAGGCCATCGGACCGAGCGGGATGCGCTCGCTGGCCGAGCCCGGCTGTCCCACGCACGGCTCGGCAGAGTCGCCGTCCACGGCGGCCAGCCCGACCACCAGCGTGTCCAGCCTGACGGAGCGCGCGGACACCGGCACCTCCATCCTCTCGGTAACCTCCAGCGACTCGGAATGTGATGTATGATAGCCAAGGCCGCCCTCCTCCCCCTCCCCTCCTCCCCCTCGCCTCCCCTCCTCTTCCTTGCCCTCCTCCTCTTCTTCCTCTTCCTCCTCCATCCCAGAACGAACCGAAATCAGGATACACAACCACATACACATGTCCACACACTCCCGCCCCAGTCAAAAATATACACAAACCAAGCAAAATAACAGATTACTACAAACCATCAACAACCCCCGACCACCATCTCCGGCGAGGCCAACAGACGGTCGCAGACGCTGCTGTTGGGCAGAAAACATAAAAGAGGTGACAATTGTGTACTTTCCAGGACAAGCGCGGCTTCTCCTTTCGGTTCCCACGGACCCGGCACCCCACCTGCATGACGATTCATTTGTATCTGGGAAAATATTCTCTCTAGTTTAAAACGGTCTAAAAAGAGTCGACTGTACAAAAACCAACCACCACCGCGACGGAAGACGACAAAACGACAAAAGCGACACAGACAAAAAGAAAAAAAAAACACCACCATCTCCTTTCTGAATTTGTTTAAAAAAAAAAAAAAACTCTTTGAGAGGGAAATAGCAAATGTTTCTCGCCTTTTGTTGCTCTCTCTCTCTCTTTTTCCTCCTCGCTCTCTTTCTTTCTCTTTCTCCTCTGTTTTTAAGTCCAAGTATTGGTCCAACAAGATGCAATCTTCTGTTTTTTGTTCAGCAGACAATCATTTTCTTCGTAAGCACCTTTTTCTCTCCACTCTGTCACTGCCTGTGTGGGTACTGGTTATAAATGTGGAAAAAGAATAGTTATGACTGTAACAGATTTTTATTTTTATTTCAAAATTTTATATGAATTATGTATATCTTAATGATTGGTCATTTTCCCAGTTTGTAATATATGTGTAGAAATTGCCTGTATATGATATTGCTTTTTCTCTCCCTTTTTCTTTCTTTCTTCTCCCACTTCCCACCTCCCTCCCTGCTCACCTGTCTCTTTCCTTTTTTGGGGTTCCCCTCCTGGCTTGCTGGGTGTCCCAGCCTCGCCGGGCCCTTCTGGGACAAGGCAGGGCAGGCTGGGCTGGGAAGAGGGACCCCGCCGCTAGCAGAAGCGGAGAGTGAGACCGTAGTATACTTATGCAAAAGCTATTTCAAGTATTTCTTAGCTGCTCTGGAGGTATCTCTCACCCCCCTTAGGGCGCTTCTACTGTTATCTTAACTGCGTGTTTATCTATATGTAAAAACTTTCTAAAGCAAATACAGTATTCTCCATTTTCTTATCACTCCCACAGACTGGTGCTTTTGTTCGCCTTGGCCCTCGGCTCCTCTCTCACTCGGCCGCCGCTGGAGCTGGGGCGAGGTTGCCAGGCTGGGGACGAGCTTGTCGCGGGAGTTGGGTGGGGAGATGGACACAGGCCCTTTGGGGAAAGAGCCAAAGAGGGTGCGGCGGGGAGGGGACGACAGCCGGAGTGGCCAGGTCCCGCAACCCCACAGGCGCGCGCTCTGCCCTGTGGGGCTTTGCGGTATGTTGGGGGGCTATGTTGCTTTGTTTTTTAAAAGGAGGAGCACACAGGTGGCCAGACCGAAAGCATCCGACCCAAGCAGAGCTGAGAGGGTTTGTCTTTCTCCTCTCCAGGGAGGGGGCGTGTCGGGGAGGGACTGGTAACTGTGGCCCGGTGGGGACCGTGTGGAGAGCCAGGGCAGAGGGAAGGAGGTCCTGGGCAGAGTTCAGGGCCTCCTCACTCACTGCCCTGTGCCTCTGCGACTGTGAGAGTAGCTTTTGGCTGCCTGTCTGTCTCTCTGATATTTTCTTTCCCAGCTTTTGGGATCAGCCCTGAGTCTCTTGAGCTCCCTAACATTTCCAAGTAGTTCTGTACTTTAAAATGAAAGCCGAACAAGAGGGAGAGAAAAGAAAAGAAAGAAAGTCACCACCTCTTGCTAACCACGTTGCCCCCAGACAGTTCCCCGAGATGGCATGGCTGGAGGTACTTCTGCCACTCAGGGCAAGGGTGGCCTCTGTCCCCCAAGGAGGAGCCAAAGAGGTCATTTCAGAAAGCTTGCCTTCACTCGAAAGTCCGGTTTCCAGGCACAGAGGATTAGGGAGAAACGTGCCCGGAATTTCACGCTGGTTTCCAAACCAATTTTGACTTCCAATTTCCGTTTGTCCCCATCCCAGGCGGCACCAGGGGAGCCATACTGGCCTGAGGGTGCACTGCTTTCTCGCGTGGGCCCTTGTGTGCCAGGCGGGCATTTCCATGAGGCAGATGGCTCCAAGGCATCCGGCTATCCTCTGGGGCTTCCCACTTCTGTAGGCTGGCACGCAGCATCAGAATTGCACGTGTTCACAGCCGGGGAAAGCATCCCTTGTACGGGCACGTTTCTGGCAGTAGGGACCCAGGTGGTAGGGGTTTGGGGAGGAGCTGCCGGGATTCTGCCTGGCTTGAGCCTCCGTTCCCAGATGAGGGGCCCTGTCACACACTCCCATCGTTAGACAGCCCTGCACACTTGACCTAGAGCTCTCGCCTGGACATCCAAAGAGGCTGCTTCGGTGGAATCTGGCTGGATGTGTTCCCATCAACTCACCAGAATTGGTGGGTGGCAGGAGAGAGTGGCTCTGTTGGAGGAAGGCCCTGAAGGTCCTCAGCCAGTGACACCTGGAGCAGGTACTCTTTTTGTCTTGCGACAGAGGACAAACCTGATTTAAAATGCTTCGTTTCTCAACATACCTGGCAGAGAAAGCAGGTTTGGGGTATCTGGTTGATGCCTACTCCACTGCAGAAGACAGGGGACCAGAGTCCACACAGCTTTTAGCCCGGAGGGCTTGGGCCCTGTCTGTTTTGCTATCATTTATCACCTAGGTCGTGGTTATGTTTCCTCCTAGTTCTGCACAAACACTTACGGGCAGATTGCTTGCAGTGGGTGGTGTACATGTGTGCAACACCGAATGCTAAGGTTTTCACCAACCAAGGTCTGAGTACAAAATGGTTTGTGTGTGTGTGTGTGAGTATATTTGGTACAAATGGATGCCCAGTATATTTTCATTATATTGCATAGTATATATATGTATTTGTATGGGCTTGGACAGTTTACACCCAGTTCTGCCAGGCATATTAGGTAGGGCACACATAGGACGCTGTGTGTGCAGGACCTTTCTGTGCAGTGGACGTGGGTCTTGTGGGTTTCCCTTCTGGTCTGAGCCGCGGGGTGAGTTTCCTTGCAGTCAACCCACTGCGATGGCCCTCAGGTTGTCCATCCCAAACAAGCTTTCCTGTTCCCAGAAGAAGTGCAGGATCACAGGGGTATTTATTGACTGGAGGGCAGAGGAAAATTGGGCTCTGGTTTTCCCAGTCCAACATTTATCCTGATACATTGGGCATGGTAGGGAGGATTTGACCTCTGCCCCTTTAAGCATCAGAATGAAGGAAAAGTCCCTTTCCCAGCCAGATCTGGCCTTTTACTGTCCCCTGCTCATTCTCCTTGTTTTAGAGCCATGGTCAAAGCAGTCGATCTCCCAGGAGTCGCTGGGGGCGCAGGGCTAGGACAAGGTCGGTGAGGCCTCGCTTGCAGAGAAGCCGTCTCCGTTGCGGTGCGGAGCCCACACCTTCCGGGAGCGTTGTGGGTCGTGGCTGGGCCTGGGGAGTGTGTGCTCTCGCGTGGGCCTCGTGTCCCTGGTTTAGACCTGACGAGCCATGGGCCCCCACGGCAGCCGGTATCTGGCTCCCCTCCTGCGTACTGGAACCTTGGCACACCGCACCGCGCGCACAGTCGCCACAGCTGGCACACTCCGGCCCCAGCCTTCCCAGTGTGCTTAGGCCCCCATTTACCTGGGCCACCTCCAGCAGGGCCTGAGGGGCTTGAGGAGTGACCGCTAACTTGGCCATATTCTCTTTGGGCCTGCCTCCCTCCAAGAAAAACAGCGGCAACCCAGGAATTGCATCGGAAACTTGAATGGGCAAGATAGGATATGCAACGGGGAAGGCGCGCGTCCAAGTCCCATCTCTTGGAAGGTGCCAGCTTCAGGAACAGAGGCCGCCCTACCTCTTCCTGCCTGCCTACCTCGGCCCCAAAAGCCCCCCTCTGTCCCTGCCCCCAGGTAGGGCCGGAACTCCCCTGCACCACCTCTCTTCTTGCCCTCCTGATAAACCACAGAGTCGCCTGCCCAGTGCCAGTGCGGTTGATTATCTCCGGCGAGACGCACAATTGATTAAAATGAAATGACCCGGAAGCTGCCACGGCGCAGGGCGGGGCCACCGATCAATGGTGGGGCTAGAGGCACAGGAGCCGGACCAGTCGGGGCTGGGATTGGGGCTGACTGCCAGGGGTGGCCCAACGTTGGGCGGGGGATTTTTCTCCCATGAGGCTCTTGACCCAGGTGAGCTGAGGTGGGTGACTGTAACCCTGACTGCCCCCCACCCAAGCTTCTTCTGAAAGGAGAATGGGACAGCCTGGCACTTTGTGGGTACATTGAACGTGGCCCAGGTCAGCGAAGCACACAGCCTGGTCCCGGTCTCTTCTCCCCCTCCCTGTCTTCCTCTGCCTCCGTGGCCCTCTCTGTCCCCGCCTAGGCCTTTGTGTGACTGTCATCTGTAGCACCGCTGCCGCCTCTGGGGCTTTCTAGGGCCCTCCCCTTTGGCCCCTCCACTCCCACCCCCTCCCACCCCAGAGCAGTCTGAGATGCTGCTCGGGCGGCCCCAGGTCCTCGCTCTCAGGCCCCGTCAGCATCCCACCTCCCTGGCCCTTTCCGGCCCCAGCTGAGCAGAGCTCCCCGCCCCAGTGTGCTGCCGGGCCGGCGTCTGGCCCCAGGGAGGGCTGGGGAGGGTGAGGGGAAGCCAGGGAGGAGGGGAGCAGAACTAGCCCAGCTCCGATTTCTCCGGTCAGCTGAGCACAACTTTCCATTCGAGTGTATTCATGCAGTGGCTGATTGAGCTCTGCTCTGCCAGGCGGGGCTCGGCGGGAGGGGACAGGCACAGCCCGGCAGACAGAGGCTGTACCACACACACACACACACACACACACACACCATCTACATAAATATACCCCCACACATCACATACACCCTCACCCAAGCCATTCCACCATAAAGGCAGTCCGGGCTTGCCCTCACTTACAGACCTTCTTCCCTATCCTATGCAGTACCTGCTTTTCCAAATACACTGCTGCTCACAGACACGAGGATCCCTCATCCTTCTCCTTACGGGGCACACTCTCAGGACCCGCACACCCTGAGCCTGCACAGTGACACCATAAACCTGCCCAGCCTCACAGCCACACCCTCCTGCAGAGCTGCCCAGGCTCACCTGACAATGGAGGTGCACATCTGCATAAAAAGCAGTAGCACCCAGAAATTCTTCGTGTGTAGCCTTGGTGGACACAGTGGGCAGAGGTTCCCCAAAATTCACACACAAGGAAGGTGGCCAGTAAACAGTTAAGTTCAGAGAAGGTAGCCACTATATTTCACCAAGACAGACACACACCTGTGAACCCACCCAAACCCAGACTACACTGCTTGACTATAGGCACTCAGAGGCCACTCCCACCCATTCCCAGCACACACACACACACACACACACACACACACACCAAGAAAGAGAGAGCACCAGATAAGCATCTTCAGAGAGACATGCCTACTCTCCCGAGTGGACAACAGAGCCGAGGCCTCCATTCCAGATCCAAATGCCCAGGGTGTGCTGTTCTGCTGAGCAACAAGGCAGAGGGAGAAGAGAGAAAGTCGCTGTGGTGCAGCTGGTAAAGCTACCGCCTGCAGTGCTGGCATCCCATTTGGGCGCTGATTCGAGTCCCCACTTTTCCACTTCCGATCCAGCTCTCTGCTATGGCCTGGGAAAACAGTAGAAGATGGCCCAAGTCCTTGGGCCCCTGCACCTGCATGGGAGACCTGGAAGAAGCTCCTGGCTCCTGACTTTAGATTGGCACAGCTCCGGCCATTGCGGCCAATTGGGAGAGTGAACCAGCAGATGGAAGACCTCTCTCTCTCTCCCTCTCTCTGCCTCCCCTTTTCTGTGTAACTCAAATAAATAAATAAATAAATCTTAAAAAATAAAAAGAGGGAGAAAAATTGTAGAGTAGGGAGGCAGCCCAAAGGGGAAGCAAGAGAAAGGAGGTGATTTGAACCAAAAAGGAGAGTGGGCAGGAAGGATTAAAGAGAAAAGGGAGCAGCTGTTTCCCAGGGGGAGCAAGCCTGCCTGGGAGAGGGTGCCACTGTAGTGGAGATCAGTTCATTCCTCTAGAAAGGGAGCACTGGCCTGGGAAGTGAAGTGAGCACTGTGGGAGTACCGCACCTGTGCCAGAGATGCCCAACTCCCCTGGGGAGCTGGGCGGGGGGGAGGGGGGGAGGGGGGGCTCCAGGCAGCTTCCACTGCCCAAAGGCGCGCCCACCTCCGCATGCCACCCCTCCCTGCACTTGCAGCCGCCTCTCCCCTGGCCCCACACTCTCAGAGGTGTGCCCTCCAACACGGCTCCATTCGCAAACACGCACACACGCGTCCCTCTACCTCCGAGAGTGAGCTCAGGGCTGAGATCCCGAACGGCACAACGGCGACAAAGCACGTCTCCACTCCTACCAGTGCGACTTCACTTTTTACCAGGAAGCCGCGGGCTCTTGCCGGCTTAGTCTTTTTGGAAAACGAAAAGGCCTCAACCTGCAGGAATGTGATTCCTCCGACAGCGGGGACTGTGCAGAATGTGCTGCACGATAGGAACCGCAGGCCAGTCACGTCCACGTGCGTGTCCCCTCCGCCTAGGCCCGCCCCGCAGCACCACCACGCTGCTCTCCGCGGGCCCAGGGAGGAGACGCTCGGAAGCAGGCGAAGTGGCCGCGCGCTGAGGAGCTGCGGGCCAGAGGCAAGCACCCAGGCTGTGCTCCTCCCGTGGGGAAGAGGGGTTTGGGACGGAGTGGGGGTGGGGGTGAGATCTCTGAAGGCAGGGAGAGTGTGTGCAGCCCAAGGATCCAAACGGAAGTGCCTGAGGGGCCGTGGCAAGGTTCAGAGGTGTGAGGAGCGCGGCGGAGTGCCCGGTGCCGGGCTCGGGGAGGAGATGGACGCGCTCCGTGGCTGTGCTCCCCCGGGGCTCTGCTCCCTGATGGCTTGCGCGGCGCGCTCTCGCCCGGGGCCTTTGTCCCGCAGTCTCTGGCTAGGACTGTCTTGTTTCCGGCCGTTGGGAGGCGCTGCGGCCGCAGCCCCGGCCTCCCCTGCCCCTCGCGGCCTGGAGCTCTGGTCTTCCTGCGCGGCGGTCTTTCCCCGCGCCGGTGCCCTGCAGTGCTGGGCAGCCCCAGGCGGTGGCCGGGCCTGTGGCGGGGGGCGGCTGGAGCTCTTCCAGGCTGGCACTGGTCTTGGCTTGCTGCATTCTGAGATGGGTATTTACCATCATAATTAATTCGCCACCATTATTAAACAGAAATTCTTAGCAAGGCCCCATTAATGACTGAACGCGATGCTCATTACTGGCGCGCGCGCCTCTGGCTCTGCAGCCCGGGACCGGCGCTGCCGCCTTCTGCCTGCGCCCACCTCGCCCGGGGACGCACAGACGCACGGGAGCAGCCTCTTCAGGGCCTGCCAACCACAGCTGACCCGGCCAGGCTGGCCCAGGAGGACGAATGGAGGACGGACACATGTACATACGTGGGCGGGGGCACCAAGGCCTTTGTCCTCCCCCGAATCTGAGCTGAAGCGGGCAGGGGGAACAGGGTCAGCGAAGACCACCACGTGGCCACCGTCTCACGACCAGCGTCGGCCAGCGTACTCGGTGCCCTTCAGGCTTCTTCGCCCGTGCGCTCCCGGTAGCCGGGTGAACACTTGGCAGAGATCCTTCCTTGGGTGCGCGAGAGGGGCTCTGCCTGTCGGGCGAGGAGCCGGGGTTGCTGCGAGCTCCCATTCCAGGGTGGACAGGCCTGCGCTTGAACCACCAGCGCTGCCCCGTGGGCGGGTTTCAGAGTGAACTTTATTGAGTGGCAGGGAGTGCGCTGTGCAGATTCCCGTGAGACGCAAGAGATTTACCTCGTGCGGGTGACAGGAGCTACGGCCGAGCCCACGGGTCCCTGGAGAGCGCTGTGAGCTTCTGGCGATGCCGCGTCCACCCTAGTCCCAGCGTAACTGAGTTCGCTGAGAACCGAGGGGCAAGCGACAGGCAGAAGCGGTCGAGGTCACCACTTGGGAGCTAACCCATCCCGCCGAGGCGCACGCCGACTTCCGGGATTGGCAGCATCACCAGGACTTGTAACTGGGGCTGTGCGGACCAGAAAGGCTTCTCTGAGGAGGTGGCATGGACCCAGAGGGGTGAAGTGGCTGGAAGGGAGGAGACGCCCATGGGCAGCGGTATGGTGCGGGCCCACGGGTGTTGAGAAGTCGTGGGTCACGGGGTCTGAGAGACGCGGGCCGTCGGTTATCATGGCGGGCAAGTCGTGTGGCCTGTGCGCGCGCACTGAGGCGCACTGAGACACTGCAAAGGCTTCAGCGGTTGCCTCCCGGCCTCCACTACCGACTGCAGTTGGAGGAAGCGGGGCCGAGGCCGGAGACAGGGAGGCCCTTCGCAGGCCAGCAGGGCAGGCAGACCGGAAGTAACCACCGAGCTAAGGTGACAGAACTGGTTGAAGACACTGCTTTGCAAGGAGGACCGGCCAGCCCTTGACCAGCTGGAGACCTATGGGCTCCTGGACGACCTGATTTCCGTGTCTGTCCCCGTTTCCCGGTTACGGACTCGGCCCTGGATCCCACATCCCTGAACCCTGTTCATCCACAGGGCTCCCGGGAGGGGTCTGTCTGGGCGCTCCCGCGAGCCAAACTCATGCCCCCTGCTGTGAAAGTTCCTCCCCAGAATGGCTATTTCTGCATTAGCTCCACTGCGCACGCATAGGAAGGGAGACCAGGGGAAAGCTCGAGGCCCAGGCCCTCCAGAAGCAGCGGGGCGGCCTGAGGAGAGACCGGAGCAGCAGGGTCGGGGGTGGAGCCGGGGTCCCAGGACGCGTGTGCAGCCTTGGTGCGAGCGCCGAGCACGGGAATCTTCCGTTTGAACCATTAGGGCTTTGGGGGGTGGGGGTGAGGGTGCGAGAGGGACGTTACAGGTGGTGGCAGCTCTTCCACGTTGAAGAGCGGACTTGGGAGCCACCGGGCAGCTGGGCACATGTATTGACCGAGAGGAGAGCCGTGAGTGGAGGTCACACCCAAGCTTCTCGGTCCCTCGCCCCTCTGGCTCGCACACCTGCTCTCGGCAGGCGGGAAGTTCCCGTGGGTTTCTGCGCGCGTGGCCCGCCCGCACGTCCTGGAAGCACTGGGCGCGTGTGACACGCACCAGGGAGCAGGGCAGGCAAGCCTCGGCTTCCAGACCGCTCTCGGGTCCTCGCGGGAGCGGTGAGGGGCGCAGAAAGGACGTGCGGAAGACGGGAAGCCGGTCAGGGCTCTGTCCAGTCCTGGCGCCCAGGACGCCAGCCCGCCTTCCGGGCGAGTGGGGAGGCCGCAGAATGCGCCAGTGTCCCGGGGCAGGGGCGCGGTGGAGGGCGGAGGTGAGGGCAGCGGGAGGCACTGACGCCCTCGGGGAGTCTCCAAACCTGTTTAGGCGCTCTCAGGAGCTTGAGACCCAGGGAAGACTCCTGGTGCGCCTCCAGCGACCCCGTGAGCCCGCCGTCCCCAAGCTCCCACCGTGCGCTCCCTAGCCGCAGGCCAAGCCGGGTCCCAGGCAGACGGTCGCGCGCTCTGTGGGCCATGGGCGGGTTTTTGCTGCCACCTCGCGGCGCTGGCGCGCAGCATCCGAACCCTCGGCGCCGCGGGCTTTGGCCTTGCACGTGGCTTGCGTGGCGGGGCTTCGTCATACCGCCACATCTTTTTCCGCTGGACTTTCCGCAGCGCCGGTCCTCCCAGGAACGCCCCCTTCTAATCTTTTTAAAGAGGCTTGCGACAGGCCAAGCCCTGTCGTAGACCAAAGTCTGCATTTTGGCATCTGTACGACCCTCCATCCTGGTCTGTGGGCTCAGCTTTCTAACTCCTGGCTGTTGCTTTGCCTGGTGCCGTAGTGTCGGCGTCTCGCGCGGTGACCTCCTCACCCCCGCACAGTTGACTTTCCTCCTGCGCCTCCCGGCTTGTACAGCGGCGACGGGCGGCTCCCTGGCATGACGGAAGGAAGCCTCGCCCACTAGCACCCAGGCAGCCCCTCCACACCCGCCCGCAGAGCGCCCCTCCACCTCACGCCCCGGTCCTGCCCCTGCAATCATAGTTGGGTGGAAGCAGAGAAATGCAGCTCAAATTGCAGTTTAAATGGCCACGAGGACGTGTCAGCACAGAGGCCTTTGCACAGTGCTGGGCAGGTGAGAGCCTTGCAGGCTGGTGGGATGGGACCGGCGAGTCCGCAGACACCAGATGCAGAGGCGTGGGGGCTGCCAGGGCCAACAGTTTCCTGAGGCCACCCAGCGTCTGATGGAGGAGGCACGGCCGGCTGTCTGACCTCCTGAGTGGAATCCTGCAATGTTGGGTTCCTTCTTCTCCCACTTACACAGATAAGGGAAGGGAGGGTGGAAGGAGAGAGGAGGGAGGGGCAGCAGAGGGCGACAGCACAGGCTCTTTGCCTTTTCTCAACTGCTCACCCGATTCTTAAGTGTTTATTTTTCACCTACTTGGAAGGGAAAGAGAGGGAGAGAGAGAGAGACTGACCTTCCATCTTCTGGGTCTCTCTCCAAATACCCACAACAGCCAGGGCTGCGCCAGGCCAAAGCCAGGACGCCAGGACACAGTCTGGTCTCTCATGTGGGTGGCAGGGGCCCCAACACTTGAGCAGGCTTCCAGGATGCTGTACAGGAAGTGTGTTGGGAACAGAGAAGTGGGGACTCCAGCATGGGCTGTGGGCTTCCCCAGCCGCACCACAACGCCTGCCCCCGGTTCTCTAACGCAGGCTAAGTGCCCTCTTCAATCTCTTCTCTATAACCCAAATTTCAAAAAGCTTTGTATTTTTTTTAAGATTTATTTATTTACTTGAAAGTCAGAGTTACACAGAGAGAGAAGGAGAAGCAGAGAGAAAGACAGAGAGAGAGAGAGAGAGAGAGAGAGAGAGAGAGAGGTCTTCCATCTGTTGGTTTACTCTCACAATTGGCCTCAATGGCTGGAGCTGTGCCGATCCAAAGCCAGGAGCCAGGAGCTTCTTCCAAGTCTCCCACACGGGCACAGGGGCCCAAGGACTGCTCCCCGGGGCCACAGCAGAGAGCTGGATCAGAAGAGGAGCAGCTGGGACTCAGCGCCCATATGGGATGCCGGCACTGTAGGGAGCGACTTTACCCACTACTCCACAGCGCAGGCCCCAAAGCTTTGGTTTTTGTTTTGTCTGTTTGCTGCCGAAACGATTTGGGAGCAAAACCTGGCCTAACCTGTATGAAGCTATTTGTAGTCTTTATATGTCCCGCTAGGCAGAGACATCAGATGTGTCACTGCAGAAATATCAGTGTGTTTGATGAAAACACTGACCTGGGCCCACTAAGGTGGAAGTTTGTAATACTTAATATACATCCCACTAGATGGCTTGCCTTTCTGAAATCTCTGACATCCTAAATTCCCAAAGGTTGTGGGAAAGGGATTGTGGTCTATCGGATTGAGCCCATGTGGTCTGAGAAGAGATTCACAGTGGGAGAGGAAGTTGGCGGAGCTAGAATTTAATGATGGAGATGGATAAACTGTGAAAGGCAAAGTGCAGAGGAAGGGCAGAGTCACAAAGCCACCAAAGAGGGTGGCACACATCCCATGTGGATGCCGGTTCAAGTCCCGGCTGCTCCACTTCCAATCCAGCTCTCTGCTAATGGCCTGGGAAAGCAGTGGAAGATGGTTCAAGACTTGGGCCCCTGCACCCACATGGGTGACCCAGAAGAAACTCCTGGCTCTTGACTTCGGATCGGCCCAGCTCTGGCTGTCATGGCCACTTGGGGAGTGAACCAGTGGATGGAAGACTTCTCTGTCTCTCCCTCTATCTGTAACTCTGCCTTAAATAATAATAATAAAAAAAACCTTAAAAAAAAAGAGGGTGGCATTCTGGAGGGTTTCGGGGGCTGGGGACTTCATTTCCACACAAGGTGGATGAATCTCGGCTCCTGGCATTGGAGTGAGAGAAGAAGCCTCTGCCCTTCCGTTGTATTTATTTCTCTGGATGTCTTCCTGTCATCTGCATGATTGGAGGATGTGCCCAGGCTCTGACTTGTGAAAACCAGCGTAGCTGTCTCTGGACATTTCGCAGTGAGTTAGCCTGGCGGACAGGCCAGGTTTGGACCCCAGAGGAAAGGAGATCCACTGGGAGCTTCCCATGCTGGCAGCAGCCACGGGTGCCTGTCTCCAGGCACAGGGCTGCTCCCCTGGTCAGCTCGAGGGGCCTGGGCTGCATTCAGACCTGGTGAGCTGCTGGGGCCCATGGGTGTGGTCTTCCGGGTGAACCTGCAGATGATCCTCGCATCTTGTGAGCGTGGACTCCATCCTGGCCACCCTTCTGGGCCTGGGAGCCATTGTGTCCACAGGTGTGGAAGGCGATACACATCCTCTGCTCTGGGACCAAGGGGGAAACTCAGAGCCACAGTGGGCTGGGCAGCCAGGCTGGCGGCGTGGGGCCTGGAACGAGTCCAGATATTCCTTCTTATTATTTATCTTGGGGCTCCAGGCCTGAGGCTGACAATTCCTGCCTCAGTCAAGGCCCCCTAGGCCATCCTCCATGAGCTGTGGCCCGTGGACATACCTCTCCGACAGAGAGAGTAACGCAACACTTACTTTGTCACTCAAGTGGGAGCTAGAACTTTCCTTCCTAAATGGGGAAAGGTCAGAAGGATGGAGGTGGAGGAGGAAATATTAAGGCCTGAAAAGGTTTTATCTAAAAAAATTTTTTTAAAGATTGTGGGGTTTGCTGCTGCTTGCTGAGGCTGCTCGCTCCCTGAGTGGGACCCTCCCCTTGATGCCAGCATCCATCCTGACTCTGCCTCTGCAAGTCTGGCAGGTGGATAGCCAGGGGCTCCCTGTCCTTGGGAAAAATCCGTCTCTACAACAAAGCCACGGGCAAGTGCCTAAAACCTGAAACCTTTGCGTGAGAGACACAGCCCCAAAGGGAGGAGGAAATAAATGTTTTTTGTTTTTTGTTTTTTGTGTTTTTTTTTTTTTTTTTTAAAAAAAACATTTATTTATTTGAAAGGCAGAGAAACAGGGAGGCGGGGTGGAGGAGGGGAGAGAGATTTTCCATCTGCTGATTTATTCCCCAAGTGGCTGTAACAACCAGGGCTGTACCAGTCCAAAGCCAGGAGCCAGGAACTCCATCCTGGTCTCCCACATGGGTGACAGGGACCCAAGTACTTGGGCCATCTTCTGCTGCCTTCCCGGGTGCATGAGCAGGAAGCTGGATGGGAAGCGAACAGAGCAGCGGGGACTCAAACAGACACTGATAATGCTGGTGATACAATACAACTGGCGGCTTAACCCACCGCTCCACTCCACCAGCCTGAACACTGTTGTCCGGCAGTGTGCTGACTGCTCCCACACCTCTGATTGTTATCCTCACAGCACCCTGGGAGATGAGTATTCGCTCCCTGCTTCACAGTGCAGGAAACGGAGGGTCTGCTGGTCCTCTCCATCAACCCAGTGTCAGCCTGCAGCAGGGCCAGGGGTCCCACCACAAGCTCTGCTTTGTCTTTCTTCCAGGAAGGTGGAGAGGCTGGAGCCCTGACGATGTCTGGGGTGCAGCTCCCTTCAGGAGCCGGAAGCTCTGAGCTCTGGGGGATGACCCAGGAGGGCCTTGCTTCAGGGTAACCCAGTGGAGCACCTGTCCCCCGTGTCCCTGTCAGAGACAAAGGAAATGATGTCACTTCCGCTTCTCCCTCCCCAGTGGGATTCATCTCCCGCGCTGTTCAACGCTTCCTTCCGTGTCCCCCCCCCCGCCCCGCCATGAGAACTGGGGCAGTGCTGCCTGTGGTGTTTATTTAATGTATTGTAACCCCCTACAGTCTAGTGCTAAGAGCCCAGACTGCTCTTCCCTGGGATGTTTGGGCTCCTGAGTCACTAGAGAAGGGCCTAGAGACAGGGCAGGGTCGGCAACCCGAGCTGGGGAGAGTGACTCAGACCGCTGAGTCATCCTGACCTGTCCAGAAGCAGAGGAGATGGGAGCCCTGCAGGGGGTCCACAGGAGATGGGATTTCCAGGTGGAGGAGGAAGACCCAGCTCAACGGTGGGGGGAAGTCACAGAGCAGAAAGTGCCAGGCAAACACAGTGCCTCCACTGAGACAGGCCTCCAAAGAGCCCAAGACCATGTTCTGCGTGGCCCACCAGGGAATTCCATGTATGACTAATTTCCCCTACTGGACTGCAGGCAGGGCTGTGCTGAAAGCACTTTTGTAATCCCCGCAGCACCCAACACAAAGCCAGACTCTAGTTGTTTGAATCCATGAGTGAGAAAATGAATCAGCATGGGCTCAGTGCCATCGGCAAAGAAGCCAGGCGTTACCAGCCTGGCGCAGAATATGCCCAGGGAAACCAACAGGTGTTCTAGCTGGGACGTGCAGGACCTGGAGCCTCTCAGACAGGAGTGCCCAAGTACAGTGGGGTAGCCTGGAACCAACAGGGGGGCTATCTGGGCCCAGGTGTGAGGGCAGACGCCAGGGAGCTTGCAAGGAGAAAGTGCTACCCAGACAAGGGCGGGACAGCACAGGGTGGGCATCGCTGAAGGCACAGGTGGGCATAGGGGGCCAGCAAGGAGAGTGGTCTTGGAGATGCTGGCACACTGAAGCACTTGGAATCCAGACTCAGAACACCCATACCTGGGGGCGATTTGGAAACTAGCACAGAGAGTTCTTCCCTCGTGCTACCTCACCCATCATATTTTGATGAACTTCAGAGTAACCCCCTCTGCTCTTTCCCTGTTTCTTTATTGAATTTCTTTTATTAACTCGTAAGAATGTATTGCTTTTCAAATTTTTTAAGTTTCAAATTTTTTATCTATTTATTTGAATGAGAGAGACAGAGAGACAGAGAAGGCACTCCCATTCCCTAGTTCATTCCTTAAATGCCCACAAGGGCTGGCTGAATCCAGGCACCTGAACTCCACCATGGTTTCCCACCTGGTTGGCAGGGACCATCACCTGCTGCCTCCTGGGGTCTGCATTAGCAGGAAGATAGAGCCCAGGTACTCCCAGGTGGGATTTGGGCTTCTCAACTGGCATCTTAGCTGCCAGGCTACGCACCCACCCCTCTTTATTGAATTCAAAAGTCAATCACTTGGACCCAAGTCTTCAGGTCCATTCATCTTTTTTTTTTTTTTTTAATTTGACAGGTAGAGTTATATATATATATATAGAGAGAGAGAGCGAAAGAGAGACAGAGACAGACAGAAAGGTCTTCCTTCCATTGGTTCACTCCCCAAATGGTTGCTACAGCCAGGGCTGTGTCGATCCAAAGCCAGGAGCCAGGTGCTTCTCCTGGTCTCCCATGCGGGTGCAGGGCCCAAGCACTTGGGCCATCCTTCACTGTCCTCCTGGGCCACAGCAGAGAGCTGGACTGGAAGTGGAGCAACTGGGACTAGAACCCGGTGCCCATATGGGATGCCGGCACCGCAGGCAGAGGATTAATCTAGTGATCCACAGCGCCAGCCCCCATTCATCTTTTTTGTTAACATGGGAGAAACAGAAGGGATCAAGCTGACGTTCCAGTCTCTCCACACAGACACATAGGCTGAGCTGGCTTTGGGTGGTAATTTCTATTTAGTGAGTGTGGCCCACAAGAGCAGGTGAGGCCATGGCGTTCATGAGGCAGAGCAAGAGAAAGAACTCACTGTGTCTGGGTGTCCCGGGGAAGACTCCCTACTGTCCATCTGCCTCCGCGGGTCCCATTGAACAAATGGAGAACTGCAGCCCAGTGTTTCTGTAGGTCACTATCTCTGCAAAAGATCCCCCCCAGTGCTGCAAGGCCAAATCTCCACCCCCTCGACAGCTCCTTTGGATTTGTAGCCCGAGAGGGAGGGAGCTCCACCTTGGAGGTAAGAGGGATGTCAGACAGAAGCCCAGGTTTGAACTCCAGTTCCATGCAAAAGCTCTGCACCCTGGAGCAGCCTCAGTCTGCTTTGCGTACCTATAAAATGGGTACAGTGCCATTTGTCTCACTAGTGTTGATGGGACATAAATGAGAAAGTAGATACTTCTAGCCCAGTGGGTGCAGCCTCTGGAGAAGATCCAGGTATGGTGATGGCAGCTTTCGGTGGGCTGGTGGTGGCCAGGACAGGTGTAGAGGAGTGAGTGAGAAGCTGGAGGCGGGGTAGGGAGTGGTGGTGGTTAGTTTCCTAATCGCCCCCAGGCATGGATGTTCTAAGTCTTCATTCCGAGTGCTTCATCTCCAAGAACACTCTCCTTCCTGGCCCCTTACACCCAGCTGTGCCTCCAGCGATGTCCGCCCTGTACTGTCTCACCCTTGTCTGGGTAGCACTCCCTCCTTGCAATGCCCTCAGGTGGCCGCGTGACTGCAAAATGCCCAGGTGTGCCTGCTCTGCTCCTCTGTGATGCGGGGCACCTGAGTGATGGCCTTTACAGATTCCCGGTGACATGGTCCAGGGCGCTCTTGTAGAATCCCCTCTCATTCCTGCCCCCTTTAGGCTCTACCTTGGTTGTATGGTTGCAGGTTTTCTACTGCTGCATGGTAGGGACAGGGCAAGGTGCCTATCCTGTGCCAGTGGGGCCTCCTTTGTTCCTTTACACCCTGTGCACTCTTCTTTCCCTCCCTGCTGCCTTGCCTTTCACCCACCCCCTGCCTCGTCGGAGCCAGCAGCCCCCTCCTCTAGCCATCCTTCTCTTCCATCACATCTGCTGGGCGCCTTGGCCTTCAGCCACTGGTTCCACATTACAGATGAGAAGGTGGAGGCAGAGAGATGGCAAGAGGGCTTGCCCACGGCTGAAACCAGAGCAATGCCAGGGCCAGGAGGAAGGAGCACCTGGTACACCTCAGAGGCCAGTGCAGAAGGGCCCCTTGCAGGCCTCACTGAAGCTGTCTGGTGGTAGCTGCATCTCTCCCACACTTGGTGCCCAGGGCACCATTCCCCAGACCTACCTGCCACAAACAGCACCCGAGGCTCTGGTCAAGCGGTCACAATCCTCAGAGCTTTTTGACAAAAACTCCAGGTGCTCCAGGTGAGTCTTATGAACATGTAAGGTGGGAAAACACTGCTCAAGGATCTTGCCACTCAAAGTGGTGTGTGTGTGTGTGTGTGTGTGTGTGTGTGTGTGTGTAGGGCATCGCCATCACTTGGGGTCTGGTTAGAAATACAGGGCTTAGGCCCCACCTCGTTATGCATTTAACAGTCTCCTGGTGATTTGCACACGAGTGGCTCTGCAGTTCTTCCAGGTGACCCAGTGCTAATCTCAGCCATGGCATTTCACTAACCTGAGCTCTTGGTAGTCCTAGCACCTGCCATGTTGTGACGACCAGACTGGACTCAGAGCTGAACACATGTTGTAAAGTTCAGAAATGATGACCAATGCTGTCATCTGGCCTTTGCCCTTGCACATTGTTCCTTTGACTCTGGTCACCCAGGACTCCCCAGCCTGTCCTGTCACAGGTGCCGGCCTCCCCACCTTGCCGCAGTGCCGGCTCAGTGTGGGAGGGGGGTGGGGAGCCCCTCGTTTCCTGCAGGGAAACTCCTGAGGAGGGGCCAGCCCTCAGGTGGGTTCTCACCTTGACCATTTCCACAGCCCCTACCTCTGGCCAAGCAACCCAAACGCCAACATCATTCAATGGACAGGTGATGCAGGAAAACGGGGAGAACAACCCCAGAGAGCCCCATTACTGGGGGACACGCCCAGAGTGACCTTGCTGGTCCCAGAAGTTGGTTTGCGTGATGGACAGGCCTTGGAGGGTGGCTGGACTGGGGCCAGCAGCTGGAACATCACAGGGGTGAGGACAGGAACCAGAGCAGACGCGTGTGGGTGGGATGGTTGTGCCAGCAGCAATGCATTCCCTGGTCAGGAAGAAGAGGACCTTGGGCATTTCTTGGCTCCAGACAACCCCTTCTCTATCAAGATTTGTCCAGAAGAGCTGCCCCAGGTGGGGCTCTGGAGCGCCTGCACCTGCCCCTGGCCCTGTGTATTCACAATAGCCGGAAGTCTTGTATTACCAGTTCACCCTCTTCAACTTTACGCTCTGTCCTGTTTGTGCCCACAGATGTCCTCCCTGCATGAGGTCACATGTCCCCTCTGTGTGTGAGAGAGAGAGAGAGGGAGAGAAACAGAGAGAGGGAGAATAGGGTCACTATTTTATGTGACTCTGTTGAGGTTTATTCTACGGAAGGCAGAGTTTATCACACTTTGCTGTCCAGCTCATTGTGTGGATTTCCTATGCCAGCTTCCCAAATGCAAATATTCAATCTACAATAACCTGCAAAAACAATACGCAGGTTTTCAGTCCGTGGCTCTGCAAGTCCCAAACAACCAAGAGCCCAAAATTCCTTCCAGCAGGGGAAACTGACAGTTTTGGGGGGCACAGCCCACAAAGGATGCTTTAAGGGAGTCTTTCCTGAAAAAGGGAGATCTTGGCCCCCTGCGATCTGGTTCAAGTTGGCCTCTTGGAAGGTATTCTTCTGAGCAAGCCATGGTTCCAAGACCCAGAGGCTTAAAGTAGAGGAGAAATTCCACATGGCAGGGGCCTCCACAATTACAGCACCTGTGGGGCCTCTGAGATTCGGGGACACCCTTCCCTGGGCAACCTGGGGGCTCTAACCCTTGGAGGTGACGTCCAGGCCCACATTGCTGCTTTCCCTTTACGCTGGCTCTGGGGCCCTTTGTCACAGCAGCAGTTTGCAGCCAGCTGTCTCCGGGCTGGGCCGTGCACTGGCCTGGCCCAGGGGCTCAGCTTCGGCGAAAAGCTTTCCTACAGGCCTGCCTTCAGTTCTCTGTGCACGGCCTGGCCCGCTGTCCCCAGCAGATTTGCTTTTCCTGCTAACTCCTCTCTCCCTTCTCCGTCTTCTCTCTCCAGCTGGGCTCTGTGCCCTGAAAGACGGGCCCCTTGCAGGTGGAGGAGCCAGCGCCCCACGCCCTTGCCCCTCGGTCTCTCCCCTCCCAGGGCCGCTGCCTCCCAGCCTGGCCCCGCCCCCCGGGGCACCTGCATTGTTTCCTGTTGGGGAGACGAGCAGCTGCCGCGCTAATTGCCACCAGCAGGGGGGCTGGGCTGCGGCTCGCAGTCCTCGCGCCGATTAGGTGGCTGCCCAGGGTGGCGGAGCGGGGGTGGGGTGAGCGGTTGTTCCGGAGCCGAATGAGCTGAGCCAGGGCTGAGCATTATTCCAGGAATTTTAAACACTCGTTAAAGGCTTTGCTGTGTCTCACTTCAGTACACATCATGCTCCAGTTACTGCTCGGAACCGCGGGGGCAGCACTTATCAATATTTTAGCAAGAGAAAGGCAAATGATGTTGAAACATTGGACTATATTTCCATCTGTTCAAGCTGCAGTGCGACGAGAGCAGCTCCTCCCAGCTGCCTTGGGAACAGCCATACCCACTGGCTGGCCTCCACGCCTGCCTCGGTTTCTCCTCCGCCTCCCCCAACTGTGTCCCTAGTAATCAGGTCTTGTGGCCTTGATAGGGAGCAGGTGTTGGGTTTGCTAGTAGAACAGGGGGTGATGGCAAAACAAAGGATTTGAGCTTGGGGCCGGGGCTGTGGCATAGCAGGTAAAGCCGCCACCTGCAGTGCCAGCATCCCATATGGGCACCAGTTTGAGTCCTGGCTGCTCCACTTCCAATCCAGCTCTCTGCTATGGCCTGGGAAAGCAGTGGAAGATGGCCCGAGTGCTTGGGCCCCTGCACCCACGTGGGAGACCCAGATGAAACTCCTGGCTCCTGGCTTCGGACTGGAGCAGCTACAGCCATTGCAGCCATCTGGTGAGTGAACCAGTGGATGGAAGACCTCTCTTTCTCTAACTCTGCCTTTCAAATAAATAAATTTTTTTTCAAACTGTTAGCATATTTTTCTTATTAATTTATTTATTTGAAAGGCAGAGTTACAGGCAAAGAGAGAGGGGGAGAGAGGGAGAGGGAGGGAGAGAGAGAGAGTGCTTCCATCTACTGGTTCATTCCCCAAATAGCCGAAATGGCTGGAGCTGGGTCAATCCAAAGCCAGGAGCCAGGAGCTTCTTCTGGGTCTCCCACGTGGGTGCAGGGGCCCAAGCACTTGGGACATCTATTGCTTTCCCAGGCACATTAGCAGGGAGATGGATTGGAAGTGGAGCAGTCAGGACTCAAACCAGAGCCCATATGGGATGCCGGCACTGCAGTGGTGGCTTTACCAGCCAAGCCACAGTGCTGACCCTAATAAATAAATCTTAAAAAAAAAAAAAGTATCTGAGCGTGAGCCCCACTTGTTAAAATGTACTCTCCCTATCAATTCACAAAAAGGAGACTAACATTGTCTGCCCCTTTATTTATTTATTTATTTATTTATTTATTTATTTATTTATGTATTTTTTGACAGGCAGAGTGGACAGTGAGAGAGAGAGACAGAAAGGTCTTCCTTTACCGTTGGTTCACCCTCCAATGGCCGCTGCGGTCGGCGCACTATGCTGATCCGAAGGCAGGAGCCAGGTGCTTCTCCTGGTCTCCCATGGGGTGCAGGGCCCAAGGACTTGGGCCATCCTCCACTGCACTCCCTGGCCACAGCAGAGAGCTGACCTGGAAGAGGGGCAACCGGGACAGAATCCGGCGCCCCGACCAGGACTAGAATCTGGTGTGCTGGCGCCGCTAGGTGGAGGATTATCCTATTGAGCCATGGCGCTGGCCTCCCTTTATTTATTTTAAAGATTTATTTATTTATTTTAAAGGCAGTGTTACAGAGAGAGGGACACACACACACACACACTTTCCATACACTGGTTCACTCCCCAAATGGTCAGAACAGTTGGAGTTGGACCAGGCCGAAACTAGGAGCTTAGAACTCCATCTAGGTCTCCCACATAGTGACAGGAGCCCAAACACTCAGATCATCTTCCTCTGGTTTCCCAAGAGCATTAAAAAGGAGATGGATCCAAAGTGGAGCAGCCAACACTCGAACTGGTGCTCATATGAGATGGCAACATAGCAGGCGGCAGCTTAAATTTCTCGACCGCAACAGCCCCAATCTGTCCCCTTTGAAGCCAAGAGACACCACCCCCAACCTCCACACTTACCTGGCTGAGTGCTTGCAAATTGTCCCTCCTTCAACAAGGCCTAGGAGTCAAGGAATAAGGAGCCCTTTTGTTCCCTAAGACAGAACGAGACACTGGTGCTTCCTATTTCCCATGAGACTGACTCCCAGTAACTCCTCCCTTCAAAGCTATTTAATATGATTCACCTGCAGAGACATATAACTAGGGTAGAGGAAAGACCTGAGACATTAAGACTAGCACCCGCAGGGGCTGGTGCCGTGGCTCAGCAGGTAAAGCTGCTGCCTGCAGTGCCAGCATCCCACATGGGCACTGGTTTGAGTCCCAGCTGCTCTACTTCCAATCCAGCTCCCTTCTATGGCCTGGAAAAGCAACAGAAGATGGCCCAAGTGCTTGGGCTGCTGTACCCATGTGACAGACCCAGGAGAAGCTCCAGGTTCCTGGCCTCGGATCAGCCTAGCTCCAGCCATTGTGGCCATTAGCCATTTAGGGAATGAACCAGCAGATGAAAAACAATTCCCTTTCTCTCTCTCTCTCTCTCTCTCTCTCTCTCTCTCTCTCTCTCCCCTTCTCTGTAACTTTGCCTTTCAAATAAATAAGCAAATCTTGAAAAAAGACTAGCACCTGCAGGCCGTGGCCTCACCCTGCAGAGCAAGATTACTGGGGCTGCTCTCCAATCTTGGGTGTGGGGTAAAGACTTGTTTCTGGCACCAAGTATAGAATAGCTTAAGGTGTTCATCCAGCCCTCCCTGATGGCAGCCAGGCTGGTGGTAGCCTCCCTTCTGGGTTCCACTGTGGTAGCTGTAGCAGCAGCAGGGAGTAGAGGCTCACATTTCCTGCAAGATCTTGAGCTGCAAAAGCCAAGTGCCCACTGGTTCCAACCGGCTTCTGTGTGCAGACAAGGCTAATCTCTTCTAAGCAGCTGGAGGAGGAGAGCCTTCCAGAGTCTTCAGAAATGGGCTCCCCTTCCTCAGTCAGCCTTTGTAGCCAGGAGAGGGGACAGAGCACAGGAAATAGATTTGGCACCAATTACACCAGCACTGAATGCAACAGAGTCAACTCTGAGAAGCATTATGACATCCACCGTATGAGAGGTCCACCCCAGTGCTGACACTCGCAGAGAAGAAAGTCCTTTGCAGGCATTTGTGTCTGGTTGAGGCAGTGGGGAGGCAGCCAAGCACCCATGTGGATCTGTGACGTCAATAGACAAATGGGATGGTTTATTTTTATCAGAGAGGAGTGCTTTTTAGCTGCACTGTCTCTGGGAGACTCAGGATTAACGTCAGGCTGTATGGGGGAGACCCAGCCTCTCACTTCTCCCTTCCTTTGCCCTAGAAGGCAAAGCTAGTAAGAGGGAGAGAAAAGGAAGCACCTTGAAAGATTTGATCAGGAAGCTTAGGCAGGGTCATGGTCAGCCCTGGTCTAGGCAAAATTCTAAGGCATGAGGAATCAATTAGCACATTGGCTGTGGTTGAAATATGTGAGTCTTGATTGGAAAATCACATGAATTAAAATGGACGCCAAAGCCCCTCCCCCCAAAACAGCACTCACATTTATTAGGGAAGAATGGCAGGGTCAGGGGAAGCCTAAAGTTAAGCAAGCACTTACTCTGCACTGGGCGCTGTCCAAGGTACTTAACATGAATTACTTCTCATCAAACCTCCAAGATACAAATATTATGATTAAATGTATTTGACTAACAAAAAGCTGAGAGGCTAAATGACATGCTCAAGGTCAATGAGATAGTGTTCTATTCAGAACTGGAGCCTAAACTCATACACCTCCAAGGCTCATGTTCTTTTAATACCATATACAGTGTGTAGTCCTAGTGTCAAGGGCCAGGGAGGGGAAGGGGAGCAGACAGAAGGCAAGAAGGGACTTCCTGGAGGTCCAAGGGAGGGGATATCATAGTGTATAAATACTCTGTCTGCAAGGTTTCTGAGATGTGGCTGATCCATAGCCTGGTGAATTTGGAAGTGCAGAAAAGATGGCTTTTATTTTATTTTAGTTTTGCTTTTTAAAAACAGGAGCCAGAACAAGAATTCCAAAGAGCAAAAGACAGCTGCAGAGTGAGTGCGTGTTATCCTGGAATTGAATGTGCAAGCTCAGAGTCTAAAATGAAAGCATTCCAAAGATGGGAGACTTGTGGGCCATCAGCATTGCTAGGTCTTAGCATGAGTGCTTGCAGGGGATGAGAGCACGTGGTGAGGATGGGGGAGAGGTAGGCAATTTCCTTACTTCATAAGAATATCGGTGCTGTGAGGATGCTAAGCTAGTTGGTCAGGGGACAGCACAAACAAGACTTTTAGAACTCTGACTCTGTGGAACTTCAGACTGGCTATAGCAGAACGCATTTGGTGGCTCTGCCCACTGTGTGCATATCCCGTGAGCAAAGGGATCCCCAGTCAGAAGGTAAAACAGGAGCCCATGATCGATCCATCAGCCCTGTCTTCAGAAATGACAGAGAAAACAAGATCTAGAATGTGGAGCAAGGGTGAATGCAGTTCTTCTGACATCACAGAGTTGAGATGCTTATGTTTCCTCAGAAAGCAGGGTTCATAGTGCAGGTGCAGGTGGAAATGAGTGCAAGAAGTGCCTCCATTGTGAGGCTGGGTCTCTGGAGACCTGAGAAAAGTTGGCCAGCCAGACCTTGTGGAGCCTGGAGGGTGAGTTGCTCAGACATCAGAAGGTTGTTTGGGACTGAAGGCATCTCCAGCATCGAGGTTAGCTGGCAGGTGGATTAGGTCTACTCTTGTGCTTCACTGCTCTTCAGACCATTTCTTTTTCTGTAGGTATCAGAACTTACGTGGGACCCATGGCAATGTTTCCCATCTTGAAAATGCATCCTGTCTCCAAGATATGAAAAGAAGCCTACAAAAAAATCACGGCAAATTGATATTTTATGTTTGCCAAAGATTTGAAATTTAATTGTAAGCTAGGCTCTCACACTTCTGAAGACTCACTAAACACTTGTATGCCCAGTGATTGAGACAGCAAACCCAATCATATATGAAATGTGTCAAGATTCTACAAAAAGGAAATTTTTAGTAGGAGACATATTATGAGTATGGTGACACTTTAGATTGCTTGGTGTACAGTCTCTGAGATTCTCAAAGTGTCCTGAAGGAGATTCAGCTTGTACCTACCAACTCAGCAGCGTCAACTGAGCTCTTAAACAGCCGATGTTGTTCTAGGAACTTGAGCAATACTCATGGGCAAAGGATCTCAAGATCTCAATGGACAATGAAAAATAAGGAAAACACGCTGTGTGTCAGAAGGTCTCAAGAAAGAAGAGAAAGTAGAGTAAGGGAAGAGGACCAGGAGGAGTCTTGGGGTGGAGTGGGGGCAGACTGTAGCAGCAAAAACACCAGGCTGTAAGCTTAGTCCTCGGTGAGATGTGAGAGTTCAGAGGAGCGAGCCAAGGACTCTTTGGAAGAAATGTGGCTAACAGACAGAGAACAGCTGCCGTCGAGGCCCCAGGGCATGTCTTCTGGAGGACAGCAAGGAGCTCAGTGTGACTTGAGGCTGGAGGCAGTCCCAGAAGTGAGGTTGACACCTCAGGAGGTCAGGACATCATCCTGCTGGTGCCTGGGTTTGTCTCCATGCTGAGCTTCTCAGAATGACTCCTTGGACCCATGAGGATATCTGCCTTTCATCTGGAGATTGGGTCCTCTTGCAAGGCTGCCACAGATACATGGATGGGGCAGACTCAGGCACCCTCTGATGTGACAGCTCCCTGATGGTCTCTGCCATTACTAGGAGAAAACAGCTCCTGCTTGGTTCTCTAAAAACTCATCAGCCTGGGTGGCCACCCAGTCAAGATGCTCCGGCTGGTGTAGATGTTGAGGAGTGGCTGAAATGAGACAGAGTGACGATTCCAGCAGAGCCTCAGGGATGGCTGCAGAGAATGGCTGATTCCCCACAGAGGACATCTCTGGAGTTTGGCTGCTGAACCCTGGAGGGGTGACAGATGGGACCATTTTGGGACCCAGACAATTGGGTGAGTCATCAGTGTGCTGGCTGTCTCATGAGGCTGCGTCCACGTGTCCTCAGTAGCAAACTCAGTGCATGTTCAGTTTCAGATTCTCATGAACCCAGGTACACACCAGGCTTCTCACCTGATTCCTAACCCTACAAAGCAAAACCTCTGGCAGGAGCAGTGATTTCCCTTCCAGCTCTTGTTCTTGAGGTTGTCCTTGTGCTGTGGAATTCTGCGTTTTTCCTGAGATGATTCTCAGGGGCAAGGGACCTTGAATTTTGTAAAAAAAGATTTATTTATTTGAAAGGAAGAATGAGAAAGAGAGAGAGAGAGAAAGAGAGAGAGAGAGATCTTTCATCTGCTGGGTACACTCTCCAAATGCCTTCAACATCTGGGGTGGGACCAAAGCCAGGAGCCAGGAACTCCATCCAGGACTCTCATGTGGGTGGCAGAAACCCAAGCACTTGGACCATCTTCAGCTGCCTCCCAGGTACATTAGCAGGGAGCTAGACCAGAAGCAGAGGGAAGACAGAAACTAGGCACTCCAATGTGGGATATAATATGGGATATGAGCATTCCAAGAAGTGACTTAACCAGCTGCCCTGCAACACCTGCCCCGGGAGTGTGAGTTTTTAACCTGCCGTGGAGGGGGTTCTCATGCAGACCTGGCCCCTCCATCACACACAGCCCCCTGCCTGGGCAAACACTGGAAGGCAGTTTCATTGATTATTCTGTAGACCAAATGGGTTCCCAGGTGGGACAGACAGAAGTGTGGAGAGGAAAAGTGCCAGAAATTTCTCTCTGCCCCCAAAGATGCCCTCACCTAGTCTGCCAGCCCCACCTTCCATCCCATCATGGAGCTCATCCAAGTCTTTGGACTGTGGGTTGTCTCTTCCAGAACCGCTTCAAATTGCAACTTCTCTGCAGAGACCATCCCTCTGCCCTAAGGTGGAGGCTGCTGAGGGCAAAACCTGCTCATATCACTTGGCCCCAGACCTATCTGCCTATGTGGAAGGCGGTACTCCTGTCCTTACCATGTCCTGGAAGGCTAGTGTCCACCTCCTCCACCCACCGCCCAGCCCGGGGCCATCAGCCCTCAGGTTCTGAAGCTGTCCTTGGAGAGGGTGAGGGTGATATGTCCTCCCTCTGTGCCCATCCCATGCTAGCATTTAGGGTAGAGGCACAGGGAGCAAGTGTGTCTACCCCCACCCAACACTGTTGCCAGGACACGTCTGGGAGAACTTGGCTGCCTTTCTGCTTGCACCTCGCACTAAGGGTGAAGAGAAACTCCAGAGGGCAGTAGGGGGATTATCTCGTGCCCTGGGCCACAGAGGCTCCCTGCAAGGTTATGGCTCCTTCTCAAGGAGCTGCAGCTGCTCCTTTAGGCAATTCCTTCTCTTCTGGAAATCTAACCAGCAGTGCACCAGACCGGGAGTGCCCGTGCACAGAACACAGCTTATCTTGGAGTTCACTGGGATGGGACACGGACCGCCTCTAGGGTCAGTCAATCCGTCTGTAGTTGTGCTGGAAAGTTCTTCCGTGTGCTGATTCAGAAGCTGTGTCCCTGCGGCTTCATTCCGGGGTCATGGAGCAAAGCCTTCTGCTCCTCTTGGGGACAGTAGGGACACCAGGTGCACCACTGTGCTTGCCCTCAGCTCTTCCTCCCTAGGCATTCCGGAGCTGCCATCGTCTACAGAATGCCCTTTGGACACAAGGACTGCTTCTTAATGGGAGGACACTGACAGAAAGGCTGCCCCAGCAAGCTTCCCATTCCTCCTCCCTCAGCCAGAGAGACCCTGTGATATCCTCAGGCACCTACCAATTGCATGCTGCGGTCAGCCCTCGCAGCCGGGTTCGCCAGCACCTGTGCTCCTGTGCTCGCCGCGAAGCAAGGGATCCGGGTGCTTCCTCTGGACCCTGACACTGAGCAAGCACTTGCCCTGGGAACCTTCCCTTAAGCTCTCCTGGAACCTCCTGCCCCAAGAGCACAAGGCCCGGGTCCTGGCTGCTGCACCAGGCCCTGGGGGCAGTGCTCAAGGGGAATCCACAGTCTCCCTCATGGAGCCCCTCTGGACAACAAACTCCATTGTGTGTATTTTTTTTTTTTTTTACCGTGGTGAACACCACATAACATGAAATTGGTCACATTCATCTTTTCTAGGCAAACAGCCCAGTGACACTAAGGACGGTCCCCCTGTGCTGTGACTGTGACCACCCTCCCTCTCCAGTTTTCTTATCCTCTGTACCCACCAAATACTCACATGGATTTTCTCCACTCTCCCAGCCCCTTTCCATTCATGAACTTGACGGCTTTTGAGCTCTCATGTAGTTACATTCTATTTTGCCATCTTCACATTTGTCCTTTTTTGTCTGGATGATTTCAGTTGGCATCGTATCCTCAAGGTTCGCTCATGTTACAATGCATCAGAGAATCCCCTTCCTGTCGAGGGCTGTCTACTACTCCACCGCATGTCTGTGCCACACTTTGCTTACCCAGTCACCCAGACACCAACACTTGGTTCTTATTCACTTCCATCTGCTGTAACAAAATACCTTAGACTGGATCATGGGCAGACAACAGAAACGTGTGGCTCACGGTTCTAGAGGCTGGGTCTGGCGTGTGGTGATGGTGACATCAGGTGTCTTCACTTGGGAGTAGAGCGGAAAGAGTTAACATCTCCTCACCACTCAAGTGCCCCCCAAAGGCCCCACCTCCTCATGCCATCACCTTGGAAACTAGGTGTTGGGGTCAACGTGTGAGTTTTGAGAGGACAGGACACTCAAGCCATTGCACTCTGTGTCTACAGAAAAAAAATGACCTAAATGAAAGATCTCTATGAGTGAGATCCCAGCGGAAAGAACAAGCCATCATTCTCTGAAGGGAGGAGAGAACTTCCACTTTGACTATGGCCTTGTTTAAATAAGATCAGAGTTGGTGAACTCAAGAGGCTTCCATAGCCTTGGCAGCTCATGACAAGAGCCTAGGGTGATTACTGATGTCATATATAAGAGTGTCAATTGTTAAATCAACAATAGGAGTCACTGTGCACTTACTCCCCATGTAGGCTCTCTGTCCTTAATGTGTTGTACTATGTGAATTAACGGCATAACTAGTACTCAAATAGTACTTTATATTTTGTGTTTCTGTGTGGGTGCATACTGTTGAAATCTTTACTTAGCATATACTAAATTGATCTTCTGTGTATAAAGATAATTGAAAATGAATCTTGATGTGAATGGGATGGAGAGGGAGTGGGAGATGGGATGGTTGTGGGTGGGAGGGAGGTTATGGGGGGGAAAGCCACTATAATCTAAAAGTTGTACTTTGGAAATTTATATTTATTAAATAAAAGTTAAAAAATTATTTATTTATTTGGAAGATAGAGTTACAGAAGGAGAGAGGGAGAGGAGGCGAGAAGGAGAGAGATTTCATACATTGGTTCACTCCCCAAATGTAGTGCAATGGCTGGGGTTAAGCCAGACAGAAGCCAGGAACTCCACCCAGGTCTCCCACGTGGGTGGCAGGGGTCTGAGCCCTCAGGCCATCTTCCTCTGCTTTCCCAGGTACTTTAGCAGGGAGCTGGATCAGAAGTGGAGCAGCTGAGATTTGAATCGGCACTCATGGGCTGCCAGGCTCACAGGTGGCAGCTTAACCCACTGTGGCTCTACGCTGGCCCTGTGTCTTCCTCTTGACAGTTGTGAATGATGCTGCGAATATGGGAGCATGAGCACCATGCGCATTCCCCATGTTGCCCAAAGGACTTCCTCCATAGCATATGCTATGTTCTCATCCAGTGGAAAATCCCCCCAGGGTAGGCTGTGAGCCGGAGCTGCCCCCAACCTGCCCCAACTTGATGGCAGTGCTCCAGACCCCCTGGAATGGGTGAATGAGGAGCTGGAGAGACTTCCCGGTACCTGTGGGGCTGCGGCTGGATGTGTGAGAGCCGCTCCCGCTGGTAAGTGCCCTGGGGGAGCCTGCACTGGAACCTCAGGTGGGCTTTGCACACTGAGTTAGCCTGTGTTCACATCCAGGCTTTGCCATTTCTAACGTGAGGCCAGTGCCTGCTTTTCAAAGTCTGGATTCCACTAAGTTGTGCAGGTGGTTGGGGGTTATTATCAGTTCTCTTGATCATGCAACTGACCCAGTACGTGTGTGTGTGTGTGTGTGTATGTGTGTGTGTGTGTGTGTGTGTGCGCGCGCGCGCGCCTGGGCCCATCCTGGGGTGGAGCAGTGGGGGTCCAAGTGTTTGAATTCAAGCGCTCAGGGACCAGAATTCTTAAGCTCTAGCTTCCAGCACACAGGTGCTTCTCGCTGGCAAGCAGCAGCGGCAGCCCACATTCTCCTAGCACCCCCTCCCCCCCAGAAGGGTGGCCAAAGTTAGGGGCCTCTTGTGCCAAGAGCTGGCTCCATCCTCGTGCTCCCTGGCTCTGGGAACAGTGTGTGTGCTCAGGGTAGGAGCTGAGTCTCCCACCTCGTAACCTGCAAGTCTGGCTCCTTTGGCTCTTTTCCACCTTCCCTTTGGCTGCCCTGCCCCGCCTCCGGGGGAGGGTGCCCCCTGTCTTCATCTCTGTAATTCCCTCATCAGAACATCACAGGGGCTCTGATGAGCTAGGGAGACACCTACTAGGAAGTCTGGTATTTCGCAAGAGACAGTGCCTTAACCCAAAGCAATGGATTTGTAATGGTGAAACCTCAGGCTTTGGTAATTAGCAGAAGAGGGATTTGGGGAGGAAGGACCCTTAAACCCTATCCTTTAGAAGTCGACTCAGAAGCCCAACGTTAGGGGAAGACGGTCACTTACTCCATTCCCTCCTCCACTCCCAGATGCTCCTGATCTTGCCCAGCCTCCACCAGGATGCCCCCCATGACCGAGGTCTCAGCACCACCCAAACCAGCCCCCAGCTTCCCTGCACTCGCCTCTCCTCTGAGGAGCTCTTCCCGACTCTGCCCACGGTGCCCTGTCTGGGTCCGTCATCTCCCCCTTGGGGCTCCCTAGGAGAAAGCAGCCCCCGTTCCTACCAGTGCAACACCCCTTTAGCTATTAGGGTTCTGCCACCCAGAGGCATTCACCCTGGCTTAGGAAACTCTATTCTAGAAGCCCTTTCAGTCCAGGCTGTCATGCCCAGCTGTGACCACAGATCTCACTCCAGCAGGCACCACAGGGGCATGGCTTGCCTGAGGCCACCTGGCCCTGCTGCCCGCCTCAGCCTGGGAGCAGACCCAGTGCTGAGAGTAGGACATGGGCAGGAAGGGAGAGACACCCACTGCTACTGAGCGCTGGCCGTGGCTGAGCCAGCTCCTGTGCCATGCATGGTCTGACTGGGGGTGTCTTCCCCGAATTCTTGTGTCACAACCTAGTCAACAATGTGGTTATGTTAGGAAGTGGGGTCTCCGGCAGGTGCTCGGGCCGTGGGGGCACAGCCCTCATGAATGGGGTTAGCAGTCTTCTAACAGAACCCAGAGAACGCCGTTGCCCCTTCTACCACCCCACGCAAGAAAGGACATAGCAAGAGGTACCTTCTGTGAGTCAGAAAGTGGGCACTCACCAGGGCAAGTCTGCGAGCCCCTCAATTGTGGACCTCCCAGCCAGAGGCATGAGAAATAAACCTGTCTCTACATCGCCCGGTTTGTGCATTTTGCTGTAACAATGGACTGAGACGGCTTCCTACCCGCATGATCCTGTTGAGTGCCAGTCCCACCGTGCAGGTGGGGGCACGAGGCTGAGAGGAGTGAGGCTCTGGACCTCCACACTGAAGCTTAGAGTAACCAGGAGCCGCTGCAAAGTCGCTCTCCTAACAGCGGCTGCCACAGCTTCCTCCCCACCCCAGAACTGGGAGGCCAAGGACGCAGAGGGAGAAGGAGGTCCTTATGCTCTCAGAGTTGCCAGAAGGGTCTCTGAGTGGGGAGGGGGTGGCAGGGGGTCCCAGAGTTGCCCTGTTGGGGCCAGGACCATGGCTGCAGTGGCTGGAAGGAGTCCCCAGCCCTGGAGTCCCCCATCTGCCTGGGCCTCCAGGCACGAAGTCCCTCAGCCTGGCCCCTGCAGGGTTCTGGCTCCTGCGCCGGGGCTGGTGCAGATTTGCAGCTGTTTCCAGCTTCTCTGGAACTTGGCCCGTGACCCGCTCTGGGGTCAGGGAAAGTCAGAGGTAGGGTGCGGTGGGGACCTCTCCCCAACCCTTCCACATGCACACACACTCTCTCTCACACACATGTGCTCACACTTACAGACTCATACTACACACACACACATGCAGTCACACAACATACACACAGTTACACACTCATATTCTCACACCCACATACACACCCGACTCACACTCATACGCACTCAGACACACACACACGCACACATTCACTTACACACTCATACACACATGGACACACACATATACACATTCACATACATAGATACACAGTCGTGTACACACATACACACAGTTACAGTCACACACATACACTCATACACTCATATACACTCATGCAGACACACACATACACAATTCACACACACACTCATACACACTCATATAGACACACACATTCCCACACACAGCTATGCACACATATAGTCACACACATTCATACACTCAGTTGCTCATATTCTCACACGCACATACACACAGTCATGCACACACATTCACACTCATACACATGCAGCAACACTCATACATACACACATGCACATAGTCATGCACACACAGTTACACACTCACACACATTTGCACATTCCGTTACACACTCATATTCTCACACCCACATACACACACTCACACAGCCATGCACACACACATACAGTCACACATTCACACTCACACACACAAACACTCATACATACACACATGCATTCAAACACACAGTCACACTCACACACACACATTCACACTCATACATACACACATGCATTCAAACACAGTCACACTCACACACACACTGCGGTGCTCCTCCCCGCGGGTAGAGGCCAGCATCTTGGGCTTTCCTACTGAAGCGAGGGAGTTAACAGAAGAAAGAGCAGAAGTGGACGCGGCTTGGCTCCTCTCGCTCTCCTTACCCCCAGGCCTGATCCCCACACCAGTGTACGCGTCAGGTATGGCGTCAGGATCCCAGGCAAGGACGTGTAACTCCTTGCTGAAGTCAAGCCCCAGAGCCAAGCAGCTCTGGTGGGAGGGCGGCCCTTTCCTGCTCCCTGGCCGCCCCTCTGCCCGCTGCCAGCTGCCAGCTCACACACCCCAGGCCTGGTGAGGTGGGCTCGGGCTCACGGGCTGGGTGCTGTGAGCTCTCCTTATTGCATGGTCTGTTTGCAGCCCCAGCAAAGGGGCCGTTCAGCCCGTGGTGGCCCTCGACCCTGAGACCCCTTGCTAGGCTGAAAGGAGCCTCCTGTGGGCTCCTCCTGGGCCACCAGGAGGCCGCAGTGGGGCTGGGCACAGTGTGGGGGGTGCGAGCTTGAGCTTCCCCTGTGCAGTGAGGGCTTGCTCCGAGGAGCAGAGAAGAGCGTAGCACCAGCAAGTTCCTGGCACTTAGGAGCACCCGGTGAAGGCAGTTCGCTGCTGCCCGGTCCCCAGGTGCTCCCAGGCACCCTGTGACCACGCCCTATGGGCACACTCTTCCCCAGCAAGGTCCCCAGAGGCCCTGGGGCTCAGACGCTCTTGGGATGCAGCCTTCCAGCTCCAATGTTCCGTTTCTATGTCTGGCATGTCTACACTCGCAGGGGCTGGTGTCTTCCTTATCTGTGGAAACCTCTTCCCTCCTGAATGCCTGGGTTTGGTTAGCCATGCCTGCTCCCCTCCTGCGTGGCGTCCCCTCCCTCCCTCTCAGCCCACCCCGCTCAGTCAGGGTGCAAGCCTTGGCGAGCCCCATGGCCGCGCCCTCACCTGCACCTGCAGTGTCCTCCCGTAAGTGCCGGATGGTGCTGATTGCCATGCTGTCACTGTTGACCCTGTCTGTCCTGGATACAGGCCTGGGGACCACGTCTGGCTCCCTTTCTAAGGCAGGTGTCAGGCATGGATGGATAGGAAAGAGGCGGCAGGCAAGCACTGGGCACCTGGTGTCTAGCACGCAGTTGTCATTCCTTCTAATCTCTAACGATCACCCTGAAACCTGAGTGAGACACTCAGGCGAATGGAATTAGCTAAGCCTTGTCTATCAGGATAGGCTGATTCTAAGCACAGAATGGTTAGGTAACTTGCCTAAGGACACAGAGCAAATAGAAGGATTGATGTCTCTGAATGCAGGACAGGGAAGAGTTGGCATCACCAGTTCCTGCTATTTCTTAAACAAAGCTTTAGTTGCTTCTCCGGCACCATTCCAAAGGGGTGGGTGGGATGAGAAGGGGGGGATGCATGCCTATGGGGGTTGCTCCCAAAGCCACGGGTTTGGAGGATTGGTCTCAACACACACAGGAAAAGGGGAGAAAAATAAGCCAGCCTGAGACAATTGCTGGCTACTAAATCTGCCTGAAAGATTTGAACTGTTCCAGGGAGACTTGCAGGAAATAAACCAAGTGTCCCAGCTGTTGTCTGGAGAAACCAAAGAGACCTGGGAGGAATAAGCAAGGTTAGGGTAAGACAGAAGAAGAGGGAGAAGACGTGTGGCCAGGCAGAAATGACGGGGACCAGCAGTACAACAGAGGGAGCGCGAATGAGGGTCAGCAGCTGGCACCGAGTCACCCCCGTGTCTCTGGCATCCTGTGGGGAAGATGTCACTCCTGTTTCACAGTCCAGACTGAGGGCCAGGGAGCTCGGGCGAACCTCCTGCCCTCGCAATGCAGATTCAGCATCGGAGCTCAAATCTCTGATTCCACACCCCGGGGCTTTCCTTGACATCCCATAAAGCAGCATCATGCGTTCCATCCAGGGATCACAGTGATGAGCTGTTTGCCTGGAGAAGAGACACAGAAGGACTTCCTGACACAGGCCACGCCTCCCGACTGCCACCTCCGCCCATTCCTTCAATGGGTTGGAAACTGTAGGGTTTGAAATCAAAAGGCTGGGCTGAGGGCGGGCCTTGAGGTGCAGGGGTTTGAGCTGCTGTCTGGGACGTCTGCATTCCATCTGGTGTGCCTGGGATTGAGTCCACCTCTGCTCTTGCTTCTGATCCAGCTTCCCGCTAATGCGTCGGGGAGGCTGCAGGTGATGGCTCAGGTACTGAGTCCCTGTCATCATGTGGGAGGCCCAGATGGAGCTCCTGGCTCCTGGCCTTGGCCTGGCCCAGCCCTGGCTGTTGTAGACATTTGGGGGATGAACCAGCAGATGGAAGATTTCTCTCTCTCTCTCTCTCTCTCTCTCTCTCTCTATTTCAAAATGAAATAAAAATAAATCTTTAAGGAATATGATGTCCATCGTCAGATTTCCCCAAGAAGGTAAATTACACACTTAAGTCCCTAAGAAACCTTGTCTGCTGACAGGAGTTGAGACTTTGCGTGTTAATGGCATAATTTCTTAGTTTGCTGCCCGGTCCACACTGGGTGGTAAGAGGCCTGGCCTCCCCTAGTGTGAACAGCAGGAGGACGAAGCCGACCTTCCCGGCCCACCATTCAGCACCTCAGTGGTAACTTGGCCATCCTGGCCATCCCGCTGCTTCTGGGCCAGCTCCCTGTCCCCCACCCACCTCACCCATGAATCTGAGTTCAGCTATGGTTGGAATTTCTGATCCCGAGGGCCTTGTTAGTGGGTAATTGGTACTGCCAAGCTGCTCCGGTCACAAGTGCACACTAAAACACAGCTGTGGGGACAGTAGGTAAAGCTTGCTCCTTTCTGTCCATAAAAAAAATTATTGGCCTTCTAATTATCTCCATAAAAGTGAGAAAACTTGCCCGGCTTATTAGCACCTTCATTAACACTGGGAAGTAATTAGAGCTCCTAATAGCTTACTAATGAGCCCTAGAGAGGGAGTCATTCTCAAGGCATCTGCCTGCCACAACTGGGTCATTCCAGAGCCTCTCAGACCAGCGCCACAGACAGGGGCATTGCAAGTTCACCAGCATCGGCGGGGGTGGGTTTTGCATCCCTGACAGCTCACGTGCTGGCCGAGGCATCAGTCATACCCCCTCTCCAGAACCACAGCAGCCTCTGACCAGAAGGCTCTGGGCTGAGACCCACACTACGCTGTGCTGTCTGGGGCTGCTCTTCACAGACACGTGGAGGGACTCGGAGCCTACCTATCACCAGCAGGTGGCGCCATTACTTTATCTTCCGCACCTCCATCGCCAGCAAGGGCAGCGGGCACACCAGGAATGTGCAGCGCTTACCTGGGATTCTCTCCTCAGTGTTGACGTGGAGAACCACCAAGTTTCTCTGTGCAGCTCTCCTGTGTCGGATTCTTTATCTGAGCGTCACAAGCAAAGCCTTACACACTTGCCAGCATCCCGAGGCAGCCAGCGGGCAGGCTAGAAGCAGCCACCGACTGCCTCCCCTACCCTCACCTTCCCGGACTGCCCTCCACTCTGCAGCCTCCTCCAGGAGATCCGCATCCGGACCCAGGGTCTCTCAAGTCTACTTATTGTTTCAGCCTAATCCTGAGCGTTCTCATCGCCCAGAGGCCGGGGCAGGCAAAGAGGAGGAGGCTCTGGATTTAAGGCTGGAAAGTGGATGTCCAGACCAGGAGGGCTGAAGCACGCATTTTTACACGTGTACGTTATGTCTCGCTCGCTACACGAAGGAACTAAACTATCACTACCTCTGTTTTATCTAGGTCACATTCACCTAATTCAGCGGCTTAACCAAGGCAGGACACTCCCCCCACCCCCACCCACAACCTGAGGGCATGCGGGCAGGCTGCAAATGGCTCCCCGCCTCGCTGTGACCCTGTGATACACACGGCAAAGTGCGCCCCAGGACCTGCAGCCACTGTGGGGAGGGAGCTATCGTGTGGTCTGACTCGGGCTCAGCATGGGCCAGGATGCTGCAGCTGCCTCCCCATTCCCTTGTCCTGGGTTTGTCTGACTCTGGCTGAACACAGCTGCGTGGCCACAACCACCCCCTCCCAAGCCAGCTTGTTCTCCTTGACATCTCTGGTTTCATTTCATTTCATTTTTAAAAATTTCTTTCACTTTCTTTGAAAGGCAGAGAGAGAGAGAGAGACAGACACAGAGAGAGAGAGAAATCTTCCAACCACTGGTTCACTCCCCAAATGTCTGCAACAGCCAGAGCTGTGCCAGGGCT
Organism: Oryctolagus cuniculus; assembly: GCF_051225735.1. Taxonomy (NCBI): domain Eukaryota; kingdom Metazoa; phylum Chordata; class Mammalia; order Lagomorpha; family Leporidae; genus Oryctolagus; species Oryctolagus cuniculus. The sequence continues at coordinate 162,893,512 of NC_142868.1, read as the reverse complement.
AAGCGAGGAGCCCAGAACTCTGTCTGGATCTCCCATGGGGGTAGCAGGGGCCCAAGCACTTGGGCCACCTTCTGCTGCTTCCCAGGCACAGGAGCAAGGAGCTGAATCAGAAGCAGGGCACCTGGGACACACACAGATCAGCACCCTAATATGGGACGCCGGCGTCACGAGTGATGGCCTAACCTGCTGCACTCCTGCGCCAGCCCCAAGATCTCTGGTTCTGAGAGCTTTTTCCTTGTGGGCTGGACTCCTCTGCTATACAAACAACGGCCCCCACAACTTCAGGATTTAGAACAACGACTGTTTGTCTTGTGTCTCGCATTTCGTGCATCAGGAATGTAGGGGCACCTGCTTGGCTGATTGCTCTGTATCCTCCGGTGGGGACAGAGGGCACACGGTGGCATTCAGCTGGCCGTGGAGCTGGAGAGCAGGGTCCAGGCCAGCTTCTCTTGTCTGGTGCATGGCGGGGAGGGCTGAAAGCTGGGCTGGGCCCCTCCACGTGGCCTCCGCAGCACGCAGGCCTCGGTCGCCGGGCTTCTCCCGGGCGGGGTGGGATTCCCAGGGATCAAGTAGAGGCTGCATGGCTTTGTATGACCCAGCTGTGGAAGTCACACAACACCACTGCCACTGGTTTTCCACGTGGGCCGGAGGGAAGGGAGGTAAACTCTGCCTGTCTGTGGCAGGAGCATGAAAGATTTGCCTCCATGTTTTGAAATCACCACATTCTGCTGACTTGAAATTTCCATGTCTGCCTCTGGCTGTACACGAACTAGTGTTCCGGCTTCTAAACCTCTCTGCCAAGGTTCAAGGCAGCTTTCCTAAACATGTAAGGCCAGTGGCCCAGTCTACCAAAGGATCTTTTGGCATGACACAGGAAGAGAGCAGCACTTCCATTCATATCTTAATTTTTACAAAAGCTTTACTTATTTATTTGAAAGGCAGAGTTACAGAGAGAGAAAGGAGGAGAAGGAGAGAGAGAGAGAGAGAGAGAGAGAGAGAGAGAGAGAGACAGGTCTCCCATCTGTTGGTGCACTCCCCAAATGGGTGGCAGGGCCCAAGGACTTGGCCATCCTCCATTGCTTTCCTAGGTGCACTAGCAGGGAGGTGGATCAGAAATGGAGCAGTTAGGACTCGAACCAGTGCTCATATGGGATGTTGGCATTGCAGGCAGTGGCCTAACCCACCGTGCCACAATGCCAGCCCCCACGTTTTTATTTTAGCCATAAAATGCAAAATGAGGCTGTGCTAACATGTTGCATATGGACAGACGTTGGTGCCTGTCTCCAGCCCATATCTCAGGTGGAAACATTATCCAGAGTATGGGATATGGCAGCAGGAGAGAGAAGATGCCTGCAGACTGCTATCCGGGCCCTGAACCACCTGGGAGCCTCACGTGACCGAAGTTCTTGAGTTTATGGGTGTCGGGATGATCATATTTGTTTTTTTGTTTGTTTTTAATTTGACAGAAAGAGTTAGACAGTGAGAGAGAGAGAGACAGAGAAAGGTCTTCCTTCTATTGGTTCACCCCAAATGACCACCACAGCCAGCGCACCGCGATGATCCGAAGCCAGAAGCCAGGTGCTTCTTCCTGGTCTCCCATGCTGGTGCAGGGCCCAAGCACATAGGTCATCCTCCACTGCCCTCCTGGGCCACAGCAGAGAGCTGGACTGGAAGAGGAGCAACCGGGACTAGAACCTGGTGTGCCGGAGCGGCAAGCAGAGGATTAACCAAGTGAGCCACAGCGCCGGCCCCATATCTGGTTTTAATGAGATTAAAAACTCCTAAACAGGTGAAGAAATTTACAAGACATTTTGCCAGCAATCTTTAGACTGAAAAAAATGAAACAATTAATGTAAGCAAAATAACAAAAAAGAATTCAGAGCAGGTACTTCTAGAACTTCTGGCTTGGATGTTGAATTTGACATTAGATGAGGTAAAAATATTGCTAATCAGATCAGGCAAGATCAGACACACACACACAAACAAAATTATCAAGGCTTTTTGTAGTAGGAATTTGCATATACTATTATTATGGATGTGCTATTTAAATAAGACATTTAAAAGCTACAGCTGATTTTATTTATTTTTATTATTTTTTTATTTGACAGGTAGAGTTATAGACAGTGAGAGAGAGAGAGACAGAGAGAAAGGTCTTCCTTCCATTGGTTCACCCTCCAAATGGCCACTATGGCCAGAGCTACGCCGATCCGAAGCCAGGAGCCAGGTGCTTCCTCCTGGTCTCCCATGCGGGTGCAGGGGCCCAAGCACTTGGGCCATCTTCCACTGCCTTCCTGGGCCAGAGCAGAGAGCTGGACTGGAAGAGGAGCAACCAGGACTAGAACCCCGTGCCCATATGGAATGCTGGCACCACAGACAGAGGATTAACCAAGTGAGCCACGGCGCCGCCTCTTATAGCTGATTTTATACCTCATCCAATTTTAGATATTTTTACGATCTGTAATGTACATATGACAGGAGTATATTTAAGCATACATATGGAGCATGCCAAGACATGTGAACACAAACTTGGGAGACCCATGCAATCTAATTTTGCCAAAATTTATTAGGCATGTCGTATGTGCACATACATACTGTGCTGAAGATATAAAGTCTTTGCCTTTATGTATTTTAAAAAGGAATCTAGGTTAAAAAGAAAATGTGATTAGAATAAAACATCATGCCAGAACTGCTTATAAAGTCCTGTGGGACCCTCAAGCAAGCGTAAGTCAGTCCTTCCTGGGGAGCTAACCGGGCAGGGCTTCACGGTGGAGGTGACATGTGAGCTGGGGTCAGAGTGACACTGTTATCCGTGTGACCAGGGCACTGTGGCAGACCCTTGCCCTCTCGCTCCACCTCTTCTTTGGAACTTTTCCAGCTCTGTTGCGGCTTCCCCTGAGCACGGTGATCCACGCTGCACACAGTGTTCTGGAGAGTGAGGAAGGAGAATATTTCCAAACTCCTTCCTGTGGACTCCTGGAACAAGGCTGTGTGCCCCTCAGATGCATGTCGCATGCCTGTTTGCAAATGGGAACTAGGCGTGAAGCTTGGCACCTCTTAGTGTCCTGACGAACGTGCGACGGATGGCAGTGAGCTTGACCACACCAGCTCATTAGCCACTGTCTTTGGGCAATAGCTAACAGCAATCCCTGTGCCTTTATCTTCAGCTCCCAGACCACAGATTTCACAGCCCCAGTCTGTGGGTCATGCGCTTCGCTTCACCTGGCCCTGGCCCGTCCACTCAGAGCTTTCGTGAGCTCTTCCTGAACTCGTGTCATCTGCTTGGGCCCTCACAACTAGGACGGCACAGTGTCATCTGCAAATCAACAAACTTCCAGGTCCCGAAAGGGAGATACGAATAGCCTGGCAAGAGGGTAAAGCCAACTCTCTCTTCTCTGCCAGCTCAGCCAGCCCAAGAAAAGGCCGGACCAAGAGGGAACATCTCTGGAAGCCCCCTGAGTCCGGACAAATTCATCTAGGGCTCTGGAAATGTTCTTCAGCCTGGTTCCCAGCCTGTGGTGCAAACTGCCTTTGCCTAATGCTCTTTCGTGGGACAGCACTGGTGTGGGAGTAGGAGGTGTAGCTTGTCAGCTGGCTCCACTTCCTTGCCTCGGGCAGTACTTTGCACTGTCATGTAATTCTTCTGTGTCTTGAGAAATAGCAATGATCAGACTTACTACTACATCCCAGGGACCTATCGAAAGAATAAATGCAAGTTACACTCGTGAAAGGACCATGGGCAGGGGGCAGGTGTTTGCTGCCGTGGTTAAGATGCTGGGTGGGGGTGGTCACTGACATCGTACATAAGAGTGTTAATTGTTGAATTAGCAACAGGAGTCACTGCGCACTTGCTCCCCATGTAGGACTCTGTCCTCAATGAGTTGTACTATGAGAATTAACTGTAAAACTTGTTTTCAAACAGTTTGTGTGTGTGTATGTGTGTGTGTGCACGCAAATTGTTGAAAGCTTTACTTAGTATAGAGTTGGCCTTCTGTGTATAAAGTTAACTGAAAATGAATCTTAATGGAGAATGGGACTGAGAATGGGAGAGGGAGGAGGAGGAAGGGTGGGAGTGTGGGTAGGAGGGAGGTATGGAGGAAAGAATCACTATATTCCTAAAGTTGTATTTATGAAATTTGTACCCATGAAATAAAATATTTCTTTGGAAAAAAATAAAATGTAATCCACTGGCAATTATTTTCACCAAAAAGAAAAAAAAAGATGCCATGTGGGACAACCACAGCCTCATGAGAGTGCTTGGGTTCAAGTCCTGGCTCTGCTTCTGACTCCAGCTTCCTGCTAGTGCACACCATGAGAGGCAGCAGGTGATGGCTCAAGTGGCTGGGTCCCTGCCACCCACATGGGAAACTCAGATGCAATTTCCGGCTCCTGGGTTTACGTGGTTCAGCCCTGGCTGTCGCAGGCATTTGGTGAGTGAACCTGTGAGTGAGAGTCCTCCGTCTCTGGCTTTCAAATAAAACTGATTTTGACATTCTGAAAAAGAGAACTGCAGGATTCCATGGCTATGGAAAGGCAGTTTGTTATTTTGTTTTGTTGTTGTTGTTACTTTGCTTGGGTCGCCTAGGCAGTCTACACTAGATTCACCTTAGCAGTGCATCACAAGTTTCTTCCCTCTGCTCTTGTTTTTTAATTTTTAAAAAAGATTTATTTTGTTTATTTGAAAGACAGGGTTACGGAGAGATCCTCCATCCCCTGGTTTGCTCCTCAAATGGCTAAGATGGCCTGGGCCAGGACAGACTGAAGCCCAAATACTTGAGCCATCTTCCGCTGCTTTCCCAGGCTCATCCGCAGGGATGTTGGATTGGAAGTAGAGCGGCCGGGACTCGAGCCAGTGCTCACATGGCATGCTGGCGTTGCAGGCAGTGGCTTAACCCACTGTGCTACAGCGCCGCCCTCCCCACCCCCCTGCTCTTTTATTCTCTTTCTTTCCTGTGACCGTGGGCCCTTTCATCATGTCACTCCACCCCCCCACCTTTCCCTCAAAGTCCCGATTCTTCCTCCTTGCGGCCTCTGGCTCCAGCTGTCAGTCATCACTCTGGCACAGGAGATGAGGGGAGACAGCCCTTCCCAGCTCAGCCTCAGAGGACATAGCAACAAAACAAACAGATCCATCTGTTGCTAATACCGTTTGCTTCTTGGAGCACACTATGATAACTGAGTCTCTGTCAGTTTCCTCTGGCTCATCAAAGACTTCCTTACATTTTCCCAATTTGGAAAATCACTCTCGCCGTTCAATTATTGAACAACTAAACACCCACGTCTGGCTTTCCCGACTCCTCATTGGAAAGCAGTGCCCTCACTTTCACTTGGGAGGCTTATGCATCACATGATATCTTACCACAGCATAGTCCAGACCTGGAGAGAATATTTATAAATAACGGGTCCGAATGAAACCCCACACCAAATGAGAATCCAATCAATAAGCAATGGGTATGGATTTGAAGCTGTCTCCAAGGGAGTTCCAGGTTGGAGAAACCGGCTGACAGGGAGCAGAGCTAAGAATCCATCTGACCTTGTTCTGGGATAAGACTTCCTGGTTGCTGGTGGTATCTGTATGGGGAGGTAGCCCAGCATTCTGCAGAGGATCAGCCTGGGTAAAGTGAGCCTGTTTCCTAGATGAAAGGAAGCGCAGGATAAAGGCCTAGGGGGTTCCATAGGGCTGGAGCTGGTGGAACACTGTACCAGTAGGATGAAGTTGGCCCTAAGTAATGGAACATCCAATAATTAGGGAATACCTTGGTTCACACAAATAAATAAAAATGTGTAGAGGTAGATCAACCTTCAGGTGCAGTCGGATCGGGGCTCTGCCTTAGTTTCTCTGGAATCCCCACAAGTCCACCCTCCCCCATGGGTTGGCCTTACGCTCAGCCCATCCTCCCTCTCAGAAGCAAAGTAGCGACAGCAGTGCTCCATCACAACTTGGTATCATCCATTCCAAAGGGCGAGAAAAAACAATCTTCTTCCATTAATGGACTCAGGAGTAGAACTCCTGCACTTCTTGGCGATTCAACAAGCCTAAACCAATCATGACTGTTTACAGAAAGGCGTGCTGACCCAAGCTTGGGTTACATGACCATCCTTCCAACCAATAAGTGGCAAGAGGGGTGGAGTTACAGTGACGGCATTTAGATAATCAGGACTCTCCCAGGAAGCTGGGGCTGAGATCAGTACCACCCGATCCACATGGCTGCAGGGCAAGGGAGACGAGTGAGGGGATCCCTGAGGAAGATCTGGGTGCTGTTAGGAAGAGATGCATGGAATGGGGTCTGGTGGAACTGTCCCTGCATTCTGCTTGAATCAAGGAACTGTGGAGAGGAAAGAAAAGAAATCCACGTGACAGCCACTGACAGGGCCCAGGGAGTGTGGTGGGGATCTGGACTACAGGGAGGAGTAAGGTGGGCGCAGAACCAAGGAAAGAGGGAAGGGGATCCCAGATGGGGCTGTTTTAAATAAAATCCGTTTTGAAGCTCCAGCAACGTTTTAGCTGTGTAACGAGGACGAGGGTAAGGTTTATTGCTGGGCCAGGGCCAAGAGCCACACTGACCCTTGAAGTTATAAAAATAGTGCTCATTGGCGAGAGAAAGAATAGAGAGCTAGAGCCAGGTTCTCTGGGTCAGACCTCCACCCCAGCAAAGAGTCTATCTTGAATGTCAATTCCTGTATTTCAGGTGCAAAGAAGGGGACATTTCTTTGTACCTCCCTGAGCTGTAGAAATGTGACATCTCCAATTTAGAGAAACTGAGAGCCGTTACAGATAAATCCAGGCCTCTTTGGGATTCCTGACCCCTAATCCATTCCACTCTTTCTCCTCTCAAACCCTCTGTTCTCTTGCCTTTTATTCCTCTTCTACTTTCTTTTTCCCAAAGGCCTTCCCTTTCCCCATCTCTTCTGTTGATCTAGTATCTTTATCCTTTTTTTCCTCCTCTGTATCCATATTCTTTCCCCTTCATATTCCCCTTTTTCCTTCCTCCTGCTATTTGATAATTGTTGACTTTTTTGAAAGTCATGGTCAATTTATTGGGATTATGTAATCACCAAAATGTTAATGATTTGGCTTATCCTTCCCTATATAGTCTTTTTTATAGCATTTGATTTTTTAATTTTTTAAGATTTCTCTTTATTTTTTAAAGATTTTTTATTTATTTGAAAGGCAGAGTTACAGAGAGGCAGAGGCAGAGAGAGAGATAGGGAGAGAGGTCTTCCATCTGCTGGTTCACTCCCCAAAGTGGCCACAATGGCTGGAGCTGGGCTGATCGAAGGCCAGGAGCCAGGAGATTCTTCCAGGTCTCCCACATAGGTGTAGGGGCCATCTTTTACTGTTTTCCCAGGCCATAGCAGAAAGCTGGGTAAGAAGTGGAGCAGCCAGGACTTGAACCGGTGCCCAATGGGATGCTGGCACTCAGGCAACAGCTTTACCTGCTACATCACAGTGCCAGCCCCTCTTATTTTATTTGAAAGGCAGAGTTACAGAGACAAAGAAAGAAGGAGAAATGGAGGGGTGTCTTCCAACCACTGGTTCACTCCCCAAATGGCCACAATGGCCAAGGCTGGGCCAGACCTATGCCAGGATTCAGGAGCTTCTCCCAGGTCTCCCATGTGGGTGCAGGAGCCCAAGCACTTGAACCATCCTCTGTTGCTTTCTCAGGCACCTGGGCAGGGGGCTGGATAAGAAGTGGAACAGCTGGGACTTTAACCAGCACCCACATGGGATGCTGGCACTGCAGGCAGCAGCTTAGTGCACCATGTCACATTGGCAGACCTCTCCCTCCCTCCATAGTCTTTTTTTTTTTTTTTTTGACAGATAGTGTTAGACAGTGAGAGAAAGAGAGAGAGAAAGAAAGGTCTTCCCTCCGTTGGTTCACTCCCCAGATGGCCACTATGGCTGGCACTGTGCCGATCCAAAGCCAGGAGCCAGGAGCCAGAAGCCAGGTGCTTCCTCCTGGTCTCCCATGCCGGTACAGGCACCCAAGAACATGGGCCATCCTCCACTGCCCTCCCAGGCCACAGCAGAGAGCTGGACTGGAAGAGGAGCAACCGGGACTAGAACCCAGTGCTCATATGGGATGCCGGCGCCACAGGCAGAGGATTAACCAAGTGAGCCACGGCACTGGCCCCTCTGTATAGTCTTGAACTTGATCTTAAAAAGTGATTACATAATGTAGAGGAGAGAGAGGTTCACAAAACTGTGGAGCCAGGACAGCCAGCTCCTGTGTGAGTTCAGAAAGTCACTTCAGCTCTCTGAACTGCAGCTTTCTCTACTTGAAAAACGAAGAGATGGGTTAGATAGATATTTCAGGGCCCTTGCAGGTCCCTTTAAGACATCTGAGAAGGGAGTTTGGGAGGCAGTTCTTCTGTGACATCTTACATACTGGGGATGGAGACCAGCGAGTGCTAATGGTTAGCTCACAGCAATGACCACGCTCAGCCCCCCTCACACCTTGGCAGGAGAGTCACAGGGTCACTGTCGTACAGAGGCTCTTTGGTGTCACTTGAAGATGATATCAGAAAGCAAAACTCGCTTTATCTGGGAGTGTCTTGATTGAAGGAACGTTTTGTGAGATCTGGAACGCTTTGTCAGACCCAGAATCTGGCTGAGAGGTGTTTATTTTCTCTCTTTCAGCCTTGGAGTCTGTCATCCTACGGTCTTTCCCCGTCCACAGTTTCTGATGAGATGAGCTGTGCATCTTCTCGAGGCTCTTGCATGTGACGTGTGGCTGCACGTTTGAAGCCTTTGTTGCCACTTTCATTGTGGTGCGTCTCTGAGTTTTTCCAACCTGAAGTTCACTGAGCCTTTAGATATCTGTAAACTTGTGGTTTTCCTCAAATTTGGGGATTTTTGGACATTATTCAATCAAATGTTTTTCTGTTCCTTTCTTTCTCTTCTTTCCTTCCAGGACTCTGATTATGCTTAAATTAGTGCACTTGATGGTGTCCCACAGGTGCCTCAGGTTTGCTTTCCTTTCCTTTTGTTCCTTAGATTGGATCATCAACTGATCTGTCTTCAATTTTGTTGGTTATTTTGCCAACACAAATCTTCTGTTCCCTTCTAATGAATTTCTGTCTTCAGTTACTGTATTTTTCAGCTACAGAGTTTCTATTTGCCTTCTTTTAGTGGTTTCTGTTTCTCTATCAACGTGTTATGTTCTGTGAAACATTTCCATGCTTCCCCTTAGTTCTTTTGTTTTAATTAATCAATTTATTTTAGAGGTAGAGTTACAGAGAGAGGGAGAGACAGAGAAAAGGTCCTTCCACTGGTTCACTCCCCAAAAGGCTGCAATGGCTGGAGCTGAACCAATCTGAGGCCAGGAGCCAGGAGCCAGGAGCCAGGAGCTTCCTCTGGTCTCCCATGTGGATGCAGAGCTGAAACACTTGAGCCATCCTTCACTGCCTTCCCAGGTCATAAGCAGAGAGCTGGATCAGAAGTGGAGTAACTGGGGCTCGAACCGTCGCCCATATGGGATGCTGGCACTGCAAGCGGCAGCCTTTACTTGCTGCACCACAGCGCTGGCCCCATCCTTTAGTTCTTTAGATGTCATTTCCTTTAGCTCTTTAAACTGATCCTAAAGTCCTTGCCTGGCAAGTCCAATGTCTGAACTTCTTTAGGAACAATTTTGTTGATTCCATTTTTCACGTACATGGTATACATTTTCTTATTGCTTTGTGTGTCTCATAGTTTTTTGTTGTTGAAAAACTGTACATTTTGAATATTATTAGTGGCAACCCTGGAAACGAACCTTTGATATTGTTGCTGTTTGTTGTATTTGTTGTTATTTGTTTAGTGGCTTTCCTGACCTTCTTGAAGTCTGTATTCTTTGTCATGTGTGGCCACTGAAGTCTGTTCTAATTAGCTTCGTGGTCAGCTAACAATTAATTAGACATAGATTTAAAACAAAAAAGAAAACAATTGGAATTGTCTTTGCAGAAGGAGTCTGTGTGCTTTTTGGGTGTCTTCAACACTTAGCCAGGAATTTCACAATTCTGCCTTAGTGTTCATTTTGCTTGTGGAGACCTTCAAGGATAACCAGAGGGTACGGCTTAGAGCCCAGGTCTTTAACGGGCATCCTACAGCGGTGGGCATGCATGTGGTCTTTCATTTTCAGGAATATATTGGAGCTTTAAAAACTTTTATTTACTTAAAAACTTATATTTTCTGGTGGCTGGCGCTGTGGCACAGCAGGCAAAGTCACTGCCTGCACTACTGGCGCCCCATATGGGTGCTGGTTCAAGTGCCAGCTGCACCACTTCCAACCCCGCTCTCTGCTAATATGCCTGGGGAAGCAGCAGAAGATGGCCCAAGTCCTGGAGCCCCCGCACCCATGAGGGAGATCCAGAAGAAGCTCCAACTCTTGAATCGGCCCCCCTCTGGCCGTTGCAGCCATTTGGGGAGTGAATAAGCAGATGGAAAATTCTCTATCTCTCTGTTTCTCTGTCTCTCTCTCTCTCTCTAACTCTGCCTTTCAAATAAATAACAAACAAATCTTTTTTTAAAAAACCAAACTTTTGGAGCCAGTGCTGTGGCAGAATGGGCTAAACTTCCACCTGTGTGCAAGTATTCCATATGGACGCCGGTTCTAGTCCTGGCTGCTCCTCTTCTGAAGCAGCTCTCTGCTGTGGCCTGGGAAAGCAGTAGAAGATGATCCAAGTCCTTGGGCCCCTGCACCCATGTGGAAGACCCGGAAGAAAAAAGCTCCTGGCTCCTGGCTTCAGATTGGCGCAGCTCCAGCCATTGCGGCCATCTGGGGAGTGAACCAGCGGATGGAAGATCTCTCTCTGCCTCTGCCTCTCTATGTAACTCTACCACTCAAATAAATAAATAAAATCTCGAAAAACCCACAAATTTTTATTTCCCAAAGCTTCTCACTCCCTGGGCTTTCTTTTCAAGCTTTTGAGTTGGTCTGTTGTTTGTCTGTTACCCACTGCTGCGGGCAGCAGCAACAGAAACACTTGCCTGCAAATGGTTTTGGCAAATGCCCTGTGGCAGTGGTTTTGGCACAAGGAAAAGTTAGCCCAGCGGCAATATAAAAGCAAGCCTTTTGAGCAGAAACCTAGGGAGCCACCACCCAGATCAAGGAAGGACAATTCGTGAATGGCGACCACTCTGCTCCCTCCTGCACTGACACTGAGACTCCGGGTAATACTTTCACTGTTACTCCTGAGCTGGAATGCTCCTAGAGAGAAACGCCGCCAGTGTTGTTGATCTTACTGGGATTCAGTTGCTTTCTTGAATACGTGCTCTTTGGGTTATTGCAAGTGGTTAGTTTTCAGAATTCCGAAAAAGCTGTTTCTGACACTTCATTTTTATGGAGTGGTGGGCTTTGGAGATCCTTATTCACCCATTTGCACTGGAGAGTACCCTCCCTCCCTGAAATTTATTTCACAATTCCAGCAGAGCAGCTCCCAGACAGCAGGCTCCAATAATCGGCCCCAGCCCCGCATGTAGTGCAGTAGTGTTGAGTACCGCTGAACTTTGCCTCCCAAAGGAACACTGCTCTAACCCACGCCATCATCTATGAGACTTTCTTGAAAAGATTTCAGCTGCTTTCTGCACAAATCACATTCCCTCTTGTCACATCTCTAGAATGAGAGGATATGGTAGTCCTCTCTCAATTTATTGTCAGGGAAACTGAAGTTCAGAGAGTCCTTTGGATGTGTTTATTTTGAGAGGCAGAGTCACAGACAGGGAGAGGGAGAGACAGAGAGAAAGGTCTTCCATCCGCTGGTTCACTCCCCAAATGGCTGCAACAGTAGGAGCTGGGCTGATCTGAAACCAGGAGCCCAGAGCCTCCTCTGGGTCTCCCACATGGGTGCAGGGGCCCAAACCCTTGGCCATCTTCCCTTCCCTTCCCAGGCCATAAGTAGGGAGCTGGATTGGAAGAGGAGAACCTGGGATACGAACTGGCACCCCTATGAGGTGCTGACACCCCAGGTGGAGGCTTAACCTACTATGCCACAGCGCTGGCCCCTAGAAAGTTTTGCTGACTTGCTTAAGGCTGTACAGGAAAGTGGGGATAGAGGTAAAATCCTCCTGATTTTCTCTGTGGGCTGAAGCTAGGGAAATGTGTGCCGGTGCTGTGTGGCTGGACTAGAATTTCAACCTCTCTGGTAGTTCTCAGTGCTGGCCTCAGTTGATCTCTTCCTATACTGCTCCCTCTCTGCTCCACCCATTCTTGAATGCCATGAAGAAAAGAATGCGTAGAACACTTACAGGCTGCCACCTCCTCTGACTACCAGGGAGAAACCATTGGTTCCAGCAGAGCCCATCCTTTGAGAGTTGTCTGCCGCCTGCATGCTGTGGTCTGTCCCACAGCATCACACATGTTAGAATTAGAGAGGATGGGGCCGGCACCGCGGCTCACTAGGCTAATCCTCCGCCTAGCGGCGCCAGCACACTGGGTTCTAGTCCCGGTCAGGGCGCCGGATTCTGTCCCGGTTGCCCCTCTTCCAGGCCAGCTCTCTGCTGTGGCCAGGGAGTGCAGTGGAGGATGGCCCAAGTGCTTGGGCCCTGCACCCCATGGGAGACCAGGAAAAGCACCTGGCTCCTGGCTCCTGCCATCGGATCAGCGCGGTGCGCCGGCTGCAGCGCGCCGGCCGCGGCGGCCATTGGAGGGTGAACCAACGGCAAAGGAAGACCTTTCTCTCTGTCTCTCTCTCTCACTGTCCACTCTGCCTGTAAAAAAAAAAAAAAAAAAAAAAAAAAAGAATTAGAGAGGATGACTTCTCACTTCACAAATGAGGACACAGATCGGGTCATCTGTCTACACCAGGGTTTCCGTGCCTAGCAAGAGTGTCACATTGATCTCGTGGATTAATTAGGCTGCTGTGCTCCAGGGTCACAGTGTGGATGGTGCCTGCTGGGGTTGGTGACACTCTAGAGATAAATCAGACTAGATTATGGCAACGAATAGATCCCGAAGTACGTTGGCTCAGATGCAAAAGAAGCTCATTACTCTTTTTTTTTTTTTTTTTTTTTTTTGACAGGCAGAGTGGACAGTGAGAGAGAGAGACAGAGAGAAAGGTCTTCCTTTTGCCATTGGTTCACCCTCCAATGGCCGCCACGGTCGGTGCACCGCACTGATCCGATGGCAGGAGCCAGGTGCTTCTCCTGGTCTCCCATGGGGTGCAGGGCCCAAGCACCTGGGCCATCCTCCACTGCACTCCCGGGCCATAGCAGAGAGCTAGCCTGGAAGAGGGACAACCGGGACAGAATCCGGTGCCCCGACTGGGACTAGAACCCGGTGTGCCGACACCGCAAGGTGGAGGATTAGCCTAGTGAGCCGCGGCGCCGGCAGAAGCTCATTACTTTTACACTTAATCTAGGGCCGCTGGTCCAAGTAGGGCAGGAGACTTGGTGCTGTGGTTCATATAGCGACTTAGGGGCCCAGGCTAATGGTGGCCCTACCATCTTCACTGTATGAGTTCCAAGGTGACTCTGGTCACTGCCATTCTTGCCCTTGGGAAGGGAGGAAGAGCATGGGGAAGCACCTGTGGGAGATTGTATGGGTCGGGTCTTGAAGTGGCCCTCACCCTGCCCATTCATACTCTTCTGGAGGAGATGTGGTCACAGGGACACACTTAACAGCAAGAGAGGCTGGGAAAGATCAGGTATTTGGACAGTCATACACCAGGCTATGGCTCTGTTACTAATGAACATTGGTAAAATCAATATTTACATCTTCATATCTGGTACTGAGCAGGTAGATATACTCAGGAAACATTTACTGGATGATGGGATAGATGAATAAGTGAATGGATGAATGAAGGAAGGAAGGAACAAAGAAATGGGTTGGTTCTCTAGTGGTAACACAGCTTATAAGAGAATTTTTCATTAGTCGTCCCTATTCTGTAGGCAGTGAAAGAGGTTGTAGATCTCACATTTCTGTTTCCACAAAACACCTCCATATGCATGTACAGGAAAATAATCAACTATTCCTCACTATGAGGAACTCCAGTAGACAGAATTCTGGAACTACACTGCACATATTTGGGGTGAGAAAACATTCTTATTCATGTGATTTTAACTTTATAAATGAATTAGCTGTGGTTTTGCTAACAAATTATTTAATTTTTTAACAAACTTTTTTGCTTACAGTTGGTGGTCGCTTTTGTTGTTCTTGTTTTTGTTTTTGCAGAAATGCGGAACATAGGAAAAGGTCCTTGGTGATCACCAAGTCCAAATCCTTACGCGTGTAAATCCAATGTCCTCCAATATCCATTCTCCCCTTTTCCTGCATGAAGAGAATCCCTGGATTTTAGTTGCCCTGCAATAAACCTACCCTGCACAGATCTGTCTGGCAGTGCCGTGTCATCCTGTGGTCACATTCCATCCAAAGAGATGTTGTCTGCTCTAGAATCCCTTTTTAAAATTATCTATTTGAGAAGTCAGGGTGGGGAGAGAGAGTGCCAGCTCGCACCTGCTGGTTCATTCCCCAGATGACCTCGATGAAGTCACAAAGCCATTTGGGTGGCAGGAACACAGTCACAGTCACCACTGCAGCCTCCCAGGGTCTGGATTAGCAGGAAGCTGGAGTCAGGAGCCGGGGCTGGAATGAAGCCCAGGCATTGTGATGTCGATTCCTGGCATCTCACCCTGTGTCTTAACCTGTAGGCCAAATTCTCACCCCTCTAAGAATCTTTCCTAAGAGGTGCTGTGTACCTGGCTTGATCTCTTCAATCCTTCCTCCATCCTGCCGCCATGAGATTGTGATCAGGTATAGTGGAGCTACAAAGTAGGAAGACCTTGACTTTATACCAATGCTATATTGCCTACCCTGACTTTTAAGAGAAAATGATTGACTGATTGATTCGAAAGACATAAAGGCAGACAGAGAAAAGTATCTTCTATCCTCTGGTTCACTCCCCAAATGACTGCACCAGTCACTGCTGGACCAGGCCAAATCCTGAAGCCAGGAACTCCGTATTGCAGTGCTGGCTCAGGCTGCCTGCTAGTGCGTCTGGGAGGCAGTAGATGATGCTCAGTACTGAGTCCCCGCCACCTTCATGGGAGACACAGAGGGAGCTCCTGGCTCCTGGCCTTGGCCTGGCCTCGCCCCGGCTGTTGCAGCATCTGGGGAGAGAAACAGCAGACAGAAGAGCTCTCTCTCCCCACCCCCTCACCTCTGTCTTTCAAATAAATAAACTTAAAAGATAAAATAAAAATGATTTAAAGGTGTGAAAGAAATACTCTTCTCTTTTGCTTAAACCATTTTCATCACTTCCAGGCAGCCCTCGCCCATATTAATACACTGCAAGACAGAAGAAACTGACCCAGAGAAAAGAAGCGACTTTTGGCCTATATTGTAAGAGTAATATCTCCACATATATTCCTCACTATGGAAAAACAGATGAGCAAACAAAACAAAACACACTCCACAAACACCAGAGTAGCAAAACCAGTGGCAAAACCAAAATCCACATGCATAGAAAAGAGAAAGTTGATGGGGCACAGACCCCTTTCTTCTTCTTTTTTTTTTTAATTTAAAAAAAAATTTTTTTGACAGGCAGAGTGGACAGTGAGAGAGAGAGACAGAGAGAAAGGTCTTCCTTTTGCCGTTGGTTCACCCTCCAATGGCCACCGCGCTGCGGCTGGCGCACCGCGCTGATCCGAAGGCAGGAGCCAGGTGCTTCCCCTGGTCTCCCATGGGGTGCAGGGCCCAAGCACTTGGGCCATCCTCCACTGCCTTCCCTGGCCACAGCAGAGAGCTGGCCTGGAAGAGGGGCAACCGGGACAGAATCCGGCACCTCGGCCGGGACTAGAACCCGGTGTGCCAGCGCCGCAAGGCAGAGGATTAGCCTATTGAGCCACGGCGCCAGCTGAGACCCCTTTCTTCTAAAGGTCACTGAGCACTGACTAGCTCTTCACATAGAGACCCTCAATCAATCCCACTCCTGGGATATTATTCTGGTCACACAGGTGGCTCCATTGCAGTTGGGTTGGTCATGAAGCTAAGCTCCATCCAAAATGTTGTGTGGCACCTCCAAACCTACCCAACACCCACGCCTCCCATCCCACCTTCCAATCTCCTTACTCAGCAGCTCAATGCAAGGGACTGTAAGGTCCCAGATGAGGAGAGAGCCACCCAGAGAAGGAGCTGGCCCTTGAGTCACCTGTGGGAAACCGCCTGCTCACCAGAAGCACTGTTAGTGTACTGGATGTGAGCAGGAGGTAAGCTCATGTTTCGGAACGTATTTTGTTATAGGAACCCCAATACGGCCTCGTGTCTTGCTCCTCTTTGCCCCAGCTCCTTCTGGGTAGGAAGCTTGCCTCTGCTGAGTAGACTTTGAACCCAAGGCTTTTGTTGGCAAAGCTATGAGATACAGTGGGTTTTGGTCTTTCCTGATCTCCAGCTTGGTCCCTGATCCATCCTAGTTGCCTCTGGGTGTTGTGGGACTACTTGTTTGTGCCTTCCCTGGCTCCTGATTCCTGGTCTCTAGGGACACCTGCCTGCCCCTAGAGGTTGTGTCTGGGCGCCACCATCCGGCACCCTCACCTCCTTCCCCCGTCTCTGAGACCTTCTCTTGCTCTCATTCTGTCCCTAACACTGTTCCCTGTTTCTGCCTCTGAAATATTATGTGCCCTCAGGGTGACTGCTGCCCTACTCCTTTAAAAAATAACAAATGCATGCCACAAGGGAGTCAAAGGCTCCAAATGGACATCAGGGTCTCCAACATCAGGGTCTCGGGCATCAGGGTCTCGTCTTTCAGAGTAAAGCAGGTACTGAGTCCCCCCACCCCACTTTCTCCTGTTAAAAAACCTACAGTCCCTTTAGGTACTGCCCACAAAATTCTTCACTTTCTAAAGAAAGCTCTGGCTCCCGGCTCATTTGCTGAGCTCCTTAATGGACAGGTGTTGCGTCCAATAAGAGAGGAAAAAGCACTTCTGATACTTCTCCAAGCTTGTCCTGTATGAGGTGGCCTCGGCCATTCAGTTACTTTTAAGGCAGATTGTTCTGATTTTGAGGTACATGTAAGTCTCTGTAGCACCACCGAGACCCCCCACAACAACTGCCACTTCCATCCCCAGGGGAGCAGTCTTCACTCCTCGGGCTGGTTGGGTAGCTGCTACTTCCTGAAAACCCAGCAAGTCACTTTCATAGTGGAACGTAGAAGAAGGAGCCTCCACTGGCTCCTGGGAGCTTGGCAACCACACCTAACAACATCCAGAGTCTGCTTTTCTCCTCTGCCTGCTTACGTCACTGTGGATGGTAAATAGGAAGTTTGTGAAACCATCAGCATTCTGCAAAGTATCACATACATGCTAGGAGCTATCTAAATGTTACTTTGCTTCTATAAACCCCTCCACCACAGCTTCTCTGCTTTTCTAATTTCCTCTGGCTTCCCTCTGTTGCCCCATTAGGTCCAAGGCTCATTCCTTGGAAGGAGAAAGGAAAATGACTCACCCTTGCTGGTTTGCTTTCTTAAGCCTGGCTTCAGCCACTGTCCATTAGCTCACTTCCGTGGGTCGCAGCCTGTCACCTTCTTCATCATCAGTTCAGGTGTCTCAGGGTAACTTTCCAAGGTGTCCGAGGACTTTGATTCAGAGCAATAAGGCAGAGGGCAGAGACCCTACCTTGAAATGGACAGCATCACCTGAGCTTGTGCCGCTCTCTCTGCAGGTAGGGTAGGAGGTGAGGGCTTCCAGTAGGGCCTGGGGGGAGGGGCGTGGCAGGGGGCAGCTCCGTTCTGGTCTTTGGAGAGCAGGGACTGACCGCCTCCTCCCTCCCTGGGGCCCTCGAACTCCAGCGGTAAACCGGCGAGAATGGAACGAAATGACCCAGGGCCTCAAGTCAGCCCCTGGGGGCCTCAGTTTCCTGAGCAGAGAGGCCAGGAGGGGATGGAGAGCTAAGAGGCAGGCGGTGGCAGAGGCAGCAGCGGACCCTGGCCTCCCCAGCGTGCCATCTGTATTCCAGAGTAACCGGCACTGACCGTGGGTCACGTCTACACAGTAGAAGGCAAGTGAAGGAATTCAATAATTATCCGAAATACTGCGGAGAGAACCTCACCGGACGTCAACTCATCAGTGAGGGCCCCGCCTCCAACTCCGGCCACTGGCTCTCACGCTGGCCATGGTAGTCCCCGACCCGCAGGACAGCCACAACCGCCCGCCTTCACCGCCCTTGAACAGCGCGCTTGCGGCCGCCGGCGGCCTGGGAAGCGCAGGCGCTCTACGAGGCTGCAGGAAGCAAGGCCAAGCGCCGGCATTGCCGCCGCAATGGGAAGGACCCCAGCGTTTCCCGAACCTGGCTCCGCAGTTTCGCCCACACAGCGCCTTGGTTCGGATTAGACAGACGACAGATGTGCAGCTACCAGACGCTCGTGAGGGATAGGCACGACCTGTGATCCCAGGGACCGGAAAAGTCACCACGGCGCAGCGTCTCCCCCGCCCCGGGTAACGCTGCCAACGAAGCGCTTTGGAGGGCTTGAGAGCCCCTGGCCTGACGGACAGACACGTGCGCCTTTGGAGGGAGGGAGTAAAGGCCGGCAGCTTCGCAGGGGCCGCTCTGGCCCTGTCCCGAGGGCTGGTCACTCCGCAGGACCTCGGGCGGACCAAGCCGCGGAGGCAGCGCTCCCCTGCCCGGAGCCCCAGGGTCCCAGAGGAGGGCCTGTAGGGCCAGGGTGCCCCAGAGCGCAGAGGTGGAGGCCCCGGAGCTACGATGGCTGTAGAAACGACAAGGTTGCGGATGGCTTTGTGGCCTGCGTGGCTTCGCAAGCTGCGACTCCGAGGCTTCTGTGCAATGCCACGTAGCCCGGCTCCACCGGTGGCGGGAACAGAGCTTCCCCGCCCTCAGGCCAGAGTCTATTTACCCCGAGCGGCGCGCGCCTTTGCCCCCAGAGCGCGGCCCACCTCGGGGCGGGGGCCGGGTGGCTGCTGCCCGGCGCCGAGCGCGAGCGGAACTTCCCGGCCGGAGTCCTGGGGTCCAGGCGGGGTTTCCCCCTCTTTCTCCGGCCGAGAGCACGCGTGGCGCTAGGCGTACGCTGGGCCTCTGGTGGCTCGAAACTTAGCCCCGGCAGGGTCAACGGTTGTAAGCGTCCTAAAGAAAGCCTCTCTCCACGCCTCTTCCCTGAAGTCGGGCTCGGGTTTGTGAGTCCCTCCAAGAAACAGAACCTCTGGGGCGCCTCTCCGACCTTCTTCTGGACCGTCCACGCCGAAAATCTCTCTCCACTGCGGGGCGGCCCCGAGCAGGCAGGCATCCACCGCCGGATTGAGCAGCGGAAAACTCACTAGAGAGCACCCAGCCCATCTACACCCCGCCACCCAGGACAAACCATTTCGGTACTACTAGCAGCGGCACCGGCGGGACTTGGAGAAAAGACCCCGGGGAGACGGCACTTAGGGCCTTGACCCTGACCCTGGGACGCACGGTCTTTTGGGACCAGGATGAGTTCCATCGCCCGGCGCCCGACCGCGGCCATCTCGAGCCCCTCTTTCCTTCCAAGCTGTCACCGGGTCCGCGGCAGTAGCGGCCCAGAATCGCGGACCACCTGCCGCCAGGGCGGGCGCAGGCGACGCAAGAGGGGAGGCGCGTGCTCCTCCAGCGCAGCCCGCCACGGCGCTCACCGCCGCCCCCCACCCCCAGGCGCGCAGCCCGCACCTTCTGGGGCGCGCGGTTCCCCTACTTCGCCGCTCGCCGCTCTTCCCGCGCGCCTTCTCCCACCCTACGTCCTCACGCGCTGGGTCGCGGTCGCCTTCTGCGTCCCCTAGGCAGCTGTGAGAACCCAGAACACTGATGACATAGCGCGGGAGAAAGGAGAAAAAAAAAAAAAGGAAGGGACCCAATCCTTTCCCAGCCCTTCCGCACCTGTTCCTCGACGCACAACATTCACCCTTCCTTTCGTTGTCCCAGCAGCACCGGATCAGGAGGTGGGCGCCGGCGGGGTCGTGGGAATTCCGTTCTCTGTCTCTGAATACGAAGTCCACACCCGGCAGGTCCCTGCTTTCCCCAGAAACCGAAATCGTTGTTTCCACCGACGGCTGGGCTGCCCGCTTTTCTCTCCTCAGATGCGTTTAACTTTTCCCTGCTCCCCGGGCGAGCCTGCCACTCTCTGAAGACGCACCCCGGGGTGGGGACACGAGTGTCTTCTGTCCTCGCGAGGGCCAAGGTCGCCGGCTGGGGTGGAGGAGACCGGAGCTGACGCTCTGCGGACGCCCTGGGCTTTGGTGCCCCCAGCAGGTCTCCTTTCTCGCGTGCAGCCGGCTGCTCCCACGGACTGCTACGTGGGCGTGGGGCCTGGCTGAGGACAAAAGAAGGGCGTCTCGTGACGGACGTGGTCAAAGGAGCAGAAGGGGGGATTCTCAGGGACTGGCGGTGCTTCCTGTCTCTGCGCTGCTTTAAGCCCGGGATCAGAACGCCGGGCTTCCTCGGCTGTGCAGGGAGGAGGCCGGGAAGGGATGACAACCACTGGGGTCCCTGCGCGGGGGGTCGGCGGCGCCCCAGTGCGCGAAGCAACTCAGTCTGGCCGAGTGTGGAATGGAGGACTGGCTCGCATGGATTTACCCATTGGATAAGTAGCGGCTCAGACTTTTTCAGAACTTCTGTGCAACGCTCCCCACCCCGGAGACATATTTTTGGGGTTCACCTTCTAAGGGAGAACGAAAGAAGGAAGTTGCAAGCCGCGCTGCCAAGGCGGGATACACTCTCCGGAACGAAACCGGGGTGGGACTGGAACCCTGCCCCCTACTGGCGCGCGAGGGCTCCGGGCGCGCTCTAAGAACCCCACCTCAGCAGCACCCGCTGCAGCCTGGGGCGGCAGCCCCCTCTCTTTCTGGGTGCCCAGGCTTTCCCGGCAGGTCAACCGACAGGGACTGCTGCTAGCAGTGGCACCGGTGTGCGGCTGTGGATTTTCGCGCTCCTGGGACCAGAGTGATGTGCGTGCGGGCGTGAGTTTGTGTGTGTCTTGCATAGGTTTTCGTGCGGTAGGAGGTCTGAAGGCATGAGTGTGTGTCCGTGTGTGCTTGCTCCTTGTGTTGGTGCGTGCAGGTGTGAGCCTGTTCCCGCCTTTTCCCTAGGTGGCCGCTGTGGGCAGGGGGTGAGAGGTTTGGGTGCCATCCACCTAGCCTGAAACAGAGCAGGCGCTCAACGGAGTCCAGGTTAAATGAGTGTGTTCATGTCCTCGTCAAAGTTGATACAGAGCGTGTTTTTCTCTGTGAAACCTGAAAAATGTGTGGCAGGTATGGGTGATGCGGGAGACAGGAGCTCCTGTGTTCGCCTCCTGCCTAGGGGGGGTTCTTGCACCGCTCGCGGGTCGGCACCAAGGCCTGTGGCTCAGGCAGCGTCGCCTCTCCACACTTGAAGGCCGTGGGCGGCTCCACACGCCGCCGCTCAGGCCGGTTCCCTGGGGGGACCCTCCTTGGCCCTTGAGAGCAGAGCGTGCGAGGCCCTGGGAACTGCCAAGCAGTTCCTCCGGGGTGCAGAGGTGGAGGGGCGCCCGGGGCAGGCCTGGCGGAGTGGTCCCGCTCGAAGACCGAGGCGTTAGCGCCCCCCACCCCACCCCCCCACCCCCGCCATCGGAGGTCGCCCAGCTTCCCGCGAAGGTCTCCACCAGGGACGGAATCCCTAGCACTAAGAGGGCCGAGCGAAAAGGTCTGATTCTAACAGAAAGGGAAAGAAAGTCCGCAAAGCTCCAGCACGAAGACGGTGGAGCCCAACAAGCTTCCCATTCCCTGCCGCCTTTCCCGTCTGGGGCCGAGAAGCCCGGCCCGCGGTGTCCCGGTCGCGGAGGAGGGATGCGTTCGGTACCTCCAGCCACCAAGCCCCAGCCCGAAACGGAAAACTCTCGACTTCTTCCTCTCGCGCTTCAGACCCGCCCGGACCGGCTTAGACGCGTTGGTTAAAGAGGGGGCTGGAACCCGGGAGGGGTGGGGGCGCTGCAGGTTAATTTACAGCCTCAAAAGCACCTACGGCGCAGGACCCTCCGAGCCCAGGCGCCCTTTCGCTCCAGTCTAGCGCGCGTGAGTCGGCCGGGCCGCCCGAGCTTCCTCTGATGTCGCTCGGGTCCTATCCCTTCATCCTCAATGCAAACCGGCAGAAACCTCGCATCAGGTTTGAGACCTCTGCTCCTCCACCCCAGGCCCCACCCGCTGCGCGTCCGAAGCTTGGATCTTAGCGAGTGTCCCCGAGGCTGGTGGGCCCGCCCAGAGGATCGCGGCCCGTTCCAACAAGGAGTCCGCGCCTCAGTCTCGGCATCCCCAAACGCAGGTCCCCGCGCGGGACCCCATAGCATCACATCTCCCACCCCGACCCCAGAGGTGGGCGAGGGCCCCGCGCGTGGGCTTCTGCGGGAAGTTTTTCCGCACGGGCAAAAGGCTTGGGGAGGACGTTTCGGTACACAGTCCATTTACCTTGGGATTCGTCGTGGGTGTAGCGGCCCTGTGTGGAACACAGGCGCGGCTACAGTCGCGGCCCGCGGGCCTCGGGACATATATCCATATATATATGTATGATTTCTAATTTTATTATAAAATAAAAGCAGAAATATTTCCCGAGGAACATTCACATGAGGGCGTTAACAGGGGGACGGCAAGTCCGCGGCTCGGGAGGCGCGATCTGCTGGGAACTCTGTGGCCACCGTCCCGGGAGACCGGGGAGAGCACAGCGCGCGGGGCCTCGCGGAGGCAGAGGCCGGCGGCCAGGGAGGTCAGGGGCGTCTGCGGCGCCGCCCTTTCTCTTTCGCTTAAGTAAGCAGGAAAAGCTGACACCTGCAGCTCCCACAGACTCCTGGGGCACGCGTGTGGTGGGTGGGGGGAGGCTGGAGACCATCAGCATTCAAAAGCCGGGTCGTCCCTCTTCTGCCTCCCCCTCTGCTGAACGTGGAGGTAGGAGACGGGAGGGAGGGGCAGGGTGGGAAACAGGGTGTAGAGGGGAGAGAGGTGGGAACCAGGGGCCAGAATACGGAGCGCAGGAATGGCGGGAGAAAAGAGCGGAGAGAAACACACGCGCAAGCATACACACGAGGTGGCGAGCCAGACACGCAGGGAAAAAGAGAAAAAAGAAAAAGGAAGGAAAGGAGGAGACAACGGGTGGGAGAGAGAACGGGAGCGGAGTGTCATGGATTCCCTTTCCTGGTTCGAGGCCCATCCCGGGGCCCCAGCCCCGGAAGGATCTCAAAAGCAACCTGTTGAAAACAAATCCCGAACCAAGACCAAAACAGACGGCCTTCTGCTCTTCCTCGGGACCGACGGCTCTGCCCGCTCAATGCGCGGGTCTCGAAGTACCTGGTGGGGCCGCCGGCGCCGGGCGCCCTCTCCGGACGCCGCCGCTCTGGGTCCCCGGCGCCCAGCCCGGAGGGCAACGCGCCGAGGCGAGCGGCGCTCTAGGAGCCCAGGTCCACGAGGTTGGCCGACATGGGGTTGAGAATGGAGTCCTGCAGGCCGTGGTGGTGCTGCAGTGGGTCCGCACCGCCTCCGCCCGGCACGGGCACGGGCACTGCGCTGGGGCCCGGAGGGTGGCCCAGGCTGTGCAGGGACGGCAACCCGGGGGGCGGCGGAGGGCTGAGCAGCAGCGCGGGGCTGGACGACGAGTGGTCCGGCGTCCCCGACGGCGTCTTCTCGTCCTCGGAGCTCCCCAGCACCGACTTGCCGCTGCCGTTCAGCGACGAAGCCAGCGGGTTATGGCTGTTGGAATTGGCGTTTTCGCTGTTCTCCCTGCAAGCGCCGGAGCAAAGCAGCCGGGTCAGCGCGGAAGTCCAGGTCTCGCCGCGCCGCGCCGCCTCACCTGGGGCCAGAGCCCTCCACCCGCCTCGGGAGCCGCGGCCGAGTGCCCTCGAGCGCATGCGGGGCCTGTCATTTCCTCTCCCCCGGCCTCGGGGTCTCCTTCTGCCTCTTCTCTCTGTCTGTCAACACCCCATTTCTCTCCTGTCCCGCTCCTGTAGCCTCTCTCCGCCTCGCAGGCTCTCAATCTCGCATCTTTCCAGCTCACCATTAGTTCCTGCTCCTCCCCATTGCTTTCCAGGGGGCAGGCAAACCCGGCTTCCTAGAGTCAGGGGGGTGTCCAGGGAGAAAGAGAAGATGCCTGGATTCTGCTCCTCACGCCAGGCTGGCTGGACAGAAGTGGGACCAAGGATGAGGAATCCCAGACCCTGAAGCTGGGCATTTCACCGGTCTTTACCAACCTTGGCTGTTTCCCGCTCTACATGAGCGGAACCCTTGGCCAAGAAGCGACTCTTGGGTTTGAGTCCTTCCCCTCCAAGTCCAAACTGGGCAGGTTGTGTGACAGGGCTCCTCACTGGGCCCAGGAACGGGACTGCCCTTTCTCTAGTGGCCCGGTGGAAACCTCAGCTGGGGTCCCACGCCTGGCAGCTTGGAGAGCAAGTTGGCTGGGAGAAAAGTCCTGGCCTAGACTTTTCCATATAACCAGAAACTCAGGTCCCGAATCTGTAGCTCTCACCTGGGGCCCGGCCTGAGAATCGAATTCTTGAGAGTCTGAACACAAAATGTCAATAGGGGTGGAGGAGGACTCAACCAGGATAACAGAGACAGCACCTGCCCAGATCCCCATGTTTGAATCTCTCCCCCCACCCCAACTCTCAAGGGCTTCTCTTCCTGCTTTTCAGTTAGGGATACTCCCACAGGGCCAGCAGCTGAGACCCCCACTGTCCCGGCTGCTCCAGGTCATGACCTCGGAGAGCAGGGTCTAGCCCCTTCCGGGTTGTTTCCACCAGTCAGCACTCCTACCCCTGACCCCGATCAAACTCTGCACACACCCCACACTACCACCCCAGGTGTCAGGTTTTGCTGTTGACCTCAGGCTGGACGCTGTTCCCACGGTCAGTTCCTGTCTCATCCCCCTCTCTGCTTTGGGACTCCGAGGGGTTACAGAGCAGGTAGTCACCAGGCCTAATAGCCAAAGCTTCGGTTAGGTCAGGAAATCCCGGTTTCCCAGAGGACATACAACTCCCAGCCCTTTTGCGGCTCTCCGCTTACCATAGCCATGCAGAAAGCCACACACCAAGGAGGGGAGGGCCTGGTGGGGAGGGCCTGGTGGGGAGGGCTGGAGCCCAGAGGGGTCAAAGGCCTCGCAGGGATGCTGGGTCCAGCAAAGCAGAAAAGTGAGGTTGTGTTTCTCTCCTCTCCCAGAGCTGACACTTGCTCCAGGAGCCTGTCACCTCTCGATCCTCTCCATGCGGGATAAAGGACAGGCTGGCAACTCCCACGTTCAGACAAGCAAACTTCCTGCACAGGTCCTTCCGCATCCGGGCTGTTTCTGGGTAGAACTGCAGTGCTGAGCCCTCACCTCACTTTGGCCTGGAGCTGAGGCTGAGTGGGGGACTGTGTGGGGAAGCAGGGCCAGGCTGAAATCAGCCACCGGCTTCCACTTGGGTGAAAACACGGCCTTCCTCCTTGGGACCCTCAGTCCCTGCCTCCCGTGCCTGCCTGGGGGAGGACTCAGGCCTGCAGTCCTGCTCTAGCGCCCAAGCCCACTGTGTCTCCACTTTTGTGCACAAACGACCACCGAGCTGGTTGACAACTTCCCGCATTGCTGTGCCCGCTTCAGACAAATCCCCGTGCGTCCGGTCTCCGGCGAGACCCGAGCGCTGTCCCAGCCAGGCTAGGCTGCAGCCGGGACTGGAGGCCCAGTGCAGGCCTCTCCTGGGGCTGCGCTGGGCAGTCGCCCTGCCACCCCCTCTTCCTCTCTGGGGCCTGGGGAAGCCGGCGCGGAAGTTCTACTTACTCGTACCTTTCCTTGGCCTCGGCCGCCCGGTCGCGCTGCCGCCGGTTCTTGAACCAGTTGCTGACCTGCGTGGTGGTGAGGCCGGTGGCCTCGGCCAGCTCGCGCTTCTCGCGCGGTGACGGGTAAGGGTTGTGCGCGTACCACTCGCGCAGCACGCTGCGGCTCTTCTCCTTGAAGCAGTAGCTGGTCTCCTCGCCGTCCCAGATGGAGCGCGGCAGCGGGAACTTGCGGCGCACGCGGTATTTGCCCACGGCGCCCAGGGGCCGGCCGCGCAGCTTCTCGGCCTCGATGTAGTGCGCCTTGAGCCACAGCTGCTGCAGCTTGGCGTGGTTGTGCGGCGAGAACTGGTGGCTCTCCAGGATCTTGTAGAGCTCGCGGAAGTTGCCGCGGTGGAAGGCCACCACGGCCTTGGCCTTGAGCACGCTTTCATTCTTGTGGAGGTGCTCGCAGGCGGGCAGCGACCACAGGAAGCGGCCCAGCCGCTCGATGTTGCCGCCCTGCTGCAACACCTCGCACACGCACGCCACTTGCTCCTGCGTGAAGCCGAAGGTGGGCAGCATGGACATGGTGCCGGCTGCGCCCCCGCCCGCCCGCGCGCGCCCTCACCGCGCCGCGCGGTCCTGCATGGGCGCCTCCCCGCCGGGCCGTCAGAGCCGAGAGGCGGGCGGGGCGGGCCCCCCGGCCGGGCGCTGGCTCCCGGCGCGCCCCGAGTCACTGCAGGACGTCCCCGCGCCGGCCGCGGGTCCCACGCAGCTCCGCGCCCCGGCCGCCCGCGCGCCTCTTCTGCGCCCTCGCCCAAGCCCGGGGGCCGCCCGGGGCGCCGCTCCGCATGCTCCGCGCCCGCCCGCCGCTCCCTTGCTCGCCTCTCGCTTGCTCTCCCTCCCGTCTAGCTCGCTCGCAGCTTTTTTAATAATATTATTCTAAGCGGGCATGAGGCGCGGCGGCCCGCGCCCTGATTGGTCCGGTTATCTGACCTGGGGCCTGCCCGCGCCAGACAATAGTCGGAGTCAAATTATTCGCCATGGAGACGCTGTCAGTCACTGGTAACCCGAGCCCCGGCGGGCCGGGCGCCCCCCCCCCCCCCCCCCGCGGCCGCTCCGCTGACAGATCGCCGGGCTCCGCGCAAAGCGGAGGGCGGCCCGAGACAGGAGCCGGAGGCGCTCCGAGGGCCTGGGAGGCAGAGAGGGGCCGGGCGGGGGCTGGCGGCGGCGGTGATTGACGGGGCGGACGCCCAAAGAACAAGGGAGCCTGAGGACACGGGACGGGCGAGGGGGCGTGGGGACGAGCCCGGGAAGAAAAGGGGAGGATCGAGGTGGGGAGGAGAGAGGAGAGGAGGGAAGGCGGAGGACCGTTTAAGGGGGTGTCCGGCTGGAAAGCGAGCGAGAGGGGGTGGAGGGAGCCTCCAGGGGGAAGAAACTTCGGGCCGTTTTGCGCAAGGGGCGGCGCTGCAGCCTCACCCCGGGCCGCGCCAGGTGCCGCAGCTCCCAGCCGGGTCACCACGTCCCTCCCCGGGCCGCGATTCGCCGGCAGATCCGTCCAGGAGCCGGTCAGTGGGATGGGAGAGTCTGGACGCGCTCCGGCCCTCGAGCGAAGATAGCTTTTCTGGCTAACGGCGCCCCCACCCCCATCCTAGCGAGGCCGAACCCGGCGGTCCCCGAGGGAAAGGGGGAGGGAGGAAGCCTGAGAAGTAGGGACGGTTTGGCCTTGGCCGCGGGCGGACGCCTGAGGATCAACTTCTCGGAGGATTCCGCCTCGTCTCCGATTCCTGGCCCGGCCGGCTACCCCGCGGACTGCACCACCCGCCGCGGCGCTCCTGGCCGGACGGGGACTCAGACTTCCCCCACGGGTCCCACGGCCCGAAAAGCGCTCTGCAGTTCCGGGTGGCCTCCGTAGAAGCAGACTCCGGCTGGCCTCGGAGGCGCAGAGCCGGGGAACGGCTCAGGCCTGCCATCCGCCCGCGGGGAGCAGGGAGGCGAGCCTGGTTGTGGCGCTTCCCCGGCAAGCGGTCCGGAGAGGACAGTGGGGAGTCGGGATGCCGGCCCTGTGGGCCTTCCGCTTCGGCTCGACTCCAGACTGCTTCAGCCCGGGGTTTGGGGCGCTGAGCTCTGGAGTGAAGGGCCTAAAATGGGGGGAGGGGGTGTGTTCCTGGTTTTTGCCTTTTTTTTTTTTGGGTCAGGGCTCGTGGGGACCAGGTGGGAGAGCAGGGGGAGGCGGAGAGGGTGCTCTGTTTCTAGGATTTTGAAAGACCTCCTCCGCAGGTCTGTCCTTTCTCCTCCCGGTGGGCTGTCACCTGGGAGCGTCCTTCTCAGTCAGGACTCAAGCTGGCACAGATCTCTGGCCCTGCCTTCAGCCCAAGACTATGAAACCTAAGTAGAGGCCACGTTTCTTCTTCCCACCCCTTAAGCTTTGGAGCGCTGGCATTGGAATCCGGAACTCTGGGTCCAACTTTTGGCTTTGCTTGGCGGTCACCCCCTGCTTCCCAGGTGCACAGCAGCAGGAAGCTGGTCTCAGAAGCAGGGTCCATTATGGAATCCCGGCATCTCAGGCAGCATCTTAACCCTTGTGCCAGTGCCCGTGTCTTGATCAGCAAGCCCTGCAAATGTTTCCGTCTGCTCCAGCATTCTGGAAGTCCTTTTGGGGTGTTGCAAGCATGAGAGAGGGGGAACCCCAGGACTTTCCCTACGACTTTTGCTCTTATAGGTCTACCCCAGTGTGTGGAGGCCACTATCAAAGTAGGTTTCAAGCCAATGCCAGAATGCAGATCCTTGCAGAAATCCAGGGGCTGGTAGGGGCCCTGCTGCATTCAGGCACCTTATCCTGTGTCCTGCCTGATGTCATACAGAGTTTGCCCCAGAGTCTGCTACCAGGACCCATGGAGTGGTCTATCCCAGGCTTCAGTGGGGTTTAGGGCCCACCTTACTGACGTCCAACAAAGGACAACCTTCTCAGACCACTTTTTAGCCACTCGGTAAAAGGATCCAGCTGCTCTGCTGGTCCTATCTTGTGGGGAGGGGTGGCAGCTTCCTGTCTGCAGCACCCATTCTCTCCCATTCTTAGATGAGGCCTGGGTGATCTCTCAGATCCCTGTTGGACTGGGATGGGCTGGGGTTGGTCTAAGAATATGGACCTTGAAAAGCTGGTGATCTTGGCAACCTCAGCCACAGCCATCACCTTGAATGTGCCTCTCCCTGAAATTCCCATCTGGGTCCTGCCTTCTGGGAAGGCAGATTGTCCCGAGGTTCACACACTGCCGGTCTCTCTCATGCTGCTCTCTGGACAGCTACTCCACCCTGAGCCCACAGTCAACCCTGCCGGCCGACAGAACGGACACCTTGGATGATGGAGTGGGTGCCACAGGAAACAGCGTGATGGCCGGCACAGAAAACCTGTAGTACTATCACCTGCCGGATGGGTGTGACTATCTCACTCCCCCCAGGTTTGTAGGAAACTGGTTCTGGCAGTTCTGGGCCAGAACCTGTGCCAGCAGAGGCAAACCGGATGACTGCCAGAAAGAGGTGAGAAGGTGAGCTAGGCTCTCCCCACATTCTTCAGCCCTTTCCCTACCTGCTCCTCCACCCCCACCCCCAGCCACAAGAGGAACACTGGGGAGGCGTCTGGGTGAGGAGGTGACAGACTCCAGCCTGACCCTAACACAGTCTCAGACCCAGCTCCTGGACCCAGAGGAGTCTACCCCACGCCAGCCCACTCTCAGTCCTCCTTCCTCCCCCAGACCCTCATAAGAGGCGTGCATTTGCAGTCTCATCAAGCACAAACAGAAGCCCGATGGCTAGGGAGGACAGCACTTCTGCAGGCCCAGGGAAATGTGGGCTTCATCGGAATGTCTGCCTCCTTTCACCAAAAGCTGGGGCCAAAGTCCCCTTGGAGGATCCCACTGCAGCAGGGGTGGTCGGGTAGTTGGGTCCCCACGGGCTCACAGCAACTGCACACGGAATCCGAGGCCTTGGTGTCTGGAGTTGGGCAGGAAGCTCCCAAGAGGACCCCACCACACACCCACTGCACAGCCCAGGGCTGGTAGGCACTCCCCTCCGGGGTGGGAAAGGGAGGGAAACCACCTCTCCCCCACCCCATCTATTCACCTTCATCCCTGGCTTTGGGTTGGGTCCATTTCCGAAAGGAACCGGTGATCTAGGGCAAGGAGCTGCTCCCCCGCCATTGCCAAGTTCAGCAAATAAAAAGGCCTTCATCGGAGCAGAGGGAAGAAGTGAAGGAGGCAGGCACTCGGTGCAAAAAAACCAGAGGACCAAGAGTCTTTATTGTTTTTAAAAAAATATTTTTCCAGCCTACGAAGGCTGCAGAAGCACCCCCCCCCCCCCTTAGCCGACTGTGGCCCTGGCGCCGCGCGCCCCAGGCCGTGCGTGCAGCCCCATATCCCAGGCTCAGAACTCTGGGCGTCCCGGCCGGGGTGGGGCTTTCCGCCCTCCCGAAACCACCAGCGCCAGGGCCTCAGTAGGTTAGGAGCGGGGCCGGACAGGCGGAGCGCGCTCGAGCCGCCGCACGCTCGCTGCGACCCGGCTGTCTGCTTGGGCCGGGGCGGCGCGTTTCGTTGAAAGCGGACCAGCGGCGTCCGGCGGGTTGCGCCCAGGCACCCGGCGCCTCCCCACCTGCCCGTCCGCACCTGCCCGATCTGTAGCGTCCAGGAGTACGCAGCCGGCTATCTGCAGCATCCCGCAGTCCACGGATGGCTGTGCTGTCCACCGTTTGGGGCAGGGCGAAGCGCCGGCCTTCAGCTCACACGAATTCTCCGAAAGGTCTCCGCGCCTCCCGCCCGGGGAAGGCACGCCAGGCGCTGGGCCTCCGGGCCCCGCACTCCTAGGAGGGAGCGAACTTCTGCGTCGCCGGCGCTGCACGTGGCTGGCGTGGTCTCTGGCCCCAAGGGCCGGAGCAAAACGGACCCCTCGACTCTCCAGGCCTTTAGCTTCCGACCCACGCAGCGGCCCAGAGGCCTCTTCGGAGCAAACGGTTTGCAGGCTGCGGACTCACAGGGAGCCTTGTTCCAACGAAAGCAGTAAGCACTGGGGCTCGGCTCTGTGTGGAAGCCCAGCCGGCGGCGCAGCGGCCCGTGTGGCGCCAACACCAGGCGGGATCTGAGGCGGGGCCCCGGGCCCCCGGGTGCTGGCCGCCTTCCCGCGCCGCCCTGCCGGGCTGGCGGATACGCCTCGATCCCAGGGTCCTTGCCTACTGCGCCGCGCTCCCTGTCGGGCCGCTTCGCTTGGGAGTGGCAGGAGCCCGGCAGGCTCGCGGCTGTGGGTCCTAGAAGCCGGAGACGTCGGCGGCGGAGTTATTTTTCTTAAGCCCGTCTGTGCACGCGAGCGCCCCCACGCCGAGAGCCCCAGAGGTCGGACGGCGCTCCGTCGGCTCCCCACCTCCAGCCTAGGGGGCCAGGTGCGCGGGAGGGTCGCGGGTTCCCCGGTGCTCCCCACCTACCACTGGCCGGTCTCTGCGCTAGCAGAGACGTCGTGAGACCTGGGGTGTGTCGGCGAGGAGCGCTGCTGAAGACACCCACACAGCCCAGGGGTTCAACAGGTTGCTAGGCGGGGTCTGATCACACCGTGCACGGGCGGCAAACCTGGGCTCTTCTCCGTGCGTGTTCCCCTGGAGCGTCTGGGCACCCAGGAAATGTTTGCACGCCGAGTGACCAATGGCGTTTGACTGACAGCAACAACTGGGAATGTCCAGGCCAATAGGAGCAAGCTTGTCTGCCTGCTCTTTCCCCCTGCGTTTCTCTCCCAGCCCCTTCTCGCCCTCCTCTTCCGCGTCGGGGCCGTCTCACAAGAGCTGGATGCTGCCACTCAGCTGGTAGTACTGGGTGCTGGAGTCCCCTGGGGCCTCTAAAGCTGCAGCCTGCACCCACCGCTCTTACACTTGCCGGTCTAACAGCTTGTAGCATTACCAGAGTTCCGCGGGTTGCAGGAAAGAAAGTTTTCTGAGTTAGAATTCTAATGTTGCTGGGGCTGCTGTCTTCAGTTGCATTTCCTTAGTTACGCTACAAAAATCCTCTGTAGGCAACGGGTAGATCAGGTTTCCAGTAAGTGACTCTCTCTCTCTCTCTCTCTCTCTCTCTCTCTCTCTCTCTCTCTCTCCCCTTTCCCTTACCTGCTGTGAGAGACAGTATCTGGGAGTAGGGATTCCAGATTTGGCACATCTGTCTCGTGCAGTATCTATTTTTATTACCATCATTACAATGCATCAGCATTAGTGATACCCCCCTCCTGCTGAATGGTCACTGCTTTTGGCTCTCCTAATCTGGGTTGTGTCTGGGCAAGAGGCCACAGCCACAGCCACGAGGCCACTCGGGGCAGCCACATGGGGGCTTCCACCAAGTTCTGCATTTGAAAGGGAACCTGGAAGAAGGAAGCATTGTTAAGTTGGAAACTCGATACTTTGTCCTCTCTGTGAATTAAGGCTAAAATCCAGAGGCTGTTTCTTATAGAAGACTGTGTGCTAATTAATTTATGCACAGTGCTGGAAGACACTTTAATAAAGTAAGCAGAAACAAGATACACTTGCTGGGGAGGGCAGGTGGCTCAGAGAAACCCATGCAGAGGCTGCTGCAGCAGGACATGGCCAAAGTCAGCCTCAAAGAGATGTGACACACTGGCTTGTGCTGATGGCTATGGCTGGCCCTCTTGCACTAACTGTCTTTATTTCTACCATTCTCATACAGTTTTGCTATTAGCATATGCTCACACGTGGCGAAGGTAGGGTGGGTAGAACAGAGGCTTCAGCATCAGGTCTGAGTCCTCAGTTAAGTGACTCAATCATGGAGCTATATTTTGCTCACTTGTAAAACAACCTTAGAGCCCAGTGCTTGGTGCACGGCAAGCATTCAATAACTGGTTGCTGAGCTGAATTCGTCTGGTTTGAAGATTATACTTGAACCTTAGGAGGCATCTACTTCATAGGAGGTTGAGGCTATTGTCAGTAGGGTTGTGGTTGTATTGGTATGTTTCGAGTTGCATACAATTATGGTTATTTCAGAAAGCACCTGGCTTAAGTATTAAGTTTCCAGGTGACAAATATTTTGTGAAGCCTCTATTTTGTGTCCAGACCTGGAAGATGCTCCAATACGTGACTGGAGGTTCTTGAGAGCAGCTGGAAAGAAAGACAGGGTACGACAGGAGACTTTCACCTTGGTCTCTGCAGTTCACCATCCACAACAGCAGCCCTGGGGATGGCCAGTGTGGGCTTCCGGGTCAGGCTACCTGGGTTAACTCCTGCCTCTGCCACTCAGTAACCGTGTGACAGCCACTTAGTTTTATGGAGTCAGCTTCCCAGTGTGGGGGTGCAGTGGGAAATAAAAGCAGGCATAATAAGCACCTTGCTCCCAGGGTTTTGGGAAGAGGAAATGAGCTAATGTATGCGAAAAGGCTGGATCCCTGTGTGGAGACAAATGGGAAAACTTCAGCTGCCAAAATGTTTTGCGTTATCTGATGGTGTTTCCAGGTTTTGGTCTCATTAGAACACTTCTCAGAAAGCAAAAGGCAGCTGCACACAGGTGTGACAACGCGTGTTCCTCTGGGGTTGAGGCAAAGTTTTCTCCTGGTTGTGTTGGTTCTAGGAGCTGAGCACAGGGCAGAAGTCACATGGAAAGAACTGTAGTGTGTGTGTGTGTGTGTGTGTATTGTGATCGTGATGAAGGACAAGTGAAGAGAATCCCTCTCCCCTCCCTAACTCTGTCCTCACAGTCCACTGTGCCTGTAGGTAGAGCAAGATGTATCTGTTTACATGAAAGCTAACTTCCACCAACGGGGCCTTCCATGCACAAGGTGGTATGCGAATGCCCCGTGGCTGCAGAAACTGCAACCCTATAGAGAGTCAGCATTCACAGATGAGGAGGCAGGCTTAGGGAGGTCAAGGAACTGGGAGGAGGTCGTGAGACTGGGAAGGTGCTTCTGGAATTTCAGTCTTTGATGCTAAACCCATCCCATAAACCTTAAGCCTTACCGCCCTACCATCCTCTGCAATAGCAAAAGTAGTAATAGGAGGAATTGGCTGAACGTTTATTGCCACATGCCTCTTAGGAGCGTAATTAACAACTCCACCTCAGTGATGAGACTGCGGCAGAGAGATCAGTCCCGCAGCGCTGCCCAAGGCCGGCTCTCAAAGCACAGCTCAGACTCACCTCCCTGGGACCAGCCATTCCACCAAGCTCCTTCCTTCATCCCATGCCTCTCTTCTCTCTGAGCTCAGGTTCCCAGGCACTTCCAGCTTCCAGGCGTCAGGACAAAGATGGACTCAGGCTATAGGAAGAACCGTCCCTTGTCATCGCCAAGTCTCAGCCCCCAGACCCTGAGCGGTCCTAAGATCCATGGTGCTCAGTCTGTGTTCCCCAGCCGGGGCGAGCTGCACAGCCCCCTAGCTTATAGAGTGGGGTGTGTACTGGTGGCCCCATGGAGTCCACGTCCATTACACCTGGGGCGAGCCTGGAGGACTCAAAGACTTAAAATGTCTTAGTCAAGGGGGCCTGTGCTGTGCCACGGTGGGTTAACGCCCTGGCCTGAAGTGCCCGCATCCCATACGGGCACCGGTTCTAGTCCCGGCTGCTCCATTCTGATCCAGCTCTCTGTTATGGTCTGGGAAAGCAGTAGAAGATGGCCCAAGTCCTTGGGACCCTGCACCAGCGTGGGAGACCCTGAAGACGCTCCTGGCTCCTGGCTTCGGATCAGCACAGCTCTGACCATTGCAGCCAACTGGGGAGTGAACCATAAGGTGGAAGACCTCCCTTCCTCTCTCCCTCTCTCTGTCTCTCTGTCTCTCTCTCTCTCTCTCTGCCTCTCCTCTCTGTGTAACTCTGACTTTCAAATAAATAAATAAATCTTTAAAAAAGTATCTTAGTCAAATCACAAAAATCCACCCAGACTAACAGAAGAAATAAAGGAATAAATTTATTAAAAGGATGCATGGATTCAAGGGCAGTGAACACCATTGTCTTTAGGAAGAATGGAACCAGAACCTGGAAAGTAGTAAGAAATTAATTCAGCTACTTCCTCCCACACTCGTGCTCCAATGGGCTCCTTTTGCTGCTCACCTCTGAGCATTTCTGCCTTTCCGTCTCTCTCAAGAGCACCTTCTCCTGTGTCTATGCCTTTTGAATGTCCCCAGCCTTCAGTGTGTCCCCTGGGGTCAGGCACTCAGGAAACACTCTAAGATCTCTGGCCAAAATTCTTGAAAGGGGAGGAGGAGCAAGTTAGGGAGGCAGAGGGAAAGGTAAGGGAGGGAGGGAGGAAGAACAGGCTCATCTTGGGTCCCTGGAGCCCCACTCCATCAGTGGTGTTTGGGTAGGTGGGGGGTGGACTGTGTGGCCCACTGCCCAGTCAGCAGGGACTATGAGCCCCGACTTGGAAGAATGACTGTTCTTCTCTGCTATCCAATGTGCCGGTTTTGTTCCCGGTACGTAGCAGACATTAAATCATTTCCTTCCATTCCCCATCCTCCCCATTCTCTAATGTTGGCACCTTTTCCAATCATCCATCACAAATCAGACAGTCACCAGTGTAGAGCACGGGTAGGATTGCAGTACTCTGTGTTTAAATTCTTCTATTGGCAACTGTTAACCCAGGCTGCAGCTTACAGTCATGAGCCTGGTGTACGAGGCTCTTTGTCATCAGCCTTTGCATGGGTGTCCGGCTCATCTCCCCGTGCTGTCCACGTCTTCCTCGAGGCTTCAGACACCCTTAAGGGCTTGCAGCCATGGGCTCACCACCACCTGCTTACCTGCTGGAGGAGCGCACCGCCCTGCCTCACTTCCGCTGGGCTCTGCTCTGTGGCAGGTGTTGATCAAAGAGCTGTGAGTGGATGAGAAGCTCTTAGAGACACTGTAAGAGGCCACCAGGACTCTTTCCTCTTTTGCCTAGATAACCCAGACAGGGGCTGCTCCAGCCAGTGCCACAGCTGACCTGCAGCCTGCATTTGCTATGTGTGAGGAATCCTGCGCATGGGGTGGACCTCTGAGATTTAGGGGATTGTTACTATTGCAAAACTGAGTAACATATGCAGGGTATTCAAAAAGCTCATGGAAAACACATATTATGAAAAACCATGGTTGGGTTTCCAAATATTTTGCACCAAAAGAAACTTACCTTTTATTTGATTTTTTTTCATGATTTTTGTGAAGTATTCTCTTATTTCCTTCTCTCATTCAAAATCCCTTTACATGTTGTTTCCTCTCCCTGGAAACTTATTCTTTTGGTCCCAATCCCCTGACCTTCCAGAACTCAAATCAGAAGTTACTTGCTGGGGCTGGAACTGTGGTGCAGTGGGCTAAGCCTCCACCTGTGGCACCGGAATCCTACATAGGTGTCTGTTTGAGTCTCAGCTGGTCCACTTCTGATCCAGCTCTCTGCTTATGGTTGAGAAAGCAGTGAAGAATGGCCCAAGTACTTGGGCCTCTGCACCCATGTGTGAAACCTGGAAGAAGCTCCTGACTCTTGGCTTTGGATTGGCCCAGCTCCAGCCATTGCAGCCATTTGGGGAGTGAACCAGCGGATGGAAGACCTCTCTCTCTAGCTCTTCCTCTCTCTCTTTGTAACTGTACCTCTCAAACAAATAAACAAAATCTTTAAAAAAAGTTACTTGCCCTGGAAAGCATCCCTGCCCCCCTCCCTCCCTGCCATGTGGGGCTCTGTGGCTCTGCTCCACTTCCCACCTCTCTCCCTGTCCTCACTCTCATTACGCTTGTCTCCCAGCACTATCACCCCTTGATTTCTTACCTGACATCACCATGACTGTGAGCTCTTTGAAGTCAGGGATCATATCTTTCTGGTTCATCTAGCATATGGTAGCACCTCAAGAAAAGTCTTTGTTGAAGGGTGGGAGGTTGGTCTAGCAGTTAAGATGTCCTCCTTCCTTATTGGCACACCCAAGTTTGAGTCAGTCCTGGCTCCACTCCTGATTCCAGCTTCCTCCTAATGCAGATCCTGGGAAGCAGTGGGTGATGGCTGAAGTGGCTGAGTCCCTGCCAGCTGATATGGGAGACCTGGCCTGAGTTCCTGGCTCCTGGCTCCCATCTGATTCAGCCCCAGATGCTGCAGACATTTGGGCAGTGAATCAGCAGGTGGGAGCTCTGTCTGCCTCTCAGGAGCACGCCATTTGAGGAAGGAATGGATTTTGTAGCATGAGTAATATTCTACGTACATGGAAGATGGCAGTTTCTCAAGATGATTGCAACGATGTCTCCCATCCCATATGCTTTCTTTCTCTTTAAGATGACTTTGACATTCCTCTCTTTGAAGGACATGTTTGTGGGTGGTCCCCTCCCATCTGGATGGGCTTGGACTCTGACATCAGTTGACACAATGTAGTTTCTGAGGTTAGGTCATGAAAAGCCTAGGACTGTTGGGATACTTCAGTCCTGAGATCCACCACAAGCCCAAATAGCCTGTGGAGAAATAGCCCATGCAAGAAAGAATCGAGGCTCTGCAGGCCTGGCTGAGCTTCAAGCAGAACCAGCACCATTTTCCAGGAATGTGCCGTCTTGGAAGTAGATGGTCCAGCTGCGGTCAAGTTATCTCCGCTAATGCCATAGGAGCAGAGCAAATGGCACTGAGCAAATGGCAGATTCACGAGTCAAATCAACAATGGGTCTTATTTCAAGCCACTGAGTTTTGGAGAAGTTGCTATATAGAAATAGATTCATAGAACTTCTGGTTGCCCTTTTAACAGTCCATTTTCTCATGGATCTGAATGCCTGTCCTGATGCCCAGTCCCCTTGCCTTAGCTCTTAATACCAGCCATCTCCCCTAGGGGTCAGGTATTGTGCATACATCCAGCACTGGCTGGAGTGTAATTCTCAGATGGGTCTTGGCCTCTGGCATTCTGAGGCTGCTTTTCATCTGGCTTCAGGCAGCACTTTCCCCTGCCTGTCCACTAGACTGGAGCTCCTGGGCACCCATGCAGCAGGGAATCAATCCTGGGTGCCCCACTCCCCACTGGACACCAGTGCCTGCATGTGGCCAACCGGAGCCAGGACCCAGCTGGACAATTCTCCACCCCTAAGGTAGCTTCGTTTCTTTCCCTTGCTTCGTGCTGCTATGGGTCAAGGCTTTCCTGGGACTGCCTAACTTAGGACAATATCGCTACCCTGTGAGGACCAGAGATGACTCCACCCTTGTTTGGTTGACTCTCAATATCTCTGCCAGCTTGTTCCTTCAGGATCAGGAAGAGTCTGCAGAGTGGACACAGGGCTGCAGCAGGAAGAGGCCACAGATTGCACTACCAACCACTGTGTTCCCTTCTCAAACAGCTACACTGCAAGCCGCTACACAGAACACGTACGTGAAATGATGCAGTTTTGAGCAATGAGTGAGTATGAGCACTAGACAAGAATGTAGTCTAATGTGGATGCAGGGGGAGGTAGCAGTGGGTGAAGAGGGTGCACTGTGTTCACCCGGAAGCTCTAAGGGCAGAAGGCTGGGGCCAGGGGCAGACTTGGGAGAAGGTGCCCCATGAGAACAGGCAGAATCAGCCTGGGAAATTCACAAGTCTTCTTCCTGAGATGAGCTTTCCTCACGGGCAAGGCTTAAATGAAGCCCACATGATGACTCTCCGGGTGTGTGTGTGGTGTTGCTAAGAGTTCGTTTTGAGTCCTTGGTCAAAGGGTAGGTGGGGGGCTCATCCACACACATACTTAAACATGGACGCACAAATCAAACAGAAAGGCATGTGGACACAAGTCAGTGAAAGTACATACAGGCCAACACTGGTCCCCACAAATACACATGTGAATTCACATGAGCTCATTTATAGGAACGATGGCTCCGTACTTCCCCGCTCACATGCAGAAGTAATTCCTGAGGTCACAGGATGGTTCACCTTTAAGGCACCATAGACTTCTTTATATATATATATATATATATATATGTATATATATATATATATTTAATGAGCATAAATTTCCAAAGTACAGCTTACGGATTACAATAGCTTCCTCCCCCCGTAACTTCCCTCCCACCCACAACGCTCCCCTCTCCCACTCCCTCCCTCTCCCCTACCCCTTCACATCAAGATTAATATTTCAATTATCTTTATATACAGAAGATCAATTTAGCATATATTAAGTAAAGATTTCCACATTTTGCTCCAACACAGAAACACAAAGTGTAAAATACTATTTGAGTACTAGTTATAGCATTAATTAAACACTTAAGAGTAATTGTGTATTAATTAGAGAGTTCAACCAATAGTTTTAAGTAGAATATAAAATGCAACTTTTGTATTGTTGTGGCTCCCCCCCCAACCTCCCTCCCTCCTGTGGCCCTCCCCTCACCCACTCCCTCTCCCATCCTGCCCTTCATCATGTTTCATTTTCAATTACCTTCATATACTGAATATCAACTTAGTATATACTAAGCAGGGATTTCTTTTTTTTTTTATCTTTTATTTAATGAATATAAATTTCCAAAGTACGACTCATGTGTTACAATGGCTTCCCCCCCCATACCGTCCCTCCCACCCACAACCCTCCCCTTTCCCACTCCCTCTCCCCTTCCATTCACATCAAGATTCATTTTCAATTATCTTAATATACAGAAGATCAGCTTACTAAGCAGGGATTTCAACAGGTTGCACTCACACAACCGAACCAGGTATAGAGTATTGTTCGACTAGTAGTGTTGTTTTTGGGTTTCATAGTTAAACACATTAAGGACAGAGATCCTGCGTGGGGAGCATGAACCCAGTGACTCCTGTTGTTGATTTAACAATTGGCACTCTTATTTATGACATCAGCAATCACCCGAGACTCTTGCTATGAGCTGTCTAGGCTATGGAAGTCCCTTGAGTTCACCAACTCTGAACTTGTTTAGTCAAGGCCATATCACAGTGGAGGTTCCTTCCTTCCTTCAGAGAAAGGCGCCTCTCTCCTTGATGAAGGCACCATAGACTTCTGAGTTACCCCCAAAGCAACCCCATCTAAGGGACTTTAGTATGATGATCTCATTCTGGTTTTGGGGGAGGGAGAGATAGGTGGTACAACACATAGATGTTGAAAGTAGAAAATGTAAATAAATTCAGATACTGAACTTTGTCCCTTCTGAATAGCACGTGTTCTTGATTGGAAAAATTTGTAAGCTCAACGCACTGTAATCTTTGTGGCTACTGTGGCACATGGCTGGGCCATTCATAAGGGATCTATAGTTTCTACTAGCTTTTTTCCTCGTAACCTACATTTAATCTGAGAAGTTTCTAGAAGGTCAAATGTCACCCACATCAACAATGACAGTGCTCACCAACAATGCAATCTGATCTCATTCCATTCCGGTCAATGAAACAAATATTCTTCATGTCCCAAGATATCCATCAAAGGAGGATTTAAAGTCTGATTCTGTGCTAGGCTCTGACAGGCTGAGGAGGATAAGTTGGTCAACAAAACCAACAAAAGAGCACCCGCCCCTGCTTGTCACTGCATTGGGGTGGGCACGGGCTGGGGAGGGAGGCCATGTGGTGTGCTTGCGTGGGCATGGAAGGCTGCTTGGAGGAGGTAGGCTTGTTATGGGCTTTGAGCAACAGGGAAATTAGCATAGGGGTATGAGAGGGGCAAGCTGAAGTCTGGGTGAGCCCAGGGCTGAGGTGGGCCTCCCAGGCAGAAAGGGCTGCAGA
The DNA here is from genome assembly GCF_051225735.1 of Oryctolagus cuniculus. NCBI lineage: Eukaryota > Metazoa > Chordata > Mammalia > Lagomorpha > Leporidae > Oryctolagus > Oryctolagus cuniculus. The sequence goes on along the minus strand of NC_142868.1, from coordinate 162,853,214 downwards.
GAGCAGGAGGAAAGAATTCTTTGGCTCATTTATAAAGCATAGCTCACCGTGTGTAGACTCCAAGCGAGGGGTTTTAGATCGCATCTGCTCCTACGAAGAGTCCAGCGAGGCAGGGGACTCGGAGCACTCTGCTTCAGACTGCGAGCTTCCTGAGGCCGGGGTCTGCGGCTGCCTTGCTCATCCAGCCCCTGGGCCTGGCTCAGCGCCTGTGCACAGCTCCCCTGCTCTGGCTCTCCCCACAACTCCCCCAGGCAGTGCTCCTCCTCCAGGATTCCCGCTGCAGCCAGCACACACTTCTTAAGGAGAGTGCGGCCAGGGCCCAGGTCATCCAGCTCTGCTTCTCTCCTACCCTGCGTGCTTTCTTTGTCTCCCGGCTGGTTACACCCCAGCTCCCCTGGCTTCCTTCCTGTTCTTCAAACATGGCAAAACTCGTTTCCATGGCTTGACGTTCATGTTGGCGCTTCCTGCCCTTGTTCACTGTCTAGCTGTTCCATTTCTTCCTAGCACGCACCAGCAGGGGAAGGTATCCCATTGGACTGATTACTATTGACCGTCTCCCTCCTGAAATACAAACTGTGAGGTGAGCTTTTGGCCTAGAGGGCAGCACACCAGTTAAAACATCTATGGTCCTGGGGCGGCACGATGGCGCAGTAGGTTAACCCTCCACCTGCGGTGCCAGCATTCCATATGGGTGCCAATTCTAGCCCCGGTTGCTCCTCTTCTAATCCAGCTCTCTGCTGTGGCCCAGGAGGGCAGTGGAGGATGGTCCGGGTGCTTGGGCCCCTGTATCTGCATGGGAGACCAGGAAGAATCAACTGGCTCCTGGCTTCGGATCGGTGCATCTCTGGCCGTTGCAGCCATTTGGGGAGTGAACCAACGGAAGGAAGACCTTTCTCTCTGTTTTTCTCACTCACTGTCTATAACTCTGCCTGTCAAATAAATAAATAAAATCTTTTACAAAAAAAAAAAATCTATGGTCTGTGTCCGAGTGCCTGGGTTTACGTCCCAGCTCCCCTCTCCAGTCCAGCTTCCTGCTAATGCGCACCCTCAGAGGCAGCTCAAGGATTTGGATCCCTGCCACACATGCGGGACACCTGGGTTGAGTTCCCAGCTCCAGTGTCCCATCTGGCCTAGGCCCGGCTCTTGTGGGCTTTTAGGAAGTAGACCTGTCTGTCTGTCTGTCTGTGACAGTAAGAGAGAGAGAGAGAGAGAGAGAGAGAGAGAGGCCTTCCACCCTCCATCTGCTGGTTCACTCTAGATGGCCTCATCAGCCAGGGCTGGGCCAGTCCAAAGCCAGGAGCCAGGAACTCCATCCAAGTTTCCCACATGAGTGGCAGGGGTCCAAGCACTTGGGCCATCTTCCTCTGCCTTCCCAGGCACATTAGCAGGGAGCTGGATCAGAAGCACAGCAGCTGGGACTTGAACTGAGGCTCCAGGACGGGATACTGGCACTGCAAGTCCAGGCCCGCTGCACCGGAACACTGGCCCCAGAGCAGTGGAATCAGAGACACTATTGGAAAGGTGAAGAAAGCTGTCTCCTCAAGAAAAGGTTCCTATGCACATACACACAAAAGGTGGTGCTCTGTGCTGGGAATTCACAGGTCCAGCCGTGGTGTGGGCAGGCTAGAAGGGCTGGGGCTCAGCCGGACACTGGAGGCCTCCTGCTGCCATGGGGGTCCAGCTCCCCTGTGGTTCTAAGGATAGTGCTTTCATCTCCCTTTGCATCCACAAGCCTGGCAGGCAAGAGGGTGAGAGCAGGAATCCCAGGGCCTCAAGGGCAGAGCCCATTCTTGGCCTTTAGCTTTCCTGCCACGATCTCAGACACCAGCCTCTTTCCCCTTCCTACAGCTCTGCATAATTTACCATATGGCCACCAGTTCAAGTCCTGGCTGCTCCACTTCAGGTCCAGCTCCCTGCTGATGCACATGAGAAAGCAGTAGAAGATGGCCCGAGTCCTTGGGCCCCTGCACCCACGTGAGAGACTTGGATGAAGCTCCTGGCTCCTGGTTTCGGCCTGGCCCAGCCTGGCTGTTGCAGCCATTTGAGGAGCGAATTAGCAATGGAAGACCTCTCTCTCTCTCTCTATGCCTCTGTTTCTCCCTCTGTGTAACTCTGTGTTTCAAATAAGTAAATACATCTTTAAAAAAAATAATAAATTTCAGGGCCGGCGCCATGGGGCACTAGGTTAATCCTCCGCCTGCGGTGCCAGCATACCATATGGGCACTGGGTTCTAGTCCCGGTTGCTCCTCTTCCAGCCCAACTCTCTGCTGTGGCCCGGGAGGGCAGTGGAGGATGGCCCAGGTACTTGGGCCCCTGCACCCGCATGGGAGACCAGGAGGAGGCACCTGGTTCCTGGCTTGGGATCGGCATAGCTCCAGCTGTGGCGGCCATTTGGGGAGCGAATCAACGGAAGGAAGACCTTTCTCTGTCTCTCTCTCTCACTGTCTGTAACTCTACCTGTCAAAAAAAAAAAAAAAAAAAAAAAAAGATTTCACTGATGCCCCTGACAGCTTTACAAGGTGAGTAACTATTGTCAGGCCCATTTTATTGACTGTAAACTGTAAACTGGGTCCTTGTGGCTCCGGGATGTTAAATCAGTGATGCGGCAGAGAAGGGAGTTGAACCAAGTACTGCTTGTGGAATCTGGGCGTGGACCCATCATCCGGTATCACTCCTCTGCGCACAGGTCTGTGGAGCTAACGCTGACTCTGTCTTTGACCAGGAGTGGCAGGAGCCCAGATGTCAGGCAGGCTGACTGATGCCTGTGTGGGACTGAGCACCCAGGCAAAGCCTGGGCCTTTGGGCCCTCTGCTTGGGTGATCCCCTGGGCCGGGCAACCTGAGCTACAGCGCCAGGACTGCTGGTGCCACAACACCCAGCTGGTGTTTGGTGTCAGTGACAGCGGGGGCCGGAGAGAAGCTACCTGGTTGAGGGTTGGCTCATCCTAGCATGGAATCCATTTCCCGCTGTCCCCTCCTTGTGTCCTGAGCTGGCTGGCGTGAGAGGGAGGACGTTTCCACACTGATGAACCATTCTCCAACGGTTCCTGGCGTGGGAGGCTGTCAGTCTCCTCCAAGGGCTGCCTGTGCTCCCGCTGCTGAGCCTGGGGCAGACAATGCAGGCTTTCGCGGAAGATCGCGCCACAGAGTACCATCACCCTGCGAAAATGCTGACAGGGGCGTCTGCACAGCTTTCAGAGTGTCGTCCTCGTTGTCTGTGCCCTCGAACTGTCCCTAGTGGCCCTTCCAGTGCGTGGCGCAATCACAGGGAAGCAGCGCCACCCCGGACTCCCTCCTCAGCTGGAGCAGACATGTTGAAACAGTTGTGCTGTCCACAGCTTTGAAATTAGGGTACCTACTCGACAGGCTGCCAATCTTGCAATTTAAAATGCTAAGAAAAGCACGTATGTTCCTTGGTCACATTTTTAAAAATGTTTTATAAATTTATTTCAACATACTTGATTTTCTTTGCAATTATTATATTTTAAACTACTTGTTTGAGAGGCAGATACATACACACATACACAGAAAGAGAGAGAGAGAGAGCGCACTCCATTCACTGATTTACTCCCCAAATGCTCACAATAGCTTAGGCTTGGCTGGGCTATATCTGGGAGCTTGGAGTTCCATCCGGGTAGTCTGTGTGGTTGGCTGGGACCCAGTGACTTGAACCATAACCTGCTGCCTCCCAGGATCCCTTCAGCAGGAAGCTGTAGTCAGGAGCTGGAGCCCAGCCCCTCCAAGGTGGGATGTAGGCATCTTCACCACTCCGTTAGACGCCTACCCCTTGTGAATATTTTATGAATTTGAAATACTATCTGAGAAGGGGTGCCTAAGATTCACCAGATGCCAAAGGCACAGAGGTCAGTCAAGGACCCCTGCAAAGCTGATGTGAATTTAGGGGGTCTTCCTTCAGTGCAGCATTGCAGCTGTTTTGAGGAAGGGTCAATTCTTCATCTTTCATCTGCTTAGAAAGGCCCTGTGCCGGTGTCAGGTAAAGGCAGTCTGGGGAACCCCAGAGGGTTTTCATCAACAGGAGGTGCTCTTTCCCCACTCCTGCCTGGTTGAAGGTCGGTAGAGCAGGTACCCAGATCTGACCTGGCAGGGCGCTGAGCCCGGCACGGCGGCTGCACAAAGCCAGGTGGACTCTGCACTTCCTGCGTGCCAGAGTGAAAATTGCCTTCTCCTTGGGATCCAAGGAGCTGAGCCATCGTTCAGCAGCTCAGAAGAGGCATTTGTGTTGTGAAGAGTGCAACAGACCCCGCCCCGTATTGCCCTAGGAAGCCGTGGAGGAGGGAGGGGCAAGCTTGTAGGCAGCAGATTCCAGGAGGAAAGCCCGGGTGTCGCCACTTCTTTGGGGTGAGCCCCAGCCACACACGTGTCCTAAGGACCCCTGGCACTTGCTTTGCCCATATCTTATGCTGCTCCCAAAGTCTTTATTGATCATGTATTGTGAGCCCAGCCACTTGCTCCGGGGCATGGTGACCCTGACTGGAAGACAGTTCCTATCCTGGGGGATCTGACCATTTAGCTGAGGGTGAGGGAGGCAAGTGTAGCTTGCCAGGCACGGCACACCTGCTGGGGGCCAGCAGGGAGGAGGATGAGGCGAACAGGCTAAGGGTGCAGAGACAGCATTCTGGGAAGACGTGTCAGCCTGGGTGCAGGAGCAGGACTGGTCTGGAGCAGTGGTAGTGTTGGAGCATGGGGCTGAGAGTCTGCACTGCTGGCTTGGGGGAGGTGCAGGTGTGCAGGGATCTGCGTCCAGGCCCTTTTCCAAGCTATTACACTCCTGCCTTTCCTGATGCAGCAACTGCCCAGCCACCCACCCACTTTGCATCACCCCTGCACCCACCCATTAGTTACCCATCCATCCATTTACCCACCTACTCTGCTCTTACCCTCCATCTTCCTCCCTGACCCTCTCTAAGGTAAAATCCCTCACTAGGGCAGAGACTTCCTGTCCTCTGCCATTTTCCTGGTTTCTCACGCAGTTCCTGGCCCATAGTAGGCCCATGAAGGTACTTTTTAAGTGGTTTCTTTGAGAGGCAGATCAACAGAGAAAGACATGCACATGTGCTGGTGCACATGCGCGCGCGCACACACACACACACACGGAGGGGAAGGGAAGAGAGAGAATGAGAAAGCGAGCGAGAGAGAGAAATCTTGTCTGCTCTCCAAATGGCCACAACATCTTCATATGGGCTGGGCAGAAGCAAGGAACCAGAACTCCATCCGGGTCTCCGGTGCAGGCAGCAAGGGCCCAAGCACGTGGACCATCTCCTGCCACCTTCCCAGGAGTGCTACCAGAAAGCTGGGTCAGAAGCAGAGCAGCCAGGATTTAGCTGGCACTCAGTTGCAAGCAGTGGCTTACCCCACTATGACACAACACTGGCTCCTGCATAAATCTTTTTGGACAAATTCCCTCCTCTGTTCACAGCCCACAGGATGCCCCTGCAGGAACACAGAGTCCATTCAGCCCTGCTCATTGTGGAGACACAGCTGGCTCCCTGCGAAGTCCCCAATGCCCCTTAAGTGCCACACCAGAACCCTGGAGAGCCTTTTTCCCCTTGCAGCTGAGCCAGGAGCCTTGACCTTTGAGGAAGGAGTCCAGGGTACGAGTGTCAGATCTGCAGAGACGAGGTGTGTGGCCTTGGGCTCTAACCTTCTGTTTCCTTGGCAGAGGGAAGACAGCTTGGGCCAGGAGATCTTGGGGAAGCTTCAGACTCCGCCAGGCTCTGATTCTTTCACCCCAGTCTTCCCATAGCGGGGCAATGAGACCAGGCTCAAAACCGGCTTGCACGCAATCGGCCTCCTGCGATGCGGCTACTCCAGGTCTGGCTCTCAGCGCGGTAGTCTGCCTGGCTGAGCAGCTGACCACTGTTTAGCCCCGGGGACAGCGTTCTCATCTGCTGGTCCTGTGAGGAATGCATCACCTCGCTTGTCACTGGGAGGACCCAGGCGTGCCCAGAAAGGGACTTAATTGCTCTGAGGCTGAGTTAGTGTTCCTGATTAAGTCACTTAATAAATGACCACATCAAGTAGCCTGAAGCAAAGCATTTCCTAAGAGGACCTAAATCACTTTTAATTTTCAGGGCTCTGTTCCTTCTGCAGCCCGGAGCTGCTGTGCCCAGGCTGTCATCTGAGGAACATTTCTTCAAGGTGTCAAAAGGCCGTGTCATGCATTTGGAATGAGGGTTAAATTAAAAGGCCGCATGACACGTAGCTACATAAATAGTGAGATATTCCAGGCCATTTCCAGTATAAACTACCCACTTGGCAGTCTTTCCTGGAACAGAAACACAACGTGCAGAGGACACTGGCCTGACACACCTCCCCATGTGAACACACACAAACACGTGTGTGCACACACATGTACACTCACAGCTGGGAAGGCAAGCGTAGGGTTCCCTGAACTGGACCCACGAATTTTGTTGCTACAGAAGGGCACAGCTTGGTGACTGGTGACTTGGCATTTCTAATTTTCACATCTGCTTCTGTGAAAGGCCCTGGGGCTCTGCCTCTTTCTCTCTCTTGAGCTTGAGTGAGAGAGACGTGGGCTGTGTGACAGCCTCGTGTGACATGCTGTGTTTCTCACCTTGGAGGGGAGAGGGAACTGTGAGTGGCTTCACTCAACTCCCTTTACTGGAAGGTGGAAGCCCTAGGGCCCGGAGTAAGGACTCCCAGGCCAGGAAGCCAGAGCTGGAGCCAGCTCCCAGATTCCCGGTTCCTCCAGCACACACCCTCCCGCCGAGGTCTAGAGGCCATCTTCTGCACCAATGAGCAAAGCGGTGTCCTTCTCCCTGGGCTGCTGGGTGCCCTCCTGCACCGCTGGTCACACAGCAAGGACACTGCGGTAGCGCTCACCCTCCCTGTGCAATCCCTCCCTCCCGCAGTGAGTCTGGGATGGCCCTTCTTCATGAGAGGGGGCACAGCTAAGTCACATCATGTGGCTTCTGAGGCTGTCACAGGGAGTCCTGCACCTTCTGCCTTGGACCCCAGAACCACACGTCCTGGGGAAGACGCCCACTCGTCACCACTCAGAGGCCGCCAGATTTTTATTTTTTAGAGAATTTTAAAAATGTTTATTTTCACCTAAGAATGTGCAGAGGCCTACTGGGGGCAGGCACGTGTGAGAAGAAGCCACCTGTGACACCCAACCTAGCCAAGGGACCGCGTGATAGTGGCTCCTGCTGCTGTCTTAGGAGACCCTAGGTAAGCACTGGCCTGCCAAGCCCAGCCACGCCGCAGGCCATGAGAAATGGGGGTTCAGTTGTTGCGTAGTGACACAGTGGGTGAGACGGGTGCAGCCACATGCCACGGTTTCCGCCAGCTCTGGCCTGCCGCTCAGCCCTTCCTTCCGGTCCCTGAAGATGTCGCCTGAAGCCGTCAGACAGGTCACTGGGAGGAGACCAGCATCGCCCCTGCTTTCATCCCAGGCAGAACACGAGGGCTGCTGGCCGGCCGAGGCATCCCAGCCTCTCATAGTGTGTCAGGCGCTGAGAGCTGCTGTCTGTTCCACTTCATGCCGCGACGGACCGTGAGCAATGCCTGCCGGGAGCTCTCAGAGGCCTGGTCCTTCTCATTTCTGCTTTTTGTCTAGCCTTGAGGGTAGTTTTTTCATTTTCATTAAAATATGTCACTTTTTTTCCCCAATGAAACTCACAGGGTGGGAGAGCACAGGGCCAGGCCTTCCAAGATAAATAAGGATGAAAGAGCTCGTGGCCCAAACTCAACCCAACCCAGAAATGAGCAAAAGGTTTTTTTTTTTAAAGATTTATTTAAGTCAGGAACTCCTGGCCCAGTCACCAGGAGGGGGGCTCCAAGACAGGCGAAACTCGAAGGGGCTGGTGATGCTGGGGTTTTTGCAAACCTTGGGGAAGAAATCCAGCGGGTTCCCAGGCTCCACAACCTGTCCATCAATTTATTCCTGGCCCTGTAGGGGCCTCAGGGCCCTTTGGGCTGCACGGGCCGGGAGCTGACCTTGGAAAGTCCTGGCTGTGAGAGGCCAGAGGCAGGTGTCCAGGAAGGGAGGCCCCAGCAGAGGAAGCCGTTCCCAGACCAGCACTCGGCAGGTGCTGACCTGCATGCCTGCTCCTGGGTGTTTGGCTGACCCTCTCTGAGACTGTGGGCTCCGGGACCTGGGTCTACCCCAGGCTGAGCTCTGAAATGGGGGGTTCACCCATTGTCTCCCTGGGGACCCGGCACAGTCTGAGACGCCTCCCAGCCCTGCTCACTGGGAAATGGAGGCCGAGAGCGGCCACGTGACTCACAGAGTTCCCAAGCTCTGCTGTGGTTCTCCTGCCACCCTCCCTGTGTGACCTACAGCAGGGCTGCCAGATGTAGCCGGATCCGGCCCCCACAGGACACCCAGGGATGTTAGGTTTCAGATAAAGGACACACACTTTTTATGTAAGTATATCCCATGCAGTATTTGGGGTACACCTATATTAATACATTATTCATTGGTTTCCTTGAAGTTCAAATTTAACTGGGCGCCCTATATTTTATCCAGAACCCTAAGTTACAGGGTTCTGAACAATTCTTCATTTCACTAAAGGAATCTGATCTTTAAGAAAAAGTTGTTTGAAAGTTGCCAATTCTGGTCAGTGCACTTACTTCATTATTTTGCACAAAAACCCAGAGAAGCAGAGTGACTTTCTCAGGCTCACCCAGGGAGCCAGTGCGTGGAAACTGGAAGCTCACCTGTGTGGAGGGTTTGCTTTCCTGTCACCTTCTCGGCGAGGCCACCCTGAACTCCCCACTTAAAACCACACCCCTCAGGCTGGGGACCGTCTGTTTTGTTTTTCTCCCTCTTCTATTCTATCCTCCTCGCTTTCCTTCTTTCTTCTGTCTCCCTCTCTCCCCTTTCTTTCCCTCCCTCCTTTTCCTTCCATTCACTCTGTGCCTGCTAGACTGCAGGGATCTTCTTTTTGTTATTCACGTCTGTAGCCCGGGGCCTAGAAGAGCAGCTGGCATTTTGCTGGTGCGAAGGCTGCTGCATGGATGCACAGGGGCTCCAGGACCCATGGCTTCGTCAGAGGCCCTTCGTCCTGCAGCCCCCTAGCACTCAGGGATTCGCGCAACAGCTGCATTTAGGGGGTGGTGTGGAGGTGCACGTTAGAGGTGGTTATGAAGGGCAGCCCCTCAGTCCCAGGCACTCCTGCCGCCCTGTGGGGTGCCAGCAGCTGCTTGAGTTGAGGAGAGAGAGTGGACAGCTCCCAGGCGGGGAGAAGGGTGGCGCCAGTGTATGGCGGGGGAGCTCTCTCTGCGCCAATGAGAGCTGACTTTTTCCTGACCGCATTGCCTTCTGCTGAGAAAGTGTTGTGGCCAAAGAGGCCCAGCGAGGGTTCTGGGCCCAAGATCTCTCCTCCTCTCAGCTGGCCGCCCCCATGGAGTAGTGGGGAGTTGATCAGGAATTCCCTCTTCCGTTTCATGCAAGGCTGATCCCCCTCTGTCACCCCTGCAAGCTCCTTTGGCTGCAGCCCTGCCAGCAGGGCAGGTCATGGACACTAGGCACAGCCCTGCTGCCCGCTCCATCACCTCCACTGAGCACTGAATCTCCGTGAGCAAGCATCTCAGAGTGGGGAGCCAGCCATGCAGGGCAGCAGGTAGTTTGGGGAAGGCAGGCTGGCCCGTTACTGGAGACACATCAAAGCCCTCATCCAACTGGGACAGAAGTCTCCTTTTCACAAAAAGGATGTCAAACACTCCTATGACTCTGAAAAATTCATAACATACAGGCCTGTGTTGTGGCATGGTGGGTTAAGCCATCACTTGCAGCGCCAGCATCACATATGGGCACTGGTTCAAGCCCGGGCAGCTCCACTTACAATCCAGCTCCCTGCTAATACACCCGGGAAAGCAGAAAAAGATGGCCCAAGTACTTTGGCCTCTGCACCCTATGGGAGACCCAGATGGTGTTGCAGGTTTCTGGCTTCAGCCTGTCCCAGCACTTGCTATTGTGGTCATTTAGGGAGTGAACCAGTGAATGGAAGATCTCTCTCTCTCTCTCACTTTCGTTCTCACTCTCTCATTCTCCCTCCCTGTAACTCTGTCTTTCCAATAAATAAATAATAATAAAATAAAGACTTTGGGATGACATAAAGTTCAATTCAATGTGACTGGTAAGCACAAGGACTTGGAGGTCCCCTGATGTTTGCTGATGAGGAAACAAAGACTGGAGATGCTGGGGTGGGGCCAGTTCATGGTGCAAGGGAGTGGGGTCCGAGCCAGGGCCAGGCTCCCTTCCCCCATGGTGCCCCCTGCCCACATCTGGACGTGAGTGCTGTTGGATGACTCTGAACACGGGCCATAAGGAGTTGGGTGTGCTGTGTTGGGAGCTCAGTATCTTCTGAGGGGCTCAGGGTCTGCCAATTGTCAGGTCACTAAGGTTTGTGTGAAGGTTTTTCCAGGTAAGGAATGAGACAGAGCCTTTCCATGCAGGTGCCAGCAGCTGTGGGAGTCACTGGCTCTATGGCCACAACTTTGGGCAGACCTTGTTCAGTGGATGAGATCCTTGGCATTCAGGAGCCTCCATCCCTAACCTTGGTGAGTGCAAGGCCTTGGGTGAGCTCCCAGCACGTGCAAGGTGAATGAGGGGTGGAAGAGCTGGCATCAGACCTCACACAGGAGGCCAGGGCACCAGGGAGGCCACAGATGAGGCCTGGGGGGTTCAGGGGTGGGAAGGGATGGCCCAGGGCACAGAGCTGGTGGCATGGAGGAACTAGATTCTAGGTTTACCACTTGCTTCTCAGGCCAGGGAGGGTCCCGTGTCCTCTGCCCCACCTTCCTTGGTCTTCCCTCCTGGACTCAATGGGAGCAATAGCAGTATTTCCACTTGCCTTTTTAAAAGGTTTATTTGTTTATTTATTTGAAATGCAGAGTGACAAAGAGAGGGAGAGACAGAGAGAGATCATCCATGTGCTGGTTCACTCCCCAGATGCCTGGGGCTGGGCTAGTCTGAAGCCAGGAGCACAGAACTTAGTCCAGCTCTCCTACGTGGGTGGCAGGAACCCAAGGCCTCGAGCCACCATCTGTTGCCTCCCAGGGTCTGCATTAGTAGGAAGCTTGAGCTGGAACCAGAGCAGGGACTAGAACCCAAGCGCTCCAGTGTGGGAGGTGGATGTTCCCAGCGCCATGTCAACCCCTGCACCCAATGCCCAGCCCAGCACCCAACTCCCCGCAGTGGAAAGGGCTTCAACTCAGGGATGAGATTCCGTTTTTGCCTCCTCGGCTACTTAAAGACCCAGCTGTGCCTTTGTATGAGCTTCCTCAAGTTGGAGTTTCACTGGCTTAATGTGGAAATAGCTGATGCCACGTGAGCTTGCAGTCAGGGGCCCTGACTTATTTTCTTAATGCTTGTATCTATCTATAGCTTCAGTAACATGTTCTCTGAACATCCAGGTTGCAAAGCATAGAAGGACTCACATTCTTAATTGCAACATGTCAGGGGATTACAGGTTAGAGTCAGTCATTATCTCTCCTTTCCACGTGGAAAGTGACCTTAATTGTGAACTATGAATCCTCTGTATTTTATGCGTTATACCCCCTACTGTTTTTCACATGAAGAATGAGGAAAGCAGATCTGTGGTTACATAATTGTTTTTAATCTAAGTGCAACAGCTAATTAAGACTTACAAAAAACTCAATGTTTTCCAGGAAATTTACAATTGCAATCAATTTAAATGTACAGCTACATTAACATGGTGACAGGTCCAATAATGAAACCTATGTCGTTGAAGGCAAGTGTTGAACAGATGTGAGAACAGGTGTGTAGGGTTGGACTGAGAATCAGATCACACTGGAGAGTGGGGCAGGGACTTCCCTCCTGGCCTCCAGTCTCCAGCCTGTAGCCTCCAGTCCCAAGTCAGCATCAGATCCAGCACCCAGCCTTTAGCTACCAGCCCACACCCCTCACCCCCAGCCCCGAGCCTACAGTCCTTAGCCTCCGACAGCATCCCTAGCCCTTAGCTTCTAGCCCCCACTCCCAGCCACAGCCTCAGTCCTTGGTCCTTAACTTCCAGCCCGGATGTCAGTTCCTGCTGCTTTGCATGCTTGTAGAGCTGCAAGAGGCCACAGTCAGCTCTGTTTATTTTTCAAGAATATTTTTAATTTATTCAGGATTTTTTGAAAGGTGAAGAGAGGTAGAGAGAGAGAGAGAGAGCGCGTGTATGCACTAATTCATTCTTCAAATGCCTATAAGAACCCAGGCCAAAGCCAGAAGCCAGGAACTCAATTCAGGTCTCGCTCATGGGTGGCAGGAACTCAATTGCTTGAGCCATCAGTGCTGCCTCCCAGGGTCTGCATTAGCAGGAAGCTGGAATCGGGCGCTGGAGGCAGGGACCAAACACAAGAATTCCAATGTGTTACACAAGCATCTTAGCCACTAGGCCAACGACTGCCCCTGTATTTTGATTAACACACAACACACACATCTGACACCGAGGTCCTCATTTTACTTATTCCTAGCTACCACAGAGATTCATTTCCCAGAGCTGAGAAAGTAGGAACCTCTCAAACTGTGGTTAAAATCTAAAATGGTCCCAGAGGTCCCAGGGATCCCAGGAACCCACTGGCACAGGGAAACTTGGAGTAGGAAGGTCCAGAGGGATGACTGGGCCTTTCCTCCTCTCTGTCTCCTCCTTCCTGACTCCGTCCCCATCTTCCCACCAGACTCACCCAGCAGGTGCTGGACAGGAGAATGAGCCCTGCACAGGGAGTAGGAAGACAGAGACTGTTGTTTTCTAGTCGGGTGCATGACCTTGAACAAGGTTGTTTTCGCCGGCGCCGCGGCTCACTAGGCTAATCCTCCGCCTAGCGGCGCCGGCACACCGGGTTCTAGTCCCGGTCGGGGCGCCGGATTCTGTCCCGGTTGCCCCTCTTCCAGGCCAGCCCTCTGCTGTGGCCAGGGAGTGCAGTGGAGGATGGCCCAGGTGCTTGGGCCCTGCACCCCATGGGAGACCAGGAAAAGCACCTGGCTCCTGGCTCCTGCCATCGGCTCAGCGCGGTGCGCCGGCCGCAGTGCACCAGCCGTGGCGGCCATTGGAGGGTGAACCAACAGCAAAAGGAAGACCTTTCTCTCTGTCTCTCTCTCTCACTGTCCACGCTGCCTGTCAAAAAAAAAAAATCTCTATCTCTCCCTCTCTCTCTGTTGCTCTGCCTTTCAAATAAATAAATAAATCTTTAAAAAAAAAAAAAGGTTGTTTTCCTTTGCTAAGCCTCCGTTTTTCTATCTGTCCAGTGGGGAATTGTGGCAATATAAAAACATGCTGGGAAATTTTTTTGATACTCCTGATGTTGAGAAGTGGAAGCCTGTGTCCCTTACCTTGAATTCTAGGCCACACTTAGTGACTCACTTGTCACTAATGGAGGGCCATGGGAAGTGACCCTGCATGACTTCAATAACAGACATATAGGCTACACTTGGTTCTTCCGGGACTCCCACTGTGGGAGCCCTGGGCCACTATGGAAGAAGCTTGACAACTCTGAGGCTGTCATGTCGTAGGAAGCCCAAGCCTCATGGAGAGTCACGTGGAGGGACTCTGGCACCAGCCCCAGGGAGGTCACCCAGACATGAGGGTGATGTGAGACATGTGGTGAAGGAGAGGGGGATACACGTCGCTGGAGAAGAGGTGGAGAGGGTGAGAGACAGACCAAGGGTGCTGTCAGGGTGACGCAGGGACTGTAGGCAGAGGGACCGTCCAGTCCAGACTGGGGGGGGGGGTCAGGTCAGACTCAGGAGGGCCCGGATGGTAGCCAGGAGTCAGGCGAGATTTCCAGGTGTTGCTGAAGCTCTGGAAGGAGGAAATGTCCATGGCCCCCTTGGTCACCCCTTCTGCTGTCGTTGTCTACCTTGCCGAAGGCAGAGAAGCAAGTTCCTGGCTTGCAAAGTGCCCCCTCTCTCTTCTCACCATGGGCCCTCCCCAGTGTCCTTGGTCTTCCCCTGCCTCTGCCCTGCTGGCCAAAGCTGACTGGTCTGGGAGGGGTGCCTGACCAGCCTGGGATAATCCCTTTGGCTTTGCTACGTGGGGTGAATGCTGTAATTTTGATCATGGGAGCTGGCATCCAGTGCCCTGGAGAGAAAGTCCACAAGTCGCACTGCTCAGGGGCCAGCTGCCCTGCTCTGTCCCTGCCCTCTGCTGGCTTCCGAGAACTCTTCTAGAAACCTCCCAGTAAACACACTCCTCTCCTCACCCTTCTGTTACTTGCTTATGGTGTACTGAGCTCACCGCTGTTGCTGACTGGTACTGAGGACCACAAGAACCTTACCAAATCTAGTTGCTGGTAAAGTGTGGCTTGATGAAGAAACCTTTCTGCAGGGTTGTCGTCACCACCCTCACCTGCATGTGACTGTGGGCAGGCGACTTCTGAGTCAAAATGAGACAAATAGACTTATGGTGTGGATTCTAGGAGTTAATCCATGCCTGGCGTGCACCATGTGCTGAAAAGGCCCTGAGCTGCTGTTCCTACCACTGCTGGAGGTTGGAGAGTGAGAAGTGGGCTGGCTGAGAAGACGAGCTCCCATTCACCATGCTCGGTGTGGCCCTCAGAGGACAAAGGGGGTGGCCTTGTGACGCTCATGGGAAGGCACTTGGCCCCTGACACTAAGTTAATTTGTAGAACAGGGTCCTAAGCTTGATGTCCTTTTAGGGTTATCTCACTCTTGACATCTGAAAGTGGAGTTCTATGGGCCGGTTAGCTGTTGATTGGAGCCAGGTCTGAGCTGAGGTCAACATTTGCACACACAGCTGGAGAAATACTACCCAAGGCCACTGGCTGTGTCTTCACTTGACCAGTCAGTATACGCAGCTGGTCATCTAGTAGCCCAGGCGAGAGTGTGGATGGCTCCAGGTAGCCCATCACCACTGTCGAGAATAGGTCAGTGGTTGGCCCCAGTGAAGTGTGGGGCACTGGGACATCAGGTCCTCAGGTGTCTGGAGGATATGAAATGGAAAGAGTGTGAGAGAATGTGGTTACTTATAATCAAGCAAAACTCCAAATAGATTTGGCTCTAGAAGGAGTTTCTCAAAGTGGGAGGAGCAGTAGGGACCAAGTGGGCCTTGCTGGTCAGCCCAGGTCATTGGAGGGACCCTCTTCCCTGATTCCCACTGCCTTGCTGGCCTTACTAGCCAGCAGTTGCCCCTTTATTTTGATTCTTCTTATTGTTTTTAAAATTTCAGCTACTTATTTTAATTGGAAAGTTAGACACACACACACACAGAGCGAGAGCGGGAGAGATCTCCCATCTTTTGAGTCACTCCCCAAATACCTGCAACAGCCAGGGCTGGGTCAGGCCAAAGCTCAGAGCCCAGAACTCCATCTGGGTCTCCCACATGGGTGGCAGGGACCCAACTACCTGAAGCATCACCTGCTGCTTCCCAGAGTGTGCATTAGTAGGAAGCTGGATGGGAAGTGGAGGAGCCAGGACTTGAATCAGGTACTCTACATGGGATGCAGATGTCCCAACTTAACCACTGCACCAAATGCCCGCACCAGGGGCTTCTCTCTCTCTCTCTCTCTCTCTCTCTCTCTCTCTCTCTCTCTTTATCTCTCTCTCTCTCTCTCTCTCTCTCTCCCGTTTTCAAGGAATACAGACTTCATGCATTTCATAAGTACAACCTTAGGGGCCGGCGCTGCGGCTCACTAGGCTAATCCTCCGCCTAGCGGCGCCGGCACACCGGGTTCTAGTCCCGGTCGGGGCACCGGATTCTGTCCCGGTTGCCCCTCTTCCAGGCCAGCCCTCTGCTGTGGCCAGGGAGTGCAGTGGAGGATGGCCCAGGTGCTTGGGCCCTGCACCCCATGGGAGACCAGGAAAAGCACCTGGCTCCTGGCTCCTGCCATCGGCTCAGGGCGGTGTGCCGGCCGCAGCGCGCCGGCCGCGGCGGCCATTGGAGGGTGAACCAACGGCAAAAGGAAGACCTTTCTCTCTGTCTCTCTCTCTCACTGTCCACTCTGCCTGTCAAAAAAAAAAATAAAAATAAAAATTAAAAAAATAAGTACAACCTTAGAAATATAGTGATTCTTCCCACCATACCCGCCCTCCCACCCACTCTCCCACCCGTCCTCCTCCTCCCTCTCCCATTCCCAGTCCCATTCTCCACTAAGATCCATTTTTGATGAACTTTCTACACAGATGATCAACTCTACTAAGAGTTCAACAATTTTCCCAGTAAAAAAAAAAAAAAAAGGAAAGAAAGAAAAGAAAAAAGAAAAAAAATCCAAAAGGCAAAATAGAACAAAACTGTTCCTCAAAAGTCGAGACAAGGGTTCTTCAAAGTCATTGCATCTTGAAGTTAATTTCACTATTTTTTTTAGAAACTTAATTAACTTTAAGGAAGCACCCAAGAATGATACAGCTTTTGGGTGCATTTAGACATAATTATAATACAACTTGTTGAGGATACAGGTCCTACATGGGAAGTTAGTGCACAATGACTCTTGTTGTTAATTTAACAATTAACATTCTTAATGTATGACATCAGTGATCACGCGAGCTCTTGACATGAGCTGCCTAGGCTATGGAAACCTTTTGAACTCACAAACTCTGTCAGTATTTAGACAAGGCCATAAGCAAAGTAGACATTCTGTCCTCCCCTCAGAGAAAAGTAACTCCTTTTTTGATGACCACTTCTTTCCACTGAGGTCTCACCCCCCCACCCCCAAGATCCTTTATGTAGTAGGACATTTTTTGCCTCAGTGTCTTGGCTTTCCATGCCTGAAATACTCCTGTGGGCTTTTCAGCTAGGCTAGAATGTCTTAAAGGCTGATTCTGAGGTCAGAGTGCTATTGAAAGCGATCGTCATTCTATGAGTCTGCTGTGTGGACTGCTTCCCATGTTGGAGCATTCACTCCTTTTTAATTCTCTCTATTATTATTATCAGACCCTTAATCCTGTCCACTTAAGATAGTACTTTTACTTTTAAGGTAGTATTTTACCACCCAACTTAAGGGGATTTGGGGTCCCATGGCAAGTTTTTAAAGTGTACCCTTAGAAGTAAATCTATAGGAGTGTATGCATAACTATAAAGTTTACAGTTACAAACTTCATACACTTCATAATTACAACTTTAGGAACATGGTGATTCTTCCCACCATGCCCACCCTTCTTCCCATATTCCCAACCACTCTTCCTCCTCCCTCTCTTATTCCCACTCTTATTTTTTACTGAGATCTATTTTCAATTGACTTAATATATATATGTTTAAATCTATGTTAATTAAGGAGTTCAATAAATAGTATTAAAAAACTGTTTCTCAACAGTCAAGACAAGGGCTGTTCAAGTCATTGCTTCTCAAAGTGTCAATTTCACTTATACAGATTACCTGTTAGGTGCTCTATTAGTTATCACAGGTCATGGAGAACATGTGATTTTGTCCCTTTGGGACTGGCTTATTTCACTAAGTATGATGTTTTCCAAATTCATCCATTTTGTTGTAAATGACCGGATTTCTTTCTTTTATTTTTTTACCACTGTGTTGTATTCCATAGTGTACATATACCATAATTTCTTTATCCAGTCTTCAGTTGACAGGCATTTGGGTTGATTCCATGTTTTAGCTATTGTGAATTGGACTGCAATAAACATGGGGGCACAGATAACTCTTTCATATATTGATTTCATTTCCCCTGGGTAAATTCCCAGGAGTGGGATGGCTGGGTCATATGGTAAGTCTATATTCAGATTTCTGAGGTATCTCCATACTGTTTTCCATAGTGGCTTTACCATTTACATTCCCACCAACAGTAGATTAGGGTACTTCCCCCCCACATTTGTTGCTTGTTGATTTCTGTATGAAAGCCATTCTAACCAGGGTGAAGTGAAACCTCATTGTGGCTTTGATTTGCATTTCCCTGATGGCTAGTGATCCTATGCATTTCTTCATGTGTCTGTCGGCCATTTGGATTTCCTCCACTGAAAAATGTCTGTTTAACTCCTTTGCCCATTTCTTCACTGGGTTATTTGTTTTGCTGTTGCTGAGTTTCTTGATCTCTTTATATATTCTGGTTATTAATCCTTGATCAGTTGAATAGTTTGCAAATACTTTCTCCCATTCTGTCAGTTGCCCCTTCACTTTTCTGAGTGTCTCTTTTGCAGTATAGAAGCTTCTTAATTTGATGCAACCCCATTTGTGAATTTTGGCTTTGATTGCTTGTGCGTCTGGGGTCTTTTCCAAGAAATCTTTGTCTTTGCCAACATTTTGCAGGGTTTCCCCAATGTTCTCTAATAATAATTTGATGGTGCCGGGTTGTAGATTTAGGTCTTTAATCCAGTTTCAGTGGATTTTTGTGTAAGGTGTAAGGTAGGGGTCTTGAATCATACTTCTGCTTGTGGAAATCCAGTTTTCCCAGCACCGTTTATTGAAGAGACTGTCCTTGCTCCAGGGATTGGTTTTAGCTCTTTTGTGAAATATAAGTTGGTTGTAGATGCTTGGGATTTCTGGCATTTTTATTCTGTTCCATTGGTCTGTTTTTGTACCAGTACCAGGCTGTTTTGATTATAACTGCCCTGTAGTAAGTCTTGAAATCTAGTATTGTGATGCCTCCAGCTTTGTCTTTGTTGTATAATATTGCTTTAGTTATCTGGGATCTCCTGTGTTTCCATATGAATTTCAGCATAATTTTTTCATTATCTGAGAAGAATATCCTTGGTATTTTGATTGGTATTGCATTGAATCTGTAAATTGCTTTTGGAAGAATGGACATTTTGATGATATTGATTCTTCCAATCCATGAACATGGAAGATTTTTCCATTTTTTTGTATCTTCTTCTATTTCTTTCTTTAATGTTTGGTAATTCTCATCATAGAGATCTTTAACGTCCTTGGTTTATTCCAAGGTATTTGATTGTTTTTGTAGCTATTGTGAACAGAATTGATCTTAAAAGTTCTTTCTCAGCCGGCCAGCGCCGTGGCTCAATAGGCTAATCCTCTGCCTGTGGCACCAGCACACTGGGTTCTAGTCCCGATCGGGGCACCGTATTCTGTCCTGGTTGCCTCTCTTCCAGGCCAGCTCTCTGCTATGGCCCGGGAAGGCAGTGGAGGATGGCCCAAGTCCTTGGGCCCTGCGCCCATATGGGAGACCAGGAGAAGCACCTGACTCCTGGCTTCAGATCAGCGCAGTGCGCTGGCCACCGCATGCCGGCCACAGCGGCCATTGGAGGGTGAACCAACAGTAAAGGAAGACCTTTCTCTCTGTCTCTCTCTCTCACTGTCCACTCTGCCACTCTGCCTGTCAAAAAAAAAAAGTTCTTTCTCAGCTGTGGCATTATCTGTGTATACAGAAGCCGTTGATTTTTGTGTATTGATTTTACATCCTGCTACTTTTCCAAACTCTTCTATGAGTTCCAGTAGTCTCTTAATGGATCCCCTATATATAGAATCATGCCATCTGCAAATAGGATAGCTTGACTTCCTTCTTCCCAATTTGTATCCCTGTGATTTCTTTTTATTGCCTAGTGGCTCTGGCTAAAACTTCCAATACTATGTTGAATAGCAGTGGTGAGAGTGGGCATCCCTGTCTGGTACCAGATCTCAGTGGGAATGCTTCCAACTTTTCCCTATTCAATAGGATGCTGGTCAAGGGTTTGTCAGAAATTGCCTTGATTGTGCTGAAGAATGTTCTTTCTATACCCAATTTGCTTAAAGTTTTCATCATGAAAGTGTGTTGTATTTTACCAAATGCTTTCTCTGTATCTATTGAGATACTCATATGGTTTTTGTTCTTCAGTTTGTTAATGTGATGTATCACATTGATTGATTTCCAAATGCTGAACCATCCCTGCATACCATGGATAAATCCCTGTTGGTCCAGGTGAATGATCTTTCTCATGTATTGCTGGATTTGATTGGCTAGAATTTTGTTGAGGATTTTTGTGTCTGTGTTCATCAGGGAAATTGGTCTGTAGTTCTCTTTCTCAGCTGCATCATTTTCTGGTTTAAGAATTAAGGTGATGCTGCTTCATAGAAAGAATTTGGGAGGATTCCCCCTTTTTTTTTTCAATTGTTTTAAATAGCTTGAAAAGTATTGGAGTTAGTTCTTCTTTAAATGTCTGGTAGAATTCATTAGTGAAGCCATCCATCCAGTCCTGGGCTTTTCTTTGTTGTGAGGGTCTTTATTCAGAGCTGCTCTTTTAATGCCCCAGACCACTGGGCACAAATCCTCTCTTAACTCCCCTTGGCTCAGCTGTGGCAGCTGAAATTTCTCCAAAGATGTTTGTAAATCTTAAGGGAGGGACCAGAAAATAAGCATCAAAGAAAAGTAAAAATCAGGTTGGGTTCAAGAGCATAGAGGCCAGCAGCTCTGTCTCCTTCCCAGGAGAGTACCCACAGGAGATTTATTTGTTTATTCCCACCCCAAAGATTGGCACCTGCCCACAGGCCTTTTCTGGCTTTCATTCGCAGCTGTGGGTCCTTCTCCTCTTGGTGGGTGCCAGAACGCCACCCCTGCCCAACAGGGCTCTCATGCACATCTTGGCCTGACTCGCCAGAATTCCTCAGACTCTCTCTTCATCTGCAGGGCCCTAGGGCCCCAAGAAGAACCTTAATTCTTTGGAGGCAGCTCCATCACCCACACCCTAGTGGCAGCCCTGGTTCTATGTTTTGGAGGATGCAGCCATACAAGTGTCATCTACTGTATCCAGAGGGGTGTATTCTCACATGCTGATATCATAGGTGAGAAAACTAACACTCACATGACATACTCAAGGTTAAGGTCAGGATCAGTTCATGGCCCCAATGGCAAGCCTCCTCTCTGGACTGTGCCCAAGCTGAGGCTGTACTGTTTCATGCCTTCCTTCCCCACTGCTCCTTCTCCCTTCCCCTCTCCCAGAACTCACAGCCCCCTGACCAGAGCTGCAACGTTGCTTTTATTTACAGATGGAGGCAGTGTTTACAGAAAGCCAGCAGGCTCTCAGTAAGTCTTGGTTGACTTAACATGGACAGGAAGAGTTGTCGATAATCTCAGTGATAAGAATGAAGCCAAATGATCCATTTTAAAGCAGAAAAAAAACTTTTCCTGAAAAGGAAAAAAAAAATAACAGAGGGTGGTGACTTAAAATCCAGTGGCGTTGCAGGCCTGGGGTGATTTCCCACCTCCCCACTCTGCCTAGGTTTTGCTGGGGGACATGGCTATTTCACAGGAGGGGTGAATAACATCACAATCCACATCCAACATTTTTCTTAGAAGGTTCTGCCATCGAACAACTGAAAACAGTGAGAGTCTGGTGTGAGAAGCTGGGGAAATGCAGCCATAGGAATAAAGTTCATATTTAATTGATTTAAATGACAGCCTCAAATACAATGCGATTATAAAGAATACAGCAAACATGTGGTGGAGTTTAGAACATCTGGGTCTGTTTAAATTGCTCTTGTTTTTCAAGATCAAGGGTATTATTGATAAAAACAAAAATCTTTGTAATCACTAAATTTAATCCAACTAACGATGATGAGAAGACCGTTGTAAACATGAAACATAACTTGGGAACGAAATCTTACATATTTTCCTTGCTGGGAAAGGCATGTTTCCAGTCATTTGCATTGGAGTACGCTGCAGGAACAGCCAGGCAGGGCTCATGGGTTCCTCAGCTGCCAGAGAGAGCCCCAGCCAGCGGGGCTAGTGGCCAGCACAGCAGGGAATCCCCTCTGGGCTCCTATAGCCAGTCTAGCCAGTCCCGGCAGAGAAGCAAGTGAGAGAGAAATTAAAAATTAAAAATCAGTAGATTCGCTCCCCAAATATCAGGGCTGGGCCAGGCTGAAGCCAGGAGCCAGCAACTCCTATATGGGCGGTGGAGCGCACATCAGCAGGAAGTTGGAATGGCAGTGGAGTGGGAATGCAAATCCAGCCACTATAATATGGAATGCGGGTGTTTCAAGCAGCAACTTAACCACTGTGCCAAATGCCTGCCCCAGCATCTCTCGTTTCAAGTTCAATCTTTCAAACAGTGCTGGCACTATTTTCTTCCATTGGTTGTCTTCATCACTGTGGGGCTCCATAAAGTGTTTACCTGTCGGGGATGGTGTGGTTCTCCAAAAAAGTTAAAAATACACAAAAAATACATAAAAAGTTAGATACATATAAAGTTTAGACTGATTTCCTGGCATTAACCTCCAATACCTTTTTAAAAATGTTTAAACATATAAATGAACATATGCATGCAGTACATATTCATACATGTGCACAATGTTTAATGATCAAGTCAGAGTGGTGGATTTTCCATCTCCCTGAACATTTATCTATTCATTTTACTTTATTTTATTTTATAAATTTTTAAACATATGCTCAAATCATTTTTTTGAAACAATTTATTTTATTTGAAAGAGTTATAGAGGGGCAGAGGGACAGGGGCAGAGAGGGATATATATATATATATCCCTGGGAGATATATATATATATATATATATATAGAGAGAGAGAGAGAGAGAGAGAGACCTTCCATCTGCTGTTCACTTCCTAGATACCCACAAAGGCCAGAGCTGGGCTGATCCGAAGCCAGGAGCCAGGGACTTTTTCCAGGTCTCCCATGTGGGTGCAGAGCCTTGGGTCATCTTCCACTGCTTTCCCAGGCCATAGTAGAGAGCTGCATTGGAAGTGGAGCAGCAGGGGCTCAAAGTAGCGCCCATATGGGATGCCAGCACTGCAGGTGGTGGTTTTACCCACTATGGCACAGCGCTGGCCCCTGTATACCTCTTTTAAATTGTTGTCTTCTTATGGGAAGACAAAAAGTTCATGAGTTATTTAGAAACTTGGGATAAGAGCTCTTAGAAAAATTCACAGAATTCATAGAAGATAGGTACGAATGGTCAAGGTATACAAAAAGATGTTCAGATTCTTCAATAATAAATAATGCAAATTAAAATAGTGATAGCTTTTTAATTTTCTTATCAGATTAGGAAAGAAGAGAAACATTGCTAATTCCCAGTTTGTCAAAGATGCCAGGAAGAGAGACACTTCCATTCTGGAGGTGGAAGGTTGAGTTGCCCAACACTTTTGGAGAACAATTTGGTACTGTCTATAAAAAGTCGATGCTCTTCCATTGGAGATTCAGCTGATAGGAATTCACCCTGTGGGACTGGCTGCACAGAGGTGAAAGACCTTGATACACCGGTGATACAGTTTACAACAGCGCAACATTGGAGAGCTCCTCACTGCCCATCAATAGAGAATTAGATAAACTTCAGCATACAATAAAACTGTGATTTCTGAAAAGAGATGAAGTGGGCCTCTGTGTACTCATCTGAGAAAAGATACATGTTCTATCAAATTAGGAAAAAAAATAGGTTACTCACTGGTTGGTGTACTTTGATTCTTTTTTTCCCTTAAAATGTTTATTTATTTGAAAGCCACAGTGAGAAAGAGGGAGACAGAGAGAGAAAGGGAAAGAGAGAGAGAGAGAGAGAGAGAGAGAGAGAGAGAGATCTTCCTTCTGATGATTCATGCCCCAAATGGCTGCAAGAGTCAGGAGTGGGCCAGGCTGAAGCCAGGAGCCAGGAACTCCATCCAGATCTCCCATGCGGGTGGCAGTGGCCCAGGTACTTGGGTCATCTGCTGTCTGCTGCCTTCCCAGGTCCATTAGCAGGGAGCAGCCAGACTTGAACCGTGGCTCCAGTATGAAATAGTCACAAGTCCCTACGCTGCCTTTTTTTTTTCTTGACAAAGAGCAAACTGTTTTGATGTTTATAAGTATAGATCATTCTGTAAATAAAGGGGAGAGTGATCCAACATGGGAAGCGAGATACTCAGCAGACTCATAGAATGGCGGATGTCCTAAATAGCACTCTGGCCTCAGAATCAGCCCTAAAGGCATTCCGATATGGCTGAAAAGCCCATGAGAGTATTTCAGGCATGGAAAGCCAAGACACTCAGGCAAAAAAAAAAAAAAAAAAAAAAAAAAAAAAAAAAAACAAGCCCTAAATGAAAGATCTCTGTGAGTGAGATCCCAGTGGAAAGAACAGGTCTTCAAAGAAGGAGGTACCTTTCTCTGAAGGGAGGAGAGAACCTCCACTTTGACTATGACCTTGTCTAAACAAGATAAGAGTCGGAGAACTCAAGGGGCTTCCATAGCCTTGGAAACTCATGACTGGTGCATAGGGAGATTACTGATGCCATAAACAGGAGTGTCAATTTGTAAAGTCAACAACAGGAGTCACTGTGCACTTACTCCTCATGTAGGATCTCTGTCCTTAATGTGCTGTACATTGAGGCTTAATGCTATAACGAGTACTCAAACAGTATATTTCACTTTGTGTTTCTATGGGGGTGCAAACTGTTGAAATCTTTACTTAATGTATGCTAAACTGATCTTCTGTATATAAAGAGAATCGAAAATGAATCCTCATGTGAATGGAAGGGGAGAGGGAGTGGGAAAGGGGAGGGTTGCGGGTGGGAGGGACGTTATGGGGGGGAAGCCATTGTAATCCATAAGCCGTACTTTGGAAATTTATATTCATTAAATAAAAGTTAAAAAAAAAGAACTAAAAAAAAAGTATAGATCATTCTGGAAAAATGTATAGTGTATCTTCAGCAAGAGAGGATTTATGATGTATTTCTACTTTATAATTTTCTGACTTATTTGAATAAATGTTTTTCAAAAACAAAAAGCTACTTTATTCATAAAATTAAAAAATCAATGAAAGAGAACAGTCTTGGGGCTGCTCTGAGATGCGATTGGAGAGCATTTGGATCCCAGAGGGACACAACAGCTCCTAGACTACTGCCCATTGCATGCCCTCCCTGAGCAGGAACCTGTCTCTGGGACTCATTCCCCCTCCACCACTGGAGCCGTTGCTCCCACGCCCTGCTGCAAAGCCTCTCGTGCAGGAGGAGGTTAACAGGTACCTGCTCACTGGCCCTGGGTTCAGTTCTGTAAGCTCTGCTACACACAGGCCGTCTTGGATTGTCTTCCTCCCTTCTTCCCTCGCTCCTTCCAGCTTGGCCCATTGCCACCCGAGCCTCCCTCCAGCCACGGTCTTGGCCTCTGCTTCCTTTCCCATCATCTCCACAGCTGACTGCCCTCGGACCCCGCTTCCCTGAGATGCCCCCCGCTCCCTCGGGTCCTCTCCCCTGAATTCCACCCCACCTTCTCCTTCCTGACCGTGACCCCTACTTCTGCTCTCCCTCCTCCCCGCTTCCCTCCTCAGGTCTCTTCTGCCATGTGCCACTCACGTTTTCTTCTTTGGCTTCACTTCTCTGCAGGTGATTCCCTCACTCAGATTCCCAGTCATCTCTCTTCCCAAACCCCACGCCCACATCTCCAAATGCTTGCTGGCCGACTCCTCCAGAACGTCCCCTGCTGGCCAGCGCCACTGTTCCTCATTCCAGATGCAGCTCACCAGCCCCTCCCCACAGCCCACGCCATCCCAGCTTGGTTGACAATGCTGCTTAACATCTCAGTGTCATCCTCTACTCCGTTTCCTTCAGCCCTTGTATCCAACCAGTCGGTTTGAGTCCCAGCTCCTCCACTTCCGATTCAACTTCCTGCTACTGCGCACCCTGGAAAGCAGCAGATAATGGTTTAAGTACTTGGGTTCCAAGCCACCCGTGTGGGAAACCCAGATGGAGTTCCAGGCTCCTGGTTTTGACCTGGCCCAGCCCTGGCTGTTTCAAGCATTTGGGGAGTGAACCAGTGGAAGGGAGCTGTCTCTCTCTGGCTCCACCTCTCTCTGTAACTCCTTCAAATAAAATAAAGTAATTAAAAAAAAAAAAAACTCCTTGCAAAGAGATCTGATAGGCACAGCTCATCTTTCACATAGGCTACCCTTGACCTAAGTGTCTCCTTCTGGTCCCCTCAGCCCTTCCAGGGCTAGGGAACTGGGAAGTGTGGGTCATTCAGTCCGAAACATGGTTATGAAAGGCTTCCCAGTGCACAGGTGTCTTCCGTCCAAACAGAAGGGAGGGTGAGGCAGGTACTCTGACACGGGGTGTGTTCAGGTCAGGAGGGGCATCCAGTGCTGTGTCTTACTGCTGCGTTGGGAACCTGGAGTCCAGGGGACTGTGGGATTGGTCAGGAGAAAGCAGCCCCTGGTTTTCTGGAATCTCAGTCCTTCATGGCATTGCTCCCTGCTTTCCTGGACACACACCAGCCACCGAGCATTGCCTGACATGAGATGTCTGAGGATGGACAAGTCCGAAGAAAACCAACACAACAGCTCTAACACCAACACCGGGAAATGTCGTGGATCTGACAAGTGGGAACGCTGGTCTTCACCAGGAAGATCATAGGAAGAGAAAGAGAAGATAAATGGAGCAGAGAGCTTGATATGTGACCATTCCAGAGGGTGGAGGGAGCACCAGGCCCTCTGGATGCTGAAATGGGGATTTTACCAATTGGCGATTGACATAGCCAAGAGTGGCTGCAGGTTGAAATGTGGACATGCGTTTTGAAAGGCTGGGAATTGATTCTTCAGTCCAGGGTTGACCAGCACAGCAGACACTCTTACACTGGGCCATCTGCAACTTCAAGTGGCTTTCAAGAATTGCCAATGAATGTATCTTTTTGAATTCTGGAGTATTTTTTAAAAATAGTTTGAACCATGCTATTTTTTAACATTTATTTATTTATTTGAAAGGCAGAGTTGCAGAGAGAGAGAGAGAGAGAGAGAGTTCATCCATTGGTTCACTCTCCAGATGGCTGCAACAGCCGGAGCTGGGCCAGCCCAAAGCCAGGAGCCAGGAGCTTCTTCAGGGTCTTCCATGCAGGTGCAGGGGCCCAAGCACTTGAGCCCATCTTCTACTGCTTTCCTAGGCCATAGTGAAGAGCCAGATCAGAAGAGGAGCAGCTGGGACTTGAACTGGCGCTCATCTGGGATGCCAGTGCTGCAGGCAGAGACTTAGCCCACCACATCACAGTGCTGGGTCTTAAAGGCATTTAAAAAAAATTAGCTATAGGTCAACCATAGCTCTGTATTTGAAAGCTATTGTAAAATCTTTCTGCCTTTTATTTTAGCCTCCCTCTTTTCTTTCTTCATTATGTCCTTCCTTATTTCCTCTGCTCTCCTTCAATATTTATGAACTTCTAAGGCATAATGTGCACAAATAAAATTTTCATTCAACAGCACATTAAATACAAACAGGTATGAGGGAATCTTCAACAAGTCCATAGAAAATGAAAAAGCTATGCATGGATTTCAATTTCTTTCACCAAAATAAACTTATAATTCAAATAGACAGTTTGAAGTAGTCTTGTGTGAACTAAACAAGCAGGACACAATTTGAGCAAATCGAATTTCTGTGGCAGGAGTGGTGCCTTGCTCTGCACCACAAGCACGGGGCCAGGCAGCAGCCTTCAACAGGTATGTGCTCACTCGTGTTGACCCGGTCCCGTCAGCAAGGCAGAGTCCAACCAGGACAAGGGCTCAGGAGCAGTGAGAGGAACGCTCAAGAACAGAAAAGCCAAGGGACCTTCTCAGCAGAGCATGTTCCGGGCCTGAACCCATCTTTCCTGGACTAGCACCTTCTAGACCTTCATGAGGAGTGGGACAGGCCTGCCTGCAGCAAGGTGAAAGAGAAGAGAACCTACGGCAAAGGAATGCAGAGCATGGGACCCCATTGCCGGGAAATGCCCATTGAGCCGGGAAACAAGTCTGCTGTTGCAGGGGCTGAGGAGTGACGGCTGGTGCGCACAGTTTCTTTCTGGGGTGATGAAATGTTCTGCTTAACGTCATAGTGATGATCGTGCAACCCTGTGAGTATATAAAAAAGAAAATAGCGTATTTTAAAGGGATGTATTTTCTGATAATGAATAAAATCACAATTTTATTTTTAAAATGATCATCAACTTAAAAATATTTTATTTTAAAGACAGAGAGAGAGAGAGAGAGAGAGAGAGAGGACAAACACAGAGATAAAGGGAGCTCTCCCATCCACTGGTTCACTCTCCAAATGTCCGCAACAGCCAGGATTGATCCAAGCAGAAGCCAGGAGCTAGCAACTCGATCCAGATCTCCTGGGTGAGTGGCAGGGACCCAACCTCTAGAACCATCCCTTGCTGTCTCCCAGGGTGCACATTGACAGGAAGCTGGGACTCACACACAAGTGCTCAGATATTGGATACGAGGTCTCAAGTCATGCCTTAAGGACTACACCGAACGCCTGCCCCTAAATCACAATGTTTAAGAAAGATACAGTTGCGAGGGTGGCTCCCAGCAAGGTGCCCACTGCTGTGGGAGATCCCCTCCGTGTGCAATAGGAGCCATTTCCTGTGAGCTTCAGGGAAGGCAGCTGCCTGCCGGCCAGGGTGTGGGCACGTCCGGCTGCGGGATCCACCAGCAGGCCCCTGGATAGCAGTCGCAGGAAGACCACAACCACACGTCAGCTATGGTACGCAGGACCCAGGAGGAATTTCTGCCTTTGAAAGTCTGCCTGGAGCACTTCACCCGTGCGGTGGGGAGGAAGCGCTGACCCAGCCTGCCCGCGCAGTCTGTGGTTTGGGGAGGAGGCGGGGCTCCACGCCTTGGCAGTGCTCATCGCGGTGGAGGGGTGGCTGGAGGCCGGCCTTGTGGCTCACCTCGGCGCAGGCACGCCCCCTCCTCCAACCCCCACTCCACGGTGGAGGTCTTGAAGGGGGCTTTTTCCTTAAAAAACAATATAGCAAGTAGTCATCGTTGTCTCCAAACTCAGGTACTTACACACGTAAACCGCTTTACATGTTTTCTTTAAGTCAATTTAATTCCAATTTCCAGCTCCCCTCCTGTGGGCTGCTGGCTGGCTTGGAGCAGCCCCAGGGGCTGGGAAGTTTCTGTGGTACCTGGAGAGGACGCGGTGCCCCCAACCCTTAGCAAGCTGAACCCCTGGCCCAAGTGCTCCTTGGAAGTCCGACAGCCCGGGGGGTAGGGGGCGAGTCAGGGACTCTCAGCACCTGTTCAGGGAGCTGCACTGAGCAGGTGGGGGTCCCTGCTGCCTCCACGGCCACTGTGCTGTGTTCCCTGTGTTGCAAAAGCTCAAGAGGTTTGTGAGGGCTCAGAAAATGTTCACTGGAAGAAAATCCATGGGCTGCAAAACGTAAAACAAGAACTGGCAGAATGGAAATGAATGAATGTTTAATTATGTCTACAAAATCTAATTTTGTCATCTCCATTCAGTGTTAAGCTTAATATTCCTTAATGTTTCGTTCTGTTACAAAACAATTTGTTGACTTCTTTCACTTTGGAGGAATTTCAGAGTGATGTTTTAGCCAGGACGCCATCCCTGGGGGCCGGTGTTTGGAGCAGTGGTTAAGCCGTGACTTGGGATGCCCACAGCCCAAATCAGAGCACCTAGGTTCAAGTCCTGGCCTCATTCCTCATTCCAGCTTCCAGTTAATGTGCTCCGGGAAAGGCAGCAGTTGTTGGCCCAAGGAACTGAGTCCCTGCCACCCATGTGAGAAACCTCGATTGAGTGACTGGCTCCAGGCTTTGGCCTGGCCCAGCACTGGCTGTTGTGAGCATATGGGGAATGAACCAGTGGATGCGAGATTTTCTCTCTCTCTCTCTCTGTGCCTCTCAAATAAAACAAATAAATAAAAATTTAAATAAGTCTTTCTTGGTCAGGAAGGAAACAATGGAGTCCCAGGTTATAGCTTTGGAAAACAGCTAAGAAGTGATGTTCACTTTACGGCAGTTTCTTATAGCAGAGCTCTCAATGTCAACATGCCGGCAAGGCACCTGGGGCCTGGCTAAAATGCAGATTCTTTGCTTCCTAACTTAATTTTTTGAGATTACATTTTTTTTGACAGGCAGAGTTAGACAGTGAGGAGAGAGAGAGAGAGACAGAGAGAAAGGTCTTCCTTCTGTTGGTTCACCCTCCCTCCCCAAATGGCCGCTACGGCTGGCACTGCACCGATCTGAAGCCAGGAGCCAGGTGCTTCCTCCTGGTCTCCCATGCGGGTGCAGGGCCCAAGCATGGCCCAGCAGAGCTGGCCTGGAAGAGGGGCAACCGGGACAGAATCCGGCGCCTCGACCGGGACTAGAACCCGGTGTGCTGGCGCCGCAGGTGGAGGATTAGCCTAGTGAGCAGCAGCACCAGCCAGATAACATATTTTTTTAAAGATTTATTTATTTATTTGAGGGGAAGAGTTAGAGAGAGAGAAAAGGAGAGAGAAAGAGAGAGAGAGATCCTCCATCCACTGGTTCACTCTCTAAATGTCTACAATGGCCAGTGTTGGGCCAGGCAGAAGCCAGGAGCCAGGTGCTTCTTCCAGGTCTTCCACATGGATGCAGGGGCCCAAGCACTTGGGCTATCTTCTTCTGCTTTCCAGGCCATAGCAGAGAGCTGGATCAGAAGAGGAGCGGCTGGGACTAGAAATGACGCCCATATGGGATGCTGGCACTACAGGCGAGGGCTTTATGCACTACGTCACAGTGCCGACCCCTAGATTACGTATTTTTCATTTACATTGTAGTCAAAAGAAAATGCTCCACCAAATAAAGAGTTCAATAAATCAAAAGGAAAAAGACCACAGCCCAGCAGGAAAAGCAGGCAAGGGATATAAACAATAACTAAAGAAAAAGATGTTCAACTTCGCTCGTAAAGTAAATTTAAAATGCAGATTCTACTCCGACGTCCCAGGAGAGGGGAGGCTGATGCTGGTCGCCCCCACGCCGCAGTCTATGCAGCTGAGCTCAGAAACACGCTTTCCTCAAGAACTCGCAGTGCCCTCAGCTGACCCCAGGGGCCTGGGACCTCATCAGAGGCTGGAGCTGAGATGCTGGCCCCGCCCCCACTAGGGTCCCCTGGACCTTCTATCCTGACCAAGTTTATCCCAGCCCCTACGCCTCCGCTTGGGCTGTGTCTCTGCCTGTGCTGCCCTCCCTTTAAGTCGCTGCCAAGCGCGACCCTGTCTTTAGCATCCAATTCAGCTGCAGCTTCCTCGGTGCAGTCTGCCCCGAACCTGCCAGCCAGCATTGCTTCCTTGTTGCCGGCTCTGCAGTCAGCCGCATGATATCCCTAGAGAACTCTCCGGAAGACCTTTATCTGGCCTCTCCAGCTGAGCTGTGAGGCCCTGCAGGTGCTGTCCACCTTCCCCGTCTGAACTCCGCTGGGCCATTCATTCACCAGGGGATCTTACAAAAATCACCCCACTTCTCTGGCCTGGGGTCCCTTACTTATAAAATGAGGAGGTGAAAGAACTGGAAGCTGCTGACATTCCTTGGCCCTGTACGGCTCTGGCTGGCCCATGCTGCCCAGGACGAGGCTGGCATCCAAGAACATACCTAGTGGATTTAATTAAATTGCAGTGTTCGGCGAGGAAAGGCTCTGTGTCCCCGGAGTGGCCCTGGATGAATGGCCCTTGGCAGGTGCAATGGACTATGGTGCCTGTGCTTCCCCCATTGCTCCCAGGCCTGTCCCCTGTGCCCGGCAGTGGCCAGCCTTTCTCAGTGCTGGGTGCTTCCCTCCTTCCACACTTTACTAGAAGTCAGTAGAAAATAAAATGCAATGGGGGACAGGTAGCCCAGGGTGCGACAGAGGGGGAAAGAAAAAAGGAAGGGGAGAGGGAGGAGCAGAGTGGAACATGAGGTCAAAACCTGGAGGGAGCAGACTGTTCAGAAATCCTGTCACAGCTGCCCAGGCACCAGAAGATGTAAATAAATTAAGATTGTAATTCCATCTCGGATTCATGGTGCCACGCACGACCCTTCGAAGCTCGCTCTCACAGTGTGCGATGTCACCCACACACCTTGATGGAATTAGAGCCCTAATTTATTTATGATTGGAGATATGCCATTCCTCACGGCATTGCAATTGCCCTTACTTTCCAGGCTGTTGAAACTATGTAATACGGCCGCGTGCGCAGTGGATGCACAGCCACAGAAATGCAACAAGTGAGAGCTGGTCAGTTGCAAGCACCAGCGGGCTGCCCGCTCACGGCCAGCAGCGGCCTGGGGCTTTGGCAGGGCCACCAACGGTGGGAACTCCGTCTTCCTCAGGGGCTCTCCCTCTGCAGGCAGCAATGCCCCGTGTGCTCGGGAAGAGTGGTCACAGCACATCTCAGACACCTGGCCGGGGCAACGCTCTGCCCCAGCAGGACAGGAGCGAGTCAGACTCCACGAGGACCGCCGCTCCCTGCTCAGTGTTGAGACCGGGCTTTGGGAAGGGACCCAGAGCATGACACGGGGTGGAAGGGTGTGAGGATTTGGAGTCGGCCACCCTGGGCACACATGTTGAGGTCTGTAGACCTCAGCCGGTGCCAGTGATGACTGAGGGACAGGTGACACGGACATATTTTCATCTACCTCTGCGGGTGGTTGAAGCGACCAAATGACAATGAGGGAAAAGTATCTGGGGAGCTGCAGCGTCGCGTCGGGGAAGCTCCAGTCTGGGGAGGACTTCAGCACAGCACAGCTCTCCTTTGGAAGCGCTTGAAATCCCCCAGGGAACCAAATCTCGAGACAGCGCCGGCCCTCCTGGAATCCGTCCCCTCTCCTGGAAACACAGCCATCTCGGGCCGGGGCCAGGTCCACTCTTGCTCAAGTACCTAGATGTCGGACTTCTCCAGTCTGCAATGCCGGGCGCCTCAGCATCTCTGTGGGCCAGGGATCCCTTCCCCCTTGTCCCTCTCCTCCCTCAGCCCTCATTTCATGGTGTCCTGCCTTGTCTTTCTTGAGAACGATGTAAATATTCATTGTGTCCCAGAGCAACGTACTTCTTTTTAGGTTCCAGGTTTCTAGAATGTTCTGTAGCCTCGCTTGAGAAAAGAAACAGTAAGATGCAGAAAGGGGCTGTAGGGCTCAGAATTATGTAACGTACTGCACCCTAACACCTCTGGGGCGTTGCTGGACACCTAAGCATACACTACAGTTTCTGCACCAATGACATGAGGAGTTTTGCCCAAATGATTCTGACAGTCAAATCCCTTGTAACATACCTTACAGACTGCAGGTTTTTCTGGCATTGGCCAGACGCGTTACATGGGGTCCACCACCTATGGCAGACCCCATTAATTAACCACAGCATTGTTCTGCATGTCACCAGGAGGGATGAGGTCCGTTTTCCACCCAAGTTTACTTAATCATCATGCTATTATTAATAACTTTTATTTAATTAAATAACTTTTAATAACTTTTATTTAATTAAAAAATATTTCCCCGCCTCCCTTATGTCTTTGCTCCCTGTGTCTTAGGGATCATTACTCGGAGGGAAGTTCTATAAGAAAAATACAAAATGCAATGGACAAAAGGATTTTTGGAAAAGGCAAGGAGGAGCAGCTTCATGGAAGAAGTGGTTCTGGAAACAGGAGTATTGAAAGCTCGTCACCAATGACCACTACCATTTAGCAGAGAGCCTGCTGTAGGCCAGGCCCAAGTCTGCCCAGGAATCCTAACAACGTTTTGAAGTTATTTTTCCAAATCACAGATGGAAAAGCTGAGGTTCAGAAGATTTGACTATTTGGTGTGGGGGTCCCACGGTGTATGAGGGGCAGAGTTGGGTCTCGCCTTTGATGCTTTGAAGCCCATGGTGGGTTCTCATAGGTAGAAAATAGAGGAGAGAAGGCAGAAGAGGCCCCAGGAAAAGGAAACTAGAGACTGTTTGAAACACCCTGCAATCCCAGTACATTTGGTCCATGCATAATGAGGTGAATGTGGGATGAACACACTGGGAAACTGGCCCATTTGAAAGCTGACCAGCCACCTAAGGTCATTGCCAAGTGGAAGCAACAGTGCATCCGCGAGGAAACTTCTGCAGATGGCAGGCCTGTGCCTCAGCTTCTGCACTCTGGCTGCACAAGGCCAGGGGCAAGGGGGCTCCGTGCTGGGCTCATGTGACGCTTTGTGGGCCAGCAGTGCCCCGATGGTCAGGTGTCTGGATGGGACGATGGGTCCCACCAGTTCCTGGCCAGAGTAGAGAGCAGAGTGCAGGGGGTTTGGAGGCGTCCTGGTGGAGCCTTAGCAATGTCCTCCTTGGAGCTGCCCAGACCAGCAGCACAGAGGGGCGTCTCACTTGACAGTCCCTTTAAAGTCCAGCTACCGAGAGGAGCGAGGGTGAGTTGGGAGCCCTGGGGCCCGGCTGTGGAGTCGTGGGGAGGTAGGGGCTGTGTCCTGGGCCTTCATTTCAGAGGCAGCTGTGATCATGTGGGCAGGACCTGGGGACAAATGGCCGAGTGGGAACTGACCAGCAGGACAGCCCCACAGCATCTTCTTCCAGTAGGCTGAGCGGGCAGGGGTGCCCTGAGCAGGACGTAGAGAGCCCGGAGGCCAGTCCCCAGCATGATGCTCTCAGCGTCTCGGGGCCTTCTGGGGAGGAGGCCGTGAGGGGAGCTGCGCAGGCGTCTTGCCCTCTGGCAGTGGCTCGAAGGGGTGGCTGGGACCCTTCCCTGGGCAAGCTGAGCATGAGTGAGCTCAGGGCTCAGTGCCAGAGGATTGCGGGGTACCACATGTCAGAGAACCCTTGTTCAGCAGGTGCTCCCCACGGCCTCCTCGCCGAGGGGCTGCGCACCCCTGACCCCTGAGGAGAACACACGCAGGGATCTTCCCAGGCCTCTTGCAGGACCTCAGTCCCATGTTCTTCCCACAGTCCCTGGCTGGGGCAGCCATGTCCAGGTAGGCCTGCCTGGGGGATCAGCCCTGCCCACGGGTCCCTGGGCCTCTGCTCTGCCCTGTGGGTCCTGTGCTCTCTCCACTCGTGGGGCTGACGTGTACTGAGCAGGGACTTGTGTCTCTGGAGGGGCTCGGGCGTGGTGTGGGCTACAGAGGAGGAATTGCTTTACAACCTGAGTTCCTGCAAGCCCTTCTCTGCTCCCAGCGCTGCAGTGTCCCCGTGCTTCTCCCCCAGAGCCAAAGGTGAAGCCTGCGAGCTGGGCACCCCCGGCCGGCCCCTGCCCTGCCTCACCTCCCTCACCTCCCGTGACCTCCCTCTTTTCTCCCCATTCCTCCTCCTTGCTGTTTGAGCAATATGCCTGCCACCCCCTGCCTAGAAGCCTTTGCACCTGCTCATTCCTGTCCCTGGAAAGCCTCAACCGTCACTCTTTCACCTCTCCCGGGTCTTGGCTTGCAGGTCACCTTCCTGGAGCCTCCCCAGCTCTCCCTCCCTTCTGAAGTCCTCCCCCACTGCCGGGTACCCCCCTCCCACTCTCCATCCCGTGATGGGCTATATCTCTCTCGATTACCGGCTATACATTCTACTTATTGAACGCTCGTCTGCCTCACACTGTCAGATCTACGCTTGACTAGGGAGTGTTATTGCCTGTTCAACCTAAAACTCTAACATTGCCCCGCAGACAGTGGCATTCTGCCGCTCTTGCTGAGCCGGGAGACCTTGGTTCTGATCCTGAGCAGGGCATTAACCAAGAATTTTTTTTTAAGATTTATTTATTTACTTGAAAGAGTTACACACACAGAGAAAGAGAGAGAGAGAGAGAGTCTTCCATCCACTGATTCACTCCCCAATTGGCCGCAACGGCCAGAGCCAGGGGCCAAGAGCTTCTTCCAGGTCACCTACATGGGTGCAGGAGCCCAAGCACTTGGGCCATCTTTCACTGCTTTCCCAGGCCATAGCAGAGAGCAGGATTGGAAGTGGAGCAGCCAGGACTAGAACAGGCACCCATATGGGATGCTGGCATTGCAAGTGGCGGCTTTACCCTCTATGCCACAGTGCTGACCCCAAACGTGGTGTTTTTAAATGGGCACTCAGAATGGATGAATCTGGCCCCTTGTTCCTTACAAATGCTGTCCATCTCTTGTATTCGGGGAACTTGGAGGCCAGTTAAGAAGGCCCAGGAGAGAGGACGGCAGCGAGGGAGTGCCAGGCGTGGACACTGACTGTGCAGGGAGGCTGAGCTGTCCGGGCCGGGCGAGCCTCCCCGCTGCCCGAGCTGGGGCTGGGTGTTAGCACTCAGGTGGGTTGCAGCCCTTGGCCGAGGACCCAGGTCAGTGGCCGTGGTTGTGAAGCTCTGCCCGGGCCCCGGCCTCTGCCCGTTCTCAGGCCAGGGGCTGCAGTCTCAGCGGCCCCACCCTTGCAAGCACTGCTGGCTCTGCTACCCGTGTCCAGCCCAGGCGCTACCCTGCAGGCTGAGAGAGGAGACTCAGCGCACATCTTGAACTCATTTGGCAGCACGAGAAGCCTGGTTTTATGTCACAATGCAAGGCACGTGTTAACTCAGCTTCCCTGCTCCCAGCCGAAGGAAAGATAACTGAACTTGATGGATAACCGCTAATTGGCTCACTACCTTCATTCCGAAATGACCGCCCCCAGCCACGGGGCACTAGTTCCGAGTGGGACCCCCCCACCGCCGCCGTTCAGCTCGGACCCCAGCAGGACTGTGACCCCGCGAGGGCTGACAGCTGTGCTCCTGCCCCTCCCCACTCCCCGCCGACTCCCGGACAGTCACTGTGCACCTCTCTCCCTGCTGCCTGCCCTCTTGTCTCTGCTCCCGGAGCCCCCAGGGCGGCCCGGTTCCTCTCACTCCCTGCTCTTGGCCTTTCTGAGCGAGCCCTCCCATGGGCCACCTCTCTGGGGGCTCCGATCATCGACCAAGTGTTTAATTTGCCTCTCCAGACAGAGGACAGGGTCCTCGGAGGCACGGCTGCCCCTGGTACAGCTGGCACTGGACTGCGCTGGTGGCTGTGGCCTGATTGATGTTATGGGGCAGGAGGGACGGGCGGAAGGGAGGGCAATTGATTCCAGCTGAGGACAGAGGGAGGCAGGCCGAGGCCCGGGGTAATGGGTGACTGGGGTGGGGGCAGGGAGGGTCAGTAGCTCTGAAGGAGCCCCTGCCCCACCCCTCTGCCCTTGTGGCTCTGACCTGGGAGCCCGACCAAAAAAAAAAAAATAGTTTACAGAAGTAATCCCTCTGAGAGAGATTAAATAAATTACTAAAACTCCTGAGATGAAATATCACAGCCATTAAAAGGCTTTGAAAAATATTTAATAATATAGGGAAAGATTCACAGTAAATTAGCAACAAAGATAATGGACAGTCTGATTAAACCTAGGTGAATGTGGAATAGGGGTAGCTGGCATTTATTGAGCTCCTACTGCATGCTTTCCATTGTGCCATGGGCCCTCCATGATTCCTTTCTGGTAATCCTATGTCAATCCAGGAGCCAGGTTGTTTTCTTATCCCCATTTTTCATATGTAAAGACTGAGGTACAGAAGTGAAATATCTCTCCCAAGAGCATACAGTGTAATCTGTCACCCTCAGGGCAGAAGGTGGGACATGCTCATAGCTCAAGGTCACTAAAAGTCCTGCATTTCTTTTAATAATTTAGCTCTTAAAGAGTGATTTTATTTATTTGAAGGGCAGAGTGACCTAGAGAGAAGGAGTGTCAGAGATATTCCATTTGCTGGTTCACTTCCCAAATGGCTGGGCCAGGCCAAAGCCAGGAGCCTGGAGCTCCATCCAGGTCTTCCATATGGGTGGCAGAGGCCCAAACACTTGAGCCATCCTTGCTGCCTTCCCTGGGCACATGAACAGGGAGCTGGATGGCAAGTGGAACAGCTGGGTCTTGAACCTGCGCTCTAGTATGGGATGCTGTTGTCGCAGGCGGTGGCTTAACCCACTGCAGCACAACTTGGCACTACAGAAGAGCAGCTTCTTATGCAGCCATCGTAACAGTATCATCAGGCAGCCTGTGGAGAGTACTAACAGGTGGGACCTTTAAGAGGTGCCTAGGCTTGTGAGTGGGGTGAATGTCCCAACAGCATGCTCAGGCCCCTGCCGCCTTTGCTCTTCCCCTCTTCTTCCATGCACAGCCGGAGCTCCTCTCGCCCTTGCACTTGGCGCCGTGGGTGGATGTGGCACTCAAGGCACCATCTTGGAATCAGAGTAGCCGAACCTCCAGGGCCTTAACACTTGGCGGCCTCTGGAGTGGGGCCCATACATTTCAGTTCATAATAAATTACCCGTCTCAGGCACTCTGCTACAGCAGCATAAAACAGAGCGAGACCCATGCCTTCAGGTTGGGAGAATTTGGTATGAGAACTCGGCTGCAGGCTTGGGCCCTGGGTGACCTGGTCAGCCCCTTGTGTCACTCTTCCTCACCCTGTCTTTCTTCTTTTGTTCTCCCCAACACCCTGCATTTAAATCTCTGGTGAAGACACACCTCTTCCTCTGCTTTGCTTCTCTTGTTTTGGGGAGGGGAGCTTGGGGAAGCAGAGAGTGGGGTTGCTGGTGCAGGGAGGCCTCAGCACTGGGTGCTGCCTGTGGGGGAGGGAAGGTGAGTGAGACTGCTCTTTGTCCCCGTGGAGCTCACGTGTGGCACTGCAGGGCCTCAAGGCCCAGGGCAACCGGGTGCAGGGCTTAAGGAAGGGGGGACTCAAAGATGGCACTGCAGCCCCATACCCAGGGCTGCGGGTACTGTGGGCAGAGGCAGGCATTTTTGAGGGGTGGGAGATGAGGACGGGGTTAGGACGGGACAATGACTTGGGAGGCAGGTGGGTCAGGGTGACTCGGGTGAGCAAGCAGCACCCGTGGTCAGACAGCAAGGTGGCAGCAGGAACCTCCACAAAGCACCCAGAATGCTTGACTTTCCTCAGGAGCCTGGCACCGTCCGGCCAGGCGGGCACGCAGCCTGGCACCCCACTCATTCTCTGCTCTACCCGCCTGTCCCTTCTGGAAACCTGACCACCTCCTCTGGCCTTCTCTGGTCATTTACTACGGGCCCTGTCGGGGGAGCATCTGAACACAAATGCCCTCAAGGGTGTCCACTGAGGCAGTGGTGTCCGCACGAGGGTGGGCTGCCTCCCTCCCTTCATCAGGAATCTTGGGCCAGAAGGAGCCAGTTGGCTTCCCCGGCAGGGCCCAGGGGCTTGGTGAGCGGACTCTGCCTGTGTCTCCTCTCATCCACTGACCAGCTCTTGCTGCAGAAAATTCTCACTGCCAGATCCCATTCTCCCCCTCAGGCTGCTCAGTGACCTCCCCCTTTCCCTGGGGGGATTACTTATTTATTTGAAAGGCAGAGAGAGAGAGAGAGAGAGATCCTCCATCTGTTGGTTCACTCTCAAATGGCCACAGCAGCCAGATCTGGAAAGGCCAAAGCCAAGAGCCAGGAACTCCATCCTGGTCTTCCACATGGGTGGCAGGGATCCAAATACTTGGGCCATCTTTCTGTTGCCTTCCCTGGCACATGTACAGGAAACTGGATCAGAAGTGGAGCAGCCAGGACTGGAACCAGTGCTCTGATATGGGATGCCAGCGTTACAGGCGGTGGCTTAACCTGCTGCGCCATGACACCAGCCCCTCAGCCCCTTCTTGGAAGCACTTCCTCTTAGAAGGCTCTATTGGGCTGATTCTAACTCTTGGCCATGACCGTCATCTTGCGAGATCAAGGTGGGAACTTGCCTCTGTGTTTTCCCCACCATACAGGGCACCTTTAGCCCTTCTTGCTCCCTCTGCTAGATTCTTCTTGGATCCCTCTGGGGGTGGGAGGGGAAAGCACTCCTTATTGATTAGGTAATGAGCTGGGCACTTGACAGCCCTTTCCTCTGTTGGGCCCCTGGGCATCTCTCTTCTGTGGTGTTACATTTTCTTCATACGGAGAAGGATCCTGGCCCAGACAGCTGTCCTGGCTCTTCAGGATGGCCAGACCAAGCGATGTTTGCAGCTGGTCTCCCTGGCCGCAGAGCCCCTGTTTGCTTTCCGTCGTGGGTTGAATTTTGTCTCCCAAAAAGAAATATTGAGGTGTAAGAGGCCTTATATTGAAACCAGGTCTCTGCAGATGGGGTCTGGATCAGGTGAGGTCATTCTGGATGAGGCTGGACCCTGCTCGAATCTCTGCTGTCCCCATAAGCAGAGAGGATTTGGAATAGAGACAGTGACAGAGGCAGTCCAATGAGCGACGCTTCCATAATCCGTGCCAAACCACAGATAGCACGCAGCCACCAGGTGCGGGAGGAGATGCATAGAACAGGTTCTCCTTCAGGGCCCCCTGACGGAACCAACACCTGGACTTTGTATTTCTGGCCCCCAGAACTGTGGGAAAATAAATCTCTGTTGTTTGGTGTTACCCAATAATTGATTAAGGTGGTCCTGGGAAATTGATTGTTTACTATACCTCCCTGAATCCCAAGAAGCATATCTCCTCTTCTCCACTTCAAACCAGGAGATTCTCCCAGAATCTCTTGGTCCCTTTTCTCTGGGGCCAGCCTGGATCTGGTCAAGAGGCTGCCGTGTGACTCCGAGAGCCGCGGCACGAGGCGGGAGAGGACAGTGGGGGAAGACACAGTGGCTTCCTCTTGGGACCACCAAAAAAGACTGTGTGGAGGCAGAAGCGTGATAGACATCGGAGATGTCTATGAGGAGGGAGGGGGAGCAGTCAGGGAAAAGCTCGTGGCGTCAGGAGGCTGGGTACCTGTTGCATTACAGCTGCTCGCTGACTGTCGGTAAAGGAACAGGGAAGAATGTAGGGTTGAAGCGATCCCATAGCACAGAAACCACCATCCACTTGCTGGATGCGAGCTAGCTTTAGGCAGGAGCATCATAGGCTAAATTAGTTTGAGTGAGCTGCCAATGGCCTACACGTGGTGCCATGCAGGAAGTTCCTCTCTGGTTCTAGAAGTCTTGGGTTCTGGCTTGAACTCTACTGCTTCCTACGTGGGTGGGTCTGGAAGAGTCGTTTCAGTTCCATTGTTTTGAGAAATGGAGGTGGTCAACGTCTCTGGCCTAATAGAGTTTTAAAGGGAAGAACGGCAGAGAATCTGGAAGTGGGAAACCCAATAGGAACCTGGACTGCAAAGCACCCTGTGGGCACAAAGTGGCGTGTTTGTGGCTGTGGCTGGCCAGTCGCTTCACCGTTCTGTAATTGTCTCATACACATCCCGGCCTTTGAGCCTTTGCTCTTGGAAACTGCTTCCTGTTAGCATTAGACTTGGGTACAGGCGATGGGAGACCCACCTGGCACACCAGCGTTCCTCTCTCTCCCAACAGTCCTAAGGCTGGTCCTGGAGGCCCAGGATCCCTCTATCTTGCTGCCCATCTGTGCCTGGTTGCCATTTCCAAGGGTACCTGACGGCTGAACATTAGCTCCAGCCTTTACATCCGCGTTTCAGCAAGGAGGAAGGAGAGAGCGAGCGCAGGCATCCTGCCTTTAGGGACACTCTCTGGGAGTTGCAAGTGCCACTAT
The DNA here is from genome assembly GCF_051225735.1 of Oryctolagus cuniculus. Classification (NCBI taxonomy): domain Eukaryota; kingdom Metazoa; phylum Chordata; class Mammalia; order Lagomorpha; family Leporidae; genus Oryctolagus; species Oryctolagus cuniculus. The sequence continues at coordinate 162,812,189 of NC_142868.1, read as the reverse complement.
TTTTTTATTTATCCCGTTGGTGAGAACTGAATCCCGTGGACACACCTATCTTCTGCAGAAACCGGTGGCTGTGGTTTTTATTCTAGACAGCCATGTCACCCTCCCCAAAGAAGATTTGGGGGAGAACCAGCATTTCTCTCATTCCCTTACATTTTTTTGCTGGGTTCATATTCATTCCTCACGATGCAGTCATGTGCATTGGCAAAATAAGGAGTTATATTGGGCAGTTCACAGTGTACTCTGCTCGTGCCAGGAAGTGAGCTAAATGTTTCGCCCGGATTATTTCACTAAAGCTGCACCACAGCCCCTCGTGCTGGGCACTCCCCCTGTGTCCATGCTCCTGATGACAGACGCAGCTCCAAGCCATAAAGGGTCATCGCAGAGCTTTCCTGGGAAGCCAGCTCGGGGATGGAGATTAGCAGGGCAAGATAAGTGGGCGGGATGTGTATTAGAGCATGTCTGGGAAAGGGAAGGGATGGCAGTGGGACAAGACAGAGGGACAGGTTGAGCTTCGATTCGGTTCCAATAAAGACCTGCGCTCACTCCCCAGGGAGCTCCAGGGCTAGGAGAGCCTTGCAGAGTTGTTCCAAGTTGGCACTAGGGGGACCCCTATGCTGGTCACTCTGGCTGTTGGCTGCCCCGGAAGGGAGCCTGACCTTGGGCAAACCACTCTCTTTGGCTGCAGCAATCCCCAGAGGAGGCTGATGTCTAAGGACTCGTGCAGGCAGCTCTCCCTTCATTCCCAAAGCAGATCCTGGAGGGACCGCAGAGTCCCCCGTGTAAAGTCACTTGATTAAGCTCCCACTGAGTAGCAAGTGACAGAGCCGGGACGGAGAGCCCCAGGCCACCTGACTCCAGCACTTGGGCTTTTCCTGCTGTTCCAAGGCTGGCAGTGGTTGAAAGTCACAGCTAGCAAGTCGAGTCCATAACGAAGCATCCTCACTTGTGTTCCAGATCTGTTTGCTGTGTCGCCTTCCACGTTTCCTCCCTGTGTTCCTCGTTCTTCCTTCTGTCAGCCCGCCCTCTGCCCGCTGGGTGGGGGTCTGAGGGCGTGGCTGCAGCCCATGAGGAAAGCCAAGGCTTACCCCCCACGGAGATGCTAGCATCGGGGCAGGATGAGAGGGTCCAGGGGTACTGCTCTGGGGGTCCCATCTGTAAGTGCCATGCCATGGGGCTTGGAGGAAGGGCAGGTCACCTGGGGCTGGATCGTACCCATGCTCCTGTTCCCTCTCCCCCAAGCATCACAGGCTCCTGGAAGCTGGGGCAGCGTGTTCTCCTTTTCCAGCACCCACGAGGGGCCCCGTAAGCAGGGAGGTGTTTTAGAGCCTCAGAACCGGTGGAGGACGGCTGAGTTTTCTCATCGCAGAGATGAGGAAGCAGAGGCCCCAGGGGATGCATCCGGGGGGCAGGAGCTCGGCTGGCCCGAGGACCTGGGGCTCCCAGCTCCCGGCTTACCTGCCCCTCGCACTACTCCTGCTGAACGAGGAGCGGCTGGAAGAGGTCTCAGGCTGCGCATTGCTTTCTCCCATCTCAGGGCCATCAGCGTCACAAGGAGGAAAGGAGACAGGACGCTGGACTGGGGCTAGACAGGCCCCGGAACCCCACAGAACACCCTGGAACTGGGTCCTCCAGGCCTGAGACAGATGCCCCAGGGGAGGCAGGGGTTGGGGGGAAGGGGCGGGAGGAGAGCACAAAGGCTCTCTCTCTGGGGCTTGACACCTGGCACTGCGGACAAGGCCAGGTTGGCTGGGAAGATTTAGGATGATTCTGTAGGAAGCCAGAGTGTAATAAGCTTTGGATCAGCCCGTTCAAGATACAGAAAGCTTTTGCCCACCGCCCGAGAGAGGCTCCCTTATACACTGTAACCTGCATCTTCCTCCTGCAACATCTTAGCCCCACGGAGCCATAAAACAGTCTGGCCTAAGTTACCGAGCCTCTTTGAAGTCCTGGAGTGGCCCATAAATAAGGTAAGTACTTTGGGAGGGGTGGGGGCTCATTTTGAGGGGTTCCTACACAGCTCTTTCAGGGCTACATTGATTTGTAGCTGCCTCTAAGTCAATTTCCTGGGGCTCGTAAATCCTGATTTGAGCAAAACTAAAATGTCATCAATATTTATTTGATGCATTTCTTACCACTCCATTGGAGAGGAAGGCGGTGGGGCTGGTTGCGGAGGGGGATGTCAACATTCTCACCCGCCACCCCGTAGCAGGTACGGGACACGCCACTCCCTGGCTGCACACAGACCCTTTCGTCCCGAACCATAAACCCTGGGCAACAAATGTACCATTTCATGGTCAGCAAGAGCGGTAACTGTCACTGGAGAAGTAAAACTGAGTTATTGTTTCCAGTTTCAAAAGAACAGCAACAAGTACAAAAAAAACTGTATGTGATCCCGTCCTCTTCCCCTTAGACACCTGCAGCCAGCTAATGTTTCACTGAATCCTGCCACATAAATGCATAGCTTCACTCACTAATCCATATGGCTCCAGAGACCACTGTTACATGAGAACTTAAACTGATGGGGCCAGGCAGCCCAGGGCAGCTTAATCTTTTTTAATTCAAATCGACTGAGTCCCATGTGGCCTGGAGATGATACCCTATATGCTGCAATCAGACTGACCTGGACTTCTCGTGCTCTAAATGATTAATGAAACTGCCTCGAGTTGGTTTCTATGGTGATTGGAAACCCGAGCCGGACAGAGGAATCTGCCATTCACTGCGGTGAGCTGAACGGAAGGGGGCACAGGGCGCCGGGGTGGGGGGTGTCCCTGGCCGCTGGTCGTGAGGATGCCCGAATGCCTCAAGCACCTCCCCCAGGCCTGCTGCTGTGGGCTCGGAAACCACAGCGAGGGGAGAGAGGAAGGAAATGGTCCTCAACCCGCTCTCAAAAAGCCCCAAACCTCTAAGGCTCCCTGAAGCAGATGGCCAAGGAAGAATCAAGGGGAGATGGCGTTTAATTCAAATTGTGTTTCCTAAAAATCAGCACATGGATGAAGAAAGCCGTGAAGCCTGTCAGTCTTTCTTTTCAATGAGTGGTTTTGCCTATGTGAGCCCTACAAAAGCAGCTGGGCACCTTGCAGTACCCGTGTCTTCTCTGGTCCTGGCTGGTTTTAGCTCTTCTTCATTTGAAAGAGGTCCTATCTGGGCTTCACATAACCTTGTGGTCACAACTGACAGAGGCCAACTGAGCGGAACTGGCAGGATCAGCGGCTGGAGAGAGAGGAGGGAGGATGGATTAGCACCTAGGCTCACCTGCTGACGCCTGGCAGGAGGCGGGCCCTGCTCTAGGATGTAGCCTCCAAACCCCAGTGCCTCAGCTCCATGAAGTCCCGAACCTTGAGAGGCGTCACACAGGGACAGCTAGAGGTCAAACTTTGTCATCTTAAAATCTGAGCCCTGATCTGCTGTGGCTATTGAATGAGGGATGCCAACTACAGAAGCTTTCTTTTGGAAGTCATCAAAGGTTTTTATTTATTTATTTTTTAAGATTTACTTATTTATTTGAGAGGTTGAGTTATAGACAGAGGGAGAGACAGAGAAGTCTTTCATCTGCTGGTTCACTCTTCAAATGGCTGCAATAGGCGGAGCTCAGCGGATCTGAAGCCAGGAGCCAGGAGCTTCTTCTGGGTCTCCCACATGGGTGCAGAGGCCCAAGGACTTGGGCCATCTTCCACTGCTTTCCCAGGCCATAGCAGAGAGCTGGATCAGAAGAGGAGCAGCTGGGACTTGAACTGGTGCCCATATGGGATGCTGGCACTGCAGGTGGAGGCTTAGTCCTCTACACTGCAGCGCCAGCCCTCAAAAGGTTTTAATTAGGAGAATAACACAGCCAGATTTGCACTTTTTTTTCTTTGAGAGGCAGAAACAGACACAAAGAACTCCCATCCACTGGTTCATCCCCCAAATGCCAGCAGTGACTGGGGCTGGGAGAGGCCGAAGCCAGGAGTCCGGAACTCAATCCAGGTCTTGCACATGGGTGGCAGGACCCAGCTATGTGATGTATCTCCTGCTGCCTTGCAGGATGTGCAGTAGTGGGAAGCCAGAAGTGGGAGTGGAGCTCAGTACTGAACCCAGGCGCTCCAAAATGGACATGGGCACCAAGTAGCCTCTCAACAGCTGTGCCAAGTGCCCACCCCTCTTCTGACTGGTCAACATTATTCCTGGCATGCTTTCCCCTCCCTACGATGAAACCCCTCCCAGGAAATGCTTCCTTCCTGAGAAGAGAAGCAGCCCACCCCCAGGGTTCACACAGGTGCTTGCAGTCCTGGTAGGGATGGCTGAGAGGGACTTGGACGGGAACCCCAGGGAGGAACATCAGAGGCCTCCATGCTGCCGGGAACATCTTCCTGCGCTAGCCAGGGCAGGGCCACCTCCGTCAGGGCAGTGGGCTGGGCACACACCCCTTGTGCCAGGAGCATGAGAAGCATTTCCAGTCAGCACAGCACTGCGTGGTCCAGCCCAGTCACAGCTCCAGGCCTGGTGCCCACGTCCTTCGTCTGACCCACACCTTCTCCAGTCTCTCCCCACTGCCAGCTTTAATCCCCTCCCTGGAGTCACCCCTCCTTTTCCATGGGCCATGACTCTCGTCATCATCTTTACCCTTCCCCCTTCCCTTCTTCCTGGGCCCCTGCTCTTTTGTAGTTCCCATTAGATAACCCGGTAGAAACTCCCAAGTTGCTAGGATCCAAAATCGCAAACACGATCCCGACTCCATCACCATGAACAACGCAAGGACCCTGGGCGGGAGCCAGTGCCTGTGCCCCTGCACTTGATGACCTGAAACCTACCTTCGTCTTACTTGGGGGTGACGTCCACGGCCTCGAGGGTCAGCTGTGTCCTGCTGTCCTGGCTCCATCTCCTTGGGGGTCATTGCCACTTGGAACTGTTGACTTCACGAGCTGGGAGTGCCAGACGGCCCTCAGACCTTCCCTGTTGCTGATGACAAAGCAGGGCTGGGTGCTGTTTGGGGCCAGCTTCCCTGTGTCCCCCTGTGCTGGCCTGCTCATGCCGCTGGCAGCCAGCTGTGCCACACCTGTCAGGCAGGGCCCTCCTGCTGCCCACAGCAGGGGAAGGTGAGCCCGGGGAAGGGCGGCCAGTCTCTCCCCACCCAGTTAGGCCCTCCCACAGCGGGCAACAGGTGAGCGACCTAGGCCCTATCCGACTCCTGTGTGGGGTGGATGTCCTGTGTGCCCACTTTGTTCCCTGAAGACACAGGTGGCAAAATGGGTGTGGGGCCCTGGCGGGGAGGGGTTGGAATCCAGACACCTGGGTGCAGAGTTCAAGGGCACAGTAGGTCAGCACGTGGCGACTGTCTCTTCTGGCAAGTGACAGCCCCAGCGAGTATGTCCCCGGCACAGTTTCTATTTTACCAAGTTGCAGACCCCACCCCAAGCTCCTAGAAGCCCCCTCTCACTGTCCCCAGCCCTGCCTCCTCACTGGTTGAACGGGCAAAGCCTCAGTCCCCATTCCTTGTCTCCCGTTGACCAACCTGTCCCACCTCGAAGGTTACCAATCCTAACTGCACATTTTTCTCCAATTGCTTTTTATTAGGAAGGGTTTAGAGAAGTCCTGTGGCCTCTTTCTAGAAGGTTCTTCCCCAGAAGCTGTGCATACTCTGTCCGGGTCCTGGCCTGGCAGGTGGGGCTGGCTGACTGGGGACTGAGTGGCTGAGGTGAGGAGACGCCTGGTGCAGGGAGGGCAGCCACGGACATTCAGGCAGGGAGAGAATGGAATTCAATCTGACACTGATACGTGTGCAGAGGGACTGGACGGACAGCCACGGCCTAAAATTAGAAGCCGCCTGTCGCAGGAGGGCAGAGCTCAGGCTCCTGTGACCGCCTGGCTTAGAGCTCCATGCCCACCGCTTCCCAGCCCAGGACCACTTGGTGCCCCCGGCCCCTCACCCATGTTGCACAAGGCCTAGCAGCACAGAATGCACAGCGCAAATGAAATGGTCAAAGTTCTAGCAGATACACAGGAAAAAAACAGGTGAAATTAACTTTTAACAATGTATTTCACTAGACCTAATATAACCAAAGCTTTGTCCTTTCAACGTGTAACCAATACAAAAAATGGTTAAAGAGACATTTTAGTTTTTCCTCCCCACTCTGATGTATGCTTTATACATATAGCACATCTCAATCCAGGCACACAGTGTCATCAGAAGTGCTTGGTCGTATTTAGATTTTGTCAAATTGAGACCTGCAAGGGGCCGGCATTGTGGTGTAGCAGGTAAAGCTGTTGCCTGCAGCACTGGCACCCCATATGGGTGCTGGTTCAGCTCCCAGTCCAGCTCCCTGCTGGTGTGCCTGGGAAAGCAGTGGAAGATGGCTCAAGTGCTTGGGTCCCTGCCATCCACATGAGAGACCTGGAAGAAGCTCCTGGCTCCTGGCTTTGGCCTGGCCCATCCCCGGCCTCAGGACCATCTGGGAAGTGAACCAGTGGATGGGACATCTCTCTCTCCCTGTGTCTCTCCCTCTGGAACTCTGACTTTCAAATAAATAAAAAATATTGGGGCCGGCACTGTGGTGCAGCAGGTTAAAGCCCTGGTCTGAAGCACCGGCATCCCATATGGGCACCGGTTCAAATCCCGGCTGCTCTACTTCCAATCCAGCTCTCTGCTGTGGCCTGGGAAAGCAGTAGAGAATGGCCCAAGTCCTTGGGCCCCTTCACCTGCATGGGAGACCTGGAGGAAGCTCTTGGCTCCTGGCTTCGCATCGGTGCAACTCTGGCCATTGTGGCCATCTGGGGAGTGAACCAGCAGATGGAAGACCTCTCTCTCTCTCTCTCTCTCTCTCTCTGCCTCTGCCTCTCTGTAACTCTGCCTTTCAAGTAAATAAATAAGAACAAACAAAAATAAATCTAAAAAAAAAAAAAAAGGTGAAGTAGATTCATATATCCAAGGTGTTCCAAACAACTTCCCAAGTCCTGAAGGCGGGGTTCACTTTAAAATTAAATTTAGCAGCCGGTGCTGTGGCTCACTAGGCTAATCCTCCGCCTAGCGGCGCCGGCACACCGGGTTCTAGTCCCAGTCGGGGTGCCGGATTCTGTCCCGGCTGCCCCTCTTCCAGGCCAGCTCTCTGCTATGGCCCGGGAGTGCAGTGGAGGATGGCCCAAGTGCTTGGGTCCTGCACCCCATGGGAGACCAGGAGAAGCACCTGGCTCCTGCCATTGGATCAGCGTGGTGCGCCGGCCACAGCGCGCTGGCTGTGGTGGCCATTGGAGGGTGAACCAACGGCAAAGGAAGACCTTTCTCTCTGTCTCTCTCTCACTGTCCACTCTGCCTGTCAAAAAAAATTAAATTTAGCTAAAATTACATAAAGATTCAGTTCTTCAGATGCACCAGCCACAGTTTAGACGCTCAGAAGCCACATGTGACAGCACAGGTCTAGGAGTTGCTGTGGGCATTTCAGGCACAAAGAAGCTAACGGCACAGAGACCCTGGCATCAGCTCGGGCTCATTCCTGGCAGGTAGAAGTGGGCAGAGTGTGTGGGGACAGGGGGTGACGGGACTCTGTCCATCAAGAGCAAGTGCTTACCAGGTTCCCCCTCCCCCCTAGCCTGCTGCTGCCCCAGACTCCTGGGACACAGGTGTGAGTTAGTGAGGAAGAAAGGGTCTCAGCTCAACACATTTACTGGGATTCTGTTCATACAAATTAGCCCTTTCTGCCTGTCGGGGAGGGATCGGCTGAAGGGTGATTGCGTCCGACCTTGGCATTTGCCTGCTGTGGGAAACTTCCCTGCCCGCTGTTTCTCTTGGGGCTGCACAGCTGCTGAGACTTAGGGAGGGCTCAGGGAACTCAAGTCGCTTGCCCATGGCCACCATCTTTTCAGGGAAGGAGAGGCTGAGAATATCAGATTTGCAGGCAAGGGGCGTGTCTCGGAGAGGGCAGGAGGAGTGCTCAGAATGTCAGACGCCACCTCGCACTAGCCCCACATCTGGAGTGTCACCAGAGAGAAGCGAGCCCACAAGAGTTTGGAGTGAGTCCCCCGCTCCATCTTGGCCCATTATGTCAGGGAAGGCATGGGGGAGGGAACTGCTAAGTCATTTATTTATTTAAAATGGAGATTTATTTGAAAGGCGGAGCAACAGAGAGGGTGGGAGAGTTTTTTTCTGTCTGCTGGTTCACTCCCTAAATGCCCACAACAGCCAGGGCTGCATCAGGCTGAAGCCAGGAGCCAGGAGCTCCACTTGGGCCTCCCACATGAGTGGCCGGGACCTGACTACTTGGGACCACCACCTTCTTACGGACACTGGCACTCGGATGTGGGATGCCGGCAGAGTGAGCAGCCAGCCCCTTCGCTGCTTCAGAGGAGCAGAGGTCTCTGCCCTGGGACTGATTCTGTGTGAAGAGGTGCCAGTCCACACCGGCAACAAGGGGGCTGGGTGACATTTGTCTTTTGGGGTTACACACATAGATTAGGGAGACAAATCGCCCAGGTCTGAATTCTACTTTACCACTTAAATTATTTCACGTGAGGCAGGCGTTTGGGCAGTGGCTAAGATGCCACTGGGTGCCTGCCTCCTTTAGGAGTGCCTGGTTTGAGGCTTGGCTCCGCTCCTGGTTGTGGCCCTTGCCATCGCACGGTCCAGGAGGCCACAGTGATGGCTCAAGCAGTTGGGCCCCTGCCACATACGCGGGAGACCCAGATGGAGTTCCAGGCTCCCGGCTTCAGCCTGGTTGATTCCTGGCTGGTTCAGGCATTTGAGGAGTGAACTAGAGAATGGGCGATCTCTGTCTCTCTATCTGCCTTTCAAACAAAAGATAAATAAATGTTCAACAATATTTGTGGAGAGAAGCGCTTCCAGAGGGAACTTTAACCCTGCTAGAAGATGGGTTGTAAGCACTGAAGGTCTGGACTTCAGTGGCAGGTGATGGCTGCTAACCTGCCTGAGACGGTGAAGGGGGCTGGGGGACAAACTGATTTGCTGGCTGGGGGCAAGGCTGGGCGACTTGCCCTACCACGCATCCTCCCCTCTGCTCTCTCCTCCACGTGGCTAGTGGCTGTCTCCAGCTATGACTTTCAAGAAGTAGCCAGTGACGAGCTGGCCCAGGACACCCCAAGACTCTGGCCCTGCCTGCTGGCTTTGTCCGGCTCTGCAGTGAACTTGGGGAGTGGCACACCTAGCTGGCGAGGAGGGAGACACAGCAGAGAATTCGGCCCAAGTTCAGCTATGTTAGACAAAAGCTCCTTCTATTTAGGTTTAGAGAACAATCCGGAAACACAAGCCACTCTTCAGAAGTCAGAGGAGTTGATGCCCGCTGAACCTCACTCACCGCCTCGGTCCCCGCAACAGCGATCGCCGGCCATGACGGAGTGTGGGGCGGAGTGGAGCGCGCCGGGATAAAACGGGGTTTCGAGCCGGAGCCTGGTGTCGGGGGCTGGTTTGGGCTGCTCACACAGCAGGCAGCGCGGGTTAACGTCTCCTGCTCGTGCGTCGTCCTGCAGTTCCCAGGGAGAGCCGGGCTCGCCCTCATTTCTGCTTCTGCGGGTTCCATCAGCGGCCCCTCCCTGCAGTCCCCCAGCATCTGGGCACCTGGGACGTGCGGGCGGACCGCTGACTGCGCCGAAGGCCAGCTTGTGTTAGAGGCTTGGCACTCCGCTCTGCCGGAGCCCTGAAGAACGCACCCAGGTTGTGCTGCGTCCGTGCAAGGCAGGACACTGTGGATGCCTCTGGAAAAATCCTCGCCTCGGCCAAGCTCCCGGACACGGGGCTGCCCTTCCCTCTGATCTGATTGCACAAGGCCCTAATTGCTCTACGCCCTAATCAAATCTTTATTCACTTGTGGAGCCGTTGTGCTGTCAAGCAAATTAATAGCAATAATCGTGGCGGGGGTCAGAGCATTGAGCGATCACTCAGTTCACAGCTTGCCCGGGGCCCAGCTTCTGCCGCAGCCCCGGAGGCAGCCGCCTCTGGGAAGCGTGGAGCGAATGCAGGGCTGAAGTGCCTCGCACACTGGGATCCGACAGCTTGTGTTCACTGATGCCAGCTGCGTGACTTTGGGCGAGCATCTTAACCCAGCTGCAGAATGGGGGCGCTGCCCATGAGAGTGCCCCAGGGGAGCCAATGCTGATACTGCCCGTCCGGGTCGGCATTGTTGGTCCCTGTTTGATAGGTGAGGAAGCAAAGCTACAGCGTGGTAGAGGAGCTCGCTGGGCCGCAGAGTGAGTAAGCGATATGCGAGTTGGAGTCCCTAGGGTCTGCCAAGCCCGGCTTGTAATCACCACCCTCCCCCACCGAGAGTACACATGTAATTATCTTTGCCCCAGGCACCATGCTGGTCAGTCCGCAATCAACCTTGCAGTCTTGCAAATGCGTCCAGGAGGCCAGTTCATTCCCTAGGCAGGGCTGGGTCAGCATGGCAGGGAGCGCTGGTCCACTGTCCAGCTGAGAAGGTTGCCCAGGGGAGGCCCCCGCCCAGTGGGAAGCGGTTAGGTAGGAGCAGGATCCAGAGCACTGGGGAGCTTTCCTGGAGAAGTTCCACCTCAAACAAATGTAAACTCCGTGGGAACACAGTTTCAAAAATCTGTTTTGTGTATGACTAGATATCAGAGCTCATGCAGTATCTGGCACTTAGCAAGTGCTTAAAAAAAGGTTTATTTGTTTGCTTGTTTGAAGGGCAGAGTGACAGAGAATGAGAGTGAGAGCGAGAGCGAGACAGAGAGAGAGAGAGAGAGGCTCCCATCCATTGCTTCCCTTCCCAAATGGTTGCAACAACCATTGAGGCCATCTGGGGAGTGAACCAGTGGATGGAAGTCTCTCTCTCTCTCTCTCTCACCTCTCCCTCTCCCTCTCTGTAACTCTGCCTCTCAAGTAAATAAATCTTAAAAAAAAAAAAAAGACCTACAGCTAAACTATTAATGTAAAATTGTCTGATTTATTCAATACACTGAATAGGTTAGTCAAGTAACTCCCAAATCAAAAAATCATGCAAAGACATGTGAGGGTATTTCAAAAAACTTTGTGGAAAATGGAATTAAAAGATAAGTTTATTTTGGTGCAAAAAATTTGAAATCTGCATATGAGTACCAGGTTGGCCCCGCCCCCATTTAATTTGTGCCCTTCTCGCAAAATGACAACAAAAAGGCAGCCCTGTGGTGAGTTTTTTGGACTTGTTTGTGGAGGCTTCAATTTTTTTTTTTGCACCAAAATGGATGTATCTTTTAATTGCATTTTCCAGGAACTTTTTGAAGTTCTCTGACGTATACTTCCAGAGATTTCTAAATCTACATCCTAAGTAATTATTTAAAAGTATAAACTGCATTATTCTGTATACATAGTTCTGTATACATTTTGCTTTTTTTCAATTAACAATATACCCTTCAAATCTTTCTAAATCAGTACATAAAGAGCTTCTTTTTTAAAAATTGTTCATTTGAAAAGCAGAATGAATGAGAGAGAGAGAGAGAGAGAGAGAGAGAGAGTCTATTTTCTGGCTCACTCCCCAAATCCCAAATGACCACAATGGGCGAGGCTAGGTCAGGCCAAAGCCAGGAGCTTTATCTGGGTTTCCCACGTGGGTACAGGGGTCCATGCACTTGGGCCATCTTCTGCTGCTCTCCTAGGTATATCAGCAGGGAGCTGGATTGGAAGTGGAACAGCCAGGATTTGAACCTGCACACTAAGAGAGGATGCCAGCCTGGAAAGTGACAGCTTAACTCACTGTACCACAATGCTGGCCCCAAAGCTTCATTTTTATTAAAATTGCATACCATTCCATTCTGTGGATGTACTGAATTTATTTAATGGGTTCCCCAACTGTTGGACATTTAAGTGTTTAAGTGGCTTCAGTCTTTCCCTATTACAAACTCTACTGTAATGAATTATCTGATATTTGGGCAACTGTAAATGTGCTCATGGAATCACTGCTATAGAAATAATATTTCTCTCTCTTTCCCTCTCTCTCTCTCTCTCTCTCTCTCACACACACACACACACACACACACAGAGCAAGAGAGAGAGAGAGGGAGGGGGGAGAGAGAGAGAGAGAAAGACAGTGGTGGGGGAGAGAGAGAATCTCCCTTCTGCTGGTTCACTCTCCAAATGGCCACAACAGGGTGGTCTGGGACAATCTGCAGCCAGGAGCCTGGAACTCCATCTGGGTCTCCTACATGGGTGTCAGAGGCCCAAGTACTTGAGCCATCACCCGCTGCCTTAGCTGGGTGTGCACTGGCAGGAAGCTGGAGTTGGAAGTGGAGCCGGGCCTTGAACCCAGGCACCCAAGCAGCTTACGCTGCACTAAGCAGCCAACCCAGCTTTGTGGGGGGTTTTTTGGTCAGCTTTTAAATGAAGCATTTTATTTTAAGATAATTATAAATTCATGTGCAGTTGTAAGAAATAATACCCTTCATTCAGTTTTCCCTAACTGGATATAAAACCATGTGTAATATCACAACCAGGAAATTGGCATTGACATAACCCACACATCTGATTCAGATTTCACTGGTGTTACACATGTGTATGTATTTAGCTTTATGCAATTTTGTCACCTATGTAGGCTCTTGTATTCATCACTGCAGCCAGGTTAGAACACTTCCGTCACCACCAGTTCCCACCTCCGGCCTCTTAGAACCACACCCACCTTCCTCCCTGGCCACAGCCTCTGCCCACCCTCATCCTGTCCCAAACCTCTGGCAACCTGGCAACTTTTTGGACCTAATTCTCCCTATCTTGCAATTTCAAGAGTTTTATCAAAATGGAACCATATAGTATATGATATTTTTTGGAATTAAAAATTACCTATTTGGTTGAAAGGCAAAGAGCTGGGGGGAAGGGCAAAAGAGGGAGGGAGGGAGGGAGGGAGGGAAGGAGGGAGGGAGAAAGAGAAAGAGAGAGAGAGACTCGATCTCTCTTCCACAGCTTCACTTTCCAAATGCCTGCAATGGCCAGAGCTGGGTTAGGCTAAAGTCGGGAGCCAGGATCTCCACCTGGGTCTCCCACATGGGCAGGAGGGACCCAGCTGCTTGAGGCCTCACTGCTGCCTCCCAGGGTGCCCGTTAGCAGGCGGCTGGAATGAGGAGTGGAGCAGCCCGTGAACCCAGCCACTCCCATGTAGGATGCAGACGTCTTAACCAGCGTCTTTACCGCTCGACCAGATGCCTTCCCCATGGAATTGACTTTTTAAAATCAGTATAATCCTGTTGAGATTCATCCGGGTAGTTCATGTTTCCACAGCGCGCTCCTTCTCGTCGCTGTGTAGTGTCCCGCCATTTGCTCCTTGAGGAACAACTTTCTTTCTTTCTATTTATTTATTTATTTTTGACAGGCAGACAGAGAGAGAGACAGAGAGAAAGGTCTTCCTTTGCCGCTGGTTCACCCTCCAATGGCTGCTGCGGCCGGCGCACCGCGCTGATCCGATGGCAGGAGCCAGGTGCTTCTCCTGGTCTCCCATGGGGTGCAGGGCCCAAGCACTTGGGCCATCCTCCACTGGACTCCCTGGCCACAGCAGAGAGCTGGCCTGGAAGAGGGGCAATCGGGACAGAATCCAGCACCCCGACCGGGACTAGAACCCAGTGTGCCGGCGCCGCTAGGCGGAGGATTAGCCTGTTGAGCTGCGGCGCCGGCCCATGGAATGCCTTTCTTCCAATGTTGATGAGAAAGAATAAAGTTGCTGTGAACATTTGTGTATTTGTGGACAGGATTCTGTGGAAACCCAAGTTTCGTTTCTGGGCGCTCGGTCTCCAAGGGTACAGTTACTGTCACGTGGTAATTGTGTATTTCGTTTTATGAGAAATTGCAGAACTTTTCCAGGATGGCCGTACCATTTTTGAATTCCCACCAGCAATGCATGCACAGGCCTCCACCTTGTCTGTATCTGATGTCCTGTTTTCCTGTTTTGATATCCTTTTTGATAGCTGTATGCGTTACTCTCTGCATTTCTCACCACAATCTTCACCTGACTTTAAATCCAGGACAGCGGTAATCGCGCTTCCCTTTATTGAAGCCCTGCTGTCTCCAGGCACTGTCCCAGGTGTTCTGCCTATCTTTGCCTTGTTTCATTTCGCTTATTCCTCCGTGCAAGCCTGGCACACAGGCTAATGCTGGGCTCAGTTATTTCTAACATGGCCGGTGGGGGGGTGGCTTCCAAAGGCAGCCTTTCTGCTCCCTTCCTCTGTTTATTCTTTTGTGTTCTCCCAGGCCAGTAAGGAGATGGGAACATCCAGGACCTTGCTGTTGACTTTGAGACAAGTGGAGGATGGATGGGAACAGGGCCTGAGAGCCCAGGAGCCCGAGGTGGGGAAATGGTGATGGGCTTTGGTTGGCTCCCACCATGTGGTTGGCTCCACCGCATGGTTCATGGCTACCACCTGGCCAGCAAAGCCAGTGGGCTGGGGGTGGTGTGGGGCAGGGTACTCTCCCCTGGTTGCCACCTGCTTTCTCAAGCCTTGGGCTCCAGCACTGGACCAAAAACGCCTTTGGCCTCCTTCATGCCTTAGCAGGATCCTTGTCACCTGCCCACAGCTTTCCTCTGGAAAATGAAAACCCTTCAGTGCTCCAGTCCTAAACTCACACCCCAGGGCAGCAGGGAGGGAAAACTGTACCCCTAAGATAGCCTAGATGTCCTGCAAAATCCTAGGGCAAAGCTGGGAGTAGCCTTATGTCTCTGATCTAATAAAAAGCCTGGGAATCCTAATCCTAATCTATCCATTCATCCATCTATCCAAATCGATAATCATTTTCCAGCACCTGTTGTGTACAAGGCCTTTCACAGGCTGTTTGAGCTGGGAGAGATCTTAGGGACCATCTCCTTTCTCTGCACTTTGCAAATAGACACAAGGCTGGCATGGTGGCACAGTGCTTGCCTTGCCAGCACCCTTATCAGAGTGCTAGTCGGGGCTTAGGTTGCTTCACTTCTGATCCAGCTCCCTGCTAAGGCACATGGGAGAGCAGCAGATGATGGCCCAAGTACTTGGGCTCCTGCCACCCATGGTAGACTTGGGTTCCTGGCTTTGCCTGGCTGTTGTGGGCATTGGAGGAGTGAATCAACAAAAGACCGTCTCTCTGTGTGTCTCTCCCTTTCTCTCTCTGTCACTCTGCCTTTCATAACAATCTATCTTTGGGCCTGCACCATGGCGTAGTATGTTAAGCCTCTACCTGCAGCACCAGCTTCCCTGATTGGTGCCAGTTCATATCCCGGCCGCTCCACTTCTGATCCAGCTCTCTGCTGTGGCCTGGGAAAGCAGTAGAAGATGGCCCAAGTGCTTGGGCCCCTGCACCCACATGGGAGACTGGGAAGAAGCTCCTGGCTCCTGGCTTTGGATCAGCCCAGCTCCAGCCATTGTGGCTATTTGGGGAGTGAACTAGTAGATGGAAGACCTTTCTCTCCATCTCTCTCTCTCTGTAACTCTGTCTCTCAAATAAATAAATAAATAATTTTTTAAAAAAGTCAAAACTGAGTCCATCTTGAAGGTGTTACTCGTTGGTCATCAAATGAAGGCAACATAGAACACACAGCTATTCTCCACCCCAACCATAGCCGGACAGTAGGTTGTCTCTGTAGACCGGGAAGCCCTCTAGGGTAGCTGGCCTAGAATTACAGGAAGGTGGATTTTGAGGCTGCTCGGGCTATTACAGTTGGCTCATTTGGCTAACAAACTAAAAGCACTGAGCCCTTTGAAGTGCCCGGCTTCCCGTCCACGGCTAATGATTTTATTTTGGGTGGACCCAGTCGCCCAGCCCCTCACTCAGTTCTGCACCAGCCCGTCTGGCCTCTGCTGTGCACATGGCTCAAGTTCAGGCTCCCAGACTCAGGCACTTTCATTCCTGGAACCGGCTTTGACCTAGCTCAGCAGTATTCCCAGGGTGCAAGCTGTTTTCTTTTAAAAAACAGATGTTGATGACAATAAAGTCTAAGGAGAAGACCGCAGTATAACTGGGTTTTTAAATCATTTGTGCTTAGAGGAATTCATAGGACGTGCTTTAAAAAATATTGTGTCGCCTCCTCCATGATTCCTACAGCTGGTTCCATTGATGAAAAGGCTGAGCCACACTGGGCTTAGCATCCTCATTCAATGGCCCCTCAAGCACATTCTGGGTGAAACATGATGTTGAATTGCTTTTCCTTTTCAGTTAGACCTGATTTTCCGGCAATGGAGTTCCAAATCTACAAAACAAGTATTTCTCATTTCTCTTTCATTTATGAAAAATTAAAAAGAGAAGCAAAAATGTAAGCGATTATTTTTATAATTTGCGTATTTGACCTTTTTTAAAAGATTTATTTATTTATTTATTTATTTATTTGAGAGGCAGAGTTACAGAGAGAGAGAGAGGCCTTCCATCCACTGGTTCACTCCCCAAATGGCCTCAATGGTCACAGCTGGGATGATTTGAAGCCAGGAG
The DNA here is from genome assembly GCF_051225735.1 of Oryctolagus cuniculus. Lineage (NCBI taxonomy): Eukaryota > Metazoa > Chordata > Mammalia > Lagomorpha > Leporidae > Oryctolagus > Oryctolagus cuniculus. The sequence continues at coordinate 162,795,847 of NC_142868.1, read as the reverse complement.
CCAAGAGCTTCTTCTGGGTTTTCCACATGCATGTGGGTACCCAAGCATTTGGGCCATCTTCTGCTGCTTCCCCAGGCCATAGCAGAGAGCTGGATTGGAAGTGGAGCAGCCAGGACACGAACCGGTGCCCATATGGGCCGTCAGTGCTGCAGGTGGGGACTTAACCTATTGCTGCACAGCGCTGGCCCCGTATGTGACTTTTTAAGAAATAGGAAATAATATATTAACATCTATATGAATTAATCTACACCTGCTCAAGAAGTTGATCAGCAAGGATTCTCCCTCTTACCCTATTTCTGCATCTGTGGATAATCTGTGGGATAATAACAGGGCCCATCAGGTAGGCTGATAAGAGGCTTCAGCGAAAGGATGCAAGAGAAGGGATCAGTGTTACATGTGGCATAGCTGAGAGGTTCAGCAGGGGACTGTTGTTACTGCTTTTGTTATTATTCTATCCTCGGGAATCCCAGAACTGCTAAGAGTCCAGGTTGTATGTCCGGACAATATGGTAGCCATGTAGCCACGTGTGGCTCCCAGAGAGCAGTGGAAAACTGGAGTTCAGATTGACATGTGCTCCAAGTGAAAAACACAAGGGAACATATATCATTAATACCTTTCAAAAATATCAGTTATGATTACAAAAATCACTCCTCCCACAGCCACCGAGCGCCTCCCGGGGGGCTCACTACTCAGTCTGTTGTGGCACTCAAGCACACACACACACCTGCCCGTTACCGTCTCGTTTGGTGCATCCCACTGCACACACTGTTAGACCTGCTGTTTTTTTTTCACTCAGCAATAGATCCCGGATCTAATTCCTTCTCATTACATGGACAATTTTCTTTTCAACTACACAGCATCTCATTGCAATTGATTTACTGAGTCTCCTACTGACATTCGGATAGTTTCCAATCTGTTGTTTTACAAACAGGGTGCAAAGATGTGCTTTAGGTACTCGCAATTTCTCACACCAGCCTCTGTGTCCGCAGGGTGAATTCCTAAAAATAGAAGTTTCGGATCAGAGACACAACTCCTAACTCTGATGAATTAGACTTTCATTTAAAAATCACCTCCAGTGCTGGTCTTGCTAACATTGCTATGTATGGTTTTCCAAAGTCATTCATCTATCATCTAGCAAACATTCATGAAGCCCCTAGGGGCTAAACACTCAGCTGGGCCTTGGGCCTGTGACGCTGAACAAGACCCACTTCCTAGAGCAGACGGAGGGCCTCACGGTGCCTGGGAGCAACGGGTGAACTGCTCCATGGCTCTTGGGGTAAACCGCTACCCCTCAGCCCCTCAGATCCGGAGCTCAGCTCCACCCCTGCCATGCTCTGCACTGAGCGCAACATGGGCTGCAGGGGTCATTTCCTTTCCCATGGATTGTACCAAACCCTGGAGGGTTGCGGCCAGAAAATGGGAGGTGGCTCTTGCCTGCTTGCCTCCCTCCCGTCGGGGTGATCATCCTCACTTCGCCTGCTTGCTGGGCTTGCTCACAGCTCTCTGCTCTTCTCATCACCCCCATGCAGGTTCCTGCCAGCCTTCATTGCTTGAGAATGGGAGCACGGCTATCTTACCCAGAGGAAATCCACTGGCCCAGCCCCCCAGCCCCTTTGGGTCCCCCCTGGCATTTGTTTCCTGATACAAGCCCCTCAGCACTCTGCAAAAACAGACTGTCCATCTCCCTGCTTCCCTCACCCAACACAGCCCCCTCTTCAGAAATCCACTCATACCTGAGACCCTCCACCTGACCACAGAGGTTGAGATGTCTCATTTTGCTTCCTGGGATTTGTGTAAATACAGCAAAAATATATCTCTGAACGAATGATCCCACTGCATGAACCAATGAATCAAAGTATAATTACGAACCGTGGGAGCTGCTTCGTTTGGGGCTGTATGAGGATTCCCTGCATCCCGAAAGTGCCTGGCACGTGTTAGATGCTCCATATATATGTGCTGGCTGCAAGCATGGGGGCCAGCGTTGTAGCATAGCTGGGTGGCTTCTCGTAATGTGCACCAATTCTGCTAATGCACCTGAGAAAGCAGCAGAAGATGGCCCAAGTATTTGGGCCACTGCCACTCACATGGGAGACCCAGATGGAATTCCAGGCTTTTGGCTTCAGCCTGGCCCAGCCCTGGCCATTGCAGTCCTTTGGCAAGTGAACCAACGGATGGAAGATCTCTCTCTGTCTCTGTGCAACGCTGCCTTTCAAATAAATAATCACTCTTTTTTTAATATTTTGTTTTATTTAATGAACATAAATTTCCAAAGTAGAGCTTATGGATTACAATAGCTCCCCCCCCCATAACTTCCCTCCCACCCACAAGACTCCCCTCTCCCACTCCCCTCCCCTTCCATTCACATCAAGATTAATTTTCAATTATCTTTATATACAGAATATCAATTTAGCATATATTAAGTAAGGATTTCAACAGTTTGCACCCACACAGAAACACAAAGTGTAAATGCTATTTGAGTACTAGTTATAGCATTAATTAAACACCTAAGAGTAATTGTGTATTAATTACAGAGTTCAACCAATAGTTTTTTTTTTTTTTTTTTGACAGGCAGAGTGGACAGTGAGAGAGAGAAACAGAGAGAAAGGTCTTCCTTTGCCGTTGGTTCACCCTCCAATGGCCGCCGCAGCTAGTGCGCTGCGGCTGGCGCACTGTGCTGATCTGAAGCTAGGAGCCAGGTGCTTCTCCTGGTCTCCCATGGGGTGTAAGGCCCAAGTACTTGGGCCATCCTCCACTGCACTCCCGGGCCACAGCAGAGAGCTGGCCTGGAAGAGGGGCAACCGGGACAGAATCCGGTGCCCCGACCGGGACTAGAACCCAGTGTGCCGGCGCCGCAAGGCGGAGGATTAGTCTAGTGAGCCTCGGCGCCGGCCTCAACCAATAGTTTTAAGTAGAACATAAAAAATACTAAAAGGGTAAAGTATTAAGTTATTTTTTTCTTTTTCTTTTTTTTGTTTGTTATGTAGTTATTTTTTTTTTATTTAATAAATGTGAATTTACAAAGTGCAACTTTTGTATTGTTGTGGCTTCCCCCCCCCAACCTCCCACCCTCCCTCCCATGGCCCTCCCCTCTCCCACTCCCTCTCCCATCCCGCCCTTCATCGAGTTTCATTTTCAATTACCTTCATATACTGAAGATCAACTTAGTATATACTAAACAAGGATTTCAACAGGCTGCACTCACACAACTGCACAAGGCATAGGGTATTGCTAGACTAGTAGTGTTGTTTTTAAGTTTCATAGTAGAACACATTAAGGCCAGAGATCCTACGTGGGGAGCATGTACCCAGTGACTCCCGTTGTTGATTTAACAATTGGCACTCTTATTTATGACGTCAGCAATCACCCGAGACTCTTGCTATGAGCTGTCTAGGCTATGGAAGCCCCTTGAGTTCACCGACTCTGAACTTGTTTAGTCAAGGCCGTATGACAGTGAAGGTTCCTTCCTCCCTTCAGAGAAAGGCACCTCTCTCCTTGATGGCCTGTTCCTTCTGCTGGGGTGTTGTTCACCAGGATCTTTCATTTAGATTGTTTTTTGCCACTGTGTCATGGCTTTCCATGCCTGTGAGACTCTCATGGACCTTTTAGCCAGATCCGAATGTCCCAAGGGTTGATTCTGAGGCAGGAGTGCTGCCATTCTATTAGTCTGCTGTGTGTCCTGTTTCCCCCGCAGGATCATTCTCTCCCTTTTAATTCTATCCTTCATTATTTGCTTACACTGGTCTTATTTGTGAAATCTCATCAACACATACCCTATCTTTTTTTTCATTTTTTTCTTTTTTATTTAGTAAATATAAATTTTCAAAGTACAGTTAATGGATTACAATGCCCCCCCCCCATAATTTCCCTCCCACTCACACCCCTCCCATCTCCCGCTTCTTCTCCCATTCCATTCACATCAAGATTCATTTTCAATTATCTTTATATACAGAAGATCAATTCAGTATATATTAAGTAAAGATTTCATCAGTTTGCACCCACACAGAAACACAAAGTGTAAAATACTGTTTCAGTACTAGTTATAGCATTACTTCACATTGGACAACACACTAAGGACAGATCCCACATGAGAAGTAAGTGCACAGTGACTCCTGTTGTTGACTTAACAATTTGACACTCTTGTTTATGGCATCAGTAATCTCCTTAGGCTCTAGTCATGAGTTGCCAAGGCTATGGAAGCCTTTTGAGTTCGCCGACTTCGATCTTATTCTGACAGGGTCATAGTCAAAGTGGAAGTTCTCTCCTCCCTTCAAAGAAAGGTACCTCCTTCTTTGATGGCCCTGTTCTTTCCACTGAGATCTCACTCGCAGAGATCTTCCATTTAGGTCTTCTTCTTCTTTTTTTTTTCCCCCCAGGGTGTCTTGGCTTTCCATGCCTAAAATACTCTCATGGGCTCTTCAGCCATATCTGAATGCCTTAAGGGCTGATTCTGAGGCCAGAGTGCTATTTAGGACATCTGCCATTCTATGAGTCTACTGTGTATCCCGCTTCCCATGATGGATCATTCTCTCCCTTTTTGATTCTATCAGCTAGTATTTGCAGACACTAGACTTGTTTGTGTGATCCCTTTGACTCTTAGACCTATCAGTGTGATCAATTGTGAACTGAAATTGATCACTTGGACTAGTGAGATGGCATTGGTACATGCCACCTTGATGGGATTGTACTGGAATCCCCTGGCATGATTCTAACTCCACAATTTGGGGCAAGTCCGATTGAGCATGTCCCAAATTGTACATCTCCTCCGTCTCTTATTCCCACTCTTACATTTAACAGGGATCACTTTTCAGTTAAAAGTTAAACACCTAAGAATAATTGTGTGTTAATCACAGAGTTCAACCAATAGTACTAGAACAAAACAAAGAGAAAATACTGAAACGGATAAAGTATTACATTACATTGTACATCAACAGTTGGTTGTGTATTTATACTTACCACTTTACCAAGTGCGCTGGCATTGGTACCTGCCTCCTTGGTAAGATGGAGTTGAAATCCCCTGGCACATTTCTAGTTCCACCATGGGAGGTAAGTCCGAGTGAGCATGTGCCAACCTATATATCTATGGAGGAGATAAATAATCACTCTTTTTTAAAAAAAATATTTATTTATTTATTCGAAAGAGCTACACAGAGAGAGAAGGAGAGGCACAGAAAAAGAGAGAGAGGTCTTCCATCCGCTGGTTCACACCTCAACTAGCTGCGATGGCTGGAGCTGCACTGATCCAAAGCCAGAAGCCAGGAGCTTCTGGGTCCTCCACATTGGCGCAGGGGCCCAAGGACTTGGGCCATCTTCCACTGCCTTCCCAGGCCATAGCAGAGAGCTGGATTGGAAGTGGAGCAGCCGGGACTCCAACCAGGGGGTGGCCTTACCCACTATGCCACAGCGACGGCCCCAAATAATCACTCTTTAAAAAAATAATGGCATATTATGAAGAAAAGGATGGAAGAAGGCCTGAGAGGGAGCTGAGGGTGGCGACGAGTGCTTTAGCCCAGGTGGTTGGAGATGGTTTCTCTGAGACTGCATTTCAACGAATCCTTAAGGATCAGAAGACATCAGCTCTGTGAACGGTGGGGAGGAGCCATCCAGACAGACCTCCAGGTAGCTGAGAGTGAGGGGCTCCAGAGGGAAATGAGCTGAGGAGCCTGGGACAGAGGCCACTGCTGCGGGAACCCTGTAGGGTCTGCTAAGGCCTGTGCATTTATACAGCTCTAACACAGCGTCTCTCAATGAGGTCAAGCAGCAGATGCAATGCTTTTTTAAAAAGATTAATTTTAAATTTTTTTGAGAGACAGAGTTACAGAGAGAGAGAGAGAGAGAGAGAGAGAGAGATCTTCTGTTTGTTGGTTCACTCCTCAAATGGCTGCAACAGCCAGAGCTGAGCCAATCTGAAGCCAAGAGCCAGGAGCTTCTTCTGGCCTATGTAGGTGCAGGGACCCAAGGACTTGGGCCATCTTCTACTGCTTTCTCAGGCCATAGCAGAGAGCTGGATCAGAAGTGGAGTGGCCAGGATCCAAAGCGGCCCCCGTATAGGATGCCAGTGCTGCAGGCCAAGGCTTTAACCCGCTGCACCACAGTGCTGCCCCTGCTTTCTTCTTCTTCTTTTTTTTTTTTAATAAAAACCCTCAGGGCAGGCGCTGTGGCATAGCAGGTAAAGCGCCACCTGTGATGTCGGCATCCCATACGGGCGCCAGTTTGAGTCCCGGCTGCTCCACTTCCAATGCAGCTCTCTGCTATGGCCTGGGAAAGCAGTAGAAGATGGCCCAAGTCCTTGAGCCCCTGCACCCTCTTGGGAAACCTGGAAGAAGCTCCTGGCTTCTGGCTTTGGATTGGTGCAGCTCTGGCCATTGTGGCCATCTGGGGAGTAAACAGCAGATGGAAGACCTCTCTCTGTCTCTCTCTGTCTCTGCCTCTCTGTAGCTCTGTTTTTCAATAAAGAAATAATATTTTTTTTTTAAGAGTGAATGTGAGCAGACAAATGGGTAAACAAGAAGTCCCTGAGAGGGGTCACTGCGATTGCCATAGCTGAGATAAGGGGGAAGATAGGGACGTGTGAGCAGATTTAAGGAAAAGTTTGGAGATCGAGACACAACTCCATGATGGATCCAACCTGGGAGATGAGGCAAAGCGGGGAAAGTGCAGGCTGGGGACACTGAGAGGTGCAGCACGAACATTATTTGAGAGCAGGAGGCTGAGTGAGGGGGCGGGGAGAGGCTGTGTGTATGTGCGGATCCCGACAGTGCTGTGCTGGGGGAACGGCGACGGGCAGCGGCCAGATCTCGTCCTGTCTCTGCCAGGGCAGCTACGGACGGCTGCCGGGCAAGGTGATGAATTCTGTGCCCTAGGCTCATCCCTGGAAGGGAAGAGTCATCCTTTCCTCCCAACTTTTATGAGGATCAACTGAGATAATCTGCACAAAATGCGTAAGATAGTGCCATGTAGTAGAAGTAGCTGTGTATATTATAGACTTTTACATCGACATGGAAAATAGACCTAGTATTCTATATTATGAAGACATTATGTTCTAAATTCCCATTTGGACTTTCCTGCTGTGCTGTAGCTTAATAATAAGAGTATTGCAGTTAAAGGCACAGACTCAGGAGTTAACTCCTTGGGTTCAAGTCCTGACCCAGGCACTTCGTAAATGTGTAATCTTGGGCAAGTGCCTCCAAACAGCACGCCTCAGCTTCCTCATCTCCAAAGCTAAGATAATAACTGCCCCTAATAACCTCACCATGCCTGTGTCTTTGTCTTTAGAATGAAGACGACGCTAATAACAACAGCATCCATCTCAGAAGGGATTCTGTAGCAAGAAGTCAGTGTTAAGGCTAAGATCACCTAGTCGGGGCGCTGGATTCTGTCCTGGTTGCCCCTCTTCCAGGCCAGCTCTCTGCTGTGGCCCGGGAGTGCAGTGGAGGATGGCCCAAGTGCTTGGGCCCTGCACCCCATGGGAGACCAGGAAGAAGTACCTGGCTCCTGGCTTCGGATCGGTGCAGTGCGCCGGCCGCGGCGGCCATTGGAGGGTGAACCAACGGCAAAAGGAAGACCTTTCTCTCTCTCTCTCTCTCTCACTCACTGTCCACTCTGCCTGTAAAAAAAAAAAAAAAAAAAAAAAGTCACCTAGAACAAGGCCTTAAAACACAGAGCACGTGAAACACCAGGTAAGAAGGCGCTTTGGTCGGCGCATGCCAGCTGCTCTGTGTGTTTCCTCACGTAGCACTGGTAACAGCCTACGCCTTTGGTGCTGATCTTATGCCAAGTTACAGAGCAGGAAACTGAACCACAGAGATTTGAACTTCAACTCCAGAGCCCCCGTCCTCATAGTCATTCTCTATGGCACATCATTAACGTGTAGCTTTGCCCATCTGTGCAACTATTTCTTCAGGATAAATTCCAACAAATGGAGTCTCACGATTTAAAAAGTTCTTTTTAAGGTCTTTGATATGTATTAGCACACTACTTTTCAGAAAGTTTGTAGCAATCCATTAAAGTTATAATAGCTATGCATTCCCACTGGATTACTTTTTTTTTTCCCAGTATGAATGGGCTTTATTGGCTACCATGTGAAATGGATCAGGCAGGGATATGGGCCTGCGGAGGCACCTGCAGACTTGCTTACTGCCCTCAGAAAGCTGGGTTACTTTAAAAAATTAGTTATTTTCATCTTACTTGAAAGGCAGAGACACACATAGAGAGTGAGGGGAGAGAGAGTGAGAGAGAGAGAGAGCGAGTGAGAGAGCGTGCTTCCTTTCACTGGTTCACTCCCCAAATAGCCACAATGATAGGTGTTGGGCCCATCTGAAGCCAGGAGCCAGGAGCTTCTTCCAGGTCTCCCACAAAGGTGCAGGGGCCCAAGGACTTGGCCACCCTCCACTGCTTTCCCAGGCGTGTTAGCAGGGAATCAGCGACCCATATACTGAGGCAGCTCTAACCCACTGAGCCACAGACTCAGCCCGCAACTCTGTATTTTCAAATAGAATTCTTTGACTTTTCTCATGGATTTGGAGGAGTTCTTACTGAGCTCTTTGTCCTGCCTGTACAAAAATATTTGTCTAGGGTGTGCCTTTTTATCCTCTTAATGATTTCTGCTGATAAACAGAAGTCTTCAGTTTCAGTGAGTTCATTAATCAGCTATTTTAAACTTAGGGCTACTGCTTTCTGGGTCTTGTTTAAGAAATCTTTGCTTACCGCAGGTCTTGAAGATATATTTGTTTTGCTGCTGGAAGCCTCACTGTTTTACCTTCCATAGTCAAATGTATGATCCATCTCACACCAATTTCTGCCCGTTTTGTGAGGCAGGGGTGCACGCTTAATTTTCTTTCATTATGTAGATATCCCAAGATCACTCATTCCTGCCCCCGTCCCTGCTGGGTTGCGTTAATGCATTCATTAAGGCTTTTAATGCTTTCATTGTGAGTGTAGGTGTGCATCTGCTTCCTACTGTATTTTGTAACACTGGCCCACTTACCCATCCTTTGACCAGTCACGCTGTCTTATTATCATGACGTCATCATCTTTGTAAGACTTGATATCTACTATTACAAATTCCCCAATTGTCTCTTCAAGATTATCTTAGCTATTCTAGGTCCATTGTTTGCTTCTCCTTGTAAAATTTAGAATCAGTTTGTCAGTTTCAACAACCATAACCTTTCCGGGATTTTGACTGGACTGTCACTGAAATTACGTATAGAGTCAGAAAGAATTATGCCTTGGCGGGCAGTGTTGTGGGTTTCGGGTTAAGTCTCAGTCTGTGAGGCTGGCGTCCCACATAAGTGCCGTTTTGAGTCCTGAGTGTTCCACTTCTGATCCAGGTCTCTGCTAATGAACCTGGGAAAGCAGTGTAAGATGGCCCAAGTGCTTAGACCCCTGCACCCATGTGGGAGACCCAGGTGGAGTTACAGGCTCCCAGCTCTAGCCTGGTCCAGCCTTGGCCATTATGGAACCAATGGATGGAATCTTTGTCTCTGTCTCTGTCTCTAACTTTAGCTTTCAAGTAAATAAATAGTTCTTTCTTTTCTTTTCTTTTCTTTTCTTTCTTTTCTTTTCTTTCTTTCTTTCTTTCTTTCTTTCTTTCTTTCTTTCTTTCTTTCTTTCTTTCTTTCTTCTCTTTCTTTCTCTCTTTCTCTTCTTTCTTTCTTTCTTTCTTTCTTTCTTTCTTTCTTTCTTTCTTTCTTTCTTTCTTTCTTTTCTTTCTCTCTCTCTCTCTCTCTCTCTCTCTCTCTCCCCTTCCTTCCTTCCTTCCTTCCTTCCTGGGAACTATAGGGCCAGCATTGTGGGTGGACTAGCGAGTAAAGCCTCCATCTGCAGTGCCGGCATCTCATATGGGCAGCAGTACATGACCTGGCTACTCCGCTTCTGATCCAGCTCTCTGCTATGGCCTGGGAAAGCAGTAGAAGATGGCCCAAGTCCTTGGGCCCCTGCACCTACATGGGAGACCCAGAAGCAGCTCCTGGCTCCTGGCTTTGGATTGGCGCAGCTCCAACCACTGCAACCATCTGGGGAGTAAACCAGTGGATGGAAGATCTCTCTTTGTCTTTCCCTTTCTCTCTGTAACTATGAATTTCAAATAAATAAATCTTTTTTTATAAAAATGAATTGATGTCATAATAATACTGAGTTGTGCAATTCTTGAGCATGTGTGTCTTTCATTAACTTAATGCATCCTTAATTTCTCCCAGTGATTTTTTTTTGGTTGTTGTTGTTTTCAGTATGTGAGGGTACTTCAAAAAGTTCATGGAAAACCAAAATTCAAATAGAAGTTTATTTTGGAGCAAAGCATTTTGCATAATTTTTTTTCATAATATATTTTCCACGAAATTTTTGAAGTCCCTCCACTAGTCTTGCTTGTTTATTTGGTTAAGTTTATTACAAAATATTTATATTTTTGATGCTATTGTAATGGTATGAGGTTCTTTAAATTTTATTTTCAAAATGTTTGTGGTTACTTTGTAGAAATACAATGTATTTATTCACTTTGTTTTAATGCATTTATTAGTTCTAATACTTTGTTGTAGACTATTTTGGAATTTCTCACACACAATCAGACATCTGCAAATGAAGACAGTTTTATTTCTTCCTTTCTACTTTTTATGGACTTTTATTTATTTTTCCTTTCCAAAGGGCTTCCAAATATTCTCTCTGCAGACTGATGGTCCTAATTGAAGTCATATGTAAAATGAGCTATAAAATGTGTCAGGACAGGGAAGGTTTCTTTGGAAAGAATATTGGATAATTTAATTGAAGCAATGATCTGAATATGATTTCTTGCTGAATGCTCCTGTTGATATAAAATGCTTAGATGAACAAAAATGCACATAACATGCATGCATAATAAATATGCTCATTGGCAACTGCATGGTGAATCACCTTCCGAGCAGATGCAAGACAATCTCGCCTCGAGGAAAAGTTTCCTTAAATCACCACAAAATGCTCAAGAGCTTGAAGGCAGAGTTCGTTTATACCGCACTTTGCCTCTTGCTGCCGTGGGACTTTGGAGAAACAAAATGATCCTTGTATTTATCCACATAAGCACACAAGAGATCGTGGTGGGGTGGCTGTCTTTTTCTTTCTTGCCAATCATGTGTTCGAAGGACTTCTAGAACGAGTGAATGCATGGATAAATGAAAAGAGTGGATGGATGGACTCAAAGGTGAGCGCGCTCAGCTCCAGTCCTCAATTATCTTTGACAACTTCACCTTATTGAACTTTGGATTTATTTTCTGTTTGATGTGCAGATTGGTTTCCCATTCACAATTTGGTTCCATTACAGGAATATTCAAAGACAGCCATACACTCTCTGCCTTCCCACCATGTCAGTTCCACTGATCAGAGGTTGCCACAGGGAACAGTTAACAGTGCAAAGTAGGCAAAGTGGATGATGGACAGAGTTCGACTGTTTCTAAAGGCTGAGTTTGGTTGTGTGGATCCCCGTGCATGCATTGCATAGCCATGGTGGTGGGAGGCGCATCGTCATCACTGCACAGTTTTCGTGCCCTGCAGTCTCCCCTCGGTCAGCCCTGGCCCCTCCACACATCTGTTTTAAGGCAGGTACTTCCACTTTGTGTCCAGGATCAACACCCTTGCCAATGTTTGCCAGCTCCCCCTCCCCCCAGCCCTACACTGCTCCCCAAGAACAGTCTCTTGACTTCCTGGGGTGCATCTCCAGCTTCCTGTACAACTTCTCCAGACCCCAGGGTGCCCAGCAGAGTGCTTTACAAAATATAGGATCTTGGGATAATGCTTGCTTGATGCACAAATTGAAAGAGGAAATGGGAAGACAGAGAAACATCAAAGATGAGATGAAATTTACACGCACTAAATGTTACAATCTGCAAGATACAGTATACATACGTTAAATTACATTGGATTGCTTTCTAGTAATTATGGTTCTGAGCCTATAATGGTTTCGAGAGAGGCATTAGAAATTCCTATTTCAGCTTAATCACAGTGTTTAGTTTTCTCTTGGAAGGTACCTTATTTACTTAATGTCACAATGGTAAAATCATTTCATTCTGTAATGTTCAATAAACAGAAAAAATACCCAACATCTATATTAAATTGTTGCTAAGAAAGTAAACATTTCTCCCCATGTTTTCTCCAAGTTGATTAAGCATCAGTGTCTTTAAGAATGTTTCCCAAGCCCAAGAAGGCTCCCTCCCAGTACTTAAAACTCTTCAGCGGAGAATGTTTTTCCTACCACTTGATTACAATTTGGCAGTAGTTTCTGAATAATTTACAAATTTTAAATTTCTGTGCCCCAAACACACATGTGTTTGCAGCTAAACAGACTTAAAAGAATATGCAAATTGCACTTTTATGTCAAAAATGAGTGCAGGCAGCTTCGTGCGGGGAGAAGCTAACTGTCACCCTCGTGTTTTTGTTTAGACTAATCTGGGTGCTGTCGCCCCCACATCAGCCTGCATCAACGTTTTCTTTAGGATATTAGACGTAAATGTTTATGGCTGCAGATAGCCCGGGAGGGATTGGCACTTATTAAAAACGACCCCTGAGTATTTTCTTTGGTTTCTACATAAATATCCCAGAGAAGCGGTTCATCGAACGAGGCTGCCAGGCCGGGGGCAGTGAGCCTCGCACAAGGCGCTGAGGTCTCCTGGGCCCCATCACATGGGATGCCCCATCCGAGAATTTGTTAAGAGGGCCAAGCCAGGAGAGCCAGCGCAGAAGCTGCTGCTGCTGGTGGCAAATGCTTCTCCCTAAGGCTGGGAATCTGCACTGTCTCTCCCACTGCCTCCCCCAAAACTTTGTATTTTAAAGGTCTTTGAAAAACCAGGTACCTTTTGCTGATGTCACCACCTCCCTCCCTCCCTCTCCCAAGCTGTAGGGGCCAAAGCTTGGTATATGGCTAGGGTGGAACCGCTGCCCGCGCCCCACTCAGCGTCATTCGTGTCACTCACGGGTGAGGCAGGTGAGAGTGCACAAGGCCACACAGGGCAGCAGCCTGGTCTGGAAGCTGAGGCCCAGAAAGACCCTTTCCTGATCCTGGGTTAAGCTGAGGGTCTTATTCTGGCTTCTCCCACACTTGGGACCTGTTCTAGTCCTCCTTGCTTCAACTAACACACATCCAAAATCCCCTGTATAAGGTGCATTAACTTCTCCTAATGCTCTGGTTTTTCCCCTACACTCCATGACTTCCAGGGAGAGCCATGCCTCTCCCAGCAACCCTTCCCATCGTCTGACCACAAGAGCTAGCATAGGTCCTATACAACCTGCACAAAACCAGACAGAGTGAACGCCTCACGGTTCCCAGCCTGTCTCTCAACACTGCTGATGCGCTGCCCACTTCCTCCTCCATGAAACCTTCTTTTCTTGGCTTCGATACCTTGCACTCACCCAGTCTCCCTCCCATGTCTGGATGCTCCTCTTCCAATCCAGCTCTCTGCTAAGGTCTGGGAAAGCAGTAGAAGAAGCCCCAAGTTCTTGGGCGCCTGGCATGTGGGAGACCCAGGAGAGACTCCTGGCTCCTTGCTTCAGATCAGCTCAGTTCTGGTCATTGTGGTCATTTGGGGAGTGAACCAGTAGATGGAAGAGCTCTATCTCTGGCTCTACCTCTCTCTATAACTCTTTCAGGTAAATAAAATAAATATTAAAAAAAGAAAGATATGTACACTAAAAGCTACAAAACATCACTGAAAGAAACTAAAGAAGGTTTAAATAAATGGAAAGGTATCCCATTCTCATGGATTGAAAGATTTATGTCAATACCCTTCAAACTGACCTAGATCCAATGCAATTCCTGCCAAAATGCCATGTAGTTCCTCTGTAGACACTAGTAAGATTAGCTTACAAGTCATGTGGAAAACTGAAGGACCCAGAAGAACCACACAATATTGAGGCATCCCAAGCATCACCTTAACCTCAATCCAAATTACCTACCTTTGGGCAATTGATTTTTTTTTCTTTTTTGACAGGCAGAGTGGACAGTGAGAGAGAGAGACAGAGAGAAAGGTCTTCCTTTTTGCCGTTGGTTCACCCTCCAATGGCCGCCGCGGCCAGCATGCTGCGGCTGGCGCACCACGCTGATCCGATGGCAGGAGCCAGGTACTTCTCCTGGTCTCCCATAGGGTGCAGGGCCCAAGTACTTGGGCCATCCTCCACTGCACTCCCTGGCCACAGCAGAGAGCTGTGGATTCCGGGACGGAATCTGGCACCCTGACCGGGACTAGAACCTGGTGTGCCGGCGCCGCAAGGTGCTGTGGCGCCGGCCTGGGAAATTGATTTTTGACAAGGATTCCAAGACAATTCAATGGAGAAAACATGAGTCTTCCCAAACAAATGTTGCTGAGCCAACTGGAATGCACATACAAAAGGATGAACTTAAAGCCCTAATTCATTCAATATACAAAAGTTAAATAAAAGGGATCAGGGGCTGCATTCTGGTGTAGCAGGTGAAGCTGCTGCCTGGCCAGCATCCCACATGGGTGCAGTTTTGAGTCCTGGCTGCTCCACTTCCAATCTGGCTCCCTGCTAATAGCTTGGGAAAAGCAGTGGAAGATGGCCCTAGTGCTTGGGCCCCTGATGTCCTTGTGGGAAGACTTGGAAGAAGCTCCTGGCTCCTAGCACCAGCTTGGCCCAGCCCCAGCCATTGTGGCCATCTGGGGAGTAATCCAGTGGATGGAAGATCTGTGTCTCTCTCTCTCTCTCTGTCTCTCCCTCTCTATGTAACTCTGACCTTCAAATAAATAAATAAATAAATATTTAATTAATAAAAAATAAAAAAATAAAAGGGATCAGAGGCTTTAATGTCAGGGCTAAAACCATGACGTTAAGAGAAACACACAGGTGTAAGTCTTTTAGGCAATGGTTTCATAGATGTGACAGAAAATGCACAAGTTACACAAGAAAAAAAATAGGAAAATTGTACTTCATCAAAGTTAAAAATGTGCTTCAAAGAACATCACGGATAAATTGAAAGGACAACTCGCAGAATGGGAGAAAATTTCTGCAAATCATACGTGATTAGAGACTTGTATCCAGAATAAAATGCTTATACACAACACAAGACAATCTAATTAAAAATGGGCTGAAGATTCCAACAGAGTTTTCCCCAGAGAAGTTACACAAATGGCCACTAAGCTCATGAGGGAATTTCTAACATCATTAGAGAAATGCAAAATGTCACAAAATGTCACTTCATGCCCCAGTGGGATGGCTATAATAAGAAAGACAGACAACAATAAGTGCTGGTAAGAAGACGGAGAGCTCAAACCTCATATGTTACTGGTGAGAATGTAAAATGATGCAGTTGCTTTGTAAAACAGTTTGATGGTTCCTCAAAAGAGTTACACACAGAATTGCCATATGCCCCAGCATTCCACGCCTAGCTGTTGACAAGAACTGAAAACATCTCCACAAAATCTGTGAATGATGTTCTTAGCAGCCTCAGTCAAAACGGCCTCCAAACGAAAACAACTTGTGTGCCCTCAGCTGGGGAATGGATCAACACCATGCAGTGTATCTATACAATGGAATATTACTAGGCTGGGAAGAGGGGTCAGGTACAGACGTATGACATGGGTGACCCTCAAAGAAGCCAGACACAGAAAGTCATGCATTGCATGGCTCCACTTACATGCAATACCCAGAATAGGCAAATCAGAGAGACAAAGAGTGAATGAGTAGTTGTCTGAGGTTAGCATAAGGGTGAGGCGGGCCGTGAAAGCTAATGTTGTTCTTGCCAGGAGTGACAAAAACATTATGGAATTAGAGAATGGTGATGGTTGCAGCTCTCTAGGACTATAGGAAAATACTGAATAGCATACTTTAAAAGGTTGGATTTTAGGTATGTGAATTGTGTCTCCATATCTTAAAAAAAAAAAAAAAAAAAAGCAGTTGACAGGCTTTTGGCCTTGGTCTTAAATTCTGTTTTCTATGTTCTCCCTGCTGCATGTCTGCAACCCCTGTGGCTTCAACTGTAATCGAGGCACCTGTCAACCTGTCAAGTCCATACCTCTGTCACAGGTCTCTTCTCTGCAGATTGCAAAAGCATCTGTAATTCAACATGACTAAGACTAACGTGGCACTCTCCTCTTCTCCACCAGAGCCTGATCTTCCCTCGTGTGGCCAATCAGCAAATGGTACCACGCACCAGCCATCCACCTCCTCTCCTGTGCCTCACTGGTACTGAGGGAGTCCCCTAAACTGCGGCCCCTTTCCTCTGCTCAGGTTGACAGTCCATGACGTCAGCTTGATACAGACGAAGATCTTAATGCTAGCTTTCCTGATGCTGGAGCTAATCCTGGAAAACGTGACACAGCCCTGGGTGACTGCCAGCCCTGAGCCACAGATGCAGGCAGACAGAACACTAACTCGTAAGTAGAAGTCATAAATGCAGCCTCCCCAAACAGGGGCCCCCCCAAAGAGGAGCACACAAGGATGCATGTGTCTGACGTCATAAATAAGAGTGTCAATTGTTGAATCAACAACAGGAGTCACTGTGCACTTACTCCCCATGTAGGATCTCTGTCCTTAATGAGTTGTGCTATGACAATTAGTGGTAAAACTTGTCTTCAAACAGTACTTTATACTTCGTGTGTGTCTGTGTGGGTGCAAACCGTTGAAATCTCTACTCAGTATAGAGTTGATCTGTATATAAAGATAATTACAAATGAACCTTAACAAAGAATGGGATGGGAGAGGGAGTAGGAGGTGGGACAGGAATGGGGGGTGGGAGGGTGGGTTTGGGGGAAGAACTGCTATACTCCAAAAGTTGTACCTATGAAATTTATATTCCTTAAATAAAAGCTTTCTAAAAAAAGAGAAAAAAAGGACTACTACACAGCGGTCAAGAAAAGGATGCATGTGTTCCGTGGACGGGAGCTCAGGGGAGAGATCTGTGACAGGCGTATCAACTTGGGGTTCACCGTGACCTGGATTACAGCTGAGCCTTAGGAGTGGAACATTGCCTGGGGGAGTACAGAGAAAGGATAGGAGTGGGGACTAAGCCTGGAGGCCCATCAGCGTTTCAGGGCTGCCAGCGGGCAATGAGGTCCTGGAGGAGCCAGCCGCAGCCAGGTGTAGGGGGCGGAACTGCGGAAGAGGCGGGGCCAAGGAAGAGGGAGCCTCTGCGCCTGTTCTCTTGCCAGGCCGTCGCGGGTGTGGTTCTCCGCGTGCACATCCTCAGCTCCCGATCGGCTTCCCTACCGCTGCTTCCCCAGTCCTGCCCGCCGGGCCTGGGCTGTGGCTTCCTCTTACTCTCACGGCTCCAGCGTTTGTTAATTCAAACGTCATGAACTGCCTGGGTGTCAGTTCCCGCCCCCACACCGCTGAGCTCCTTGCGGTCTGTTCATTTCCTTAATCACCTGCTCACACACATGGCTGCGCACATAGCCTCACGTAGGAGGGGACGGGCTTCAGCCTCATGTGCAGGTGTTATTCTGGAGATAGTATTTGTCAGTAGAAAACGCACTTGGCCACCATGATGTAAATTTCCTACAAAGAAAGATAGGCAGTAAAAAGTAGGTGGACCCTGGCCCCTGAACTTGAGGCAGTTTTCCTTTCAAGAAGCACCTTGGAGATTTTTCTGCCGCGACTGTTGACCTTCCTGGAAGATTTCGAAGACCCACACCTGCAAATGGGGAGGTCCTCTGTGCTTTGCGTGAGTGTTGGCTGAGTGACACTGAGTGCTTGTCAGTGGGGAGGTCCGGGCTCGCTTCTATAAAGATTTTTATGGCGGTGGCAATGAGACGAGGGCACTTCCCAGATGCGGCAGCGCAGGGCCTGTCTCGACAGCCCTCCCAGGCTTGCAGCAAAACCCCTGTATGACAGCCCTCCTGCCTCGGATCCATGTCTACCGCCGAGAGCTAATTCGGAGCACTCTTTCTGGCTTCTTCTTCCTTCCCTAAGGGGAAGGCGTCTGGTTGTTCTCCCAACCACACTTGTGGTCCCAAGAGCCTCAGGGGCCCAACTGCTGTCGTTTTCTTCTTCCTCTTGCAAAGGTGGCGTTGAAGTTCAGAGATTTTAGTCACTCACTGAGTGTGTGCGGGGTTCCTCGTGGACCGTGTCTGGGACTTTCTATTGGGCAGTGCTGACAATTGGACTAGGCCGTCCTCAGGAACCGCGTGTGTGTAGCAAGTCTCAGCTTACTATTAGGATTTAATTTAATGGCAGCATAATTTCCTCTATTTTCTGAAAAGCATAACCAACTGGGCCCTGCAGAGACATTAAAAGGCAGGTTGCCAGAACTCACAATTTTATCCTTCTTCCCAGACTTTTCTGGGAAAGCCTTCCACTCGTGGTAGAGGGGGAGAGGTACAGAGGAATGCATCTGGCGATGGGTCAATTTCTCCTCTGCTTCTCCCTTGACAAAGACCGATGGGCTCTGGTTGAGAATGTCGCATCCTGTAAATCCTAACCTTGACCTTTGCTCTTTCTTCCCCTCTCAGAGCCTTGGTTGTCCCATAAAGTAACCACCTGTACACTATTTAAGCCCCATGCCTTTCATGTGTTCCAATTCATATTGTAGGTGACCAATAAAAGCAAGCTTAGCAAATAAGAACACCAATTTTGGAGTCAGGAAGAAGGGTTTTACTTTGGACAAGCTATTTAGCTTTCCTGCAGCTCTGTTTGCTCACTTGAAAAGCTGGGATCATAATACTGACATCCACATGAGGACTAAATGAGCTAACGCAGGAAAAGCAGAGTGCCTGGTACACATATGACATCTGCCAGCAGCTGTCACCATCGCTGTGGTCATCGTCATCATCATCATCATCATCACATTCATTGGCAAATGTTAGTTTCAAGAAAAACAAACCCAACCCCCAAAAATTTAAGCAAAGAGAGAAAATGGTTTGGTTTGGTTAACTGCAACGTCCAGGCACACGCTTGAAGCCGAGGTTCAATAGTACCTTCTAGGACGAGTGTTCTAGTGTGGTGGGTAAGCTACCACTTGGGAGGCCCGCCTCCCATATCAAGTGCCTGGGTTCTGGTCTTGCCTCTGCACCCTGGAAGGCAGCGGAGGGCTCAAGAACTTGGGTTTGTGCCACCCACATGGGAGACCCAGATAGAGTTCCTGGCTCCGGGCTTCGGCCTGGCCCTGCCCTGGCTGTTGCAGGCATTTGAGAAGTGAATCAGCAGATGGAAGATATTTCTCTCTCTCTCTCTCTCTCTCTCTCTCTCTCTCTCTCTCGTCTCTGGCACTCTGTTTTTCAAATAAAAGTAAATAAATAAAGTAAATATATATATTTTTAAAAATCCAGTATCCTTTGAGCCCCGATTTCTCCAAATCCCACTCTGTATTGGTATCTCAGCTTCATCCTTAAGCAGGTGGGCCAAAGGAACTGAAGAGTCCTGGCCCACAGAGCCCACCCCCTCCCCTTCCTGCGAACAGGCCTGTGCCTGTGCACGTGGACACTCCAGCCCACGTGGCCACGCTCCATCCACACACCCACTTCCCAGAGAACTACTTCCCCTTGGCCACCTCTTGTTGTCACAGAGGCCGATCTGGGAAGCAGCCTCCCCAGGCCCTGGCATAGGCTCCACGCTGCTTGGCAAGGGATTCCAGGACCCTGGGCATCAGGAGCATGGTGTCAGAGAGGGCTCCAGGTGGGCAGGTCCCCGAGCTCCCACAGAATTCTCATGGGGGAGAACCGTGCCAGGGAGGGGTGGGCAGAGGCCCTGGCTGCCTGGTCTACAGCAGGCAGTAATTAATCCCATATATATTGACTCCTAGGGTGGCTTCTGGGGGACAGCCCAATAGCAATGCAAAACGGGATGAAATTAAATGTTGCGGGGGTTCTAGAGACGAGTGGGATCACTGCCGGCAGGGTAGACTAAGACTGAGGGAAGGCCTTCCTGGTGAGGACAGCGGCGTGCACAAAGACCCGGAGATCAGACCAGGCCTTTGTGTGTGGGCCGGTGCTGGAGGGGTGGGCCTGCGGGAGGCAGGGTCCGGCTCCAAGGTCGTTACCACGGATCCGGGGTTGGGAGAGGAAAGAGGTGCTGGAGAAGCTGGATGCACCGTCCTGATGGAGCAAAGGGCCCAGAGCTGAGACTGGCCCTGGCGGATGAGGTGAAGAGGACGGGTGAGGGAGGGGGAGGGGGCGAATGCTCGCACAGTCAGTGGACGAGGCCACACCATCAAAGTGACCAAACCCGGATCAAATGTCACCGAAGAACCAAGTGCTCAGGACTAAGTTGCACACAAACGCACTGTCGGATTCAACTGCTGGAGTAGATGGGACGGACATACGCTCAGTCCTACTTGGTGGTCATGACGACGGACAGCCGAATCAGGTCATCTTCCCCCCACCAGCTGTTTCCATCTCCTGGTAGGCGATGAAGCTCCGTGAGTCCCCAGGGCTCGGCCTGGCCAGGATTACCACCCCTGGTGTCCTGTGGGCAGAGCTGGCGCCTCAGGCCTGGGATGACGTGCTGGCAAAGCTCTTGTGGCCAGAACGGAGGCCTTTTTCCTGGCTGGTTTTACTGGGTGGTTTGCAAGGGCCCTGTGTGTTGGCCAGCGGTGAATTCAGACTCGAATGTATTTGTCTAAGAGGCTTCCAGCCCTGGCCGCACCCAGGGGTTTCTCACCTGAGAAAGGGGAGCCATGATACCTGGCCAGTCACATGGCTGGGGAGCTGGTCCCACGGGGTCCAAGTGGGGCTCCAGAACCTTGGCTCTTACAGTGTAAGTACACGAGGAGGCCCAGGAGCGTTTCTGGAGCGGAAACATCACGTAGGGCCACGTGAGTCAGCCTGAGCCTTCAAGCTGGGCAACATAATTAGATGGTGCCAGTCAACACGCAGTTGTTCTTTGATCACTACTGTGTGCTCTGCCTCGTGTTGCATGTCATGTGCAACACAGGAGAGGTCCAAATTCCAAAGCGTGTAAGAGGTGTGAGTCAAAGATTTTGGTTTAAGTCCCAGCGCTACCATGTACTAGTTATGTGGACTTTTAGCAGATTTTTTTTTTTAAGATTTATTTATTTATTTGAAAGGCAGAGTTAGAGAGGCAGAGACAGAGGCAGAGGCAGAGAGAGAGAAATCTTCCATCCTTTGGCTCACTCCCCAAATGGCTGCCACAGCTAGGGCTAGACCAGGCCAAAGCCAGGAGCCAGGAGTTTCCTTTTGGTCTCCCACACAAGTGCAGGGGCCCAAACACTTGGCCCATCTTCCACTGTTCTCCCAGGCACATTAGCAGGGAGCTGGATTGGAAGTGGAGCTGCCAGGACTCAAACTGATGCCCATACAAGATGCTGGCACTGCAGATGATGGCTTAACCCACTGTGCCACAGGCCAGCCCCAGCAAATCTTCTAATCTCTTTTGTCCTCAGTCTCCTCATCTGTAAAATGGGCACAGAATCACAATCTATCTGACAATGTGGGAAATGAGTGAGGCCATCTATCATGATGGACCATAAATGAACAGATGTTTATTCTAATCAATGGAGTTTGATATAATTTTTAATGCTTAATTTTTTTTTTATTTTACAGGCAGAGTTAGACAGTGAGAAAGAGAGACAGAGAGAAAGGCCTTCCTTCCATTGGTTCACCCCCCCAAATGGCCACTATGGCCAGCTCACTGTGCTGATATGAAGCCAGGAGCCAGGTGCTTCTCCTGGTCTCCCACGTGGGTGCAGGGGCCCAAGGACTTGGGCCATCCTCCACTGCCTTCCCGGGCCACAGCAGAGAGCTGGACTGGAAGAGGAGCAACTGGGACTAGTACCTGGTGCCCATATGGGATGCTGCTGCCGCAGGCAGAGGATTAACCAAGTGAGCCACTGCGCTGGCCCAATGCTTAATTCTTAATAATAAAATTCCTATGATTGTGAACTTCAGTGGGTTCCATGAGAGTTTTTCTTTTGCCAAAAAGCATGTAACCAGGGGCCAGCGCTGTGGTGCAGTGGGTTAAAGCCCCAGCCTGCAGCACTGGCATCCCATATGGGTGCCGGTTCGAGTCTTGGATGCTTGTGTTCTGATCCAGCTCTCTGCTATGGCCTGGGAAAGCAGTAGGAGATGGCCCAAGTCCTTGGGCCCCTGCACCTGTGTGGGAGACCTGGAGGAAGCTCCTGGCTCGTGGCTTTGGATCGGCACAGCTCTGGCCATTGCGGTCATCACGGAGTAAACCAGTGGAATGGAAGACCTCTCTCTCTGACTCCATCTCTCTCTGTAACTCTGTCTTTAAAATCAATAAAATAATTCTTTAAAAAAAATAAACATGTAACCAGACTGTGGAAATGAAACTGACACACATGCATGGCACAATGCACCTAAGAGAGACAAAGACCCAGACTTCGTGACACAGAGCAGAGAGCCATTGCCTATTTTATCAACTTGGGCCCTCGTTGGGGCAGTCCTCTTCGTTCTCATTGCCACTTGGTCCGGGAACATTTGGTCTTTCCAGGAGGAAAACATCTGTGGCCGGGGAGCGGTCAGAAGTCGCTGTGCTCGGAGGCCCCATTTGCAGAGGGGCACCAAGGCTCAGGCAGGTGAGGGGTCCTGCTGTGCCACGA
The DNA here is from genome assembly GCF_051225735.1 of Oryctolagus cuniculus. Taxonomy (NCBI): domain Eukaryota; kingdom Metazoa; phylum Chordata; class Mammalia; order Lagomorpha; family Leporidae; genus Oryctolagus; species Oryctolagus cuniculus. The sequence goes on along the minus strand of NC_142868.1, from coordinate 162,773,364 downwards.
CCACACCATTAGGAAGAGCCGGGAGGGGACCTGACCTCTGCCTGCTTCTAATCCACTCTGCTGGCCTCTCACCTGCCACTCACCCACAGCGGGGTAAGAGCTGGGCAGGCCGCCCCCTCGCTGTCTTGCTCTGGGGTGGTCCCTCTTGTTAACCACAAGGGTAGGAAATCACTGTCTTTTTAACCATATGTTTGGAGTGAAAAAAACCACCCCCCACACATGCACACACACATATGCATGCATGCACACACCTGCACCAGAGCAAAGGGAATTCTCCTTTAGGAAACGGGGAGAGAGAGGTAAACTGTCCCCTGGCGCCCCCAGCAGGGTGCTTGCCCCTGACCTTCGCGTCCACCCAGCCCTCTTCTCAGAGAAGGAGTGCTCTGTACTCTGAGCTGTCTCTGACCAGAAGAGAACAGAGCCTAAGTCCAGGAAAGAGTTTACAAAAATGCCTGACTCTGGTCCTCGGGCTGGCGAGGAAGAGGAGCAGGGGGCCTGCTGGAACAGGTGCAGCCGCCAGACTGGGCCCTCGCGTATCTCGGTGGAGGTGGGAGGGGCTCCAGACGGGGGGGAGCAGCTGTGAGCTTCCCCGGGAGCTGAGCTCTGGAGCTGGGAGATCCAAGTGCTCTTCTCGGTTTTGCCATTTCCTTATCGGGCAGGCGCTGCTAATCCTTCCTTACTGAAAATGGCTTCTTTGTTCAAGACCCAGCCACCATGGCACCGCGTCTCACGGGGGACTGTTTCTTCCCACCTGCAGGGTAACTGATTTTCCTAGCGACATTGCTGAGACCCTGTAACACCTAGGAATGCCTTTGGGTTCACTGAGGGAGTGGGGGGTTGTGTGGAACCTGGTTCACATGTGAAGTGATTCTTACTGGAATCTGTGGCAGGTCTCCTGGCAGCCACCCAAACGACCCGGAGAAACATGGCAGCGGTCTGTGGAATGGGAGCATGGCCCAGCCACGCCGGCAGCATCTGGCACCTGCATCTCCGTGATGGTCCAGGCGTATCTGCTGTGCTGGTCCATGCGCCTGCTCAGCTCTGTTTGATTCCATCTGTGATGGCTGGGGTTTCTTATCTGGGGTTTGAGGACTTGTATTTGGGGATGATCCTGTTTCACTATTTGATTGCAAAGTCCTCAAGGGTGAGGAAAATATCTCTCCCTTTCTCTGTCTCAGCTGCCGACTGTGGTCGCTCCAGGAGCTAAGTCCACAGAGCCCACTTAGCCAGAAGCTGCCAGTTCCCCAGAGACGCAAGGCATCTGCAGAATCCCAGACGGGACGGTCCTTGGGTTTCAGTCTCCCCATTCCTTTGGCTTTCTTCCCTTGGAGCTCAGCTTGCAAGCAGTTCTCCCCCGGAGAGTCGCCCCTCCGTAGGTTCCGCCTGTTCTCCTCACAGGCTGTCTTAATCACGTTGCCTGCTTCCAGGACAGGAGCTGCAGAGCGGGATGTGGGGAAGCAGCAGGCAGGACAGAGGCAAGAAGGACAGTCGGCCGCGATACGACGGGAGGCACAGATGTGGCCGTGCCTGCTCTCCCCAGTCCGGGAGGAATCCCGTGTGTCGGTCCACCTCTCCATCCCCAGCCCCGAGGGCAGCGTGCGGCCTCTGTTCACTGCATATTTGCTGAAGGAGCGAGACTTGGCTCCCAAGCCAGTTCACCTGTTCATGGGCTCTCTGGTCCTTTGACTTTTCCTCATTTCTTTGTCCCCCCCCCCAAAGATTTTTGTTCATTTATTTGAGAGGTAGAGTTACAAATAGAGGAAGAGACAGAGAGAGAGGTCTTCCATCCACTGGTTCACTCCCCAAATGGCTATAACAGCTGGAGCTGAGCCCATCTGAAGCCAGGAGCTCCTTTCGGGTCGCCCATGCGAGTGCAGGGCATTGGGCCATCTTCTACTGCTTTCCCAGGCACATTAGCAGGGAGCTGGATTGGAAGAGGAGCAGCTGGGACTTGAACCAGAGCCCGTATGGGATGCCGGCACTGCAGGCGGAGGCTTAGCCCACTTCGCCACAGTGCCGGCCCTCCTTTCCTCATGTCTAAAGGGAGGGCACTATAGCTGTAACTCATTTACATTGCTGTATTGTATTCTACTGGGTAACTCTCAGAAATATAATGGAGCAGGAAAAACAGTAATTAGTAGATGGGGGTATGCAATGTTAATTACCAATTTCCAAAGCCTAATTGAAAAAAGCAAAAGTAAACAATATGCTAGTCAGGGCTTATAGCCTATCGGTCAGCTATTGCCACAACAATGCTGGATAATGAACCACTTCAAAACCCATGGCTCCGGCACTCCCGTGCCCTTCCTCAGATATCCTGAGGATGGCCGGGGTTGGCTAAGCTTGGCCGGGCTCCGCGGGGCTTTGTTCTAACTTCAGACTGGATCGGGTCTGTCTCACGTGTCTCTCATCTTCCTTGGACAAGCAAGTGACTCAGAGCACGTTTTTCTCACGGCAAGGGCATAAAAACAAGAATCAGAGAGAGAGAGAGGGGGAACATGTGATTCCTCTTAAGGCCTGGTCACTGCCTACAGCACCCACTGGCCAGAGCAAATCCAAACATCCCTGGGTAGGGACATGCATTCCACCCCTAATGGGAGGAATGCAAAGCAACGTGTCCAAGGGCATTTACAGAACAGTGCGATCTGCAATGCAAACATATTTGACAAAACTATAAAAAAAATGATCAAGAGAGGAATCAAGAGGTGAGCAGACTTAAAAAGCACAGATCAGTGTTTCTTTCCTGGGGAGGGGGAAGAACGAACGGGAGGAGCACTGATTATCCAGCCTGGGGCTGACATTGAGTGACAGAGCCACACTCTGCATTCTTACGCTTTATAACTCACACACATGCCATCTGGCACACATCAAGGGTTAATGTCAGAAGAGCAGTAAGTTTCAATAAATAAATAAATAAGGGACATGAACCACCGACACGAGAGGCTCTGTCCTGGGCTCGCCCGGTGAGTTCTACGATGTCAAGCTACACAGCAACCCAGAGTTCTTTGTTTTTGCAGCCAGAAAGCACTGGACATTGCAGGTACTCTGGCCAAGTGGCACCCAGGCTAAGAAGAAGAAACCGACTTGTGCTGGTTTCGTCCAGGCCCAGCCCCATGGGGACGATGAGAAGATGCGGCTTTGGGTTGGGGCTGTGGGAAGTAGCAATTTGGATGGCAGCCACGAGATAGCACAGAGCCCTGGTTTCTACTTTAGGCTGTCTTGGCCTCCAATCCCAACTGAGACACTGACCTTGGGAGAATGGGCTGCTCCGGGGGCTAGTTCCTCTCCAAGCTCACCTTGGCAGGCTGCCGTGTCCTTAAATAGGTGAGCTTCCATTTGCTCTCTGATGCTGAGCAGAGAAAACGTGGGGCAGGCTGAGCTGCAGAGTCTGACACCTGTGTTCGAATCTCACCTGTGCTGCTGCTAGGGCTGGCTCCAAGGCACTAAATTAACTTCTGCAGTTCTCCATTGCCTTCTGCCACAGGGGATACTAATATTTTTCCTCCAAGGGTGTGTTTGAGGCTGTAAATAAATAATGACATCTACGGGGGCAAGCTCCCCAAATGTTAATCCCTTTCTCCTTCCTGCTTCCAGTCTCTGGGCAGCTTCTCTGTGGCTGTGACACAAAGTCAGTGGGTGAAAGAGATCAAGTTCATGACCAGATGTCTGCAGAAGAGAGTGGGCGAGGATGGTGAATCCCAGCCTCCTTGGCTCAAAGGGCAGCAGTGTCTCAGGTGTGGGTGCTGGGAGGGGGATGGTGCCTCGGGAGGGATTATGTTTTCTATTATCCAAACAGCTCCAATTTCAGCCTCCAATTTGGGGAAGCAAAATAATTTTGGCCCCCCACGCAGTATCTGTCTCTGGAACTGATTATCTGCTTTGTTAAATTCAGAGGCATTCTGATAAGGATAATTGAATTAGGCTCCTCAGGACTCCTACTAGCAGGCTTGCTGCCACGGTAGGGGGTCTCACCAGCCAGGCCCGAGGCCTGCAGGCTCTACTCACTGCTGTGCTTGGGCTGCTGGCCCTCCTGGGGTCACAGTGCCTTGGGCTTGGCCTTTGAAGATCTTCCCAGGACTGTCCCTCTACACTCCTGGGCCCTTCCTGCTGCCCAGGGGCCTGTCTGAGTTTGTTCCCAGCCTCTGGAGGGGAGGGGGTGAGAATTCTTTCCTTGACCCAGGAATTTCTGGGGGTCAAGGAAAAGTCCTCCTGGGACAAAGAGCAGGAGGTCAAGGTTCAGAGGATACTCAAGTTTTCCCAGTTCCAGAGGGCTTTGTTTCTTCAGGAGAGCCTCCTCTGCCCTCCTCACAAACTTGGCAGAATGATGCCACCCGGGCTGATGGAAGTCTGCTCATTTAGGGATCGTGTTAGGACAGCAGCTACTCAAGTGCTGAAAAATCAGGAGGCTGGGGGCCGGAGCTCTGGCGTAGTAGGTGAACCCTCTGCCTGCAGTGCCGTCATCCCATATGGGCACTGGTTCTGCTCTTCTTCCAATCCAGCTCTCTGCTTATGGCCAGGGGAAGCAGTAGAAGATGGCCCAAGTGCTTGGGCCCCTGCACCCACGTGGGAGACCCAGAAGAAGCTCCTGGCTCTGGATCAGCCCGGTTCCCGCCATTGCGGCCGTTTGGGGAGTGAACCAGCGGATGGAAGATCTTTTTGTCTCTCCCTCTCTCTGTCTGTAGCTCTACATGTTAAATAAATACATAAAATCTTAAAAAAGAAAAAAAAAATCAGGGGGCTGCAGAAAGAGTTTCTCACACCTGGATCCTGTTTCTAACCCCCGCCTTCTCCCCTTCCTGCGGCCCAGGGCTGACAAATGTCCCAGAGTCTGCTTGCTGCACAGCTCCCAGCACTTGCTTCCTCTTCCTGCTGTCAGACCCCGCGTGGTCCCATGGACACTCTGCATAAAGAAGGGGGCACGGAGCCACCGTGCAGTGCGCCCTTCCAGGCTGTGACCAAGCCCTCCTGGCTCCATGGTCAGCCCCAGACCATTCCTCCAACTTCTGCCCACCACCCACACCCCACCTCCCCACCACCCACTGAGCCCATGGAACTTCCATTATCATTACCAGCCAAACGAGGGTCATTTTAGAGACCACCAGGACAGATCTGGGTTTGAACCCTGACCATGGGATTTACTACCTTTGTGATCTTCGGCAAGTCAGTACCCTGGGGGGATGGTGCTAACTCAGAGGCTCCCAGGCCTCCTCAGTTCTTGGTGTCCTGGGGGCCTTGGGAAGATTCTGCCCATGCCTGAAGCCCTTAAGAAACACCTACGAGTTCCATTTGTCAAGAAGCTAGGACCAAACACCTTCATAAAAATTTATGTCCCGACAAAGTGATCACATATAAGTTGAAAGAGAAAACCAGTGGTTTGATTTTCTCTTTCTCTCTCTCTCTTTAAAGATGTATTCATTTACTAGGAGGGCAGAGTTACAAAGAGAGAGGGAGAGACAAAGATCGTCCTTCTGCTGGTTTATTCCCCAAATAGTGGCAATGGCCAGGGCTGGGCCAGGCAGAAGCCAGGAACCTGGAACTCCATCCAGATCTCCCTTGTGGGTGGCAGGGACCAAGCATTCAGGTCATCTGCTGCTGCTTTCTCAGGAGCATTAACAGGGAGTCGGATCAGAAGTGGAGCAGCTGGGACTCAAATCAATGCTCACGTGGGATGTCAGTGTCAGAGGCGGCAGGTTAATCTGCTACACCACAACACTGGCTCCTGATTTTGTTCTTAAGTAGCAACAAATATTGTAGACATGGACTGGGCACTGTACAACTTCTCAGATCTTGGAAACTGATTGGACACTGCTTCTTTCATCACCTGTTCCATGTTGACTTGCACATGGTTCTTGTTTACTTATTGCAGCTACCACCAAAGACCCAGCTCCATGAAGATATGACATCATCAAAAGGAATACAGAATGATCACTGTTCAGACTGTGAACTGAACTGTCTGGAACCAGCAGTGTGCACAGTGCCTACCAGATGTTCCTTATACTCTTATGTTTCCCTCAAAAACAGAAAAGAGCCCACAGCCCCTTGAGTTTATTCTGGCACACTGGAGTGGGACGGTACCAATAATGTTTGAAAAGCACCTGATACAGCATAGGTATTTTAAAAATATCAGCTATTATTATTTCTCTTTGGACTTAAAAAAAGATTTATAGGGGCTGGTGTGGCACAGCAGGTTAAAGCCCCAGCCTGAAGTGCCAGCATCCCATATGGGTGCCAGTTCTAGTCCTGGCTGCTCCTCTTCTGATCCAGCTCTCTGCTGTGGCCTAGGAGAGCAGTGGAAGATGGTCCAAGTCTTTAGGCCCCTGCACCCACATGGGAGACCCGGAGGACGCTCCTGGCTCCTGATCAGTGCACCTCTGGCCATTGCGGATGGAGGACCTCTCTGTCTCTACCTCTCTCTATAACTGTCTTTCAAATAAATAAATAAAATAAATAAATCTTTTTAAAAAAGATTTATTAATTTATTTGAAAGAGTTACAGAGAGGAAGAGACACACAGAGATCTTCCATCCGCTAGTTCACTCCCCAGATGGTCGCAATGGCTAGGAGACAGGAGCTTCATCGTAGTCTCCCATGTGGGTGGCATCTTGGGCTATTTCCACCGCTCTTACCAGGACATCAGCAGGGAGCTGGATTGGAAGTGAAACATCCAGGACACAAACCAGAACCCATTTGGGATGCTGGCATTGCAGACAGTGGCCTTACCTGCTACGCCACAACACCAGCCCCTCTCTCCAAGCTTTTAACGTCATGGTCGGTTTTCTTCCAACTGAATCGCCACATCTCCACACTGGACTACAATCACTGAATGCTATATCATTCATCGAAGTGTTCCATACGATTGGAACATAGTAAGTGTTCAGTAAGTATTTTTAGGTGGATAGATGGATGGATGCTTTCTGGACCATCCATCTTTTGGTTCATCCATATTGACATACATCTTTTATACCTTGAAGAACCATCACACTTTGAGGCCCAACTGCAAATTGTTTTTTTTTTTAATGTGTTTAGCTTATTTTCCCTGAAAATCTCTGCACATTCATCTAGGACAGAAACAGGCCCTATCCACCCGTGACTTCCCTCATTTTCTTACGTGGAATGTTCTTCACGGGGCTGACCATAGTTTGGGTGTTCAGTAAATACTTGCAAGCTGACGATTTATGTTATGGGTCTATGCAGAACCTGAGGTCAACCTTTTGGTCAAGTTGTCTAGTGACTCATTAATTAAATACTAGGCAGCTAGTGCATAGCCAAAACAGCCCCATAGCTCATTGAAGGAAGGGGGAATTGGAACAGCTTCAGCAGTTAGTGAGGGCTTCGCTGAGGATGGTGGGTAGGATTCAGAGAAGCTAAAGGAAGGAGCCGTGCATTCAGGATTGGGGAGGTGGGGCCCAGCATGGAAACCAGCCTGGAGGAAGCAATGAACTCGGTGTATGAGGGTCCAGGGGGGCAAAGTGCTTAACTGGATATACAGAGAAAGATGGAGTCATAAGGAGTAACAGTGAATCAGAACTTAACATCTTCAAAGATGGGACAAAGCGGTTTAAAACGTGAACATTAGCAGTTAAGTGGAAGTTACGCCATAGGGTTGGTTGCATAAAGATGGAGGCACCATATTGAATCATTTTACCTAGGGAAGAGGGAAAGAGGATGGAAGGAAAATTAGAATATTATGCCCTGTTCCAGGAGAGGTCCAAAGGCAAACATTTTGCATGGGTCTAACTGGCCATAGGTCCAGTGGTTTTCTATCCACCACACAAGTAATAGTTCAAGGGTGGGCTGCCCGCCAGCATAAAGCTTTGTGTGGAAAATCCTGCCAGTGTGGCCGTGGAAAATGCCCTCTCGCTGACCATAATTGCACAGAATGTGTGCAAATGAGAGCTGAAGGAAAACACTTTTGCAGAGGCATGCTTTTTTCTGTTCTTATTTTTGACAGAGTGGAAGAGAAATCCGCAGGCCTTCTCCTCATTCTCCCGGCCGGGGCAGCATGAGCTCATGCCGCACGGCTGGGCTGCGGGTTGGGTTTCAGCGAGAGACCCACAAGTCGTTTCTGCGCAGAGACCTACATTTGTGGGTCTTCAGTCCCGAGACAGCCTTGGGAGGCAGCGGTTGTTGAGGCAGAGCCCACAGAAGCCTTTGCCTGGTTTAGCTTTGTCCAACCCAAAGGTGTGGTCTCACTCAACCAAAGGGAAGCGGGAGAAACAATGTGAGCGTGTTCTTTTTTATTATTATTATTTTTAATTTGACAGGTAGAGTTATAGACAGTGAGAGAGAGAGAGAGAGAGAGAGAGAGACAGAGAAAGGTCTTCCTTCCGTTGGTTCATCCCACAAATGGCCGTAATGGCCGGTGCTGCACTGATCCGAAGCCAGGAGCCAGGTGCTTCTTCCTGGTCTCCCATGCGGGTGTAGGGCCCAAGCACTTGGGCCATCCTCCACTGCACTCCCGGGCCACAGCAGAGAGCTGGACTGGATGAGGAGCAGCTAGGACTAGAACCCGGCACCCATATGGGATGCTGACGCCGCAGGTGGAGGATTAACCAAGTGAGCCACGGCGCCGGGCCCACATGATTGTGTTTTAAGGCTCACTTCTGGCCGGCACTGTGGCTCAGTAGGCTAATCCTCCGCCTTGTGGCGCCGGCACACCGGGTTCTAGTCCCGGTCGGGGCACCAGATTCTGTCCCGGTTGCCCCTCTTCCAGGCCAGCTCTCTGCTGTGGCCCGGGAGTGCACTGGAGGATGGCCCAAGTGCTTGGGCCCTGCACCCGCATGGGAGACCAGGAAAAGCACCTGGCTCCTGGCTTCAGATCAGCGCGGCAGCCATTGGAGTGTGAACCAACGGCAAAAGGAAGACCTTTCTCTCTGTCTCTCTCTCTCACTGTCCACTCTGCCTGTCAAAAATAAAATAAAATAAAATAAAGGCTCACTTCTGCGGAAGGCAATTCCCCTAAGTCTTCTAAGCTCCCATCAGGGAAAAGCTCTCGCTGTAAAGAAGCCCAGAGCATGGCTGCTGTCTCCCAGAGCGCCGTCTCCCAGCAGCGACACGCAGATCGTGTGCCTTCAGGTTCTACATCTGCCCACCCAGAAACTGGCCTTTTCTCCTCCTCTCCTTGACATTCTTGGGAATATGGAGTGGAAGCTTCCTTCCACGAAGAGCCGCTATTTGCCAGTCTGGCAATGCTGCAGGTGTAGCAGCCCTGGAGACTGGGCAGTGCAGACAGGAGAAGGAGGGGGTTGTTGGGTCTGGCTCCGAGCTGCAAGGAGAAGGGACACACTCACGTCCCTGCAGTTGTGGAAGGCTTGCTGCAGGGCCGCCTGTGCACTGGAGCTGGAAATGGATCAGGAACTGGAAAACTAGAAGGATCCAAGGCAACCCTGGGGACCGGCCCTCTTCCCAGCATCCCTTGGTCTGTCTGCCGCCCTGTTCTGTTCTCTGCTCTGCTTACTCATAGTTTCTGCACTTCAGCATGTGTTAGCAGGGCGGGGGGGGGGGGGGTTTAGACTGAGACCCTGCCCTCTTGTAACAGTCAAACCGAACAGTAACATAGGAACAGAAGCTGGCAGACAGGTGCTTACTGTGAAGAAGCAAGCTGGCTCCATCACACAGTCTGAGACATGCTTCTGCTTCTGTGGCTGCCACGATGACTCCAGGCCAAGCTGTCCAGTACGGTACCCATACGCCACTTGAAATGTGGCCAGCATGAAGGAAGGAGCAAACTTCAAAATTACTGAGTCCTAGTTCATTTTAAAAAAAAAAACCCTATTATTCGACTTACTGGGAAATTTTTACATCTGTTTGGAACACCTGTACACATGAGTCTATTTTTTTTTAACTGGCTATTTGATGAAATCTAAATCAAGTATTTCTGATGGAAGTTTGGGATTTGAATAATGATTTTCAATATACCTAGGCTCTCAAAACAATAAGATTTAACTACTTTAACAATAAGATTTAACTACAATGATCTTGAACACTGATTGTGTGTTGAAATGATAACAGCTTGGATATCCTGTATTAAATGTATTATTAAAATTAATTTCACCTCTTTTCTCACATGTTTTCAGAAGTTGTAAAATGACAGATGTGGCTCGCATTACATTATGGAACAGGGCTATCACAGGGACACCAGCCTCACATCCCAGGGATGCTCTGACTGACCCCCGGGGCCCACATGTTCTCTCCGGGCACCCACAGAGAAATCCTTCTAAGCCAGGACCCTACCACGTCTCTGCCTGGCCTCCGATTGTTTTATGAAACTGGTTTCCTTTCCTTCCTCGTTGGGTGTGGGAGTGGAAGAAAGAGACTTTGGCCTCCCACAGAGCCTGGGATGAGAGGGGAGTGGGAGAACTCTCATGCTGGGAACCTGGGACCTGAGGCCCGGCGCTGACTCCGTGGTGATCCTGAGGCACAGCTGTCGGCTAACACAGGTGACGTGGAGCAAGCCGTCTCACCTCCCTGGGCTTCCAAGTTCTCACCTGTAAAGTGAGAGTAATATCCCCCACCCTCTTCTCAGGTCCATTTAGACATAAGAGGTCATATCAGAGGAGAGCATGAAACACTGGACGTGCTCTTCTCACTTTAAATAATCTGCATGCACCAAGCGGCAGGATTCTGCTCTGTCCCGCCCTCTCCTGTCCACTGAGCCAATGCTAAACGCCCAGCGCCCCTTGGGGGCGGGGGCTGCCCTTGGCTTCCCTGTGCATCGCAGAGGGTCCTCCTCTCCCGGCCTCATGCTTCCCGCCAGGGGGATCCTGGGTCTCTCACTGGCTCCCTCCTTCTCACCTCTCTTCCAGTTCTCAAACCTAGCCTTGAGGCCAACGGTTTATCCCATTTCATCGTCACGCATGAAGCCCTGGGCAAGGACTCAGCTCTCACACCATGTTTCAGACCCACATTACCCCCCACAGGACGAAATGTACACAGAGGCCCTCAAAATTGGTGTTAAAAGCACATAAACCTCTTGGCTTGTTGAGATTCGAGCCCAAGCAGGGTGTGTGTGTAATATCACTAAAAGCAGCTATGATGGATAAAAATGAATGATGGCCCCTTCCAAACGTAAACCGAGCTGCTCATCCCTCAGGGTTGTTTATAAATAGAAGGGAGTCCATTTGTTCGGGTCCTGGGGACCGGCCGGCACTCCATTTAGATAACGACCACACTGCGTGCCCAGCCATCACTCTCCAGCTCACAAGGTGGCGATTAATCAAACAGTGTTTTGGTTTCTCCCGATACACATCTAGTCCTTCCGGTTGAGAGCGCGCTGAAGATGGCTTCAACAGTTTACAGAATCGCCGGGCTGGTGCATTAGGAGGCAGCCAGGAAGCCTGGCTGTTCCAGGCAGGAGCCTCAGTGGGGAGCAGCTGCATGGATGGCGAGGCCTAAGGCTTAGTCCACTGTTGGCCTGGCCTCCTTGGCACCGCCACCTTGTGACGCTTAGTCTGAGTCACTGGGATAGAGACACCCGGAGTTGAAGGTCCACCCAAACTGGAGTAATGGCATGCATTTTTCCGAGAACGTCATTTTTTTCGATGCAGACCGAGGAGAATACAGCCTGTTCCCTGGCTTCTTTGCCTCCGTCAGCAGAAGTGAAGATGGACCCCAGGATTCCGTGAGCTTTTGCAAGGCGTTCCCACCCAGCTTTCGCAGCCTCACAACCACCGTCTGCTTAGCAGGCTGTCATGCTGTTGGTCCTTAATCCTGTGTGTGTCTGTCACCTGAGAAGTGCAGGCTCTCGTGTCATCCTTCACCTTCTCCCACCCCCAGAGCTCCAGGAAGCCCCTAATCTTGAAAGATAGAGTTACAGAGAGGGCAGGGGAGAGAGAGAGAGGGAGAGAGAGAGAGAGAGAGATCTTCCATCTGCTGGGGTACTCCCCAAGTGGCCACAATGACCAGGGCTGGGCCAGGCCAAGGTCAGGAGCCTGGAACTCCATCCTGGTCTCCCATGTGGATGACAGGAGCCCAGGCTCTTGCGCCATCTTTCACTTCTTTCCCAGATGCACTAGCAGGGAGCTGGATTAGAAGTGGAGCAGCCAGGACTCAAACTAGACTCACATGGGATGCCGGCATGGCAGAAGGCAGCTCAACCTGCTGTGCCACATCGCCGGCCCCTGCTCTGAATCTTAAATACCCCCAACTCCTCCTGCTCCTCACCCCAAGTCCTCTGGATCTCACAGTCCACGTATTAGAATCCCACCCATCCCCTGCCTGAGCACCCCCTGGACGCTCCCTTCACCCTCTTGCTCTAACCCAAGGCTTCTTTTGCAAGAAAGCCTGCAGACAGCGTGCTCAACAGCCCTCTCAAGGGAGACTTTCTGCTCCTCCATCCCTTAGGCCACTGAGTCTGAAGTTGGGGCGGGGTCTTCCCTGATGCTCAGTGCTGTTTGGAGACCACTGTCCCACCCTCTCTTAAAATGCCTACTGTGAGTCCATGCCACCAGCTCCAGATCCTGCATTTGTCTCCCCTTGTAGTCATCTACTGATGCTGGCTTGCTGTGCTGCTTCCTGTACTTTCCTGTTACCCATTTCTTGGTGATGTCAATATTCATCAAGACAACACATCCAGCATCCCTGACCAATGACCTTGTCCTTCAAACTACCCCAGCCACTCACACCTTATATCTTCCCATGATCTAGCTGTAGCTTTCTCACAATCTTAATTCCTCTTTCTAGTCTAGAATCACCCTGGCTGCCTTGTAGCTCATCTCTCTAGTACCCAGCCCAACAATCTTTTGATGTAGTCTGCTATGTACAGCTATGTGTTTTGGGTGTTGCCCCACAGTCCTTGGCTAAAGAGAGAAGTCAGCCTGAAATCCAGCCCCAGTGTCAGGAATAACACTATTTGCCCTTAGCTCACAGCTTCATCTACCTGCAGGAGGGGGCATGTTTTTCCTTGCATACTTTTGGTGCTGTCTCACCTGGAAGGGAAGTGTTTATCTAATTCACTCAAGATGCTCAAGTGCCGGCTCTGATTTAGCTCCACGGGCATCTACACTCCATCGCTCTCCACCAACTTTCCAATCTCTGCCTTCCCGCTCATGCCCCTCCCTTCCAGCTTGGATTCTTTGTTCCATGATCAGAATCCTGCCTTTGCATGCACTTTCAGCTCTCTGGTCTCTCTTCTCCTTCCATTGTATCGGTCGGCAAAATGTCCATCCTTTATAAAACTAACCCTTCCACCTACTGCCTGCCTGCACCCATGCAACTGAAGATGGCTGGAGGGAAGCACACGCTGCCTCAGGTGTCCCCTCGGTTCTGCTTATAATCCCAGGCTAGCCACTCTCCCGTTTTCTCAGACACCCACCCACTGTGTATGCATATCCAGTAAGAGCCCTCTGAGAATACAAGCAATTACAGGGGAGTCCCCTCCCCCGCTGTGTGCACCGCTGTGTCCACGTCCGTGCCCCATGCTCTGCCTCCCCTCCCGTTACTGTGGCTGAACTGTCCCTGCTCTATCCCAAACCAGCTCCTCCACTTGCACATTAGGCCCCATTCCTTTGGCCTGACAACGGATGTGCTGTAACAGTCACCTCTTCTTTCTCCTGCATTGTCACCACAGTGCCTCTTCCTCTACTGCACCATCTCTATCAGCATATCGACAAGGTATAATCTCTGTTCTATTTTATTTTTTTTAAAGATTTATTTATTTGAGAGGCAGAGGCAGAGAGAGAGAGAGAGAGAGAGAGAGGTCTTCCATCCACTGGATCATTCTCCAAATGGCTGCAATGGCTGGAGCTGAGCCTATCTGAAGCCAGGAGCCCAGAGCTTCTTCCAGGTCTCCCACGTGGGTGCAGAGGCCCCAGAACTTGGGCCATCTTCTAGTGCTTTCCCAGGCACATTAGCAGGGAGCTGGTTTGGAAGAGGAGCAGTCGTGACTCAAACTGGTGCCCCTATGGGACACTGGCACTGCAGGTGGTGGCTTTACCCACTACACAGCGCCGGCCCCTCTGCTCTATTTTAAAAAGCCCTGCAACCCAGGCAGTTACTATATCATTTCCTTGCTCCTCTTTGGAGCAAAACTTCCCCCAAGAATGGACTGTACTGGCTGCCTGCTCCCCTGTTTTCCCCTGAACTCACACCAGGCAGGTCCCCATCACCCTACCGCAACTCTTCTTGTCAAGGTGGCCGATGACCGCCATGCTGATGGATCCACTGGTCAATTCTCAGTCCCCGTCTTACTTGGCCAGAGCAGTAGCTGACATGGCCAATCATTCTGTCCTCCTGTGCTTGGCTGTCTGCACTCCACTCCTTTTACCACACTGGCCACACCCTCTCAGACTCCTGTGCTTCTTCCCCGCTGGCCCCTCAAGCTCTGAACACTGAGACAGCCCTGGACAGACCCTGGATCTCTTCTACACTCACTCCCTTGACGACCGCATCCTCTGTCCCTGCATTACGGATCACCTACATGTCAACGGTTCCCAAATTCCCATCTCCAGCTCCCTGAACTCTAGGCTCACTCACCCAGCTTCACATGGACATAGGACTCCAACGTGACATGCCCAAAGAGAGCTCCTGATTGCACCCTGTCCTTCCCTCTCTCAGTAAATGACAAATCTTCCGGTGCTGAGGGCACAAGCCTTGGAGTCATCATCTTACCATATAAGAATGATCAGCAAAATCTGTCAGTTCGGCCTTCAAAATTGATCCAGAATCTACCCCCTCCTACACCTCCATTACCACCACCAAGGTCCAAGCGACCGTTCTCTCTCGCCTGGTTTAGTAGGTAGCCTCAGCTGGGGACCCCAGCAAGGGCTGGGACCAGACCATCAACGTGTAGCCTCTCTATAGTGGTCTCAGCTTCCTCACAACTTTATGGCTGGGTCTAAGGGTGAGTGGAGAGAGATAGAGACCAAGAGACATACATGTAGGGCAGCTGGGAGAGAGACAGGGCAGCGGGGAGAGTAGGCACATGAGGGTGAGAGAGAGAGACAGCCAGACACTATTGCCTTAAGAAATGAACCTCCAGTTTAAGGAATTTATAGACTAAGAGGGGAGATGAAAAAGGACTTCCATACGTGGGAGCCTGACATTCTGTGTGTGTTCCAGATTTAAGCCGGACACCTTAGAAGTGAGAGGAGTGTGGTAAATCAGCTTTGCCGGCTATGCCACAACGCTAGCCGGAAAAGGGTTTCTGCCCAGTGCGCACTGGGTAGCTGTGAAGTTAGACAGAGCAGGGAGTGAATCAGACAGAATGGACGCGATTCCTCCTGCCTGCACTTACTGGTTAGACTTGGAGAAGCTGTGTAATTTCTTGGAAGCTCTGTTCTCATTTACAGAACGGGAGTTACTTGCCAGACTTCAGACAGTTATTGCAACGTCTGACTCTTTGTCGGCATCCACTACATGATGGTTTTAAGAAGTTAGTTGATTCAACTTGGCCAATGTAGCTTTATTTTTTTTTAAAGTTTCCTTCACCAATCCTCTTCCAAAAGGTCTAAAAATCTCCAGAGCATTCATCTAAGAAGTCAAAGAAGAAATCTGGGGAGGCGGGAAGCAGAAAGGTTAATTTCCTCCAGCTTCCTTCAAACCAAAACCACACAGCCTGACTTGAAATTTCGCTTCCTCACCCCCATTCCCAGTGCAGAAATTCCTTGCAGCAGGGTGTGTAGTCAATTCTGGGGCCTCGTCTGGGAACGCTGGCTCAGGAAATGGACTGGCAGGTGAGACAGTTTCCAGGTCACGTTACCCTCTGTGTCAGCCGGGGGAGACAGGGAGTGAAGAGCAAACAAAATCGAATTCCGTTTTTAAAGTCCGCACCTTCAAGATGCTTACAACATGTGCACCCTGGGAGGTGGCTCAAGTTGTTGGGTCCCTGCTACCCGTGTGGGAGACCTGAGTTCAGTCCCTGGCTCTAAGCTTTGGCCCGGAAGCCCTCGCTGTTGCAGGCATCTGGGGAGTAAACCAATGGATGGGAGAGTTCTCTCCCTTCCTCTGTCACTCTGCCTCCTTAAAAAAAATAAAAATTTAAAGATACTTATGACATAGTGAAGGGATCAGACTAACATGTATGCATCTGAGTTGGAGTGATAGGACATCGTCACGTGTCTCAGATGTAAGACTAGAGACAGAAACGCTGGGGCAGGGAAGCAGGAGGCAGGGAGGCCCACGGCCCAGCCCCTTGCCTGTCCTACCAAGTCTGGGGCTGGTGGGACGGGTGGCATGTCCACACCATCGCCCCCTTTCTCTCCAGCTGTTCATTCTAAGAGTGTTAGCTTCTGCAAAGGAAGTGCCAATGGAACTCCAAAGCCGTTAGGCCAGATCCGTCCAAGGGCCTGCCCCTGTGCTTGGGGATTTAGCATTGGCCTTACTTAACAGTCTAATCAATGTTTTGATAGTTTAACAATTTTGTCTGCTTTCTGGAGGGCTTTCAAGGGAACTGAACACGTTTTCTTTCATTCTTAGAGATGCCGTTTCTGATCCTATTAATGAGAAACACCCTCTCTGTGCAGGCCCCGTGAGTGAGAGCAGCTTGCCTGCTGTTGTTACGGGTGGGGGACCCCCAAGGGGAGAGCAGAGTGGGGCACAGCCATCTCCTTGGCCCCCACCACACCGCGGTCAGGCGCTGCTCAGGTTTCGAGCTGCAGCCCCAGCAGCACCGCAAATGGTGCTCATGTGCTGGATGCGGCACCATCGTGCCGAGCTGCCCTGAACTGGGCGTTTCCTTCCCCTGAGACTTGACTTCTTCCTATGCCACATGACATGATAATCCTTGCACCCACCCATCAGCGGAGCAGGAGGGACTCCTGGGTCCTGGGGACGGGGAGAGGGAAATTAACATCACATTTGTCCCCTCTTATGCACTGTTCTGCTTGCCACAGCTCCATTACCTGAAGTAAACCATAGTGCAAAAATACAGGGCAATACAGTGCTTTGAGAGAGAAAGATTATATTCACAAAACTTACTCCATTACACCAAAGCCCTTAAAAAAAAGCTCATAGAAAAATGGAAATAAAAAATCAGTTTATTGTGGTGCTAAAACACTGAAACTACCATACATAGACTTTTCATAAAATGCATGTTTTCTTTTTTTTTTTTCACTTTTTTTTTTAACTTTTATTTAATGAATATAAATTTCCAAAGTACGATTTATGGATTACAATGGCTTCCCCCCAATACCGTCCCTCCCACCCACAGCCCTCCCCTTTCCCACTCCCTCTCCCCTTCCATTCACATCAAGATTCATTTTCGATTATCTTAATATACAGAAGATCAGCTTAGTATACATTAAGTAAGGATTTCAACCGTTTGCTCCCACACAGAAACATAAAGTGAGGAATAAGAGATGATTTTTTTTAAATGATGATGAAATCAGATCAGACCTATTGTCATGTTTAATCCCAGTGAGAGTCAAGTTGGGAGTTGATAATTTTTTTTTTTTTTACAGAGGATCAGTTTAGTATGCATTAAGTAAAGATTTCAACAGTTTGCACCCCCATAGAAACACAAAGTGAAATATATTGTTTGAGTACTCGTTATAGCATTAAATCTCAATGCACAGCACATTAAGGACAGAGATCCTACATGAGGAGTAAGTGCACAGTGACTCCTGTTGTTGACTTTACCAATTGACACTCCTGTCTATGGCATCAGTAATCTCCCTATGCTCCAGTCATGAGTTCCCAAGGCTATGGAAGCCCTCTGAGTTCTCCGACTCTTATCTTGTTTAGACAAGGTCATAGTCAAAGTGGAGGTTCTCTCCTCCCTTCAGAGAAAGGTACCTCCTTCTTTGAAGACCTGTTCTTTCCACTGAGATCTCACTCACAGAGATCTTTTGCCAGAGTGTCTTGGCTTTCCATGCCTGAAATACTCTCATGGGCTTTTCAGCCAGATCCGAATGCCTTTAGGGCTGATTCTGAGGCCAGAGTGCTATTTAGGACATCTGCCATTCTATGAGTCTGCTGAGTATCTCACTTCCCATGTTGGATCACTCTCCCCTTTATTTATTCTATCGGTTAGTGTTAGCAGGTACTAGACTTGTTTATGTGCTCCCTTTGACTCTTAGTCCTTTCATTATGATCAATTGTGAACTGAAATTGATCACTTGGAATAGTGAGATGGCATTGGTACATGCCACCTTGATGGGATTAAATTGGAGTCCCCTGGTATGTTTCTAACTCTACCATTTGGGGCAAGTCAGCTTAAAATGCATGTTTTCTATGGACTTTTTGAAGGCCTCTGTTTGCACAGATTTGATTTTTTGCACAAAATAAACTTATTTTTTAATTCCATTTTCACAAAATTCTTAAAGTATACTTGTATCATCGCAATTTTCTATGTTATTATTGTTGCTAATCTCTTTCTGTACCTGATTTATACATTAAACCTCACATATGTATATATGGAAAAAGCATAATATATACAGGTTCATTACTATCTGCAGTTCCAGGCATCTTTGGGGGCCTTGGAAGTATCCCTCACAAATAATCTGCTGTAGACTGACCTTGAAGATCCCTGTAACCCAAGGATAAGAAATGTGTCGAGACTGCAGAAGCTCCTTGTGTCTTCCAGGGAGAGGCACAGCCACTTCCTTCCTTCCAAATTAAGGCCCTGTGGGTGGCGGTGAGGAGTGCAGGCCCCCGGGCTGGATGGAAGGGTTTTGAGTCCCTGCTCCATTGCTGCCTTGCTATGTGCCTGTGGGTCCAAGTTAGTTGGTCTCCTTGAAATTCTTCATCTATAAATGAATACAATAATGACACCATCTTTACCCTTCATAAAATCACCATGAGACCTGAGACCATGGACAGATCCTCACTCTGCATAGTTTAAATACACACGCATTTCAATTATCACAATTTAGTTCAATTACTCCAGTCTCTAGTTATATGGCTCAAATTTTAGTTACCACGCATATGGACTGTGAACAAATGCACAGGGTGTACACTTCTTCTCGGCCAGCTCTTCAACCTACGTATCTCTATGTAAATCCGAGGCACGACACAATGAGTGACCAGGCACATCGCTTCTTTCAGTGTCTGCTGGTGACTGGTCACCACGCCTCTCATATTCCCTTCCTGCACAGACAGCGAAGTTTGCAGCTATGCTGCCTCCTTGTCTGGCAGTGATACACCCACATGATATTTTAGAAAACCGGATATTCAAAGAGGGAACTGGCCAAGAAAGACAAAAGTGCAGCAAAGAAATGATCAGTAATAATACTGGATGTAAAATTCAAACGCAGCATAATGGAGTCAAATAATTGACCATGTGAATACTGACGTTGTCATTCTCTGAGAGGTTCTATGTGGCTGGAGGAACTTGGTGACATACATAAGGAGAGTGCTTATGACAAAAGGATAATGACCTACCAGAAGAAATGACAGCAGCAGCAAGAAACTCCTGTGAGAGCAACTCTCAGAAACACTTCACTACCCTGGAAGCACACAGAATAAAATGCGGGAAGATTCGGACTGAGAGAGGAGTATACTGCGCAGAACGCATGGAAAAGGCGCTTGCTCTGGATCGGAGGAGCCGGCAGGCACTACTCAATCCACTCTTGAAAAGCTTTTTGTTTTTATTTTTTATTTTTTTATTTTTATTTTTTTACAAAGAAATAAAGCACTTCAACTCTCATGTTTTTAATGTTTTAAATTATTGTATACTAAGTAAACATTGGTTTTACTATATGTTTTCATTTCATTATCCCTGGATAAGTTAGAGCCTTTAATGTTTTGACAACATTTTTGAAGGTTGCTGAGCAATTATAACCCTATCCTCCCATGACGATTACGATCACGATGCAGGGTTTCAGCTTACACTGTCATTTTTGCGGCCCTACACTCTGGGCAGCTGGAGGACTGCCTGCTTCTACAGATACACACCGACCCACGGGGGCTGCCCTCGTGGGTACACTGGCCGAGGGAGTGCAGAAGAGCAAGTGGCACTGACTCTTCCACGGCCCGGTCTATGCAGCCGGCAGAGAACACTGGCAGAAGAAAGCCTGGGACAGTGAGAGCCTTGGAAATCGAGAGAAAGGGGTGGGCGTTTGGCCCCACGGTTAAAGGTGCTGATTAAGCTATCTGTATCCCACACTGGAGCGTGGGTGACTCCAGGTTCCTAATGCAGACTCTGGGAGGCAACAGTGATTGGGTTCCCGCCACCACGCACAAGACCTGGATTGTAATGTTCTGAACTCCTGCCTTTATCTCTGGCCATTGTAGACATTCGGGGAGTGAATCAGTGGATGGGAGCCTGGTCTGTTTATCTCTCTGACTCTGGAGTAAACAAACACCAAGATGAGGGAGGAACCTGAACTAGCAAAACTTACCCAGAGAACATTCTACCGCGAATGAGAAAATCTGCAAGCCACAGGCAGCATGGTTGGTGGGGATTTGCAAATGCTCTCCTTGTATCTTCAAATATAGCACATTGGGTTGAATGTTTCAAATCCCACACTGAACTTGACTGACGGTAGAAGAGATGGAAAATTTCTGGGTTGGCTCAAGGTCATCAAGAGAGCCCCACTGTTAGAGTCGATGTTCCAGGGCACCGACAGCTCTTGAGTCTGTAACTGCTCTCGTTTCTCTAGCAAATGCATCAACCTAAAGCAAGTTCTTGGTGCCCAGCTCCAGGCCAGCTGGGGTGTGTGAGTCAGAGGGTGGGAGTGAGGGCTGCAGACAACTTCGAAGCCAGGTTCTGCACCACAGTGTTGCCTTGTACGGAAGGGACCCTGGGCAAGTTACAAACCCTCTTCACGCCTCACTTAGCACATTTGCATCTGCTAACAGCTGATAGTCTGTACTTACCTGGTTGTGAGGACCACAAGGTTCTACATAAAGCCCTGCAAGTCTCTGGCACACAGTGGCTGCTCTATACGTGTTTGTCATTCAGAAATAATTCATTAAAAGAGGGGGGGGAGGGGTGGATATTCACATTGAGACAGAAAGTTCTAGAGCATCAGGTTTTCACTGCTCTCCAGATACACAGATTGAGTTGTCGCGTGTGTGGTGCAGAGGCTCTGTGTTGCCAGCACACAGAACGGAAGGCAGGGTAACTGCCGGCCAGCAAGCCGCTATGCCGGGGGATCTACAGGAACTCCCACCTTTCCAGCCCCTGCTTCCTCCTCGCCAGACCCCATCGCTGGCCTCCGAGTGAGACATGACGGAGTTAGTTACTCACAACAACAGGGCGGACGACACTGGCTGCTGTTGTGTCCCTAGGCGTGGGCAGGCAGATCGTCTTCTGGTCCTCTGGGTCCCCTTCCTTCTCAGGGGCCTGCTTCCGTTGAGAGGGCTGGCCAGGGGTCAGCGGTGGCCTGTGGGAAGCAATGGAGGGCATGACCTCATCTGGGAGAGGCTGAGTATCCCAGGCCATGCCGAGCTCGTCTTGCCCTTGTCTTTCCCTATTCCTACTATGCTCGGTGGTGCACAGCGTGGAATGCAACCTTGTTCATCAACTGCTGTCCACCCAGGCAGACGCTGCCTTCCACGCGGGCCGAGTGCCATCCTTTATGGAGGAACTTCTGGCGGGCTGACCCAGAGGAGGGAACCTGTCGGGGAAGTGGGACTGGAGCTGTTGGGCTGGGGATAGAGCCCAGAGGCAAGGCGAGGCTGGCACACCCACAGCTGGTGGTTTTGACAGATTTTGCCACCTCCCTAGGGTGCTCTTGGGATGTGACTTGGGTGACTTCACGGTTCCGTGAGAAGCAGAGCTGGGAATGGGGGAGTTAGGTCTTCTGGAGAGAGAGTGAGCACACCAGCTGCACACTTGGCAGAGCCCAGGGCAAAGCGGACACGTGGGGCTCCTTGTCCAAAGGTTAGGAGTTTTAATATGGTGACCACGGAACAAGAAGCCAAGTGTGGGCCCATCCCAGTGTGGGGCTGCCTAAGGGTGGCCCGGTACTACAAAGTCCAGCAGCTGGCCCTGGGGCAAAGCCAAGAGCTCGTCTCGGGAAGTGTACATCGTACAGTGACTCCTCACCGTGGGATGTGGGCACAGGCAGGCTGGCCGGGGAGCTCCTCCCTCCCTGGGGGAGAACAGGGGTGGGAGAAGAGGACTGGGGTAGGGGTGGCAGACTCTGAGCTGTGGCCTCAGAAGAGACCCTGGCAGCCTCACGGATGGAAAGGCTGCACAGAGTGTGTGCTGATCCCAGCGTGGTCACACAGCACGCCGAAGGCGGCCTGCACGCCAGCGCTCGTGTGCTCGGGACGCACAGCCTCTCCTGACACTGCTGCCCCGGGAGCTCGGAGGATGCAGAGGGCGGTGGTTTTTCTAGATCGTCGCCCTCACGAGCAGCTCCTTTTGCCCAGGGCGAGTGTTCTTGCTTGAGTTATGTGGGCCAGAGCTGCCTCTGGGAGAAAACCCAGAGACCCAAGACACTCAAATCCTTTTTCAAAAATTTTTTAATTTATTTTTTAGTTGAAAGGCAGAGAGACAAAGACAGAAAGATACATGGAAGGGAGATCTTCCAGCCTCTGGTTCACTCTCCAAATGTCCGCAGCAACTGGGGCGGGGCCAGGCCACAGCCAGGAGCCAGGAACTCCATCCAGGTCTCCCACGTGGGTGGCAGGGGCCCAAGCCTGCTGCCTCCCAAGGTGAACATGAGCAGGAAGCTGGATCCAAAGAGGAGCCAGGACTTGAACACGATGCAGGCGGCCTGGTGGCTTCTGAACTGCTGCTCCAAATGCCCACGCGTGAAACTCTCACTGTTCCAAGCACAGAAGGACAGCCGGTGCTGCCCTGAGCCCTGGTCACCCCCAGCCTCCAGCTTTCAGTGCGCTGCGTGTCCCCTCTGAGCCCCGTGAGAAGAGAGCAGGGCCCATCCCTCATCTTTGGTCTGTGCCCCTCAGTACTGGGCCGTAGCCCGGGGAGGCGGGTGTCTTCAAACTAGGCCCTTAGTAGCCACAACACCCAGCCTAGCCTTCAACCCCATAGCTTCTGAAATTTGTTTTCCCACCGTTACCACTCGCTTCACATGAGACTCCCTCGACACACAGCCAGCATCCAGCTTCCTGGTCCACAGCGCCTGCCTCCCACCACAGAGGTACAGAGTGGTGGAGTGGGCCTGGGCGCGTGACCCTGTCCTGCCCAGAGGGGCCTGAGGGCAAGGAGGCTCGGTGCTTCTGGGAAAGGTTTTCCTTCTCCAAAGACAAGCAGGGGGAAGCGGCAATTCCTGCATCGGGATGTGGAGTGTAAGAAAAGCTGCGCGCTGAGGGTGACAGAGCAGAGAAGGGCAGAAAGCAGGGGTCTTTAATGCTGACACGGGCTCTCTGCCCTGCCTCTCCACCTCTTCCCAGGTGAGCTGGTAAATGCCCTAGTCGTGCACAATGCACTTGGCTTTGCATTTTGTCTTGAAATCATTGCTCCCAGGTAATAGCATTCGTGTAATTAACACACACACAGTAAATGAAGGCTCCTGTGTCAGGTACTAGCGGGGAATGAAAAAGAAACAGAAAATGTGTATTTTTTTCAGTAAGATTATAACCTGGTTGAGGGAAAAAAAATGAGACCTACAAATGAACTGCAAAACAAAAACTGCTGCCCAGTCCCTCGTAGGCACAAGCAACACACTATAGTGTGAGCCAACGGTAATGGTAAGAACCTCGGTGGGAGTTACTTGGGCTATCTGTTTTTATCAGGATGTTTTCACACTGTTAAGAGGGAACCAAAGGAAAATGAACTAGGAAACATGGCTTCCTTTTCTTCCATGAATCTGTTTGGAAGTTGATCTTCCTGTCTTTGAAAAATCACATGATGTAGTGCTATTTTGGAATGTGCTAGAACATAAAGTAGTTCTCAGAAACGCTTGCGTCTGATTTGGAAACTGCAAGCGACTTCCATATTGAAGGATTTCTTCCCGCTGGGTTAGGGGTGACCTTCATCTGACACAGGCACCTTCAGGTTTTTCTAAACTCTGTCTGTGGCTGAGCATTGAGCCAGTGTTAGCACAAATGCCAATTTCATAGTCAAAAATAATACTTTGGCAGTTTTCAGCTTCCTGGAGGCCACTGTGGAGACGGTAACAGGGTGTGCATGCCCACTTATGCTACAGGGCAGTAATTATGGTGGCAGCTTTGACTCAAGCATTCAAAGTTTGGGGAAATAAGCTTCATTTGAAAGGTAAACTGGTTGGTTGGCCTCCACAGCCTCTTCCCAGAAGCACCATGGTGTCGCTCCACAGCCTCAGTTCCCCTGGAGCTGTGGCACAGGGGCCAGAAACTGGGGGACAGGCCAACCCCAAAGGGCATACGGACTTGACCAGATGGCTGCCTGGGTGAGGAGGAAGTAAATACAGGGTCTTTACCAGGCCGGCACATATCCCCGGATGTAAGGGTACAACACAGGAGCTGCAGGGACTCCAGAACCTCCCACAGGTCCCTTCCACCTGCTGCCTCCAGGCCAAACCCCTCACGCCAGCTCTCCATCGACCCCATCTTTAGTTCCATTTCCCCTCCCCGCTCACGTCATTCCTGCTTCCCTGCTGTGTTTATGGGATGCCTCCTTCCACCCATTTTCCTTCTCTGTCTCCACTCTACCCATCTTCATGGCCTAAGTTCAGGCTCCAGCACTCCCCGAGACTGTCCCGGCTCCCAGGGCACTCTCTCTTCTTAGAATAACAGTAATGCGGCCGGCGCCGCGGCTCACTAGGCTAATCCTCCGCCTTGCGGCGCCGGCACACCAGGTTCTAGTCCCGGTTGGGGCGCTGGATTCTGTCCCGGTTGCTCCTCTTCCAGGCCAGCTCTCTGCTGTGGCCAGGGAGTGCAGTGGAGGATGGCCCAGGTGCTTGGGCCCTGCACCCCATGGGAGACCAGGAAAAGCACCTGGCTCCTGGCTCCTGCCATCGGATCAGCGCGGTGCGCCGCGGCGGCCATTGGAGGGTGAACCAACGGCAAAGGAAGACCTTTCTCTCTGTCTCTCTCTCTCACTGTCCACTCTGCCTGTCAAAAAATAAAAAAAAAATAAATAAATAAATAAAAGAATAACAGTAATGCCCAAGTACTGGGCATGCAGGGCATGCTGGGTAATTGACACATGTGATCGGTAATCCTTGCAACACCCTTTGTGGGCAGGTAGTTTGAGGACATTGAAGTCCTAAGAAGTGACTTTCAAGAAACCACACAAGTTGGGGCTGGCATTGAGCTGCCCGGCTGCTTCACTTCTAATCCAGCTCCCTGCTAATGCACCTGGGTAAGCAGAGAAAGATGGCCCAAGTACTCGGGCTCCTGTCATCCACATGGGAGATCAGGAAGAAGCTCCTGGCTTTGGTCTGGCCCACTCCTGGCCATTGCAGGGAGTGAACCAGAGGATGGAAGCTCTCCTTATCTCTGTAACTCTGACTTTCAAATCAATAAAAATGAATTAAAAAAAAAATACAAGTTAAAAGTGGCTGAGCCCAGATCCCTGTCAGTCTTTCTGGCAGTAACTGTCCCCACTCTTCTACTCTGCCCAATCATACAGGTGCCAGTGCTGCATTCTTAGACAGTGATGCCTGCTGGGAAGAGCAGAAACAGAATCTGAGCCTCCCGGGGTTAAATGCTCCCAAGTCGGGCAGTGCAGAGGTAGAGGTGTGTTTTGGAGATAAAGAAAGGCCACTGTGATGGATGGGGTTTTTCTACTTTGCATACTTTGTCTCCAACCCTCCTCATCCTGGGACCTGGCATACCCCTGTGAAAAGGGCATTCCGTAATGCAACGCAAAGAATTTGTTAATTAGAGCAAATAAAATAAATAGAGTTAATTAGAGCAAATAATTTGTTAATTAGCAAATAATGCTCAGGTTGTCTTGCACATGTTTCACCTCTGGGAGCTAAAGGCCCCAACCCATTCAGGGTGGAAACGGAAATGAAAGGCTGACAGCGTTGACCGAAGGTTGGGGAGATGCTGTAGGACCCAAGGACTTGGGGACAGAGGGTTAATGAGAAGGGAATCCACAGAGGGTAATGACTCGGTTTCCCTTGATAGAGAGGTAGAGCCGTGGGGGAGCATTGGGGGCCACACTCAGAGCTCTGCCCAGCCTCAGTGGTCCATCGAGGAGCCGGGAGACTCCGAACAGGTAGGAGAGCAGCTCCCGAGTCCTGTCCTGCTACAGCCTCAGCGTGGATGCTCTACTTGAAAAAGGGCCGGTTGTTAGTTTTAACTATTTCGCATATCCTTCTAGGTGTCAGGAAAAAATGTTTTAGACTTGAAAATGAGTCAGAGATTACTGGGCATCCTGCGAGTGGACCCTGCCCACTGTCCCGTAGGCCCACAAGGGAGTCTCTCAACTAATGGGGGATCCGCCTTTGACTGTCGATTCTGAAGGACAACTCTGCAGGCCTAGAAGTTAAGTGCCACATGCAAATGATTTACCCGTAAATGATTGCTCATTTATAGATGCAAATGATTCTAATCAATAGGAATCAACAGGAATCAAGTAAATTATTTCTGCTCTGTTGAAAAAATTGTCCCAACATCACCCTGTGTAATATCATAGGATGGTGAATTGTTTTGCAAATAATAAGGAAGTTCATTTCATATTTTTGATTTTGTATATACATACAAGAGGACTTCAAAAAGAGCATGGAAATGCATATTATGAAAAAAACTATGCTTGTATTTCAAAATGGTTTCCACCAAAATAAACTTAATTCTTAATTCATTTTCCATGAACTTTCTGAAGCCCCTTCTTATAAACCTGTTATTTAGATTTTCCACTGAATTGGTCTTAACATCTACTTTTTAAAGATATTTTTATTTATTCAAAAGGCAGAGGTACAGAGAGAGAGGGAGACAGACAGACAGACACAAACACACACACACACATACAGACACACACACAAATCTTCCATCTACTAGTTCACTCCCTAAATGTTTGAAACAGTCTGTGCCAGGCTGAAGCCAGGAGCCCAAAGGTTCTTCCAGGTCTCCCATGTGGGTGACAGGGGCCCAAGCACTTGTGCCATCTTCTGCTGCTTTCCCAGGTGCATTAGCAGGGAGCTGGATCAAAAGTGGAGCAGCCTAGGCCGGCACACCATGGCTCACTTGGCTAATCCTCCGCCTGGGGCGCCGGCTCTGCGGGTTCTAGTCCCAGTTGGGGTGCCAGGTACTAGTCCCAGTTGCTCCTCTTCCAGTCCAGCTCTCTGCTGTGGCCTGGGAGGGCAGTGAAGGATGGCCCAAGTGCCTGGGTCCTTGCACCCGCATGGGAGACCAGGAGGAAGCACCTGGCTCCTGGCTTCGGATTGGCACGGCATCGGCCATAGTGGCCATTAAGGGAGTGAACCAACAGAAGGAAGACCTTTCTCTCTGTTTCTCTCTCACTGTCGATAACTCTCTCTCTGTCTCTCTCTCTCACTAACTCTGCCTGGCAGAAAAAAAAAAAAAGTGGAGCAGCCGGGACTCAAACTGGCACCCATATGGGATGGCAGTGTTGCAGGCAGCAGCTTAACCCTACATCACAGCGCTGGCCCCAGTCTTAACATCTGACCAGTCCTCTCATTTAATGAGTTAACGACATCTCTGCCCCATGGTTCACTTTATATTTGTAGACAGCATGCGTGGCTAGCTGAGGATGTTTAAATTCTACCTCACCTTCTGCCTGCCACTGATGGCCCAGTCCTGAGCTCCACAAATGGGGGCATGAGTGGCAGGGCCCGCTTTCTGTCGTCATACGTCACTATCTTACAGGAATAACCCAGAAAATCTTAAACCCAGAGTGCCTTTCTCAGCACATTTTTAGCCCTCTTTCCCCTTCTCAATCTGTTGGTGGTAAAGAACCATATTTTTATTTGCAATGCACTACAGAATATTTTTGCCAAATGCAATAAAAGAGAATTACCAGGAAAATAACCATGTATGCAGATATGGTGGCAGTGTCCACTCGTTTAAAAACACTGCCCAACACTGCTGCTGGTTTTAGATTTATCTCATGGGGGCGCTGCTTACAGACAGCCTGAAGGCTGGCACCTGTGGTGCTGGCAGTCTGCAGTCAGTGTTCCGAGGAGCACTGCTTTATCCAAAGGGTGGAAAAGACTCCTAGGGCCAACTGGTGCTGCAGAATCCCACCCGAGCAAGGCAGCCCAGGGGCACGGCTCCTGGCTGAGGTTGGGCGGCTTTCAGTGAGTAGCCCAGAACAGGAGCGGAACAGGCGCGCTGAGCCTCCAAACCTTTGAATCAGTGCTTTGTTCTCAGCCAAGGGCCCTGCCAGGCCGACACGTCTGCCAGGAGGGTCCCCCAGGCACGTTCTCGCCCTCCCAACTTCCCTCTTCCAAATTCAGTTTCTTGTCTTCTGTTCATTTCGCTCCCTACGTTAAGCAGAGTGCAGGGCTGGCTCCTGTAAGAGTCCAAGATAGCAGTGGCTTACAGGGTGGGAGTCTCTGTGTAACAGAGCACTAACAGCCGTGGCTAGCACACGCACTCACAGGGTTGGGAATCCCGGCTGTCACCTTCTGGCCTTGCAGCCCTAGGCACACGGCTCCCCTTCTGTGAGGCAGGGGCCACTCCAGCTCTACGGTCCTGCAGTGGGAGTGGGGAGCAGAGCAGCCCACGTTCCTCCCTTCCCGGCCCGTGACCCACAGGCTGCACTATCACCTCTGCTCACCTCCCATTGGCCAAAGCCTGGTCACGTGGTTACACTGATACACGGGAGCTGGGAAATGTGCTCTTTACCCCTGCCCTCCATTGCCTGGTTAAAATTCAGGGATCTGTTACCAAAGCAAGACAAGAGATGGACACTGGGTACCAACTGGCAACCTCTGCCAGCCTCTGCTTACAGTTCCCGAGTCTGGGCCTCCGCCCCCGTCAGTAGCTTCCCCACGCCCGCCCCAAGCCAGGCTGAAGAGTCTGTCCCTGCATCTTATTCCCTGCAACACCCAGGCCAGATGTGCGTGGAGGTGTCTACCGCCCCTCTCACACACGCTCCACAGGGGCACACTGTGCTCTGCATTGTTTTTAAATTTATTTTTATTTATTTATCAGGCAGAGCAACAGAGAAAAAGGGAAAGAGAGGCAGAGTGAGTGAGTCCTGGCTTGACTCTCAGTTCCGATTTCCGACTGACGCACAGCCTCAGGAGCAGCAGGTGATGGCTCAAATTCTCGGGTTTCTGACACCACCTGGGAGACTGGGATTGGATTCTGGACTCCTGACTTCAGCCCGGCCCAGCTGTTAGAGGCCTTTGTGCCAGCAAATCAGAGGATGGAAGCCCTCTGTCTGTCTCTCTGCCTTCCAGGTAAGTAAAAATAGATTTAAAAAAAATAAAGCTTTATTTATTTATTTGAAAGGTAGAGATACAGAGAACAGAGGAGGGAGAGAAGAGAGAAAGAGAGAGAGAGAGAAAGAGAGAGAGAGAGTCTTCCATCTGCTGGTTCACTTCCCAGATGGCCACAACAACGGAGCTTCACTGATCCCAAGCCAGGTCTCCCACATGGGTGCAGGGGCCCAAGGACTTGGGCCATCTTCTACTGCTTTCTCAGGCCATAGCAGAGAGCTGGATCAGAAGTGGAGCAACTGGGACTTGAACCAGCGCCCATTTTAAAAGGCAACACAGTATACCCTCAGGAGTGGTGGGGAGACCCTGTTCCAGCAGCTCGCTTGGGTTCCACCAGTGTGGGAATAATAGACGCTGTTCTTGTCCCACCTGAACCTGCTGTGTCACTTTCCCTTTGCTATCCAGGAGGGATGGCACCAACCCTCTCATGCCACTGTGTTTTCAATCCCAGGAAATTAAAGGGTGATGGCGATGATGATAATGGTAACAACAACTAAAATCGATTGGGAGTTAACCAATCACCGGGTGCTTGTCTGAGTGCTTTACCTGGTCTACTTCACGTACCCCTTCCCAGAAGTCCTCAGGGCTGAGTAGTTTTGTTGCTGTGTTCAATTTACAGGTAAGAAAATCCAAACTTAGAGGGCTAACTGACTTGCTGAAGATAACACAAGCAGACTTCAGAAAGTTCGTGAAGAATGGAAAAGAGTTAATTTGGTGCCAAAAAACTTTGAAATCCCTGCATAGTTTTTTCTTACAATGAAACTTTCTGAAGACCTCTCATACACATGGATTTCAAATTTTTCTGTACCAAAATAAACTTATCTCTTAATTCGATTTTGTCACAGACCTTTTGGAGGTCCCTCACACACAATCAAGCCTCTAGTTTAGATTCTAAAATTAAAAAAATTTATTTTGTTTCATTTCTCAATAGTTATTGGAAATTTTTCTAATTATCAATTTCTGCTGCAAATAAAGCATGCAGAAAAAAAAATAGGAACCACCTACCATATCCATTTTCACAAAAACAGCCACTGCACATACATTGCTATTTTTCCTTATTTGCTGACTGTCAGTCTCTCTCTCTCTTTATCTCTGGTTTTGCTTTATTATCTGCCCATGGAAAAGGCCGCTCGCGCCCTGTGGTGCCTCCCTCACTTCAGATAGAGCTCCACCAAAAAAACCTCCAGCCTCGGGTGACCTTCAAAAACCACTCAGGTTGGAAAAGAGTCTGCCGGATGCAGGCCTGGCTGTGAAATCTCCACCCAGACGACAGGGACGCTTGGACGTTTTCAAAGATGCCATCTGCGCTCTGTGAGCTGTAACTCAAATCCTCCCCGGTGACTGCAGCTTGAACCCCAGGGCTGCGAGGGAGACGGGCCCTGCAGCTTCGGTCTCCGTCTCAAGGCCTCAGTTTTCAACAAGAAATTCCCTCGGAGGAGATCCGAGGCTTTTTCAAGGGGGGGCGCCAAGAAACTGAATCACATGATGACATCCGATAATTTTTAAAAAATGAAACACACACAGAACAATAAATTTCTAGGGCCCGTGCGTCACCATGCAGTAGCTTTCCACGGCTCGGCGTGGTGTCAGGACCTGCTGCAGCCTCGGAGTCTGAAAGACGAAATTGTTAGGCAGGGAGGATTAGCCGGCGGAACCTGGAAATGTGCCCTCACACGTGAGGGCAGCGTTAGGTGGCTCTGTCCCGTGACTGTCCTCATCTGGGTTTGCCCAGACGTTTAAGGGGCAAGAAATATTCCCAGGATGCCAAAGAGAACGCGGTGAGCATTGGCAGGGTCTCTTTGAAAGAATCAATGACCCATTACTTAACACTCGCTCTTCTCTCTGCGGAGCGTGTGTTGACATTTATCGATTCCCAGCGAAAGGCACCTTGCTGCGTTAGCCGTATCTGGAGCGCCTTGGTGGCTTGCCCTCAGCACTCGGTGGCGCATCCGTGGGAGCCTTTCTTACTCTCAGGTCACCCTCGTGGCCAAGCCAAGGACCCAGCACACGGTGGCCGCTCCGCAGCTGCTTTTCGTGTTGTTGCACTGACTGCAGGGCAGCATCTCTGAGCCCTGATCCTCCATGGAGCTTCCAGACTGGCCTCGGGGTGCCCGCCCTTCACCCGCCAGCCCACAGCCTGCAACTCAGAGAGGTAAAGCGATTTACCAGAGGCCCCTCAGCGAGCAAGTGGCGGAGGCAGGGCTGGAAGGGAGGCGTGCTGGCCCTGGCATGACACTGCTGTCCCTCTGCCAGGGCGACGGGACTGTGGGAAAGCCTGTGGCCAGCAGGGAGCGGCCGTGTCCGTGTGGCCTCCTCCCCCCCATCAGTGACTCCCCCAGTGCAGCCCAGATGGGGCTCCGGGGTGTGCGCAGCCCGGGGCGCCTTGGGTTTTCTGCTGAGATCCTTTCATTGCTTTCGCCCTGCCCCCCTCACCTCTCCACCGAAATCACAACCGACCCCAGGAATAAAATACGAGAACGCGACCAACAGAAAGCAAAGGTTAGCAACTGAACGCCAGCCCTCCCGAAGCCAGGAAATTCCAGAGCCGGGGTTCTCATGGCCGGAGGCCTGCAAGTTACATATTTTGCAGTCTGGCGCATGGGTTGAGCTTTCAGTGTGAGGCTTAAGACAGGGCCTGCCTGTGCCACGAGGGTGCCTCTGGGCTCTCAGCCCCAGATTGGGTTGCACATCGGCTGTCCTGTGGATTAGCTGTGAGATTTGCAAATGTATAGTTTACAATGTGGTAAGAGCTCGGGGCCTCGGTCTG
The DNA here is from genome assembly GCF_051225735.1 of Oryctolagus cuniculus. Classification (NCBI taxonomy): domain Eukaryota; kingdom Metazoa; phylum Chordata; class Mammalia; order Lagomorpha; family Leporidae; genus Oryctolagus; species Oryctolagus cuniculus. The sequence continues at coordinate 162,741,409 of NC_142868.1, read as the reverse complement.
AGAGCGCTCACTGTGGCGCCCGGCGCCCGTGCTGGGAGCCCTGCTGCTCAGCCCTGCAGCCAAGGCCCAGGCTCCTGCTCTAAGACCTGGCCTAACGTTTACAGTGATTTTCCGGAGTCAACTGGAGGTGCTTCCCTGGGGAGCACCCAGAATGCCTCAGGGCTCCAGACAAGCTGGGATGCCCACAGTGTTCAGTTGGAAGACTGGTCTCTGGTGGAAGGGGTTTCTTAACCAGCTGTGAGCTAAATACATATGGGGGCCTGGTGGTCTCCCCCCAGCCTCATCGCTAAGTTCTCAGGGGGTGGAGTGAGCAAAACACCCGGTCCCAATGTCTCAAGCCAAGCACCTAGCGCCCAATGCAGGGCCTGGAGAGTTCTCCAGCCCATGGCAAGGACTTGTCCCTGCAGGCCCTCGCTCCAGGCTGCAGAATGGCCCTGTGCTGGACGCCTGAGGACCCTGGGACTTGCCCTGCTGGTTCCCCAGCTGTCCCTGGCTTCTGGGAGCAGGCCCTGGTCCCCCGCATATCACTCCTTGAGTCTCAACAGTCTGTGTGTCAGTAGTGCAAGCCGAAATCATCAAACTGGCCGTTGGACTTGGGACCTTTTCCATGTCTCTCTTCGGCACCCTTCTTTCCTATTAAGCCTCCTCCCTGCTTTTTTGTGACCTTCTGGTGCCCTGCAGGTGCCCGGTACCTGTGTGGCCAGGTACCACATTCCTGCTGTGTAGGTATCTCCCTCCCCTCCTCTCCACCTCCTCCCCAGGCCTCTTGCCGAGCCTCCTCCTAGGTCGCTGTCACCCACAAAAGATTCCATAACAGCAATGACTAATAACGGACACTGGTATGGCCTCTAGCTGAAGACCGTCTGTAACAAGCAGAATGTTCTCTCTGAACTCCCCCACCAGCCCGAGACACGATTCTCCCAGTGCCAGCGACAGAGGAATTGAATACCTCTCTAAGATGGCAAGTGACCTGCCCCAGATCACCAGCCAAGAAGTGTCAGGACTTTAATCCACACCCTCCGGGGCCCTTTCCTCGTCCAGCTACTGCCTTCTCACCACTGTCCTGCCAGGAGCTCGCGGCTGCTCAAGGCCTATCTGCGAGTTATCCCAGTAGGGTTTATGTTTAGGATGAAGAGTCGGCCAGCATCAGTGAGGCCGGAGGATCAGCCCAGAGGGCCTTTACACCTCCCCTCCAGTGACCCCAGAGCACACGGCTCCCACGTGAGCTCTCCTCCCCCTGAGAGCTTCCCGGGCTCCTCTCTGCCAGCTCCTGGAAGGCCGCGCCGGAGAACACAGGCAGTGCAACCGGCGCCATTCCCAGTGTGGGCGGACCCTGCCAGCCCAGAGGAACTGCCCCTGCTCCTGCCCCTGCTCCCCTTCCTCCTCTCTCCCTTTCTGGAGGTGAGACAGAAAGGCCTCCCTCAGAGCCCTGGCTGTGATTGCAAAGCAGGTGCTGCCGGCCAGGAGGCCCAGTCTTCACCACATGCCTCTGGAAAGTCCCCGTTCCTCCTTCCTCGCTGCCTTCCTTCTCCCCTCCTGTATTACGCATTTTGCATCCGACAGTAAATGACTGCACGGATGCAGCTGTGCCCCTTCCGTTCCTGGGGCCGGGTCACGCAGGCAACTCATTCTTGCAGACGGGGTCTTAGGAGCTTAAAAGGTTACCTTGTGCTGGAGCAAGGCTCCATTTTTAAAAAGTGGGTGACTAACGTGAAACCTGAGGCCCTGGGGCTCTTGGTCAAAAAAGACGACTTAGCACAAGTCATTTTGGTTTCCAAGCATTCACGTGAGCACTGAGGCAGGTTGCTTTCACACGACTGGACTAGATGGTAGCCCGTTCGGCGTAAGGGGAGAGGGGCTGGAAGAGCCCCCGTACCTTGACTATCCTTCACAAAGTCTGACTCGGTGCCTGCAACTCCACATGAGAAGTGCGTTACTCTGTAGTCGTAGAACCTTGTAGATAAGCATTGTCGACAACTCAATATATATAGTTGATACGACACTAAATATTCTGATCCAGCCCTCTGTGATGGGGTTGAGTAAAGATAGCATCATTATGCCAATCAAATTAAAGAAAAGAATCCATCCAAGATGAGATTCATATGCTTCTTATTTTCTGAAACTGGAGGTCCCTTGCTGGCTCAATTCCCCCTCCCCCTGTTTCCTTCAATACACCCCACCCCCTGTTGTCCTCTACATTAGGATGAACCTTAGCAACACCTCCCACTCTTCAGGTCGCCAGCAGGACAAAGTCCACAGATTCGAGGAAGGGAGGGCAGATGAAGAACAAATGGTGCTGAAAACAGCAAGAGTGGGCAACAGAAGAAGCAAGCAAGAGGGAGGAAGGAGGAGAGGAGGCACCGTGGCAGGTGTCTGGCACAGTGGTTAGACCCGGCTCAGGTTGCTCGCATCCCATGTCCGAGTGCCTGGGTTCCAGTCCCAGCCCCGGTCGCTAGTCCAGCTTCCTGCTAACATGCAGCCTGGGAGACAGCAGTGATGGCTCAGTGATGGTTCGAGTACTTGGGTCCCTGCCACCCAAGTGGGAGACCTGGATGGAGTTCTTGGCTCCTGGTTCCATGCTGGCCCAGCCCTGCCTATTGTGAACATTTACAATTCTACCCTTTCTTCTAACCCCAATTCACCTGACACCCAAGTTAAAACAGAACTAACCCAGGACACACGGAGAATCAGCAACTGCAAAATAAGCTTAGACCTGGTGAGAGATGACGAGAAGGTGCTCTGAGGGGGCAGTGAAGGGGACCCCATCACACGGTACTGTCCATTAGGCACGCCACTCAGAACAGGCTTCCTTCAGAAAAGATTAGGATCCAAATCGTACAAATGCATCTGTTTGGTCAGAGCCTGCAGTTAGGACAGTTCTGCTGCAATGAGCAAAGTCCTCGTGTGGCCGCGCTGGCCTTGCCTAGCGCCGCCCTGGAAAGCACTGCCTGTCTCAGGCCTGCAGGGCTGGCTCTACACCATCCCCCTGTTGATGCAGCCTTAACTCAGCTAGGAGGGCACCTCTGACTCATTAGGGGAGAATTAAAAAAAATCACACTCCACATGAAAAACAAAGAACTGAGAAATACACAGAATAAAAGCAAAGCAAAAGAGGAATCATGTTTAAGTGTGTGATGCTAACCCTTTTCTACGTCAACTGCTATGTTTGGTAATCATCAAATTATTGCCAAATTATTTGTTAAGGCATTTAAAACAATCAGGAGAATTTAATATATTAGCATTGTCAAGACTTCCAGTGCTTAAGTATGCAAGAAATGTTTACTTGTTACAGAGAATCTAACCAACTGACATTTTCGAGTTATTATTCAGTCATGCGTGAATATTTTTAAAAGTTAATTGTGGGGTTGGTGCTAAGGCATAGTGGGTAAAGCCGCCGCCTGCAGTGCCAGCATCCCATATGAGTGCCGGTTCAAGTCCCAGCTGCTCCACTTCTGATCCAGATCTCTGCTGTGGCCTGGGAAAGCAGTAGAAGATGGCCCAAGTCCTTGGGCCCCTGCACCTGCGTGGGAGACCTGCGTGGGAGACCTGGAAGAAGCTCCTGGCTCTTGATGGGCTCAGCTCTGGCTGTTGCAGCCATCTGGAGAGTGAAACAGCATGTGGACAACCTCTCTCTCTCTCTCTCTCTCTCTGCCTTCCAAATAAATAAATCTTAAAAAAAAAGAAAATGCTCTTTTTTAAAGTTAATTGCTTACAAGCTAGTAAATTGGACATCAAACTAAGCAGGAGTGGTTGTGAACACCTCTTTCCACCTCCTGAAGCCCCCTTGGGTGCAGCAAGCCCTGACTTCTCCTGGGAGGGTTCCTACCTCTAGGACTGGTCACCCCTCATCTCCCTCCACCACACAGATCCTGCATCGCTCTCTTGCTTTTCCCTGTTAGTTTTCCATCAGAGGAGCAGGGAGCTGGCACTCGCCTTTCATACACTGCTCAGAGCAATCTCAAATTATCTTCACATTTCCAATCCATTGCATTTAACAGAATGCAGTGGGACTTTTCATCCCATGACAGCAGCAGGCCAGGTTCTGCGAAGAACTGGATTAGGCACAGCTCTCGTGGAGCACCATCCCGAGGACGGGACACAGAGGGAGGGGCTTTCCACAGCCGGAGAAAGAAGGCTGCGATGCACTCGCCTGGAACAGATTTTGGATGGTGCCGGCCGGCGGGGTTCCCAGAGGAGACCCTGGAGGAGGTGGTTCTGCCTGGCCCCAGTACAAAGAGGACGACATGGCGAGTTCCGGGAGGAGATGGGACATGGCTCCAGCCTCTCCCTCCTTAGCACTGTAGCCCCCAGCCCTTCACACAGGGACAGACAAGCACCAGGAATGAGGAAAGCCGGAGAAGGGAGACAAAGGTCTGGTGAGCCCGGGTTGCGGAGTGAAACAAAGGGCGAGGCTGATTTTGATCAGAGTCCTCAGGATGGTGGCTGCTTTCAGCCCTAAAGGGGACAACCAGGATTTCAGCCAAAAGCCACTTGGAACCAAGGCTCACGGAGCAGAAAGGACGGCATGGCTAAGAGAGGACAGCAGAGAAGTAGCGAGGAGCACGGGGAAGAGAAAGCTGCTGAGCCACGGCGGAGACGCTGGCGACTCAAAGAGCAGCAGACAGACCCAGGAGAGCTGTGGCAGGAAGCCCCGCCTGGGCAGGAAGAGGGAGACCGAGGGAGAAGAAGCCCATGGGCCATCGGGCGACAGGGAAGCAGAGATGACAGAGACACTATAGGACGGGCAGGACTCAAGTGAGATAAGCTGAGGGGAGGGGAAGCATGGAATAACCTGCATCTCACCAGTGAAAGCGGCAAGGTCGGATTTTCCAAGAGTTAATGTTTCTGCAGCAGAAAAGGCTGTCCCTTTATTTGTACAGGCTGGCGTTATGCACTGAAAATACAACACTGAACACATCCCTGGCGGGTCAGGCTGCGACTGCGAAGGGCCAGTTTGACTCGGAAGCAGTGAGCATGTTAAATTGCAGCTGGCTGAAGTATTTCAAAGCCAGCTGATTTCCTTACAAATGGAATTAGTGGCTACTCACCACGGAGGGACTGGCTGATGCGGGAGGGACGGGCTGACGGCACTGAGCGCCACACACCTGCTAGGCACTGCTGTAAGCACTTGGCACACGGTGTGTGCCCCTTCCTCCTCCTCACAAGCTGACTTCTGGGGGCACTGTATTTTCCACCGCACTTGCGGGACCTCAGGCACAGAGTGGTGACCCCAGCACACAGCCGAAGATGCGGTGAGGGGGCGGTGCCAGCGGCAGGCAGCAGCGAATGGCGCAGAGGCTGCAGCCTTAAACCACGAGGTGCTCAGCACGAGGACAGGACAAACACTCAACGCTAGTGGCCGTGCCGCTTCTCGGATACCAGAGACTTCCGGTTTTTCTCTGCCTTTTCATGGATTTGTCCCTCCAAGTAGACCAAGAGCGTCCTAAGTCAGGGACTGTCTTGTGGGTCTCTTGCCTCCAGCTTGGTGTCCTCATGGTCCTACTGGTGAAAATGTAGCTGCCCGGTCTTCCACTGTCTGGCGCCATCCTCTTTGTGAATGAACACAGGCCCGGGGCATTTACAATATGTGCTCAACAGCTTCTGCAAACACTTGATTGGGGATTTTCTAAATGCTCTACCAGCAGAGTGAGTCACGACGCCCCAAACTGTAAGGAAACATTTCATGCTGTCTTAAGGAGGTCGATGTTTATCCTAGACGTTCTGTTGATTTTCCTTTCATATTTCTATTGTCATTCCATTGAGGTGATGAAAATATACGTTGTCTGTCAAAATACTCTCCCGGGGCTGTGTCTGACAGTCCTAAACGTTATTTTTTGCTTTAAAGAAAAAGGGACTCGAGAATGCCCCTTAGATTTGCTGTTGGAATAACATGGTGATGATACAACGCTGAAAATATGGGAGAGAGAGAGGGAAAGGGAGAGGGCGAGAGAGAACACAGAGACATGCTGAGCCTCCCCTGACGTACACCTGGGAGCACAGACTGTCTCTACCAGGGACTGAAATGGCTGAGATGCTGACAGCGTGTTGATGACTTTGCGACGAGATTCCATTTGTCACCCTTTCCCAAGTCCTGAAATGGATAAAGGACAACCAACTGTCCCAGCTTCAGTGACACCTTCCCAGCCGATGAGAAATTCTGCCTCTAGCAGGACGCTAGCTTGGAGAGCGCGGAGCGCCTTGTGCCCCTGGGCTCGTTGGAACAGAACTCAGTCTGGGCACTGCACAGTCTCAGAGGAAAAACGATTCCCTGCGGGCGGCTCAGGCAGCAGTGGTGAATGGAAGTCGCAGCTGACTTCGGGGAAGTCCAGCATGAGGAAGGCCCCCATTCTGTGCAAACTGATCAAATACAGATGTTTCCAGGGGGCTGACCTGACTGACCGAGCCTTCTACTGGCGAGTGAATGGCAGACAGCCGGTCAGCAGTGGGGTGAAGGCAGGTTTTAGCGGGAGCATGTAAATGTGTATACAGTAGACCGAATGTGGATGACAATGCACAAACATCTGTTTTATTAATAAATACCTCTCCTGCTTCCAAAAAGTTTCATGCCAGGGAGATGTAGTGAAAAATACAGTTTCAGGCTTTGCTAGGTGTCTCAAGTGCACATCAACTCTGAAAGAGATGAAGGGCAAAAAAAAAAAATATTAAAAATGGGTTCAACCTTCCGTCTTCCTGAAATATCAGATTTCATATAAAACTCATCAGCTAAGCTAAGTATTAGGCTTGATCAATGGCAGGAAACTAGGGGATCAAATGCTTATAAATCAGAAACAGATACCCCCTCTTGAGTAGAAAATAGATCACAAAACTGAAAACAAGGAAATCATGTGATGATTTTTTAATGCATGTGCAAGGGGGAAATTAGCTTTCGGGGGCGGTGCTGCACCTTAAACAGGGACAAGGAGCAAGATTCTTCAGCACCTTAATCAACTTCGCCTTTAACTTATGCAAAAGACACGAGAAAGATAAAACGATTTGGTAAAAAATGGATGCTAAGGAGTCATCTGTGGGTGGGTAAAACTTAGCAAAAAGGCAAAGCGACCACATTCAGGTCTTGCCAATTACATTTTGCTCTATGTTTTCATGCATGTTCCCTCTTTTTAGAATTGCTGTCTCAGTCCCAGGCCTGAAACATTCTTCCTTTTAAGAAAGTATTATCCCACAATGTCATTCCTTTACTTCTTGGTATTTTTTTTCTCTTACTCATTTTCATTTTGTAAATATGTTCTTGAGATAAAAACATGGATGGAAAAAATGCACAATTCGTAAATTCACAAATCCGTACGCTCAATGACTTTTCACAAGGTGCAAGCCATGCCCAGAAACTTCCGCCAGCCTCTCCTCCCAGGGTTACCCCATCCCGACTCACAGCATACGCCTCAGAGGTGTCTGCCCGTGAAATAAATATATATACCCCATCCTGTTATAGAAATAAATTCATAAAGTATGTGTTCTTGCCTCTGCCTTCCTTTGCTCCGTATTACGCTCGTACAACTCATCCATGGTGGTTAGTTGCGTGCTTATTAATATTTAAATGGTATTATTTTTAATAATACCGATGTATGCATTTCAGCAATGCAGTCTCTTGGCAGAACAGAAATGTCCCTATTTATTTCCGCACATTGGCCGGTGTCGACATTTGGAGGACAGTTCACGAAAGTGACCAGTCACAAGCAGAACTCACACAGACCCCCCCTGAGTTGATAGAACTCTCAGAATGACACGTGAACAATGGAACGTGCATTATCACAGACACCTTCGGGAGCTGTATATTTGGTTTCCATTTATTTTTCTTAAAAAGACACAGACAGGGTTTTTGGTTGTTTTGTGTGTGTGTGTGTGTGTGTGTTTTTTTTAACCACGTTAAACAAGAACCCAGAGAGTACAGTCCTGCTCTCCGAATGGAAACTGTTTGCTTCTGTAAAAACAGAGAGCCAAATTCAATTAGAAAATCCTGGTGTTCAGCAGGACCGAGTTTCCTTTCCTTCCTCCATTCCCGTTCCACCCTCTATCACCTAGAGTAATTAAGACCAGGGAGGGATCATCTTCACTGGATTAACCTGAACTAAATTGTGCTCATTCAACATGTGCCCTTTTGATTAGTCCGAGCAGGGCCTGCTGTCTCGGATACACCCACCTTGTAATGCTACACACTTAATTAATTTCAGATGAATAGCGAGGGGGATAAGCTAAATTCTCCGATTAATAAACCCTAAGTCCTTGTGTGTGTCAGAGTAGCTCAAGATTTTCATTCTCCTTTCATTTCTTTCCCCTGCAAAGGCTAAATGGAGATTGAAAAGGAAACAAACCAGCCCCCAACACACACACACACACACACACACACACACACACACACAGAGCTGCAATTGTGCGAGGTGGGCCAGAGGGACCCCCCAGCAGCTTCATTGTTGTAAAGGGAAGACCTGAAAAATGGTTGGGAAGGAGTACTTTTCTGCCAAAGATAATTTTTAATGTCCTTATCCACCTGGATCTCGATACTAAATTTTTATTGGCACATATTTCCTGTTCTGTGTACAGATTGTTGGTTTTGAAAGTTCAATATTAACGGCACTGATTTTGTATTTTTTTAAAATGCATTTCTCCAAAGTGAAATATTATTAATGGTCTGAGACCTTTTCTGAGAAATGGTCTGAAGTTATTTGTTTAATCGTCAATTTTAACAACGCTCAGAAATATAACAAAACCTTGCCCTCATGGGCTTCTCTGACGGCAAAGAAAATTATTTCCTTATAATAAAACAGATCCCAAGGATGTTTATATGCTATAATTTATCTCATATTTAAAGATGGCTAGAAAATTATAGAAGATAGATTTACGGTCTCTCTTTCAACCCAGAAAATTTATATGTCTAGTTATTAGTGACTTAAAAACTACCACCCATCTGCATAATTGTATATAAAGAGTTTCCCCAGTAGCTTTTCTGGCCTATGATTCAACTTAACGAGGTCAATTATATTCAGGGAATTTAAATTACTGATTATTTAGGGAATAAAACCAACATTGCTGTAAGTTTCGTATGTTAGCATATGAGAATTTGTAGTTACAGTAGACAAGTGACTTATCTTAATACCACCCATTTTACATGTTTTAGCAGAGATTTTAAAAGGCCACTGAGTTTTCATAGAGAAAATCATTTAAGAAACCATATATTCAACCCATGAATGTCTCTAGATGGTACAGCTGTTCTGATTTTATTTTCTAAATTTAGTCCTTTGTTCCAAAATGCCTTTTTAAATCCTTGAATAATTAGTATGTTTTACTAGTTTAAAACATTGTGAAATTCTTGCACTCCATTTCTAACCACACTACTTCCCTAACTATTTAATATCCCTACAAATTAAATAAGCATAGTCCTGCTCCATAATTTACCATTAGATGATTGAAGGAGATTTTACTAATTATTTTACTCATTGCTTGCTTGTGAAAATTCCCCAAATGGTGGAGCCATTTGCCTAATTGAATGCAAATATTAAATAATCTTTGATTGATGAATGCCTGCTGATGGGCTCAGGCATTTTTCAGGATGCAGCGGCAAACGCCTTATCGTGTTATTACTTCCTCCTTCTAACACTGGGCACACGGGCATTTCAACTCAGGAAATAGTCTGCCTTCCCGAAAGCCAGAGCCTACATTTGACCCTTTGGAAAAACACAAAAGCGAGTAATTTAAATCCACCCACACCTGCACCATCTTCCAAAATACCCTCATATGCATGCTTATAGAGCACGCCTCACTTCTGGGCAGCTGAGAGGGGCCATTTATTTCCCCTAAAAAACAAAATACTGACATTGCAGCCCGCCTCCCTGGGGGTGAGGCACGTTGAGATATTATTCATGAAAGGGCAGCTATGTTTGGCCCTGTGTGATGCAGACTTTCTATACAAACCAACAAGTGTTCTTGAATGATGGAGGGAAGAAGTATCCACACCAGGGGACTTAACAATTTTTTAGCGCGGTTCTGCCTTCCCGCCCGTGTATACTGGTGAAGGTGACACATCACCAGGCATTCTCCCATTAGGAAACTAACCATATTATCAGGACGGTTGGCGGCAGGCAACGTGGCTGAGCTAGATTTCGCACTTTAAAACAGAATACACAATCTCATTAGAACATCTCCAGGACAGCCTGTCTTTGTAACCCTCTGCTTACTTTTTTTCGTATTTGTTTTTTAACCAGGACTTAATAAATTCAAGTTTTTGGTCTTGCTCACAGCCGGCGTTTCCAAGTCCGACCAGGTACACAGGAAGGAATTAAGGGGTAGGACGGGTTTGTGACCTAATCTTGGTCTTCCAGGAAGCGCTCCCCTTCCCGCAAACCGGCTGCCGCCGCCTCTCGGGCTCGGTCAGCGAGTCTTCGCCCAGCCAGGTCGCTCCCGGCCAATGCGCGGTTCCGCGCCCCGGTGCTCGGATTGTCTTGTCCCCCCACCCCCCGCAATCGCTCTAGAAAGAAAAAAAAAATTTTTTTTTTTTAAAGTCCATGGCATTTCCGTGCAAGGAAGGAGAGGCAAGTGGCAGAGGAGGGTGCAGGTGCGGGGCGGGCTGGTGGCGGTGGCGGCTGCGGCGATGGCGGTGCGGGGGCTCCTGGCGGCGCCAGGGGCTGCGCGGGCCCGGCCGGGTGCGGCGCCCCCGTGGTGCACGTGGCTCTGGGCACTGCGGCCCGGCAGCATGGAGGCTTGGAGCGTCTGCCGGTGGCGGCTGTTGTTGCCTGGCGCACTCGCGCCGCGCCCGCCGGGGAAGGAGGGAGGGACGCCCGGCGGTGCGGGGTGACGTCCGCAGGCCGCCTCTCGGCCGAGAGGGTGTCTAAAGCCAGGGGGACGCGGGGCGCAGGAGAGACGCCGAAGCGGGTGTTTCCGACGCGCCGGAGGCAGCCGGGAGGGCCGGGGCACTGGGCGGCGGAGAAGCGGTGCAGCCAGCGCGGCGGCCGGCCCCGGAGGCCGGCGCTGTTCGTAGGGAAGCCGCTCGCGCCGCGGCGGGCGCCGGGGTTAGCGCGGTCGGGAGAGGGGACGGCTGCAGGCCCAGGGGACCGGGAGGGGCTGGGGGAGGGAGGCGGGGGGCGCGGGCTGCTGCCAAGACGAGTGCGGCTCCGACGTGGGCCGCCCTGCTGGGCCCCCGGCGTGGCGCCCGCGCCGACGGGCGGGCGTGAGCGGAGGTTTGCTCGGACTCGAAGGGCGAGACCATGGGCGACGGCGGCCGCGCGGGACGGGCGGAGTGGGGCCATCTGGGCCGGGAGGGGCTGGGAGGATGGCTGCGAATCGGGTCGGGTTGGGGCCCGGGGCCGGGAAACTCGGGAGGGTGCGCAGGGCTTTGTTCGCTTCCTCTCCCTCCGCTTCCCTGTCCCTCTGGACACCCAGGCTGAGGGCGGCGGCTTCGGGCGCGGGTCCTCGCCCCAGGCAGCGCCGCTCCGCCTCGCCGCAGCGCGGGGCCTGACCTCTTCTGCCGGCGCGTCCCGCAAGCGCTCAGCACCGCGCCGGGCGGGCCGCAGGCCGCGACGCCTCCAACCCTGCGCGCTCCGGGCAGGGCTGGAACCGGGGAGGTGCCCGCCCGCGCGGCTTGGGGGTGGTTCGGTTAATGGCGGCGGACGAGCACCTCCTCCCCAGCGGTCCGGCGTTTCACTTGCCAGGCCCGACGGTGGGGCTGTTTGTCGGAGGCCGCGACGGCGGTGGTGGTGGCTTACTAGAGGCAAGCGACAGTGGGGCCCAGGTTATAGCTGACTCGGTGGCTTCCGCTGTCACTCGGTACGCACCCCTTCTCCTCGGCGGCCTTGCGCCCATGGGCGCACCGGCCCACGCGGGTTGGGAGTGCGGGGCAGAGAGGCAGCCCTGGCCTGGGTCTCCCTTGCTCGTCACATCTGCACTTATTTAAAGCTCGGCTGGTGGTCCCTGCTCTCTGGAATGCCAATTGCGGGCCTGGCCTCCCACGACATTTGCATTGATTAGTGAGTCAGTCATGGGGGTGGAATGGGGGGGTGCAGGGGAGACCGGAGGTTCACGGTGTTCTGCCAGCCCCCATCCCACAGGCCAGCCTGGAGCCCAGCGACTCCCTCTGCACCAGACTGCTGAGTGTGTCTGGAACAGAGAACCGAACTTGGAGAACGTTTGGTGTGCCGTGGGACCTGGCCCTTGCCACTGCATGGGCAGGCTGTGGTGTGGCTTGCACATGCACAACCACGAATCTCTGCAGGCTTCAGCGCTTGCTCAGGCAGAAAAGGTGAACAAGTGGTGTGACTCCAGCTCCTAAAGGTGTGTGTGCAGTCTGGGATGTGCAGTGTCCCCCGTGCAAAACGCGCAGTGTTTGCTGGTGCAGGGCCACAGAAAAATGAGTTTGCTCTGCCTTGCTTGAAATACTGTACACAAAAGGGGGCAACCTGCACACTGCTGCGGCAAATGCATCTGTGAACCGCAAGCTTCCCCAGCTTAGGTGACTCCCGGCTAGGGGTGGGGAGCAAGAGGAGACCTCTTTATTCCATAAGCCCCGAAAACTTTGGTCTGATTTTGCATTCTTCTGTAGACTTGGTATAACGAAGGGTGAACATAAGACTCCCGCTGTATTTCTTCTATTCCTTACTTGTCGGCAAAGCTTTTTACCCCAGAGGGAAGTTGTTTTAGTAATCTGGGGGGAAAAAAAGAAAAGAAAAACCATGTGCTGAGTCAGCAAAACCGCTGCCAGGCCAGTACAACTCGGTAATGTTGCTGTGTGTCCTGTGCGCACACTATGTGCCACTGTGGAAATAATGAGAAATAAGAGATTCTTGTGGCATAGAGATGCCCACAAAACCCTCTGGCAGCGGAGAAGCCAGACTGAGCGAATGCTCTTATCTTCTAAAAGTTGGAAATAGATTCTGAAAAAATAGTCTTCTAACCAGTGTTAGTTCCGGGGTCGCTCCTGTGAGAGAGAACGAGTGACAGCACGATTCTCAGAGCAGCACAGATAGGTTTTCCAAGCAGTCGTGCTGGGGAGCATTGAAACCTTCCTTTCTGCTCCTGCTCCTGTGACAAGTGTTCAAGGTGGTTCCAGCGAATGGAATCCTGTTTTTTTTTCATTTCTGCAACATTAAAAGCATTTCTCAAAAACCTCTCAGAGGTCTGAAAAGTCTCCTTGCAAATCCAATTAGAACTTTAGAAATTGATCATACATCAGTCCCCTTGGAATGAAACTGAAGCCATTAAGCAACTATTTTTCAGAATGATTGCTCTTAACTGTCCAAGTGTTATCTGAGTTTGCAGAATGTGAGCATTTCAACGTTAAATAACAACCCAAATTGTATTCTCCAATGGCAAACAGTATTTCTGGGGTAATTTCTTCATAGCACTTTTTTATAGGTTAGTTGCAAAAAGTGGGATTTTTCTTTTATAAAAGAAAACCTAGCATATTGCATAATGGGCCAAACAAAAATCTGCTTCCCTTTATTTTTTTTCTCCCTCAAAACTTAAACTAGTTCAATTTTTATACTATTACTATTTAACCTCTTAAAAACATAGCTGACTTCTTTAAGTTGTTTCAGCATAATGCAAAAACATCTGGAGGTGAAGTGAAAAATCAGTCTGTCACCCAGCTTCCAGATGTTTGGTTCTACATAGACAAAACATCAGAATGAATGACTGAAATTTTTCCCCCCTACAATCCAGATGGTTTAGTGCCTGGTGCTTCTACAAGGAAGCATATTTTCCTTTCTCTAAACATCACATCCTACCGTATCCCACGTAAGGCATGATTTACACTCTTTCAGCTACAAAATGCTAGACCATTTGCAGTGCAGCAAAGCAATCAGTAAATGAAACTTTAAGTATATGTTTTGGTAAATGTAGTCCAAGTACAAGTGTTAGTGTGTACTCAGGAGGGAATGGTGGTGCTACAGCAGAGACGGGAGAGTGAGAGCCAGGCAGAGGGAGCCTGGCTTCATGGGTGAACAGCTTGGCTGAAAGGACACAGCCTTCCAGAACTCCACCTGTGGCATCCCATAATCTCAAATAGATGAAGCATAGCGTTTCGCAGGCGCTCGGGCAAAGCTGTCTTTTGCCTGAGATGCAACAGGACTGTGCAATGTCATTGCGTCCGCGGAAGCCCCCTTTCCCTACTGCTGTCCTTGGGGCTTTATACAATCAGACAAATGTGGTATCCCATGGAGACCTGATTAGGACTCGGCAGTACCCGGGTGGGGAAAGCCTGTGCTGGAAAAGAAAAGGGGGGAAATGAGTGTAGTGGCAAAGAACAGATTCCTCTTCCTGTGAAACATCGTCACATTTACCGCTGCTAAGCTCAGAGATGACACGAAGCAACATTTTTTTTTCTTTCTCCAAAATCAGAGATTTAAGGTCCTGAGCAGAGCCAGAGCTTCCCCAAAGAATTTCTGCCTTGCTCATGTTGAGAAAGAGGGGATGGGTGTCGCTCCCCCTCTTCGTGGAGGAGCAACACTGAACCCTGCGCTGTTCTTTCTGTCTGCTCGGCCCTCCCCGGGTTTGCTGCTGGTTCTTCCCGGGTTGGCTACTATCCCTTCCACCTCCGTGGAAGGGCAGTTCCCCCTGGCCGCATTCCCCACTTCCGCAGGGGAGCGGCACACCGCCGGCCGGCTTTCCTCGGGGGCTGCACGGGTTCCCTTAGATGTTCCCCATAGATGTTCCTCGTGCATGCCGTCTCTCTCCTCCTTTATAGTCCTCCTCCGCCAATCCCAACTCGGCTGCCCACACGCCGAGTACGCTGCTCTCCAATCAGGAGCAAGTCCTACAGTTAATTGGTTGAACTGGAGGCAGCTGTGCGGAAGCTGTTTACTTCTCTCCCAGCGCCATATTGTGGGAGAGCAGATGCATAGAATAAGTCCTAATTCGAGTAACTTAGTCTAGTCCGGATTGCTCCCCACAATGGGTATGAGAGAGCGTCCACTAGAGCCACCAGATAAAAGCCAGCCCAGAGTGAATCCCATTCTACTTACTAAGCTCACACTCACTGGATTACAGGAGAGTGCTTAGACGATACGTGCAGTCAATGTTAAAGCATCATAAAACCTGACCACTTAGCAACTTGCTGCAAGAAAAACATACTATTGTAAATAGACCTTCTTAACAACCCAGACTCTGAGCCTTGGACGGAAGATTTTATGCTGGCCCAAAATCAATTTTAAAAAATAGTTTATGGGAATCTAGTAGAATTTCAGAGAGATATGCATGTGGAGTAGTTACGAGACCCAAAAGTCAAATGGGAATCTTTAACAGCAAATAAAACAGTATCGGTTATTTTTCTGGATTGCTGTCGGTAGATGTTTTGTGACTTCGTGATTTATTTACTACAAAAATAAAATGATAGAGCTAGAAGGGACAAGCGCATCCAGGCTTCCTCTGCTCCTTCACAGGTGAATAAGCAGGGGCTATGGACGTAAAAAGACCTAGCCAAGGCCACATGTTAGAGGAAGGGTCCGCACCGCAGTCACTGAGTTCCAGTGGTGACTCACAGAGTCCAGTCCTCCTTCCAGGGCAGCTTGCATTTGAATCATCACAGCGCTTCTCTGAGTTGCAGACTACCCAGGAGTGTCCAAGAAACTGACACCCATCACTAGGGCTTGGAAATAGCTCAAGACCATTCATTTGTGTTACGCATCTAAGAGCTATAAACCAAAGCCAGCATGAAGACAGAGTTTTCCCATTTGTCTCTAGAATAAGACACACTATTGCAAAACCAGAGCTAATAAAACTCTGTCAACTTCAACAGTTTGGCCAGAGGTCCTGCTAACAACAAACGACAGCTCAGCTTTTTGTGGAGAACTCGCAGCACCGGGGAAGAATGTCAGGTGCAGAGTCTGCTCCAGTTTTGTTTTTCCTTTGAAAAACAACACATTCAAAACAAGTGCCTCTCATAGGGAGAAGGTGGAGGAAGCCCTGTCAGTACGGAAGACATAGGTGTCAGTGGTCCTCCACCCAACTCGGAACTGTTTCAACTCACCACTCCAGTAGTAGGGTACTGGTGAAGCTTGGGGGCGTGCATGTCACCAAGAAACTCCCTGTTCAAGGATATGCAGTTGAGACAGAAGTACACTCCAATTTTAAGGACCCAGGGATCTCAGTTCACTTCTTCACGGCTCACGGCATGAGCCAAGGAAACAGACTCATACGTGAGGTTAGCCAACCTCTTCCATTTAGTATTTGATTCATCAAATGGGAGCACAGAAGCACTGCTTCTACGAAGGGAAGAAAATCCTTCCTCGTGACATTCTGGATGGGGGAAGGTAGCGAAGGCTAGCGATCAGGAGCTGGGGGCGGGAGGAGCGATGAGGAGAGAAGAGCCCCACGCTGTTGGGCCTGGAGAGGGGGGAAATCCTGGTGAGGCTTTCCCCCTTCAAGCAAAGTCAAGGTCAGTGCCCCCTGAGAAGCAGGATCTGACCAGAATTTGGGGAGTGGGGGATGCTGGGAGATTACATCAACAACCTATGTTCTTTTGAAATGCTGAGGGGAGCAACTAAACCAGCAGAAGTTGAGCCAAATAAAACCAGCATGCCTACTTACCTCTTTAATTTACTCTCCCAAACACATCATCATTTGGGCTATTCCCTGGAAGTCAAGCATGAAATCTATTTAGCTGGATAGCTACCCATTTCCTCTGACCTGCAAAAGTAGATGCCCCGCTCTCTCGGCATCCAGGGAATGGCAGAATCCAGGGAAAACTGGAGCCATGTGCCTGGGCCCACTGAGAGTTCCCAGCCCCGCCCCTGTGCCAAGGCAACACGTTCATAAAAAGGGGGCAGGCGCTCCGCACCACCTGCCCGGAAGCACAGATGCCGGTTCAGCAACACAGGGCTTAGGAGGACCTCTCTGTTGATTTGTGTGTTAAATCTTTTACCCTTTCTCATGCTTAGGACCCTTTGGCAGTTTGGTAAAGCCTCGTAGGCTGCTTCTCAGGATCATCCTTCGGATCACATTGAAATAAGGTTACCAAGATATTTTTAAGAAGCAAGTTGGCCATGTAGTACCTGCACAGCTTCTGTATTAGCACATTCAATGTGAAGTCTAACCCCTGTGGTACTGAAATGATGACAAGTGTGGATGATAATTCAAAGTAGCATGTGACAGGAAAGACTCCGTGACTTCCACTGGTAATGAAGTCCCAGGCTCGCTCCTGCAACTCTAGTTTGTCATCTACCTTTATAACTAAATGCACATTTTTTTTGACAGGCAGAGTGGACAGTGAGAGAGAGACAGAGAGAAAGGTCTTCCTTTACCGTTGGTTCACCCTCAAATGGCTGCCGCTGCCAGCGGCGCAGCACGCTGATCCGAAGGCAGGAGCCAGGTGCTTCTCCTGGTCTCCCATGGGGTGCAGGGCCCAAGCACTTGGGCCATCCTCCACTGCACTCCCGGGCCACAGCAGAGAGCTGGCCTGGAAGAGGGGCAGCCGGGACAGAATCCGGGGCCCTGACCGGGACTAGAACCCCGTGTGCCGGCGCTACAGGCGGAGGATTAGCCAAGTGAGCTGTGGCGCCAGCCGTAAACGCACATTTTCAAATAGACGTTTGTAGAGATGACGTTGTAAAATTTTTATGTCCAAGTTTGGCTTTTACTTGATTGTATTTCCAAATCACTTCACTTCCAAAGGGGAAAGAGGAGCAAAAGGGGGACAGAGGCAGTTCTAGTAGTACTTTAGTGATAGGCAATGAGATATGAGCTAGACAGTCATCCCTTTTCAACTTGATTATGCTCAGCCCCAATTTGGAGTGCAAGCATTGAGCCTGTGATAGATCTTACTCCCAAGGTGAAAAGTAACTTTATATCGTCATCCTGTAGAGCTGAGATGTTGAGACGCATTCCCTTGCCAAGAGGACGCTGAAGGAGGTGTCAAGATCGCCTGTCAAAGCAGGGGAGTGGTAACCAGAGCCAGCAAAGACCTGATAAGGATGAGTGAATCACCTCTGCCTGCTGAAGGAGCTAAGGGCAGGGCTCAGACTGGAGCCCGAGATGCACAGGGAGCTGGGAGGGAAGTGCTGGCTGCTAAGGGCAGGCAGGGAGCCCCCAGGAGGATGACGGAGCTCCAGGCACCGAGACTGTCCACAGTCACAGAGGAGTAAGTCCAGGCACACGTGAGAAGGAGAGAACTTGGCTTTTCGGAAGGGGAGTAACAGCTTAGTGTCCATTCAGGGAGCAAAGGTTGGGAGAAGACCATTCAAGACATATATACTTGGCTGGCGCCGCGGCTCACTAAACTAATCCTCCGCCTTGCGGCGCCGGCACACCGGGTTCTAGTCCCGGTCGGGGCGCCGGATTCTGTCCCAGTTGCCCCTCTTCCAGGCCAGCTCTCTGCTGTGGCCAGGGAGTGCAGTGGAGGATGGCCCAAGTACTTGGGTCCTGTACCCCATGGGAGACCAGGATAAGTACCTGGCTTCTGCCATGGGATCAGCGCGGTGCGCTGGCCACAGCGCGCCAGCTGCGGCGGCCATTGAAGGGTGAACCAACGGCAAAGGAAGACCTTTCTCTCTGTCTCTCTCTCTCTCTGTCTCTCTCTCTCTCACTGTCCACTCTGCCTGTAAAAAAAAAAAAAAAAGACATATATACCTAGCAGAGGATTAATATCCAGGTTAATAGATAACTCTTTCAGATAAAAAAAATTACAAGCAATGCAAAGCTTATAAATATACAAAAGATTCAATGGGCACTCCACAAAGAGCAAATCCAAATAGCCATTAAGCAAATGGAAGGACGCTGAATGTCATGAGTCCTGGCAAGATGCAAATGAAAATGTCCCCAAGGGCAGGCGTTTGGCACAGCGTTAAGACAGAATTTCCACTCTGCTTCTGAGGCAGCTTCCTACCAGTGGGCACCCTGGGATAGCTCAAGTTCATGGGTTCCTGCCACCCATGTGGGAGACCAGGATGGCGTTCCAGGCTCCTGGCTTTGGCCTGGCCGAGCTCCGGCTGTTGCAGGCATTCAGGGAACAAACCAACAGTTGGAAAGATTTCTCTCTCTCTCTCTCTCTCTCTCTCTCTCTCTCTCTCCCTCCCTCCCTCTCCTCCCCTCCTCCATCCCTCTGCCTTTAAAAATAATAATAATAATGCCTTACTGAGATACATAGATGGCAGAAGCACTAAAAATAAAAAAGTATGCTGGAGACGACATGGGACAATCAAGACAAGCACACTGTGGATGGTATAGTGTAGTAGAACCACTTCTAAAAGCTATCAGGATCTGCTGGAACCACAAATTCATAACCCCAGACCCAGCAACGGCATTCCTGGTATAGACCCAAGATTGCATTCATCCATCAAAAGGAATCTCTATATATTGGCTTATATATTTCGTGTGTAAATATAAACATTTATTTATATATTTATCAAATTTATTCATTATGTCACCAACCTACAAACAACCCAGACTGTAGTATACTTGTACCAGGGTCTCAAAAAGCTCACAGAAAAAGTGGAATTACAGATTTGGAAATCCATGTATATGAGGGGGGTCTTCCCAAAGTTCATGAGAAATGCATATTATGAAAAAGCTATGCATGTATTTCAATTTTTTTTTGCACCAAGATAAACATGTCTTTCACTACCATGAACTTTTTGGAAGTACTCTTATATAATGGAATATCATATAGCAATGAAAAAGAACTTTTTACACACAGTGTGGATGAATCTTATAACACAGAGTGAAAGGAGGCAAGCATAAAAGAGTTTACACTGTGCGATTTCATTAACATGCAGGACGTGTACAGGCAAAACCAATCTATGGTGATGGAGGCAAGATAGGACTTACTTTTGCTGGGGGTGAGGGGGTGTTGTATTGATTGGGGGGGCACAGGGGCCCGCGGTGCTGACTTATGTTACTGACTTTCTGAAAAGTGATTTGGAAATGTGGTCAAGTAAGAGCAGCCTGCTGTCCTGCAGAGCTGGTCCTCCTAACTGGTTTTATGTTACAAAAATATTTGGCTTGAGCTGTGTGACCATGAAGGAAGCACAGAGGCAAGCCACACCAGCAGAAGATTTCGACAACAGATTTATCTGACAGAAGGCTTGTGTCCAGTGGGACATATGCCAAAGACTGGAAATGCTCTTTTCAAAAGCACGTAACCAAATGGCCAGCAAGTATGCAGAAAGCTGCTCAACATCATTACTGGTAAGGGAAATGCAAACCAAAACCCTGATGCCTGTATGGATACACCCACCAAAACGGCTGCAATTAAAAAGACTGGCAGTTGCAAAGGTGGGCAAGCATCCTGGGTGGTGGACCCCTCCTGCACTGCTGATGGGAACACACAACAGCTTGGCTGTGTCTGTTAATACTCACCACGTCTGTCAGGCTAGGTTCTGGCTAGTCTAGGAACCAAGGTAAATAGGAACGGGATGAGGGGGTGGGCATTTGGCACAGTAGTGAGGATGCTGCTTTGGGACGCCGGCATTCCATACTGGAGTGCCTGGGTTCAAGTCCTCGCTCCACTTCCAGTCCCAGGTTCCTGCTAATGTGCATCCTGGGATGATGTGGGTAAGGGCTCAACTACTTGAATCACAATCACCCTTGGAAGAAATGTGGATTGACTTCCCGGCTCATGGCTTCAAGTTGGTCCAGTCCCAACTATTGTGGGCATCTTGGGAGTCAGCCAGCAGATAAAAGACCTCTCTCTCTCTCTCCCTCTCCCTCTCTCTCTCTCTCTCTCTGCCTTTCAAATAAGTAAAAATAAAATAAATTTAAAAATTAAAAAAAAATTAGGAATGTGGAGAAGAACCAGGGATCTTATCCCACGAACTCTTCCAGGTTTAGGAAACTCAATTGCGGCTGTTTGGGATTTTCCTTAGGTTTCTAGTAAAGTTCTTTTTTAAAAAATTTATTTATTTGAAAGGCAGTTATAGAGAGGCAGATGGAGAGAAGGAGAGAGAGGTCGTCCATCCACTGATTCACTCCCCAAATGGCTGCAACAGCCAGAGTTGGGCCAATCTGAAGCCAGGAGCCTGGAGCTTCTTCTGGGTCTCCCACACAGGTGCAGAGGCCCAAGCACTTGGGCCATCTTCTACTGCTTTCCCAGGCCATAGCAGAGAGCTGGATTGGAAGTGGAGCAGCCAGGACTTGAATTGGTGCCCATATGGGATGCTGGCACTGCAGGCAGAGGCGTTACCTACTACGCCATAGTGCGGCCCCTCTAGCAAAGTTCTTGTGCGAGATCCCAGCAATATCTTGGTTTAAAGACAAAAGGGAAGAGATCTGTTGTATATCACGGTGACCATAGTTAATAGATATTGGCTTCAATAAGGTTAGAAGATAACCTTATTCTGTTGCAAAAATGGTTGAAATCCATATATATGAGGAGTCTTCAAAAAGTTCATGGAAAAATGTGTATAATGAAAAACTATGCATGATTTCAAAATTTCTTTGCACCAAAATATGTATCTTTTAATTCCACTTCTGTGAGCTTTTGGAAATACCCCTGTATTATATACTAGAAAATTACTAAGACAGTAGATTTTGTGTTCTTGCTACACAAAAAGGTCATGCATATGTTAAGTAGCCATTCCACAATGTATATATACACCAAAACATGTCATACAGAATAAACAGACAGCTTTTACTTGTCAATTAAACATTTATTGGTGAGACAGGAGGGGGAGTTGATAGATGTAGTTTGGAATTTTAAGGAAGGAGAGCGAGCAGGTCCACTGGTGAAGTGGCCAGGCCACCACGCTGGGAGTCCGGGCATGAGTGAGTCAGGATGGCTAAAGGGTTCTCACGGGGCCCCAAGTGGTGAGACTGAGAGAGCCACTCACCTCTCCCCACCGCTGTCCCTTAGAACTCAGCTGCCCGCGGTGGCGTGCAGGACACGCTGCTGCCGAGTCGGCGTTTCTGCAGCCCTCGCTTCTGTGCAGGAGCCGGTGCCGCGGGAACTGACACGTGAGCCCAGCAGGAACGTGCAGAATCCAGCTCGGGCGGTGGGGAAGAGGAACAAAGTGCCTGCAGAAGCGAAGCAGCCCAGACCCGAGGGCAGACGGAGGCCTGGCCTGCAGCTCTCCTCCCTGGGCCCATCCTCCGGCCACACATCCACGCTTCCCATGGAAATCGGTGCCCACCGGGATGGGCTCCAGGGTGACTCATAACAAACAGCCAGCAGCCAAAGAATGGCTGGGGATTTCACATCTGTTCTGCGGCCCCTAATTAAAACTCCTTTTCCCCCAAACACTGAGGATGGGAGTTCCAAGTGCTGGCCTTAGTCTGTCACCGTCAGGGAATTTTCCCGTGGTTCGAGAATTTTCTCAGGAGGTAGAACCAATGAAACAGCTGCCCCAGATTTCCCAGGTCCTGTGTTGAACTTCCATGTTTTCATTGTCTCATGGCTGCTCCGTCCTGGAACAAAATCTGCAAAATCTCTCTTGCAAAAAAAAAAAAAAGATTTTTATAAAAAGATACTGATAAACCGGGACCCTATTTTCATGTCCTGTTGTGTTCATTTGGCTTTGAGATTTGGGAGACTGCCTTTGCAACCTCACATTCATTGCTGTCATCATCCACTGTGTGTGGGAATCTGTCATAGGCAGGATGTGCACAGACGCATGAAAGGTACCCATGGAGTGACCATGGTCTCGGCGCTAAATCCCCAAACACCGTTCATCCATTCAGAGACTACTCATGAAGCCCTGCCACGTGCCCAGCGCCATGTAGCAGCTGGCAACACACTGAGTGTACCAGGCCAGAAACAGTCTGTGCCCCTGGAGGGCCCACAGTCCAGAGAGGGAGGAAGATGTAATTTTCAAAAACCACTCCATTCTGCACATTTCCCCCCTTCCCCCTGAAGGAAGACGCTTGGCGACCTCAGGATTGGCAGAGGTCCACCGTGGGACACGAGCTCCCTGCACCCAGAGATGGAAACAGAGGGGCAGAGGGAGAAAGAAGCAGACAGGCCGAGGCAGTTGTGGATGGTGGGTCTACCATGCGTATTAAGGGACTTGGGGGTGTTGGGTGGAGGGCAGCTGTGACACCCTCCAAACCAAAAGACATGATCCTGGGGGAAGACCTGGTTGTGAGAGGCCTGCACCCCCCACGTGGTTGAGAATCCCCACTGACTTGGGAGAGCAGGCAGCATCTGGGGTGTGGGGTGGGGGCTTGGGGCAGGCAGAGCCCCCGGCTGAAGGCAAGAACAACATCATTCCAGGCGTCTTGCACCCTGACTCAGTCCCTACAAAGAGGAAGGCAGGCCAGGAGATGAGCTGAGGTGGCTCCTCACCTATGAAGAGGAGAGGTGATGTATTTGCAGCAGCTGTCAAACTTAGAAACGCCTTCACATACATGATTGCATGTGTTTCTCTTAACGGCCTCTGAAGTAGGCAAGGCTGCCCACTTCACAGATGAGTGCATTGAGGCTTCTTTTCACAGGCTACAGAACTTGCCCCATACCTGCAAGTGGCAGAGGGGGACTGGAACCCGTTTCCTCTGACTGTGAGCCCTGCGTTCTTTCCACAGGCATAAGTAAGTTTCCAGAGCCGAAAGCACGGATGAGCTCCCCCGCCGAGGAGCCCAAGAGCTCCCAAGGTGGAGGTCTGCTTCTGAACTTGGCAAATAGCAAGACTGTGCCGGGAAGGAATTCTGTGTTTGGCGGGACGCTTCCCAGGAGGACTTGTCTCGGTGTGAAGAGAAAACAGATGTGGGGGACAGGTTCTCAGCCTCCTACACAGTCCACACAGCTCTCTTCCTCAGACAGAACAAGGCTGGGCCAGGGCCCTGCACACAGAAGAGACAGCCGTCTCCACCGTGTGCTTCTAGATCAGCAAGCTCTGCACGGGCCAGACAGTAAACGTGCTCTTCGGGCCACAGGTCACCTCCGTTACAGCTGCTGAACCGGCCCCAGACAACATGTACAGGGATGGGCACAGCCGTGCTGCAGTCAAGTGTATGGACACGGAGCTGCCTGTTTCATTCGCGTGTCACTCAACACTGTTCCGTCGATTTCTTTCAGCTTCTAGAGAGTGTAAGCATCATTCCTAGCTTGTGGCCTATACAGAGCAGGTTGGGCCGCTGGGTAGTAGAGTGCTAATCTCTACTCTAAAAGACCAACGAAGACTCTCAGCCTCAAATACTGCCCCTGCAGCTGGCGCTGTGGTGTAGTGGGTTAAGCCACCTTGGCTTGTGGCACAAACATCCTATGTGGGTTCTGCTTTGTATCCTGGCCGCTCCTCTTCTGATCCAGCTCTCTGCTGTGGCCTGGGAAAGCAGTAGAAGATGGCCCAAGTGGTTGGTCCCCTGCACCCATGTGGGAGACCCAGAAGAAGTTCCTGGCTCCTGAGTTCAGAACAGCCCAGCTCTGGCTGTTGTGGCCAATTGGGAAGTGAACCAGCTGGTGGAAGACCTTTCTTTCTGTCTCTCCCTCTCTATGTCTGTCACTCTCTCTCACACATAAATAATAAAAAATCTTGAAAAAAAAATGCTGTCCCCACAGATAGCTGGAATTCTAGCATTAGTGCTTCATTCCTTTGGGTTGAACAATCCTTCTCCAGCTTTCTTTGTACAAAGGAGACATCCCGGGTGGAGAAACGTTAAATTCCTAACATCTTCATTTTAAAAAATCCATTAGGTGAGTTAGAATGTAAGTGCCATGAGGACAAGGCTTTTTTTGTTTGCTTGTTTGTTTTGTTCACTGTTAAGTCCAGCCAGTATTGCCAAGGACAGTGAACATGGTTGTAAGCATGCTCTCTCAATGCTGATGGAAGGGGTGAGTGAACTTTCCTCCCGAACCTGCAAGGTAGGAGCCATCAGAACGTTGGTACCTGGAGTGGCAGCGCCAAGGCCCAGTGGACTCCCTGGGTCCATTTCATCGAGGTGGTGCAGTCCCTGATAAGGAAAATGTTAGGCCTTTTCAAGATCTGGCAAGTTCCTGAGCCACGAATCTGCAGTGTCAAGGTCAAAGGGCCTTTTGGGAGATGGGGCAAATGGGATGTGAAATCCACTCCCTGAGCTGGGAAGTGTCAGGGAAGGGAAGGCTAACACAGGGCAGAGAACAAAGACCCTGGTGCCCAGACCTGGGCACCACCTGTCCTGGGTCCAATGCACCGTAAAATGCTGTGGTGGGGCAGCTTGTTATCAAAGACAGCCAGGGCCCCTCACTGCGAATGTCCTGACAAACATCCACCGGGACACCTACTGGGCGGAAAAGTCTGTGATGATGAACTGGCTCAGCACAGGGGCTTCGGCTGGATGTCTCCTGCTGAGCTTCCCTTGTGCAGAACGAGGTTCACAACCAGCCATTGCCTTGCCCCTAGTTAGGTGACCATCATCCCCCGTATGGACCTGGAGATCTGACTTGGCAATTCCAAAGTAGACAGAAATGGACCAGATCAGCACTTCATCCCTGGTTAGATATGGCAAGCTGGGGCCCCCTGAGATCTTCCAGATGTTGGTACAAGGGTAAGGTCCCCACACACCTGGTCCCAGAGCCCCAGGATGGGGAGGAACTCTTAGGACAGAATGAGTGCTCCATTTGACCTTGGGTCTGTACCTGTGACACAATTCAGCATTTGGAGCCAGCACAAGAATGACACAACTACAGAGAAGGCTTACGATGGGTTATGGACACGCGCTGATCTCTTCCTAATGCACCCATAGCAGTTCAGCTAGCAGCTAATAGTCCACTCACTGGACCTGTAATCAAATCTGGACTTATTCTTACTAGCTTTGTTCTTTATTTATTTATTTCAGATTTTATTTATTTATTTGAGAGGCAGAGTTACAGACAGTGAGAGGAAGAGACAGAGAGAAAGATCCTCCTTCTGGTTCACTCCCCAAATAGCCACAATGGCCAGAGCTGCGCCGATCCGAAGCCAGGAGCCAGGAGCTTTTTCCCGGTCTCCCATGTGGGTGCAGGGGCCCAAGCACTTGGGCCATCTTCCACTGCTTTCCCAGGCCATAGCAGAGAACTGGATTGGAAGAGGAGCAAGCGGGACTAGAACCAGTGACCATATGGGATGCTGGCATCGCAGGTGGAGGATTAACCTACTGTGCCATGCACCGGCCCCACTAGCTTCTTTCAAAAATGATTTCTTCCTTTCTTTCCTTCCTTCCTAAGTCAGAGTGACAGACAGACAGACACACACACACACACACACAGAGAACTCTTCCATTCACAAGCTCACTCCCCAAATGGCCTCAACAGCTGGATTTGGGTTGGGCCATGCTGAATCCAGGAGCCAGGAACTCAATCCTGGACTCCCACATGGGTGGCAGGGGCCCAAGTACTTGAGCCATCTTCTGCTACATTTCCAGGGGCATTAGCAGGAAGCTGGATCAGAAACAGAGCACCTGGAACTCAAACCGGAGCTCATACCAGATGCTGGCATTGCAAACAGCAGCATAATGCACAATGCAAGCCTCCTAGCTAGCTTTCTGTTACTGTACCTGTCTGTGGCTTGTTTCATCAGCAGTCCAATGGAGCAATGTACCCCTCACTGGCTCGTGGTGAGCGCTGGCTGAAATGAAATGTGTCATGCAGCTAGCATGGCGCCTGGCACGGAGCAAGTATGGGATAAATAGTATTTGGCGTAGTTGTTTTTTAACTGCAATTTGTACAACCATTTCCACGTGCTCTTCCTTAGCAGGGCTTCCAGTCCCCATTGCCCCGCCCCCATGAAGACAGGCAGTCCACCTATGTCACCTGAGTTCAGAGCACCTGACCCCCAGGAGAGAGTGAGCAGCAGGGCTCCAGTTGGGTGTGGCCCAAAGCCACAGGACATTCCCGGGACGTCATGTGAACATTTGGACATTCTTGCCAATTTTGCATTTCGTGCCACAGGATGTTTGAATGCATGTGAAGTCTTGGGAAATCCATTCTCCCAGAATCAACATAAACACCTATCCCTGCTGGAGAATTTCAGACTCATTCCCCCCCGCCTGTGGCAGGTCCCAGGTTATACGAGGGTGATTTCAAGTTAGACCGTCAGGGTGACTCCCTGGAGATGGCCAGGCCTGTGCTAACCCCACAGGGCGTGCAAACGCGGAAAGAAGGAAGAAACGCCGAGAGCTAAGGTCTGGAAGTGGGGAACACAAACGAAACCCAAACGACCACGAGGACACTTTGTTGCAGGAACTG
Organism: Oryctolagus cuniculus; assembly: GCF_051225735.1. Classification (NCBI taxonomy): domain Eukaryota; kingdom Metazoa; phylum Chordata; class Mammalia; order Lagomorpha; family Leporidae; genus Oryctolagus; species Oryctolagus cuniculus. The sequence continues at coordinate 162,714,345 of NC_142868.1, read as the reverse complement.
GGGTTCCTTCTCACCTCTGTGCATCTTTCTAGAAAAACCCGATCCCCAGGAGCCTGTCCATTTGCTGTCCTGAGACCCTCAGTCACCTTTAGCAGCCCTAATCTCCTCCCATCCTCCCCACCACTCCCTACACAGTTTCCATCTGGACAGGAGCCCCCGTGTAAGCCAGGCTGGCGCCAGGCCTTGCTCACATGCCTCCCTCAGGACTCACGGTCATTAGGAAAGTCTCATAAGCAGCACTCAGGCCCCAAAGCGTCCAGGCTTCCCTGCGCCTCTCAGTGGGCAGCCTTCAGGGCCAGGCCCCCCCAGGCCAGGCCAGGGACCTTCTTGTTGTGGGAACTACCCTGGCTTCGCTCCCTCTCCCCTTTCCTTCCTCTGTGAAACGGCCTTCCTGGAAGTCGTAACAGAGGCTCCAGGCCGAGGGGAGCCCCTGCAGAAAGCGTGAGCCACCTCCGCGAGCACGGCTAAGCGGCTTATGCACCAGGCCACCCCACTTTTCCCTTCCCACGTTAGCATCTTCCTCCACCCAGGATGCAAAGCAAGGCGTGCTCAGCTGGGAGCTCGAACAGTGCCCTCCTCCCACTGGCACCCTGGCCAGCACGGAGGGGGCTGCTGCAGGAGCCCCTGGCAGGGGACGGGACCCCAGGGACCCACTGTGTCCTCAGAGTTACTCTTGCTGTTCGTGCTGCATCTTGAAATGACAGCTGTGCCTCTGGGGCATGGCTGCAAGGGAGTTCGGGAAAGTGCACACGTGTTTCTGCGTATTCCTTCCAAAGCAGGGAGGCTGCCCTGCCTCGGGGCCATTACACTTGGGGGAAGATTCACCGGTCTCCAGCCAGCAAGCTTTGCTGTCTAGCCACCAGCATGCAGCAGAGAACAGGGCACTGATGCTCCGGCACCATACGAGGAAGTAGGCAGGAAGACGAAAGGTGGAGAACAGGCTAAGGCTTCCATCAGTTTCCACAGTCTAGCTCTCCATCTGTCAAATGGGGATAAAGTTACCCAAATCAAGGTGCACCGTGAAACCACTGGCAAAGGGCAATACTCAGCACACCTCCCAGTCATAATCCCTTCCTTCTGCTTGCCTGTGAATGTTCATCCAATTCAGGATGGGAAAAGTGAAGCGGCTCCTTTGAAAGCTGTGTTAACTAACACCAGGATTCTCCATCCCTGTGGAGAGTGCACACCTCACAGCAGCTCTGATCCCACTGAATTTCCAAAACTAAACTGAGTCTGTTCAATATCTGTGTAGCTTTTTTTTTTAAAGACAAATGTTTATTTATTTATTTAAACAATTTGAAAGGCAGAGAGAGAGAGAGAGAAAGAGAGAGAGGATCTTCCTGAAATGCCTGCATAGCCAGGGCTGGATCAAGCTGAAGCCAGGACCCCAGAACTCAACCCAGGTCTCCCACAAGGGTGGCAGGGATCCAAGCACACGAGCCATCACCTGCAGCTTCCCCAAGTGTGCATTAGCAGGAAGCTGGAATCAGAGGCAGAGCCAGGATTCCATCCCAGGCACTCTCCTAGAGGATGCGGGCATCCTAAGTGGTGAAAAATGCTGTGCCATTCGCCCACCCCAATATCTGTGCACCTGTGGTAACTGTATTCCACATCCGGAATCAGTCAAAGAGCAGTGAGGTTTAGCTAGACTGGGTTTGTTTTGCAGCTTTAATGAGAGGGCAAGAACTGCCCAGTTGTGTGGAACCCACCCTCTTTCTTAGCAGGGTGGTCTTTATTTAAGTAGCACCTTCTTTCCAGGAAGCTCGTAAATCAACAGAGGGTGTCCTCAAGGTAGATGGGTAATGACGTGAAGAGGGTGAGTCACCCACCCGGGTCACACCGCACGCACGGGGAGGCGGAGGCACGGCAGCAGGCAGTTCTCCAGCTTCCAGTTCACAATTCTCTCGGGCAGAGGGGTGTGGTTTTACTTAAAATCTCAGCCCCTGACAAGGACACCCAAGTCTTGCAAATGCAGCTCCCACATACCCAGAGAAGACCTTCCGGCTGTAGACTGTCTCCCTGGCTGGCAGGGAGGGGCCGCCATGCCTCGGGGCCATTCTTTCCGCTGCTCCCCGCAGCTGCAGTGCCATCCACGGCCAGAGCCATCTCACTGCTACTTTTGGGGTTTTTCTTTCTGCTTCCAGCCTGCCAAGAAAGGCTGAGCAAGTGCAAGGCCGTGCAGCCGGGCTCCGTCTGCAGTTGGATTCCCAGCGCTGCTCCATGCCCGTTCCTCAATCCTGCTCCGCTCTCCATGCCTGCCCGCCTCCCGTGTGCAGGCCACCCCACTCTCCCATCCCTCACTCTCTGCACACGGTCTCACTGCTTCCTCTCCCGACAGGCTGTCAGCACTCTCCCCGGTCTGTGCCATCACCTGGCTTCCTGCAGCTTTCCAAGGCCAGCCCCTTTCTGCTTCTCCAGGATCCTGCTCCCTCAGAGGGCCCTCTCTGGTGCCTTTTTCTTTTCTCTCTTTTTTTTTTTTTTCAATTTGACAGGTAGAGTTATAGACAGTGAGAGAGAGAGAGCGACAGAGAGAAAGGTCTTCCTTCCATTGGTTCACTTCCCAAATGGCCTCTATGACCAGCACTGCACCAATCCGAAGCCAGGAGCCAGGTGCTTCTTCCTGGTCTCCCATGCAGGTGCAGGGCCCAGGCACTTGGGCCATCCTCCACTGCCCTCCCAGGCCACAGCAGAGAACTGGACTGGAAGAGGAGCAACCGGGACTAGAACCCAACGCCCATATGGGATGCTGGCACTGCAGGCGGAGGATTAACCAAGTGAGCCACGGCGCCGGCCCCTCTGGTGCCTTTTTCATTTCTCCCTCCTTGCTGATTCCTCCACCCAGGAAAACTCTCCTTGCATCAGCACTGTGAGTGCCCCCTCTTGCTGCCTCAACTTCTCACGCCCGACCCAACTCCCCTTTCCCTTGGGCTGTCTTCCCGGGGATGGCCACTGTCCTCTCCCTGGCCAATCTCCACCGCCTTGCCAATCTGGCCAATTGCCCTGACTCCTCAGGGTCCCCAGCGTCCACCCCTCCCTTGAGAGACACTGCCTGTGCCCTACCGGCCCCTCCTCCCTGTCCTGAGCTGTTGAAGTCCCCTCCACCCTGCAGCCTCCAGTGCCTCCCCTCCTCGACCTCCCCTTTCTTACGGCTCACAGGGTCTGTTCTGAATACACCAGGAGATCACCGCCTTATCCCTCACCCACTCACACCCACCCTCAAGGCTCCAGCACCTGTAGTGGGTGCTCCTGGTTTGGAAAACAGAGCATGGCCTCTGTAGCCTGCTGATGCAGGCTGTCAAGACAGTCCCATGTTTCTTTCCCATTCCATGTCCCACTCCCTTCCAGTGCCTACCTCCCCCCACACACACCACACAGGCGCAGGTACCTGCCTATCCCCCATTTGCTTGGGACCATTCAGCATTCTCCGGATACACCTTGCTGGCTCCTTACCTCCCCTTTGGATAGCCTACTCATCCTCAAAGGCTCTCCTCTTCCATGCAACTTTCTCCATTCCTCCTGGAACAACGTGCTCCTTCCTCCCCTGCTGTCTGTAGCATTCTGTGTGTCCCTGCCTCCTGAAAGGGCCTAGCAACATGGCTGGCACACATGAGAACTTGAGAGCTGCCGGATGAATGAATGAGTGAACAAACTGTTCCCCTGCCACAGCGCGGAGTCGGGGTGCTGTAACAGCTGTTAGAATGTCAGTGGATGATCTCAGAGCTTCCAGGTTTTCCTGTTGTACTTGCAACAGGATCTTGGCCCCATCTCTGCGCAGGAGTGATCTGCAACTCTACATCCACACTGCCTTTCCAGTCTTCTCTCTGGGGCATGGGCTTCTCTGCCCCTTTGCACCAGAGAGCATGAAGTATCCACTTCTCCCATAAATCCACTGGCTGCCATTTTTTTTTAAGATATATTTATTTGAAAGGTAGGGTTACAGAGAAGGAGAGGGAGAGAGAAAGAGAAAGAGAGAGAAAGACAGAGGTCCTCCATCTGCTGGTTCACTCCCCAAATGGCCACAACGGCTGGAGCTGGGCCGAATCCAAAGCAAGGAGTTTCATCTGGATCTCCCACGCGGGTGCAGGGGCCCAAGCATTTGGGTCATCTTCCACTGCCTTCCCGAGCCATAGCAGAGAGCTGGATTGGAAGTGGAACAGCTGGGACCCAGGCAGCGGCTTTACCTGCTACACCACAGCGCTGGCCCCATGGTTGCCATTTTTAAAATGAAGATTGTGTATTTATTTGAAAGGCAGAGCAACACACATACACACACAGAGAGAAAGAGAGAGAGAGAGAGAATCGATTTCCTGTCTGCTGGTTCACTCCCCCAAACAGCCACAGCAAAGCCAGGATCCTGTAACTCCACACAGGTCTGCCACATGGGGACAGAGGCCCAGACACACAGATGTGTTAGCAGGGAGCTGGGTCAGAAGGCAGGACTAGAACTGGCACTGTGATACGGGATGTCAGCCTTTGCAAGGGGCAGCTGAATCCACTGCACAACTCCAGCCCCAATAGCTGCCATTTAACCAAGTAACATTCTCCGGCTTCATGGCGCCATGCTGAGGGTGCCCGTTGGCTTCCATGCTTGTCTCTCTACTCCTTTGCACCTGCCGCTGCCTACTGTTCAGAGGGCAGGCGGCCTGCTGGCTGTGGCCTTGCCCCTGGCTGCCGCCTGAGTGGAGATGCCAGTCCCCATGTCTCCTCTCCGAGGGCTTTCGCAGAGGCTGCTCCGCTGACTGCAGTGAAGGGCTCTGTGCCCTATCTGAGGCACCCTGGGGCTTGGGAAATGGGTCCCCTCCTTTATCATCCACTGTCCTACGGAGGCCGGGACCCCACGGAAGCCCTTGCCCAGGCTCCAGCCCAGGCCACAGCACAGAGAGCCCGGCCTGGTAGGAGAGCTTGTGATTCTGGCCCGTGCCCCTGGGTGAGTCAGCATTTACGCAGTCGGCCTCTGGCTCCTGGCCCCCGGCTCGGCAAGAAAAGGCTGAGTGGCACACCTCGTGGGCAGCCGCCCTCCCCAGGCCTCAGCCAGCTCGTGGGCCTCAGACCCTCCCTCTCGGCCTAGGACACGGGACCTAGCAGGCTCCAGAGCTGTGGGCAGACTGGGAGGCTACCCCGCTGGCGGTCAGATGAAACGCAGGCCTTCAGGGAAAGGCCAGAGCCAAAGGCCTTGTGTCCGCTGCCTGAGTCTGCGAGCAAGAGCAGCAGGGCCCCTTCCCCAGGCTGCTGCAGGCAGTAGTGGAGCCAGCCACTTCCCGCCAAGCCCACGGCCCGCCAATCGGCCAGTCCAGGTTTCCATTCAGGAGCCTGTACAAGTGCGAGGCTGGAAGGCCGCCTCTCTTGCCACCAGCTTAAGGTGCTGTGCACGGACCGCGTCCAGAAATGTAAGAGCCGGGCTCTATTTTCTATAAGAAGATTGATGCAAAAATAAATTTACCTAAGGGGGAAAAGTTAAAAAAAAAAAAAAGACAAGCAGAGGGACAGATCTTCCCCATTGACTGGCTGCCAGCGAGTGAAAGATGGAGGAGCCATCCCCCTGGGAGGAGAGGGGCAGCTGCAACGTTTCACGGGTAAAGTCGGCGAATTTCCACGGGCCCGCCTGCCAGAGACCACAGGCCGGTTTCAAACAACAGCTCGCTTCATGATATTTGTGCGTGTGCGTGCATGCATGTGCGTGTGTGTGTGTGTGTGTGTGTGTGTGTGTGTGAGAAAGAGGCCAGGGCAGGGGCGGGCCTCCGGGAGAGCTGGAGAGAGCCCTTGGCCGGCCGCTGCAGCGGGCAGGGGCGTCCTGAGCAGATTGATGGAAACGTTTGGCTGGCACGAGGGGTTTGCTTGCCCCACTGCAAAATTGCTTGCAGATTGGAACACAGCATGTTTCATTTCAAACTCATTCTCTTGCCATACATTAGCACTTGTCAGTGTAACCATTAAGCACGGGCAGTGCAGAAATTTAATTACAAAACCATTTATTTTATTGAAAGAAAAATAAACCCAAGCTACCTCAAATGCATTAGGTAGGTTCAAAACATGTTCAGCTGATAACACCCAAGGGTAGGGAGCTGCTGCCGGAATCAATGCGTCTTTCATGTGAAGCGGGGACTCCATATTAGAAACAGCTGCCTATGGGTCCTCTTTATTTAAGTTCAATTATGGATTAAAAAACAACTGAGTTAATGAAGGCACTTCTTCTAGCTGAGGCTCCTCGGCTGTGGTCGCTGCTCTCTTCTGCCCATTTTTGCCTCTGCTTTTGTGCGTCTGAATTAAAAATGCTAATGAGACGCACAGAACTTTTTATTGAATGAGTCTCCCCGCCAGCCTCCCTCCTCTGCCTCACCCCGGCTCAGGCTCCTCTTTTGTTCTCCTAATGCAAGAATGCAAGGGCTGTGGTATTAAAGGAAGTCACAAAAATGTGCTAAACACATCAAAAAGTCTCCAATCTGTATCTTATTTATGCCAGCCTCCCTCTCCCCAGGTCCGTCCTCCCCGCAGCCGCAGCCAGGGCTCGGCAGGCAGCGCGCAGCTCTCTGGTGAAACGCTAGATTTTGGGTCAAGCGGTGGGCTGATGTCATGCTGGAGGCTGCCTCTCCTTAGCACTAATGGGCTGCCAATAACGACTCTGTTTTACTATTCTGCTGGAAAGCGTGGAGGGGGCGGGGGGTAGGGTGGAGAGGGAAGAGTTATAGCCTTAGTGGTTTGGACTGATTTGTCAATTTAAAGTGCATTTTCCCTCCCTGTCTGAGCGATCGCCCCACCACTGCTCAACGACATCTCATGCAGTCCCCCCAGGAGGAATCTGGAAAGCCAAGACCTTCCTGATTTTTAAAAAATTTCCCTGGAGAGGATATGAATCCGCAGCGTTCCTGGGAGGCAGCATTTGACGGGGGAACAGGAGGCAGAGAGAGCGCGGCTGCTCTTGTACTGGGGTCGCCTGCTGCTCTTGTCACTAAAGTACGCCCAGGAGCAGACCTGTGTGACTGGGCCAGGGTCCTTCCTTCCCAGCAGGGAGTCATGTTCCAGAAGGGTCTGCAGGCCTGTGCTGCCCCTGGCAGAACCACGCAGGGCTCCCCGTGTTGGGGTGGGGTGCCCATAGTACTGTCTGAGCTGCCCCACACCCACTGGGAGCCAAGGCTGGCAACCACTAGGAGCAGCCACCCTGGAAGTGGTGGTGCGCCCCAGCCCGCTGCCTGCGACCCGGCCACACAGCCTGGGAGCCTGCAGCAGGAAAAACAGAGTCGCTCCCCGCGCCAGGGGGCAGCCCCTTTCTCAGCAGACTCTACATCATCAGCCACATGGAGGGGAGGAAGGAGGGCAGGAGGAAGCCGGAAGGCGAGGCGGGGGAGAGCCACTGGGGCGCAGTTTAATATTCTACGAGAACTGGCATTTGAATGGAGTCCTGCCAATGGAGGAAGTCCCAGACTGAGCGGGCCTCCATCCTGTTATCACAAGTGTCCCAGCAGAGAAAACAGCAACGCTGCACAGCATGCGCGCGCTCGGCGGGTCAAGAGTGCGGAGAGATCTCCCTGCACTGCCTGCGCTAAGCAAGGAGGTGGGGGTGCGGAGAAAGGACCTGATTGGCAGTGCGCCGCTTCCCAGTGCGCCGCCACTTGGGCACCCGGTGTGGGCGGCGGACCTTCTGCATATCCCACCTCTCAGTGGACGCCCTGCCAAGGCCACGTGCCTTTCCCAGGTCTCCCCTGGCAGGGCTTGGGGAGCAGGAAGGTGTGCTCCCTGGCTTCCAGCTCTGCTGAGTGTGCATTTCCTAATTACACGATGCTCCCAGCTCGGGTTTCAGGAAGGAGAGTTCCAAAAATGAAGCCTGGCTTTAGAACCAGAAATGGTTTTTAAAATCCAGCAAGGTGATGGATAATTCCAGAATGACTGCTTTTTTTCTTGGGGTCAGGGATTCTTAGCAGTCCGGTTGGAGAGGGGGTGGGCAGCCAGGCTCTTCGTGTGGCTCAGAAGCCAGAAGAGAGGAAGGCTGAATGTGCTGGCATCTGTCGTGGACATCATGGAGAGGGTGCAGGGCCCAACCCCGCTGTACACAGCACAGGGTGCCCGGGGAGTGGGCCAGCTGCATGTCCCACCCAAAGTGCCACTCTCAAAGGCAAAGCCACTCCCTGTCCCTACGGAGCTGCAGGGACCATGAGGGCTCTTCCTTCCAGGCGGACTCACAACAAGGGCATGGCCCCTGCACAGAGGACTTCCTCTCGACACCTCTATCCTCCACCCCTGACCATCTCCCCACTGTGTGACACAGGGATTTGATAACAAAACCTTCAGCTTCAGTTATAGACATTTAGCCACACATTTGTTGAGGACTTACGTCTGCTGAGCACTCTACTTGGCAGGGGGAAGTCAATAAAGATCAAGATTGTGCAGTGCTGTGGTGTGTAGCAGGTTAAGCCACTGCCTGCAACACCAGCATCCCATGTGAGCGCGGGTTCATGTCCCAGCTGCTCCACTTCTGATCCAGACCCCTGCTGATGCACCTGGGAAGGCAGCAGAAAAATGGCCTAAGTGCTTGGGTTCCTGCCGCCCACGTGGGAGACCAGGATGGAGCTCCTGGCTCCTGGATTTGGCCTACCACAACCCTGGCTGTTGCAGCCATCTGGGGAATGAACCAGCAGATGGAAGATTGATATCTCTCTCTCTCTCTCCCTCTCTCCCTTTCTCTCTTTCTCTCTCTAATGCTGCCTTTTAAATAAATAACTCTTAAAAAAATCCAGGGATGTTTATTGTCATCACTAGATCAATCATTAAAAAAGTAATGTAAAAAGGTATGATTAAAAGTTTAAGTAGGGGTTGGCACTGTGGCGTAGCAAGTAAAGTCACCACCTGCAGGGCCAGCATCCCCTATGGGCACCAGTTCAAGTCCCGGCTGTTCTACTTCCCTAACAGCTCTCTGCTGTGGCCTGAGAAAGCAGTGGAGGATGGCCCAAGTCCTTGGGCCCCTGCACCTACGTGGGAGAACCAGAAGAAGCTCCTGGCTCCTGGCTTCAGATCGGCCCAGCTGCAGCCGTTATAGCCAAGTGGGGAGTGAACCAGTGGGGGGAAGACACCTCTCTCTCTCTCCTCTCTCTCTCCTCTCTCTCCCCTCTCTCTCTCCTCTCTCCCCTCTCTCTCTCCTCTCTCCCCTCTCTCTCTCCTCTCTCTCCCCTCTCCCCCTCCTCTCTCTCCTCTCCCCTCTCTCCTCTCTCTCTCCTTTCTCCTCTCTCTCTCCCCTCTCTCTCCTCTCTCTCCTCTCCTCTCTCTCTCCTCTCTCTCCTCTCTTTCCTCTCTCTCTCCTCTCTCTCCTCTCTCTCTCCTCTCTCTCCTCTCTCTCTCCTCTCTTTCCTCTCTCTCTCCTCTCTCTCTCCTCTCTCTCCTTTCTCTCTCCTCTCTCTCTCTCCTCTCTCTCTCCTCTCTCCCCCTCCTCTCTCTCTTCTCTCTCCCCCCTCTCTCTCCTCTCTCTCTCCTCTCTCTCTCCTCTCTTTCCTCTCTCTTCTCTCTTTCCTCTCTCTCCTCTCTCCCCTCTCTCCTCTCTCTCTCCTCTCTCCCCCCTCCTCTCTCCTCTCTCTCTTCTCTCTCTCTCCTCTCTCTCCTCTCTCTCTCTCCTCTCTCTCCTCTCTCTCTCTCCTCTCTCTCCTCTCTCTCTCTCCTCTCTCTCTCTCCTCTCTCTCTCTCCTCTCTCTCTCCTCTCTCCTCTCTCTCACTCACTCACTCACTCTCTCTCCTCTCTCTCTCTCACTCACTCTGCCTCTCCTTCTCTCTGTGTGTAACTCTTTCAAATAAATAAATAAATCTCAAAAAGTAAGTTTAAGTAAATAAGTTAAAACAAAATTATAAAACATTCAAACAATCTGTAAGAGGAGAGGAACTATGGAGAGGAAATGGGGAACAGAGAAAATAAGAGTGGACAACAGAATACAATCAATATAACCAGATGCATAATTGTATTACATGTTAATCAACAAAGTATTTCTATTAAAGGGCAGAAATTACAATAGCTTTTTTTTCTCAAAAAAGCAAGATTCAACTCTGTGCTTCAAAGAGATGCATTTTATTTTATTATTTTTTAAAAGAATTATTTGAAAGACTGAGTTACAGAGAGAGGTGGAGTCAGAGAGAGAGAGAGCTCTTCCATTCCACTGGTTCACTCCCAAAATGACCGCAAAGGCCAGAGCTGCACCAATCTGAAGCCAAGATCCAGGAGCTTCTTCTGGGTCTCCCTTGTGGGTGCAGGGGCCGAAGGACTTAGGCCATCTTCTACTGCTTTCCCAGGCCATAGCAGAGAGCTGGATCAGAAGTGGAGCAGCCGGGACTCAAACCAACGCCCATATGGGATGCAGCGCTGCAGTCTGGAGGCTTTAACCTGCTGTGCCACAGCGCCAGCCCCAAAAGATGCATTTTAAAGAAAAAAGGTCAACTAATAAGAAAGACATAATCATAAGTGCATATGTGCCGAAGAATATTAGAACCTCAAGATACATGAAGCAAAAATTGGCAGCATAAAAGAAGAAATAGAAAATTTTACAATTAGAGCTGGATATTGCAACACCTGCTCACAGCAATCAATAATACAAAGTACAGAAAAACCAGCAGTCATAGAAAATCTGGTAAGTTTCATCAACATCTTATTATTTACAAAATGCTCTACCCAACAACTTAAGAATGCACATTGCCAACTGTACACACCTTGAGAGACCATATGCTAAGTTATAATAAATATAATTAATAAAATCAAGGAATTTAAGTAGCAACAGTATATATCCTCTGATTATAATGTAACTAAATTTGAAATCAAGAAAAAAAAGTTCACCATGAAAAATTCAAACATCAAGAAATTAAATGTACATCTAAACAATCCATGGGGAAAAGAAGATATCAGAGAAAAGTGTTCAATTATTTAAAATATTATGATGGGGCCAGCGCTGTGGCATAGCAGGTAAAGCTGCTGCCTGCAGTGCCAGCATCCCCTATGGGCTCTGGTTTGAGTCCCAGCTGCTCCACTTCCAATCCAGCTCTCTGCTATGGCCTGCGAAGGCAGTGGAAGATGGTCCAAATCCTTGGGTCCAAATCCATGCACCCGTGTGGGAGACTGGGAGGAAGCTCCTGGCTCCTGGCTTCGGATGGGCGCAGCTCCGGCTGTTGCGGCCAGTTGGAGAGTGAACTACCAGAGGGAGGACCTTTCTCTCTGTCTCTTCCTCTCACTGTCTGTAACTCAACCTCTCAAATGAATAAATAAAATCTTTTTTAAACAAAAAGAACACATAAGAATATTTTACAAAACTTTGTACCAATAATCTACAAAATAGATGAAATGGATAAATTCATTTAAAAAATACAAATCATCAATAGAAAATCTGGATCCTAGATCCAACTAATTTCATTGGTAATATTTTTTTTTGGTCAAACACTCAAGAAAGAAAATATACCAAACTTACAAATAATCTTTCAAAAAATAGAGGAGGCTGGAGTACCCACCCCAATTTGGTTTATGGTACCACGAAATTCTAACACCAAAACAGGGCAAAGACTTTATAAAAAGGAACTTCACTTTACAGTCCAGCATCCCTCCTGAACTTAGACGCAAAAATCCTTCACAAGAGGTTGGCAGACTAAATCCAACAGTGTGTGTATAGAGCAGGGTAATTCATCATGGTCAAGAAGGGCGAACCCAGGAACACATGTTAGTTTACTACTTGAAAATTGAACAGTATAATTCACATTAACAAATAAAAGAGAAAATCCATATAATCATTTTAATAGATCCAGAAAAAAATTTTAGAAAATTTAGCATATATTCATAATGAAGAAAAAATTCCCACAGTCCAGCATGGAAAATTCCTTTTCAATATGGTGAAGGCATCTTTAATGACGAAATACTGAACCCTTCTCTGCAAGCTCAGAAGCAAGATAAGGGTGCTCTTGTTACTTCTGTGCAACACTGTACTAAGACAAGAAAAAGAAGTAAACTTTTAAATAGCAAGAAGCCAGAAAATAGAAGTGTTCCATTTGCACATGACATGATTTCTTACATATAAATTTCTAAAGAATCTATAAAACTAATATTAGGACTAATATTTAGCAAGGTTACGTGTTAAAAGATGAATATACAAAAATAATTTTCTATTTTATAAGCTTGTAGCAAGCAATTAGAAAAAAAGACATTAATTTATAAGGATGACAAAATACAAATAAATTTTACAAAAGATGTGTGAGACCTATATACTGAAAATCACAGATTATTTCTGAGATAAATTAAAGAAGATATAAAGAAAGAGATATACAATATTCATGGATTAGAACAGCCCAAATCCCACATTGTCAGGATGTCACTTCTCTGCAAATTTGTCTATATATTCCACTTGAAATTTCAGGTTTTTTTTTTTTTTGGTAGTAATTAACCAGTCAATTATAACATTTACATGGGGGGGGAGGCGGGCAAGCATTTGGCACAGCGATTAAGGCACCACTTGGGATGCCTACATTCCATATTACAGTGCTTGGTTTTGAGTCCTAGCTGTTTCCAATTCCAGCTTCCTGCTAACTTCCACTGTGAGAGGCGACAGGTGAGGCACAAGTGGCTGGGTCCCTACCAGCCACGTGGGAAACCTGTGTTGAGTTCCAGGCTCCTGACTGTGACCTGGCCTGGCTGCTGGGGAGTGAACCTGAGGATAGAAGATCTCTGTCTCTGCCTTTCAAATAAATAAGAAAAATAAAAAATTTCAAAAACGTACATTGAAATACAAACGACCTAGGATTGCCAATACATTTTATAATAAAAAAGGACCAAATTGATAGTCTTACTGGCTTCAAATTTATAATAAAGCTACTGTTATCAAGACAATGTAATGTTAGTGAAAAGACAAATGTATACATCAGCCGGCGCCACGGCTCACTAGGCTAATCCTCTGCCTAGCGGCGCCGGCACACCAGGTTCTAGTCCCGGTCGGGGTGCCGGATTCTGTCCCGGTTGCCCCTCTTCCAGGCCAGCTCTCTGCTGTGGCCCGGGAGTGCAGTGGAGGATGGCCCAGGTGCTTGGGCCCTGCACCCCATGGGAGACCAGGAAAAGCACCTGGCTCCTGGCTCCTGCCATCGGATCAGCGCGGTGCGCCGGCCACAGCGCGCCGGCAGGGGCGGCCATTGGAGGGTGAACCAACGGCAAAGGAAGACCTTTCTCTCTGTCTCTCTCTCTCACTGTCCACTCTGCCTGTCAAAAAAAAAAAAAAAAAAAGACAAATGTTACATCAATAAAACAGAACAAAGGGGTCAGAAACAGATTCACAAATCTATTAGTTGACTTTCAACAAAGAAGCAAGGGCAATTCAATAGTGAAAGGATGGTTTTTCAATAAATGGTACTAGGAAATTATACCTCCACACACCAGAGAGAGAAGGAAGGGAGGGGCGGAAAGACGGCACAGACGGAGGGAGCAGGAAGAAGAGAGAAAGACAGGGAGGAAGGAAGGGAGGAAGAAAGGAAAGAAGGAGAAAGAAATTAAAAAGAAAAGAAGAAAGGATGGGGGGACAAGAGAGAGAAGACAATCTCCCTTTTTAAGAAAAGATTTATGTATTTGAAAGGCAGAGTTACAGAAAGAGAGTAAAAGAGATCTATCTTCTATCTTCTGGTTCACTCCCCAAATGGTTGCAATAGCCAGGGCTGGACCCGGCTGAAGTCAGGAGTCAGGAACTCCATCTGGGTCTCCCACAGGGGTGCAGGGGCCCTAGCACGTGAGCCATCCTCTGCTGCTTCCCAGGCTCATTAGCAGGAAGCTGGATTGAAGCGGAGCAGCTGGGACTTAAACTGGCACCCATCTGGGATGCTGGCATTCATGGGAGGCGGCAGCTCAGCCTACTGTGCCACAAGGCTGGCCCTGACCACCTCCCTTGACTCTTTTTACTTTGAAGTGTGTTCAAAACTAAACAGGATCACAGGCCTGCATATAAATCCTTAGATTACACAATGTCTAGGAAGAAACAAAGGAGAAAACTTTTGGTGACCTTGTGCTTTGGTTTGAGTGTTTGCCCCCTACTCCCCACGTCCCAAACTCATGTTGAAATGTAATTGCCAATGTAAGGGTATTGGGCAGCAGCACCTCTAAGACGTGACAAGGCCGTGTGGGTTTCTTGCCTTTAAGGAGGGGCTTGCGGGAGTGGGTTCCCTCTCTTGCTCTTCTGCCATGGACAGATCAGAGTTCCTTCCTTCTGGAAGATGCACTGCTCAAAGCCAGAGCCCTTGTCAGCACAAACCAGCTGACACCTGGACCTGGGAGCTCTCAGCTTCCAGACTGGGAGAAGTGTCTGTTCCTCACGAAATTCACCAGTCTCAAATATTGTTTGAGCAGCCTCAAATGGACTAAGACAGTCTGAGGAGGCTTTCTTAAGACAATACCAACAATGCAATCCATAGAAAAAAAAATAAGATAAATTAAACTTCATTCAAATTGAGCAGGAAGCAAAATAGTGCTTTAGTGAGAGCTGAAAATTGATGCTTCCATAAAGTCACGTGGCCACCAACAAGCTGCGCCTAGAAAGGTACTGAGGGCCAGCACAGTGCCCTAAAACAGCTCCATTTGCAGGCAGTGCATGAGAGGCAGCGCCTGCAGCCGCGCAGCTGTGTCTCGGGCTAACCCATCACGGGGCGGCCCCCATCCTCCACCAGGACCTGGGAAGGCCTGAGTGCCTGCGCTGTAGCAATGCTGAATGAGCTTTCAACAAATGCAGCGATGCTTCATTGCCAAAGAAAAATGTTATGAAGGAGCTGAGGCCTGGGCCTTCCCTGAAGACTTGCTAGCTCAATCTGGAAGGCTTGTTACTGCTGAGAGCCAGGCTTGTCTGTGTGATTGGTGTCACCCCAGGGGCGCTGCTGCAGTAAATGCAGCCTTAGACCAGCGCCTGCCCAGCAGTCAGGGCCTGTGCTGGACGGGATGGGCAGGCTTTGGGGCTGCAGTTCTGCAGCGTGGGTGCTGGCTTGCAGTCCAGGCCTCTGAGTCTTTCTCTCCTGGGACTAAGCACCTAGCAGGGCTCTACTGTACCCCATCAGTGGCTCTATGGCCCTTCAAGGTCTCCATACAGTGACGTGTGCTTGAGAGAAGGCTTGTGGACGCCATTATTCACACTAGGGATTTATTGGCAACTCAGCACTCCAGAACTCAGACCATTAGATGAGCAGGCTTCCAAAAAGCACTGAAGCTGTTCATGACCACACTGTGGCTAGGAAGACTCGAGAACTGAAGTTCTCATCAGTAGCTTCTCCTTCCCTAGCAACCAAGAGAGAGTTCAACAAGAACAACACCTCGAGAACACTTTCCTCCTGCATTCCCTGTGTGCAGTCACTTATTTTCAAAAGGTCAATTAAAAATCCTCATACACTACATTTCCAGGAAGGCTCCCAGGCCAGCTAGAGAACCAGGAGTGCTGGGCCGAGCTCTCAGTTTGCTGCCTGTTATGGCCTGAACGTATGTGTCCCCCAGAATCCATTTGTTAAAAATCCCAAAGTGACATATTGGATGGTGGGGCCCTGGGCATGGGGGATGGTTGGCTCAGGGGGTGAAGCCCTCACCAAAGGGGTCAATGTCCTTGTGGAAAGATCCCTCACCTCCCGCTGTGTGAAGACTCATGGAGAAGACACTGTGTGCTACTGGACACAGAGCAAGACAGCGCCTTTAACTTGGACTTCCCGGCCTCTAGAGCTGTGAGAAATAAATCTGCACTGTTTGGAAGCCACTCAGTCCATGGCATTTCAGAAGGCAGCCAAACGCACCAGGCCAGCCCTCCTCACACCTGAAGGCCATGCCACACTCTGCCCAGTGGAGGAGACGTTGTGCCTCCATCTCCCTCTGTCTTGCCGGCCAGTGCGGAGTGACTGCTGATTGAATGTCTTCAAGGGTCTCTCTCTGTCCCACCCGACTTCCCTAGGAGACAGATCAAAACCCGAGGCAGCCGCTTCCCCTCTCCTTTCTGAGAGAATCCAGTATGTATGAGGATGTGTCAGAAAGCTCACAAAAAAATGGAACGAAAATTTGGGTGCAAAATATTTTTGAAAACTGTGCAGTTTTTCATAATACACATTACGAAGCTTTTTGAAGACCCCTCATATACGAGGCCTGTGGCTAAGGAAACACAGCCTGCCTTCAGCAGGCAATGCATCTTCGCAAAGGCTCGGCTGAAACCCAGCCCCACCGGGCCTTGGATGCAGACGCCGGATTCCTTCAGGTCCCAGCCTCCCTGCCTCATCGTCACGTTTCCTTGCCCTGGTTTCATGGTTGCGAATCAATCCCTTGCTAAAATCAACCCCTGAGTGCAGGCAGTAGTGCCACTGGCCTTACAAGGTCCCTGACAACAGGTCCTCTAAGGTTCTAATCATTGCAGTCACAATGTCATTCGTTTCTCCAACAGATAGTATCTTGGTGTTGGGCCTCATCTCAAGGGGTTTCTTTTCCAGGAACTCTAGGCCCAGAGCAAGTAACTACCACCTGTGTGTAGCCCCTAGGCTGACCAAAGCCCACTTTACCCTCCTCACAACTCCTCAAGGGCACTCTGCTGCCAACCAATAGAGGGAGGGCCACAGCCCTGCAAAGCAGCCAGGAGCCCAGACACGAGCTGACCATGCGCCTCTCAGCCCCAACTTCTGGCTGGAAGAACCTGCACCCCTAACCTCTCGAGAAGCCCAGGAATTCAGCGATAGCTGCCCGGCAATAAAGCCCTCCCCTCTTCTGCCACCTTCAGTCAGGGAGGGGCTTTCTGTGCAGCAGGCAAGTGGACCGGCTTTGGGAGTTCTACAGCAACTCCTCTAACTGGTCTCGGGGGTGTCCTGTATCACAGCTAAGCAGTGAGAGAATATGGCTCAACCCCAGACTATGCTGTACATGGTCTGACTGCCGTGTGGGGCTGCACAGGGCACCGTGGCCTGGAGGAGCTCACGGAAAGGCTGAGCCAGGCCTGAGGGCCAGGACCATAAGGTGAGACCAGAGAGCATGAACAAAAGCCAGGGTGGAAAAGCGGCGGCCTGGACAAATGCACACACGACCACGCCTGCAGGGGTTGGGAGCCAGGGCCTCTCCAGCGCGTGCTTCTCTTACCTGCACCTGCCCAAAGTCCCACAAACATTTCCATCCCGAGTTCAGCCAGGTAGGGGGATTTCATCCTGCCAAAGACAGGGGCCAGGGGCTTATCTGCCCTGACCCTACCACGACACTTATCCCACTGCGCACCTGCCACTCCTCGGCAGAGACGGGCTCAGGAGGTCAGAGCACTTGCACGGCTGCGTTTGCTGGTGATGTGCTGGTGATGCTCCAGCAGTTTGGCAGAGTTTGGAGGGAAGACGACACCAAGAAGGCTGGGACACTTTGACTCCACAGGACGCCTGCTGCAAGAGCAAAGGAGAGGGGCTGGGCAGTGGGGCAAGAGGGAAGCCTAGCCCCTCAGGGTCATCCCCCAACTCCACGCAGCTGTCCAGAACCTCTGGTAGGTTGGGCCCCTTTGAGAGGGCAGCCGAGTCACGAGGAAGCCCCAGGTGTCTGCAGTGACTGTAGAGTTACAGCCACGGCACAGACAAAGCTGCCAACAGGGCAGCCAGGGGTCCCAGTCCCTACTGCTTGGGACTTACTCCCAGGAGGGCTTTGAGCACCGTAGTTGCCTGGGAATTCAGATTAAGGGAAGGAGCAACCACACCAGGTACAATATTGCAGTCACTTGTCATAGAGTCCCAAGCTTTTGGGGTGCATTACAAACCCATTGTGACCAGGAGGTCGACGCCTAAAAATATGACCCTAATCCATCTACCCAGCTAACTGCTCCCTTGCACAACACACCACGCGCTCCAAGAGGCGAGCATTCTCAGTTCCTCACTGTCCTGTCCTCCACCCAGGCACCCCTTTCCTCCTCTCCCCTCTGTCCTAATCCTACCATCCCCGGCATCCATAAAGCCTTCAGAGGCCACAGGTCCACACCAAGTTCCCCTGGCTGCAGGGCGGGGCTACCCAAGCTGCAGCCCACACTCGACTCAGCACTAGCAGAGCACGAGGGACTAACAGCATTGTTTGAAGAGGATTTAACAGCAGCTTTCTTTTTATTTATTTTTTAAAATATGTACTTATTTGAAAGATAAAGTGAGTATAGGCTGGTGGGGAGGGAGAGAGGAGGGAGGGAAGAAAGGAAGGAGGGAAGGAATATCTTCCATTAGCTGGTTTACTCCCCAAATGGCCACAACAGCCAGGGCTGAGTTGGGCTGAAGCCGGGAGCCTGGAACTCCAGCCAGGTCTCCTACATGGGAGTGGGCACCCCGCACTCCACTACAGGATGCTGGTGTTGCAAGTTCCATCACAAACGGCAGCTTAATCCTCTGCGCCACAACACCAGCCCTCGGAAGTTTGACTTTAAAAGTACTGAAATAATCACAAGGAGCAAAGTATGAAATTTCTCTAAGTTCTTTACTTTCATTGTTTATAGTATTGGTTTTAAGTGTTATTTATTTATTTTTAAATATTTATTTATTTGACAGGCAGAGTCACAGAGAGGCTGAGGCAGAGGAGAAAGGTGGGGAGAGGGAGAGGGAGAGGGAGAGGGAGAGAGAGAAAGAGAGAAAGAGAGAGGTCTTTCATCCACTGGCTCACTCCCCAAATGACCGCAATGGCCGGAACTGGGCTGATCCAATGCCAGGAGCCGGGAGCTTCTTCCAGGTCTCCCACAAGGGTGCAGGGGCCCAGGGATTTGGACCATCTTCCATTGCTTTCCCAGGCCATAGCAGAGAGATGGATTAGAAGTGGAGCAGCTAGGACTCGAACCAGCTCCCACATGGGATGCCGGCACTGCAGGCAGCAGCTTTACCCACTACACCACAGCACCAGCCCCACTAGTATTATTTTGTAATTACAAGGGGAGGGTACCCCATAATACCCATCTTATTTTCAGGGCTTGGTCCCCCAGCTCTGCAGCCAGCCTGGCCCTTCTCTACCACCTCGGGCAGTGACTGCCTGTTCTGCACATCAGGGCCCTTACTCAGGTGTGTCTCACGTATGCTAGTGTCACTGCTTCCTGTCTTACTTCCCGATTAGATTAGAACCTCCTCCCAGGCAGCCTCTAAGCCTCTGCACAAAGGGTGTGATGCCGGAAAAGGTGACAGGACAGCCTCGTGTGTGGTGACAGTGCAGTATATGTCAGCTACTGCTGCTATTACTATTATTATTTTACTTCCTTGCATCACCCCAGAGAAGAGATGGTTACTTTCTTCAAAGACTGGGCATGGGCAGCTGATCAGAGCTTAGTAAGTCCCTGTTAAATTTCATTGCAATGACACAGTAACACTAGTCAAATGGTAGACTAGAGCCAGTGCAATGTCACCACTGGAAGCAGAGTATGCTGGCTTCATGCTTTTGGGTAGATTATGCAACTTGTGGGGAGGAGATGGTCTCTGTGGCCTTGTCTGGAGGGCCCGTGCCACGGGTTTGTCATGAGACTTAAATGGGTTAATAGCTCTATAGTGCTTCAAACTGTGCCTGGTTTAGGGTAATCTCTTAGATAGGTGTCTTAAATAAAAGCATCACCAAATAGAGTGGGGTGAAAATTTATCTTAGAGAAATCATTTTCTAAGTGGTTCCAAGAACTCTGGTACTAGTGTGTTGATTTGAGAAACTGAACTCCCCTTTCCGGCAGTGTCCTTGGCCTGGAAGCACTTGCGGGACTAATTTCACTGACGGTCAACTCTTCTTCCAAACGCATGCAGCCGTTTCTCCGGCAGGATTTGACTAATGACTAATGACTGTCTGTCTGGATCTGTATAGATGCCATTTATTTGAACCTCCTCTCCCTGGGGGTTACAGATGCTGTGATGTGACCTCCAGGACTGTTGGGAGTGTGGCCAGTTGCCAGCCCTCTCCAGAAACCTGTCCCCCAGCTGGAAGGAGTGCTAGCACCAGCCACGTCCAGTGACTGGCTGATGTGCAGCTCAGAGGTTCGTTCCCCACACCTCAACCTGGGACAACCCTGGAGGTCATCCTGACCTCAGAGCTTCCTAGGGGGGCAGCTGCGGTTTTCAGCGAGTCCAGGGGTGGTCCAGCTTCTCCCTCTGCCCCACCTTGCCTTCCCCCTTTTCCTCCCAGGTGTCAATCCCAGGAATTCGACCTGGTAAACATCCAGCATGCTCCTCTCCATTTCAAAGTCCAATGCCAAGGAACCCAGACTTCAGCACCACTTCAGGTGGACAAGTTTATTTGTTTCATTAATTCTAATTTGACCCCTAATTTGCAATCACCTGCCTGGGACCATCTGTTCGCAACTTTAACTACTAAAAAATGTTATTATTAGTAGCAGTGCCTATTACTTTCACAATATTCCAGTTTGAACAAATTCTTTAGCTACCCTAGCTGCAAACAGCCCTCAGCCTGGAAGAATAAGGTTGTGTTGACACAGTCTGTATTCTGGAGCCCCACCGTGAGCAAAACTTTGGATTCTCAACTGCCCTGCAGGGCTCTCTCTCCATTGGTCCCACCCTCTCCTCCCTGAAACACCCGAGCAGCCCTAGGATGCCTCACTCTCAGCAGCCACACTGCTGCCAACCATGACGCTCAACCCCCTGCCCAGGTGGCTCAGCCATGGGGTAGATGGCCTCCTTGCTCCCTAGAGCTATGGCTCCCTCCGCACTGCAGCTCCCAGGTAGCAGCAGGCCAGCTTCACCATGGCCACAGACCCAGATGGCCCCAGGAGGCCCCACAGACGCCCAGCCCAGAGCAGGCCTTCAGTCTCTAAAGGTCAGAGCTTGATGTATTTCCCCCATTCCCATCCCATAAAGTAACATGTCCTCTTTGTCTCCGACCCATTCTGTTGGCTGGCTGGCATGCTGAGTAGTGGCCCCTACGTGGGCACACTGACTCATTTTACCCACAAAGCTCTTCCCATCTCAGGATTACACACAGCCCATCAAGGTGGCTGCCTCCAACTGGGGTCGAATACCAGCCTCCAAACTACACTACCTGCAAGCTTTATTCCTCCCTAATCCCAGTGGCTCAAGTTCTTTTTCCAGAAGTTTCCTCACTCACCACATAAGCAAATTGACCCAAACAGATGTGAGGAAATCGAAATCTAACTCCACATAAACCAGGTATGTACACAGGCAGTCCTTGCTTAGCACATAGCACAGGGCCATAAAAAGGGCTGTGTAAACTGAAACCACGCAGAGCGATCTTAATAATCAAGGGGGAAAATTACAATTGTTCTGCGCCCTTTAAAATTTTTTGTCAAAACATTAAAAACTCTTACTGTTGGTTATAAATGCAAAGGGAAATGAAAAATTAGTAAAACTAATATTTATTTATTACACTGCAATTTAAAACATTAGAAACATTGAGAACTATAGTATTTTATTTCTTGGTTAAAAAAAAACTTATCAAAAGTAGTCTGGGGACCAGTGGTGTGGCGAGGCGGGTAAAGCTGCCACCTGCAGTGCCGGCATCCCATATGGGCGCCGGTTCAAGTCCTGGCTGCTCCACTTCCAATCCAGTTCTCTGCTGTGGCCTGGGAAAACAGTAGAAGATGGCCTAAGTCCTTGGGCCCCTGCACCCGTGTAGGAGACTTGGAAGAACCTCCTGGCTCCTGGCTTCGGATCAGCCCAGCTCAGGCCATTGTGGCCATTTGGGGAGTGAACCAGCAGATGAAAGACACCCCGCCCCCCTCTGCCTCTGCCTTTCTGTAGCTCTGCCTTTCAAATAAATAAATAAATCTTTTAAAAAAAAAAGTTTGAACAGCCCTTGCCTCTTTCTTCTCATCGCATAATTAGGACACAGAGCTTACACGTTTTCTATGCCTTGGTGAACTGTTAGACTCCTAAGATTAGATCAGCTGCCAACATTTTATTTTTTGCTCTTACAATGTCATAACCTATCACTGAGAATTCCTTGAAGGTGAGATTCTTTCCTGCTGGTGCCACCTCTTCTGGGACACCGTTTCCTTGGAATCCAGGCACACATATCACAGCAGCACCATTATCTGTGCTAGAAGCTTCTCCAGTACCTTGCCATCAATTAACTCATGCTCAATCCTGAAATGAGGAAATCAGCCTTGGCTGTCAGTAAAAGGTTCTTCTTCGTCTCCTTATAATCATCATTTTCTTTTGATGTGGCAACTAACTTCAGTGCTTTGGCCTGAATGCTAGCCAAACTAATCAGGATTTTGAAATAGTCTTCAGTCCAGATGGGAGAAAACACTCCATTTCAACCATAAGAGCTTTCTGTTCCTAGTGCAACTGAAACTAAAAGACGACGGAGAGGATTTTCCTTGTGTTTTACACTCATTGGACTCTTCTGATACACCAGGGCTTCATGCAGACCATGCTTCTGCCTATCTTTGCACCGGTGCTGCCATTTCCAAGCCTTCTAGTCACCCGCAGGCCCAGCATTATTGCTGGTTCCTTGCTGCTCTTTTATCTTTGTGAGCTCACCTCTATCCACTGTCCATGTTTATGAAACATCACATGGGAGACAAGAAGGCAGCACAACTCCACGCTTTGCTGTCTGTGCATGAACTGAGTATCTCTCACACGTGCAGGACCTGTCCCAGACTTTGAATGGAGTGATGTTATTGGCCACATCATATGTGCACCTGCCGTTTATGTAGTGATTTGTGGACTGACAGTGAAGTAAGGGGTAAACAACACATACCTTCCATTTCCAGCACGGTCTGTACTTGAGCTGTTGATGGTGAATATCCTGTGGTGACGGACATTTGAGCCAGGCTGTTGCGGGACTAGAGACTACTTAACTAAATCAAAGCTGTGCCAGGCCCAGCAAGGACTGCTTTACTCACATGGCTTTCAACATTACAGATATTTCTGAGCACATCTGTAGCACAGAACTCTGGCTCTTCTTGTGTCTGAGAGGTTGCATGTGAGCAGCGTGGCCAACGGCTTGTGAGTAGAAGTTAAGTACATCAAAGCACATGCTGGCCAGGTGGTTCTGACACAGCCCCTGAAGGCACCTGATGAGGCGAATGCTCCGTTAGCCTGGGTCCCTGAGCCACTAAGATGAGCAGAGGCCCCTACTGAGATGCCTGGCCATGTAACCCAAGCAAGAAGGAAAAAGTAGACCTTTGTTTTAAGACACTGAGACCTTGGGGCTATTTGCTTCTGAAACATAACAGCCCATTCCGATTGGTGCAAACTATAATTAGGAGAGAATCAAAGAAAGGAGGATGGTGAGACAGATTTCAGAACCTAGAAATTGGCAGCTGAGGGTCTAAAGGGTTCCGAGTTGGTGGGGGCAAGTATAGAAAAACAACCAGGGGCCGGCACCGCGGCTCACTAGGCTAATCCTCCGCCTGCGTCGCTGGCACCCGGGGTTCTAGTCCCGGTCGGGGCGCTGGATTCTGTCCCGGTTGCTCCTCTTCCAGTCTAGCTCTCTGCTGTGGCCTGGGAAGGCAGTGGAGGATGGCCCAGGTCCTTGGGCCCTGCACCCCATGGGAGATCAGGAGGAAGCACCTGGCTCCTGCCTTCAGATTGGCACAGTGTGCCAGCTGCAACGTGCTCAGCCATGGCGGCCATTTGGGGGGTGAACCTACGGAAAAGGAAGACCTTTCTCTCTGTCTCTCTCTCTCTCACTGTCTAACTCTGCCTGTCCAAAAAAAAAAAAAAAAAGAGAGAGAGAGAGAGAAATAAAGAGAGAGAACCAGGGGCACGTACTTGAAGTAGACAGAAAATCTTTATGTGATCTTTTAAAAGCACAAATACAGAAAATAGATGCACAGCTTAATAAGAATTATTTAAGCACTCTAGAACCTTTACCAAGTCAAGAACCAGCCTCAGCCAGCACCCAAGAAACCCCACTTGTGCCCCATCCCACTGCCCCCGCCCCCACCAGCCCCCACCCTCCTCACCTGCCTCTTGTGATAATACCCTGCTTCCTTTCTGATGGTGCTATCAGTCCTCACGGGCAGCCCTCGATGCTGTAGTCTGTTTTACTTTTTAAATATTTTCAAGTCTCTTTAATGTACAGACTTCCCTTCTACCCTGCTCCTTTCCCCTTGTGAATTTATTTGTTGAAGGAACTGGGTCATTTGCAAGGTTTCCCACAGCATGGATTTTGCTGCTTGGATTCCCATTATGTCGTCCATGTGCTTCCTGCATTTCCTGTCAATTGCCTGTTGGGTCTATAGGCTTGACCCAGTTTTGCTTTGATTATTTTTGGCAAGACATCAGCATAGATGGTAGTGTATTTGTTCACTAAAACATACATAATCATCCACAAAATGATGTTTTTGTTGAGTTTATGAGCAGCCATATATGTTCAACTCTATCCATTTATTCATGTGGGGTTTCATAATGATGAGTTTTAAAAAAATTTATTTATTTATTTGAAAGGCAGAGTTACAGAGAGAGAAGGAGAGACAGACAGACACACATACAAGCAAACACACACACAGAGAGAGAGACAGAGAGAGAGAGAGACAGAGAGAGATCTTCTATCTGCTGGCTGACTCCTCAAATGGCTGCAACAGCCAGAGCTGGGCCAGAACAAAGCCAGGAGCCCAGAACTCCAGCCAAGTCTCCCACACGAGTGCAGGGGCCCAAAGAGTTGGGCCATCTTCTGCTGCTTTCCCAAGCATGTTGGCAGGGTGCTGGACCAGAAATGGAGCAGCTGGCATTCAAACTGACGGCAGCACGGGAGGTGATAGCTTAATTGACTGAGCCATTATGCTAGCCCCTAGAATAGCGAGATACTAACCCAAGTATCCCTTATTCTACTATGTGGTCACTGGTGACGCAGTTCAAACAGAAAAATCAGAGTAAATGCTTGCATATTTGTTTTCTCTGATCTTAAAGTTCAGTCACATCCAGATAAATTAACAAGGCCTGAATTCAGCAAAACTGTCAAGGCCAAGCTGGCCTCCATCAGCCCAGCCTTCTCTTGCTAGGTCCTTTGTCTCCCTGAGAGCTCACCTGTTGTGGGGTGGCCCCTGGCTAGGCTGGGTCCAGGTTCTTCTCTTGTCAGAAGAACTTCAAGGAGGAGAAGCAAGATAGAGGTTAGCAGAGAAGCAAAGCAAGACTTGCTTACACCCAAAGAAAAAGTGCACATTCAGAAGGCAGTGTGGGCACACTCAGGAGAGAGAGCTCCAAGCCACTAGGACTGGGGCCATCCTTTTATACAATTTGGAGGCACAGGAAGTGGTATGGGGGGCGGGGCTTAATTGAACAGTCTAAGGGAGATGGGCTTGAGTGCCATTCTCATTTCTTTGCCTTTCTGGAAATCTCAGAAGTGTCATAGTGTCACGTGTATGATGGCAGTGGGACTGTCAGCCACAGTCATTTCATGATAAGTACATTATAATGATCTAAACGCCACTGTGAGGGCACAGCCCGCAGACATACTGGCTGTTTCTAGCTGGTGCTGGTTCTAAGTTGCAATACCGTGGAAGTTGGCTTTTCCGCTACTTGGAAGGTGGGAGGGGGCTTGGAGGGGTGCAGGGAGGAGAAGTGGTTTGAACAGCATGGGCTGGACTGCGTGCAGGGTTGGCCAGGGTTGTCAGGCAGGCTGGCCAGGGCTGGCGAACCTCGGTTCCTCCCTGCTACATCATCCCCAAGGCCAGTGCCTGCTCGGGTTTTCTCTTCACCTCCCACCCAGCAGAGCCCACCTTAGGAAGGGGAAGTCCTCACTGTCTCCCACCTTAGAATGTACATTGTGTTCATCACCCATCTCTCACTTGATCCTCTGGGGTTGAAAACAAATAGCCTCAAGCCCAAACCGTCACTGCAGTCATGTCTTGTGGCCAACACGGAGCGTATTTGCTTATTGGTTTGCTTTGTCTTTAAGCTCAACAAGACTGTATGTATGTAGAGGGCATAAGCTGTTCAGTCAGACCACAGCCCATCACCTCCTGTGGTACAAGTGTTACCCCTGCCCTGTGTTCCCAGGGCCCCTGCCTGTGTCTTCTCTGTCTTACAGCAATCTGACACGTAGGTGTCACTAGCCCATTCTGCACATGAATGACCACGAATTAGAGAACTGCTGTGAATGGCCTGTGTGAGGCACCATGGACGTGACCATACCCTGAGCACTCTGGGAAGGAGACCACAAGGCCAAAGCAGAGGCCACACCAGGAAGAACATACCGGCCACAGGGGCCTCTGCAGCCAGCCGGGTACAAACTAAAACCCACGCTCCATTTGCTTCCCTGCTACAGACACAGTTCAAGGAGTCAAAAGGCCTAAGATAATTCTGGGGGGAGGCGGAGGGAGGGTGTGTGTGTGTGTGTCTGTGTGTGTGTGTGTGTATGGTCTGTTTGCATTACACCATCAGGCAAAGAGAGGCACAGAAAGACTTGTCCCAAGTGGCAGGGCTGGAGAAACACAAATCCAGTGCCAATAGCTGGAAACACAAGTATTTGGTTTCATTAAACTTCTTTTTTAAAAAACATGTCTTCTTTCCATTTCTCAGGGCAATCCAAGAGAAGAGACAGAGAGGGAAAGAGACAGGGGAGGGATGAGGGTGGGAGGCGGGCTGCAAGAGGGCACGTCTGGAGGAACCTGCTCTCGGTGAGTGTCTCAGCCAGCCCAGGAGGTCAGCAGGCCTGCCACTGGTGTCCTCTGCTAGTCCCAATGACTTGCTAATCTAGGCTGGGAAAACAGAGGGCAGCAACAAAGTTTGTTTTTGAAAAACCAAGTGCAAATGAACAAACAGTCAAATCTGAGTCCCCCATCCTCCCACCCCCCCGACAAAACGATTTGACTTCTGTGTTCTCCCATGGTCCTTTCAACAACAGCTGCTGGCTTTGTTCCTCCCCACCACAATGCTGGTTCCTGGCTGCCCAAGGCAGAGGCCACATCGACAGAAGCGGAGGAAGGTAGATTAAGAATACAGGTTCTAGGGGCAGGTGTTATGGCACAGTAGGTTAGGATGCCACTGGAGATGCTACCAGAGTGCCCGGGGTTGAGTCCCACCGCCACTTTCAATTCTGCTTCCTGCTAATGCTCCTGGGAGACAGCAGATGATGTTCCAAGTACTCGGGTTCTTGCCAGCCATGTAGGAGACCAGGGCAGAGTTCCTAGCTCCTATCTTTGGCCTGTCCCAGCCCTGGCTGATGTGGGCATTTGGGGAATAAACCAGCAGACAGAAGATCTTTCTTTCTCCCCCTCTTTCTCTGTCACTCTGCTTTTCAAATAAATAAATCTGTTATTATTATTTTTTCTAAGATTGCAGGTTTCAGTCAGACAATCTGGGTTTTCAGGTTACAATCCCAGCTCTGGCCCTTGCTGACGGGGAAATTCTCTGTGCCTCAGGTTCCTCACCTACAAAATGGAGAAATCATAGTACTCCATGGAGTGGAAAAAAAAAAAAAAAAAAGATTCAACAAGGGGCCGGCACTGTGGCATAATAGGCTAAGTCTGCCTGCAGCACCAGCATCCCATCTAGGTGCTGGTTCGAGTCCCGGCTGCTCCACTTCCAATCCAGCTCTCTGCTATGGCCTGGGAAAGCAGTGGAAGATGGCCCAAGTGCTTGGGCCCCTGCACCTTCATGGGAGACCTGGAAAAAGCTTCTGGCTCCTGGTTTCTGATCAGCCCGGCTTTGGCTGTTGTAGCCATTTGGGGAGTGGACAAGCAGATGGAAGACCTCTCTTTCTGTATCTCCCTCTCTCTGTAACTCTGCTTCTCAATAAATAAATAAATCTCAATAAATAAATTAAAAGGAAAAATGCATAGTGCAGTGCTTCATGTGTGATGTTTAGTAAATGTTTGGTGCTATTCCATTATTTTTAGAGTTCTTAGTCTTTGCCTTTGTCCAATTATATCCTACTTCTTCTTTTTTTAAAAGATTTATTTATTTTATTTGAAAGTCAGAGTTGCACAGAGAAAGGAGAAGCAGAGAGAGAGAGAGAGAGGTCCTCCATCAGAAGGTTCACTCCCTAGATGGCCACAATGGCCAGAACTGCGCCAGTCCAAAGCCAGGAGCCAGGAGCTTCCTCCAGGTCTCCCACGTGGGTGCAGGGGCCCAAGGACGTGGGCCATCTTCTACTGCTCCCCAGGCCACAGCAGAGAGCTGGATTGGAAGTGGAGCAGTCAGGTCTCAAACCGGCGCCCATATGGGATGCTGGCTCTTCCAGCAAGGGCATTAACCCACTGCGCCACAGCACCGGTCCCCGTATCCTACTTCTTGACAGTCCTACTGGATTTCTTCAAATAAATTGATCTTGCTCCAAAAAACAAAAGCATGCATTTTTCTGCAGAGAATTTCGCACTCTGTCCACCCAGGCCCTCCTTCCCAGTTAGTTTCTGCACAGCTCCCTGGATGCTGCACCCTGACCCTCACCAACACACTTGCCTACATTGCCCTCTCATTCACCTCCATCCACCCAAAGCTACCTCAAGACCTTCTTTCTTTCTTTCTTTCTTTCTTTCTTTCTTTCTTTCTTTCTTTCTTTCTTTCTTTCTTTCTTTCTTTCTTTCTTTCTCTTTCTTTCTCTTTCTTTTCTTTTCTTTTCTTTTCTTTTCTTTTTTTTGACAGGAAGAGTGGACAGTGAGAGAGACAGAGACAGAGAGAAAGGTCTTCCTTTGCCGTTGGTTCACCCTCCAATGGCCGCTGTGGCCGGCGCACCACGCTGATCCAAAGGCAGGAGCCAGGTGCTTCTCCTGGTCTCCCATGTGGGTGCAGGGCCCAAGGACTTGGGCCATCCTCCACTGCACTCCCTGGCCATAGCAGAGAGCTGGCCTGGAAGAGGGGCAACCGGGACAGAATCTGGTGCCCCGACCGGGACTAGAACTTGGTGTGCCGGTGCCGCAAGGCAGAGGATTAGCCTAGTGAGCCACGGCGCCAGCAAGATTTACTTTCAACAGAATGTTTTCAGTTTCAATTCTACCAACTCCAGTTCAAACACAAAGAAAGCAAATGAATTAACCACAAGGTTGAAAAGCCCAGGGGTCTGGCTTCAGGCTTGGCTTGACTCAGGGTTCACATGAAGTCATTAGGACCTGTTTTCAGCCCTTGGTCTCATTTCCTCCCACTGGCTCCACTGTTACAGACTCTACACTCCTAGTGGCAAGAGGTTTGCACATAAAATGAACTCTAGGTCCAGGCCCGGTGAGCCGGAGAACTTCCCTCTTTCCTAGTAACCCCTGCAGACCTGACGTGTGTTCTGCGGTGTTCTGGGTCACACGCCTGCCCCGGGATGAAGCAACGTGGTGCTCCCACCTGCAGCCTCACCTGCAGTTCATGGGCTGATGGAGAAGACGGGGAGCTCCCTGGAAAGGAGGCAGGGTAGTTCCCCAAATAAGGGATAATGGACACAGGGGGTCAAAGTATCCACCACACTCATCTTCCCCAATACCAAAGCCCCCGAACCCCGGAGTCCTGACACGATTCCTCGTGACGCCATGATATTGTGTGTTCTGTGAAACCCCTTCCACATGGAGCCGCTCCTGCATCCTTCATTTGGCAGTGAACTTCGCACTGCCTTCTCCCACGGCACCGGTCTGTCCTTTTACTGAAACTAAACTTCTCACATGTGTGTGCTTTACCTCTCTTACACATTGTAAACTCCTCCCGGGCAGCAAACAAGGACACCTTGTATGTAATAAGGGCTGCTAACAGGCTGTTGATTGAATATTTCTTCTCTTATACTGACCATTGGTTGAGTTTATAGTAGGTGCTACATAATCTTAGAGCCCTCAAGTTTAGCAGGAGCACTAAATTTGGACAGGCCCTTATAATCTAATGCAGCGCCCTATGTTATAGGCATTAAAAACAAAGGCCCAGAGTAATGAAGTGCTTAAGTAAGCAGGTTAGCATGGAACATAGTTAGTTCTTTGTAGGTTCATGGATTCATTGTCAATTCAGTGACTTTTCCACTGAATCCTTCTGTAAGATCAGGAACAAGGCAAGGATGCCCACTCCTGCCACTCCTATTCAACATAGCACTAGAAATCCTAATCAGAGCAATCAGGCAAGAAAAAAGAAATAAAAATCATGCAAATCAGAAAGAAAGAAAATTATCTCAGTCCATGGGCAACATGCTCTTATACATGGAAAACCTAAAGATTCTACACACAAAAACTTAGGACTAATAAACCAATTCACCAAAATTACAGGATACAAAATCAGTATGCAAAAATCTGTTACATTTTCACACTGTAACAATAAATGCTCCAAAAATAAATTAAGAAAATAATCCCATTTACAACAGCATAAAAAAGAATAGAATACTGAGGAGTAAGATGAGAGATTGTACAGTGAAATGTTCAAAGTATTGTTGAAAGACATGAACTACAACACAAACAAACACATCTTGTTCATGGATTAAAAGACTTAGCTTTACTTAGCTTCAGCCTATACAACTCAAAGTGACCTACATACTCCATGCAATTCTTATAAAAATCCCAATGGCATTTTTGGGTGAAGAAATAGAAAAAACAATCCTAAAACTCACACACAACCAAAAAGAATCCTGAATAGCCAAAACAACCTTGAGAAAGAAGACCAAAGCTGTAGGCCTCATATTTCCTTGTTTCAAAATGTAAAGCAACAAGAAAAAAAACCAATGATATGGTACTGGGACAAGGACAGACATAGACCAGTGGGACAGAACAGAGACCCCAGACATAAACCCATGTGTAGACAGGCAACTGGTCTTCAACAAGGGTGCCACGCCCACACAATAGCAAAAAGATTATACAGTAGGTGTTGGATAACTGGATGCCCACATGCAAAATAAACGGGACCCTTATGTTACATTATGAATTAAATAATTACACAGAAGATTTGAAACTGTTAGAACAAAACATAAGGAAAAATCTTCATGGCATTGGACATGGCAGTGATTTTTTGGATATGATACCAAAAGCACAGACAACGAAAATAAAAACAGACAAGTGAGACTGCATCAAACTACAAAGCTGCACAGCAGAGTGGAAAGGTAACCCAAGGACTGGGACAAGTATTTTCAAATTATATGCCTGATAAGGGCTTAATATCCTAAATATGAGTAAATAAGGAGATCCTGCAACTCAGTAACAACAAAAATAAAAATAATGTGACTTCAAAATGGGCAAAGGAGCTCAACAGACATATAAATGAGAGAAGACATCTAAACGTGTAAAGATACTCAATACCACCAATCATCAGGGAAATGCAAATAAAAACCACAAAGAGATATACCTGCTGGAGTGGCCCTAATAATAATAACAATAATAATAATAATGAATCTAGTAAATAATAAGTGCTGGTGAGATGGAGGAGAAATGAAAATGCTTTACCACAGTTCATGGGAATGCAAAATGGTACAGTTGTGTGGGATATGGCATGGAGTCTCCTCAAAAAAATTAAAAATAGTATTATATGATCCAGCAATCCCCCTTCTAAGTATACTGCCACAGAACTGATGTCAGGATCTCCAGGAGATATTTGCACTCCCAAGTTCACTGCAGCATTGTTCATAATAGGCAAGGCGGAGACAATTTAAATGCCCATAGATACATGGCTAAAGGAGATACGGTACATCCTACAGTGGAATACTACTCCATCTTTTAAAAAGAAGGAAATCCTGTCATATGTTATGCCACAATGTGAATGAACCTTGAAGATGTTATTAGGTGAAATAAACCAGTCAGGGGCTAGCAGTGTGGTGCAGCGGGCTAAGCTGCCACCCGTGACACTGGCGTCTCCATATCAGAGCAATGGTTTGACTTGTGGCTGCTGCACTTCCTATCCAGCTCCCTGCTAATGTGCCTGGGAAAGCAGCAGCAGATGGCCCAAGTGCCTGAGCCCCTGTCACCCACATGGGAAACCTGGATGGAGTTCCAGGCTCCTGGCTACAGCCTGACCCACATCTGGCTGTCCTGGCCATTTGGGAAGTGAACCAGTAGATGGAAAATCTCTCTCTCTCTCTCTCTCTCTCTCTCTCTGTCTCACCCTCTCTGTCAGTCTACCTTTCAAACCAATCAGTCTTTAAGAAGAAATATGCCAGTCTCAGAAGATTAATACTGCATGATTCCACTCATATGAGGTACCCAAGTAGTCAAATTTTTAGAAGCAGAGAGTGGTTGCCAGGGGCTGGGAGGGAGGTGGGAGGAGTTTAATGGGTGTAGAGTTTCTGCACACCAGATGAGAAAGTTCTAGGTATATGCTGCACGATATTGTGCATACGATTCACAATACGGCACTGGACACTTAAGTTGTAACATTTTTACCACAACAATAATAAGTTGTCAGTGGTTAAAATGTCTTATATCTACTAGTGCCATTTAGGATCTCAGGCTTTAGGAATCAGGGATGTTTTGGGGTCAAGGAATTGTCCCCCGACTCCTCTAGGCACTCAGACCTCCCCCTGAGCCTCATACCCTAACAGCTGACACGCACTCTGCACCTCTGGTCAAGCATCACTGGGGTTCTCCCTCGTCTGCCAGCGGGGGAGCCTGTGAGCTGGCCCCAGATTACAGCCCCTTTGAGCCCAGCGCAGGAGACAGTATAGCCCTTAAACCAATAAACAAACAAATGAAAACCCTATCTTGTCATGCTTCAGGGAACAGAGATAAAAGCAGGACAAGTCCTTAGGAGAATGACAGAAATCTACTAAATTAGAGAAATGCCCAACGTGTTAAACCAGTTCGGACACTTATAGACAGCTTTGGCTGTTACTTGCTGGGATTACACAGCCAAGCTCCTTTCCATCTGGAGAGAAATCTCTCCCAGGTCCTAGACTCCTCTCGGCGACCAGACAGGGTGCTGGATCCCAACCCAAGCTAAGCTCTGGGCAGGGGCCAAGGGGAGCCTGCCTCAATGGGTTCCCAGGCCAAAAGCCCCAGGACACTGGCCAGGCCTCAGCCCAGGGAGAGGTGAGACTTCAAGCTTTCTTCAGGCCTTAGTCCTCCTTCTTGAAGGGAGGGGTCCCTAGGAGCCAGACCCCAACCACCCACCAACCCTGCCTTCCACTGGGGGCTTTGGGTGGGGCTGGGGCAAGAAATGGAGGCACAGCCTTTATTTTCCTGGAGAAAGAGGGAAACCATAGCACAGTTGAAAGGATCCTGTCAGGAGACCCCAGATCTGATCCCCCTTTGGCCATTTTGCCGCATATCCCCAGGCACCCTCTCACTTGTGGCTGTCCTAACCTTAGGAGGCCGTCAGGTTGGATAGGGCCCTCCCTGCGTGAGGTTAGCTGGCCTGAGTTCTGATGAGACGCTGCCACCTGTGGCTCGAAACACCAGCAGCCAGACACCCAAGTTCCTCAGTGGACGCTTCAGGCCGAATCCCCACTGTTGCACGTGCTATGGGGCCACCCTCTGGAGCCTGGCTCTGCCCCATCCTCCCATCTGTAGGGCTGTTGTGAGGAGGTGAGTCAGGCGCTCTCTGAACAGAGCCTGGCGCGCGGGGGAAGTGCAGTGAAGCCGGCTGTCCTCAGTCTTGGGGCACGGGGTTCCACCAAGTGCAGCCTGGCGCGCGGGGGAAGTGCAGTGAAGCCGGCTGTCCTCAGTCTTGGGGCACGGGGTTCCACCAAGTGCTCGGATCTCCATCTGAGCTCGCAAAAGGCCCAGCGTGTGGCTCCGAGACCTTCCTCTCCGGCAAAGCTGAGTCCCCCGGACCCGGGGCCAGGGATGTTCTCGCCCTCACTCTCAAAGGTGAGACTCGGCTGCCCGGCCTGGCGAATGGACGCCCCTCTCCACCCTGGCTCCAGAGGGCGGCTGGGAACGAGCAGCTGACCGTGACCGGCGGCGTGCGCCACCTTTGCCCCAGGCGCCGGCAGGCCGGATGTGGCCTCCTTTCACAGCGGCCTCTGCCAGGCGCGGCTTCATTACCCTGGGTGCATTTCAGGCTTCTCACTGTCATCAGCTTCTCACTTTCAGCTGCTGGATCAGGGGCAGGATCCTTCCGCCCCACTGCTGGGTGTTTGTTTCACACCGACCTGGACTGTCGCGGGGTGGGGGTTGAGGGAACCCTGCTCAGACCCACCCCCACCCCATCCCCCACCCCCTACACCAGCCCTCACCTCTCAAAGCTGGAAGCCGACTCACTTCTGGCAAATGAGGTGGGCAGGGCCAGGTCCTCGGTGTCCAGCCCGTGCCGGGCGCAGCAGGAGCTGGACTGAAGAACCAGACCTGCGCGGCAGCACCCGGAGACAGGGGAGGGGAGAGGAAAATGATGGAGGAGGACAGAGCAAGGTTTGCGGAAACTCCGCGTGTACGAAATCTGTACTTTCTGCCTGCTTCTCCGGAGTGCCCCTCCTGCCCGCGGTCTCTTCTCCTCTCCTCCTGAGGCCGGCAGGGGGCTGAGCCGCGGATTCTGCTCCCCCCATAACCAGGTCAGAAAACTTCCTCGTGTTCCATTAAAGTCGCTAGAAGGGGTGTGGAGGAAATTGCTGCTTTGAATAAACAATTCTTTCAGCAAAGAGCTCGAGAGAGAGACGAGTCCTTCCAGGGGGAGGGACAGCTGGCAGCTGGTCCCTTACCCTCCCTGCTGTCCTCCCTGCCCCCAAGTGCTCAGGTCTGCCTGCCTGCCTGCCCAGGTGAGGGCGGCACCCTGTCTGTCCCCACTGGCAGAGCTGAGACAGGATGGAATTCTCCAAAAATAACCCCACGGAAAAATCAACGAAATGAACAAAGAGAACAGAAGTGGCCGGACAAGAGAGGTGCTTACTGAGTGCAGGAACCTGGTCCTAAAGCAACCAAAGTCTTGTCTCCAACAGGCCACCAGGGGCTGGGTGGTCTCGGCCCATTGCCCAGCCCTGCTCTGCTTTGTGATATTCCCACCTCATCCCCAGCCTCGCATGAGGAGGTGAGACAGGGGTAGCAGTATGCGGAGCACAGGGGGCATCTGGCCTTGTGTCTGAGTTAAGCTGAAAGGGTAGGGGGGTCACTGAGTCCCCCGAAGGGAGCAGAAGTCAGCTGGGTGAAGCAGTTCGCCATGCCAACTCGGGGTGACCTTGGAAAGGGAGACCTAGTTGGGGGAGGTGAAGCCAGGTTTGAGCTGAGGCCAAGGTCTAGAGCTTGGGCAGAGGTGCCTGGCTCCAGGTCTGCGTCTATCTGGGCTTCGGTTTCCCCATCGGTAAGAGGAGGATTTGGGGTACATGATTTTGGAAGTCTTTCCCCTCTAACGTTTCTCTATCTCTGACCACCAGGTCTCCGAGTTTAGAAACTCCAGTCCACCTAGCCAAGCCCCAAACCCCAAGTAAAGACATCAACTCCCAACACAGCGATAACCTCTAGCCTTCCTGCATGGTAACCAAGAGCCAGAAACTACTGTGGCTCCGTTAAATGTCTTGACTCATTTCCTCCTTGCAACAGCCCTAAGCCCAGGTTGCCCATTTCACAGGTAAGAAACCAAGGCACAACAGCCCAGGGCGGGAGGTGACGGGATGGGGCCTTGGCAGTGCTGCTCCAAACCTAAGCTCTGATCCCCCAGACCAAAGCACTTTTTCTCAGAAGAGTACCTATCAGAGATGCGATGGCCACAAGGCGGCGAGAATCCAAATGCCCAACAACAGACAAGTGGATTAATTCAGTGGCCTATCGTTCTGCCTTCAGAAGGGTTGAAATTATGACACAGGTGCTTTGTGCATTGCCTCATTTAACCTTTACAGCAACCCTGGTCCAGGCTACCTTGTCCTGCATGCTACCTGCTGTATAGGTGAGGGGACAGAGGCCCAGAGAATAAATTCCCTAGGGACCCACAAGTAGTAGGCAGCAGAGCTGATGCATAAAAAATGGGTGGTGGTGAGCGCCAATTCAGAACAGGGGGCAGGGAAGTCTGAGAAGTCTACGAGTAGACCACCTGCACCCCCACCTGCACGCACTATAAATTCCAAACTCTGCAAATCCCAGGTACGCCTTTTCTCACCTTTCTCCTGCATTTGTTACGTTTCCCCCCATTTTATATCCAACCTCATCTTCCTGCCTCACTCCATGGATCACTTGCTCTGCCTACTCTCTTTCCAGACCCCCTCTCCACCGCCACCCCCAGCCTTGTAGGACAGCCCCTGCGATTCGGAGGTGGGAGGAGGCCCACATGAGGGAGAGGAAGGCTGGGGTCTCTAAGGGAGATCCTGGACGCTTTTCCATTCACCCAGCTCCCCGGCTTCTCCAGGGGGTCCTGCCCGGACCAGGGGCAGCTGGCTGATACTTGGGCCCACAGGAGCCTCACACTGGCCACGGTCTGGTGGGTTTCTAGTTTAATCTGGTCTCAGCTCAGCTCCTCTGTGAGCAGGCAGACAGGGAGCTAGCTGCCTTTGCCTCCTAAGTAGCCGAGAAGTGTCTGTTCCCACAGAGGCACATGGTTTTTGTGTCCAGGACACCCAGGAAAGCCAAGCACACCTGCATCCACGTCACCTCACCAGGTCTAGCTGCAGCCTCTAAGGCTTGCACCCAGCCCCACAGGCCCTC
Organism: Oryctolagus cuniculus; assembly: GCF_051225735.1. NCBI lineage: Eukaryota > Metazoa > Chordata > Mammalia > Lagomorpha > Leporidae > Oryctolagus > Oryctolagus cuniculus. The sequence goes on along the minus strand of NC_142868.1, from coordinate 162,678,019 downwards.
AGAACACCACACACCGAGGGGCTCCGGCAGAACCGCCGGATGCCAAAGCTGCTATTGTGGGATTGCTGCACTTACCACCTGCTTCTCCCGGGGCGTGTCTTCTGCATTCTGTTCCCCCAGGCCCTGTGCCCAGCTGGTGACTGTCCATCCCAGAAGGTGTCGCCTGATGAGATTCCTCTCAGGGAATCCTGCACAGCTAACAACAACCCAAGGAATGACGTCTGTGAGGTTTCCATGCCACAGGCACAGTGTCGGGGGAAGGCTTTTAAGCAGCCTCCCCTTTAACTGTGCCCAGGAAGGACCGGGGCTACCAGAAGCTGGGTTGAAAGCACAGGCTCCCACGCTCTCAGGAGAGTCGCTCTCACTCACAGCAAGGATGCATGGGCCATGACTCTGCCACTCACCATTCACCTGACCTCAAGCAAGTCGTACAAAATAGAGACGATGCCAATACTGCTTGCACCTGCAACCACTGTCCTGTTTGTCTTCACTTATCATCTCGTGCCTGTCTCCCTCTCTGAGCTAGGACCTCTCTAGTGCTAGTTTCACCCCCTCACATCCACACCCACACACATGCGCTTCACACCCCAAATTGGTTCCTGGCTTCCCCACACGCAATTTTAAACAGCTTTATCGATACATCATTCACATACTATATAGTCCATCCATTTAAAGGGTACAGTACAATCGCTTTTAGTATACTCAGAGCTGTATGCCCATTACCATACTCAATTTTAGAATATTTTCATGGCTCCTCCCAAAATCCCATTAGATACCCCTTAGCCATTTATCCCGTTAAATATCCTTTAGCCATCACCTCCCAATTCCCCATCCCTCCAAGTCCAGCCATAGGCAATTACTAATGCATTTTCTGCCTCTATTCATTTTGTTTAAATGCATCATATAGGAGTGGGCATATGGCTCAGTGGTGAACACACCACTTGGGACACCTGCATGCCATATAAGAGTACCTGGGTCTAAGTCCCATTCCAATCCTGATCCTAATCTTCTGAAATTAAGTCCCGTGGGAGGCACCAGGTGATGGCGCACATACATGGTGCTTTGGGTTCCTGTAATCCATAGGGAAGACCCAGACTGAGTTCCTGACTTCTGGTTTCAGCTGGCCCAGCTGTAGCTGTTGTGGTCATTTGAGGAGTGAACCAGTGGTTTCTCTGTGTCAGTGCGTGTATATATCTCTTTCTCTATCCCTCTCTGCCTTTCACACAAATAAAATGAATAAATTAAAAAATTCTTAGCAGAAACAAAAAATAAGAAGAGTAACACAACATGTGCCTTTGTGACCTACTTTTTTTTTTTTTTTAAGATTTATTTATTTCTTTGGAAGAGTTACACAGAGAGAGGAGAGGCAGAGAGAGAGAGAGAGAGGTCTTTCATCCGCGGGTTCATTCCCCAGATGGCCACAATGGCTGGAGCTGCGCCCATCCGAAGCCAGGAACCAGGAGCTTCTTCCAGGTCTCCCACGCAGGGGGAAGGGGCCCAAGGACTTGGACCATCTTCTACTGCTTTCCCAGGCCATAGCAGAGAGCTGGATTGGAAGTGGAACAGCTGGGACTATAACCGGTGCCCATATGGGATGCCGGCACTGCAGGCCAGGGTGTTAACCCACTGCACCACAGCGCCTGCCCCCCCCCCTCTTTTTTTAACCTACTTCTTGCACTTAACATAATGTTTTCAAAGTCCATCCATGTTGGAGCATATATTAGCACTTCATTTCTTTTTATTGCTGAATAATATTCCATTGTATGCATATAGCATATAGTATTTCTCAATGACTACTATGCACAAAGCAGCTATGAGCATTCACATGTAGATACTGATTCATTTCTCTTGGGTAGACACCCAGGGACAGAATTGTTATGTGACATAGTAACTTTATGGTTAAGTATTTAAGGAATTGCCAGAATGTTTTTCTTTCTCTCTCTCTCTCTCTCTCTTTTTTTTTTTTTTTTTTTTTTTTTTACAGGCAGAGTGGACAGTGAGAGAGAGACAGACAGAGAAAAAGGTCTTCCTTTTGCCATTGGTTCACCCTCCAATGGCCGCCATGGCCAGCGCACCGCGCTGATCTGATGGCAGGAGCCAGGTACTTATCCTGGTCTCCCATGGAGTGCAGGGCCCAAGGACTTGGGCTATCCTCCAGTGCACTCCTGGGCCACAGCAGAGAGCTGGCCTGGAAGAGGGGCAACCGGGACAGAATCCGGCGCCCCGACCGGGACTAGAACTCGGTGTGCCGGTGCCGCAAGGCGGAGGATTAGCCTAGTGAGCCGCGGTGCCGGCTGCCAGAATGTTTTTTCAAACCAGTGGTGCCATTTTAAATTCTACCAGCAAAATACGGTTTCTCCACATCCTTGCCAACCCCCACTATTATCTATATTCTTTTTCTTTTCAAAGATTTATTTATTTATTTATTTGAAAGGCAGAGACAGCAGCAGCAGAGAGAGAGAGAGAGATGTCTTCCATCTGCTGGTTCACTCTCCAAATGGTCACAATGGCCAGGCCTAAGCCAGGACCCAGGAGTTTCATCCTGGTCTCCCGTGAGGGTGCAGGGGCCCAAGCACTTGGGCCATATTTCACTGATCTCCCAGGTGCATTAGCAGGGAGCTTGATCAGAACTGGAGCAACCAGGATCAGACCGGCACCCATATGGGATGCTGGCACTGCAGACAGCGGCTTATACCACAGTGCCGGCTCCTATCTTTTATTATTGAGTCGTAAGTTACTTATATATTCTAACTACAAGTACCTTATTAGATATATGACTTGCAAAAAATTTCCCTTCAAAGCAGAAAAACTTTTAATTGTGATGCCATTCTTAGTAACTTTTCTAAGTGGCATAAAAAGTAGAGGCAAAACGATCACAATTTATAGATAATATGGTAGTTTATCCTGAAAACCCCAGAAAACCTGCTGAACCACTGTTATCAACAAGAGAATTCAGTAATGAAGCCAGCTGGAAAATTAATAGTTTATAAACAACTGCTTTTATACATAAAAATATGGATGAGTTGGAAGACACAGTGGAAGATCCTATTTTCAATAACAAAGTATAAAATAGCCTTAAAATGTGTAATAAATATTTGAAGAAAACTTTCCAATATTCTTGAAGACACAAAAGGGACTTGGAAAAAATGGAAAGGTATGCCATATAGTTAGACAGTAGCCCACAATCCTGCAAATGTCAACTCTATTCAGTTATTTTACCAACCCAACACTCTCTCTACAGATACCCAGGGGACCTTTTTACTGGAACCAGAACAGTTGATTCTAAAGTTCATATTGAAAAAGAACCAAGTATAGGCATGAAAGCTGGGGAAAGAAGAGAAGTAAGCAAGCTTTGGGGTGAGAATCGAGAAAGCAGGACTGCAGGCCCGGTTCTGCCCTAACAAACGAAAGGACCACTCGACATTTCAGTTGGGGCATGAGCTTCCTCACCAGCCAAAGGACGCACCCAGGCTAAAGTAGATGTCTAATCTTCCTTTCAGCTCTACAATCCTCTGATTAATTTTGTCATAAGACTATTAGTTCAAATGCTCCAGATTTAGTTGGTACCATGTCCAGGGCAGTTGAGCTTGGCAAAGCACCTAAGAGAGTGTTTAGCTGTGTCTGTGAGCTTTTGAGACTCGAGGAAATCCCTTTGGCTAAAAGTGGTCCAACCCTTACCCCGATTCTGTCTCTGGTATTGCTCTAGGGGTTTAATTGATTGATTTGACTGGACTTCTCTCTCAATCACCTGCCTAGAGAAGTCAGCAACGTATCTGCGTGTCGGCTCCACTCTGATACTCACTTAGGAGCCAGTCTGAAAGGAGAAGGGAGAAGACAGGGAGCAGGGATCTAGCAGAAGGAGGGGCCCTAGGGTGAGGGAAAGGGTGAATGAAGACACAGGAAAGAGAAGATGGAGACAGAAACCAAACAGTGCGGATAGCTCAGCCCAAGAGAGTCCGTTCTGACAGCATCACCCCTGTTGAGCCAGCCCACAACACAAATGGAAACTCAGAAGATTCTAGACATACACCCAAACTGCAGTTAAGTCAGTCAGTATCCTTCCCTATGAAAGAGTAACTGCATTACAGATTAAGCTCAGTATGTGTCCCTGGGAACAGAATCATTTGCACGAGAAGGAAAGGAAGACATTCCCTTCTATTCGCCTCCCAGTCAGGAAGGACATTCTGCGGAAGGGAAGATTTGAAAGTAGGTCGAAGCGAAGGGGAGGTGATGCATCGTGTATTTGTCAGTTTTTCATTACTATAACCAGGTGCCCAAGGCAACTAACTTTATAAGAAGAAAAGAATTATCTGGCTCATAGTTTTGGGGTCCACAGTCCAAACTGGGCATCCCCATGGGTTTGACCCCTGATGAGGGTAGCAGTGGGAGGTGAGGAAGGATCACATGCATGGTGAGCCAGGGCGCAGACAGAGCAGCTGGGCCCAACCCAGCGTTCGTGTTGTGTTGTGTTTTGTCTTAATGATGTATTTATTTGTTTATTTGAAAGGTAGAGTGACAAAGGGAGATAGGGAGGGACACAGATCTTCCATCTGCTGGTTCATCCTCAAATGACCAGGCCAAAGTCAGGAGACTGGAACTTCATCCAGGTCTCTCACATGCATAGCAGGGGCCCAAGCACTTGGACCATCTGCCACTGTCTTCTCAGGCACATTAGTAGGGAACTGAATCAGAACCAGTTCAATCCAGGACTTGAACTCATGCTCATGAGATGCCAGCACTGCAGGCAGTACCTGAATCTGCTGCATCACAACACAGTCCCCTGTTCGGGTTTTTATAATCAACTCTTCTACAAGAACTACCTTCTGCAGTCACAACCCTAATGCCCTAAGGACCTCCCACTAGGCTCACCTCCCAAACACTGTGATTGGATTAAGTGTCAGCCCTCCTAGTTTCATTAACTCATGACTTTGACATTTAAATTCCCATGTGAGCTTGGGAAACAAGCTCAAACCATAGTACTTAGACAAATCTTGTTAGGATGGACTTTCTCCCAAATCCAGAGAACACAAGAGAGGGAAATGGGGGTGTGGCAGAGGTCCAAGAGGAAATCAACCTTTACTTGAAGAAAATGAGGGACTGAGGAACTGGGGAAGAGACACTGGCCTGGGGGAGCCAAGCACAGTGAGATGTTCTACAATGCGTGGACATAAAGTAAATCAAGCAACGTTCTCTATGGGAAGGGGCCACTTCCCCAAGACCCAGCCCTGCATGGGAGTTTGGAGGCTCTGGGGACTGGAATAACTCCCTCTGATGAGCAGACCACCCCCAGCACTCTTCACCTAGACTTGGAAATGTAAATCACACCATAGGTTTGCTAGCGCCAGGCCACAGCTTGAATCCAAGCAAGTCAAGTAACTGCTAAGCTCTCCCCGAGAGTCCAGCTTCACATTAAGTAAGGGCTGAGGAGAACAGAGAGGAAGCAGTGTGTAGGGTCCTTGTGCTAAGCAGCATAAAGCTGGAAAAAGAACAATTCATGACTGGGAAATTGTATGGCTCAGAGAATTCATCCAAATCTAGCATTGAGAAGGTAGAACTCGATGCCACCATGTGTCAAGAGGCTAAGGTCCCTCTTCCTGCCTGCCTGCCCCTGGGTCCACCCAGGGGTGCAAGAAGCAACTTGCCTTCTGGAAGCTTTGCTCTCACTTGGACTCTATGTGAGAACTTTTCCTGCCCTGTCTTTGTTTGAAAAGTGAACAGATTTTCCTGTGACAATAGCCAAAGAAACAGAAAATAAATCAAGGGAGGAGTGGCAAAGGGCAGCCCTGGAAGTGAAGTTAAAATATCTCGGCTTGGTGAAGACACAGCGAGATGGTTTTCTCCTCATAGTGGACGCTCAGCTTAGGGGTATGGAGGTCAAGTGCTCCAACGGATCTGGGGACAAATTCTTCTCCCTGACAGCTCCACCCACTCCCTTCCCTCCCTCTTTCTTCCAAAAGCCTTTTGCAGGCAGCACCTCTCAGCTCCCAGAACCAGTCTGGAGCAGTGATTAAAATACTGCAATGCCAGGAACCATTTTTTTTCCTTCTTCTTCTTGTTCACCTTGGCAAATGCTTGAGCCAACTAAGACCCAGTGAGTCCCTTACGAGTGACAATCAAGGTGCTGGAGAGAAGTCAAGGAACTCGCCAGGCATGGGGCCAGTCCTCGGGAAAGGGGCTGCTGGAGGAAAGGTAGGATTTTGGGAACACTCTCTGCAAACACTGCATCCCCCCAGGTCACACTGAAGCCTCTCTCCGGCCTCAGTGGTTCCCTCCTTACTTTTCCCATTCCCAAGGACAAGAATGGCTTCCGTCTCCACCGGTTTACTACATATTACAGTTATAATAAAACCCAGGAAAGGAAATAATGCAAAACTCAAGACCTTACAGAATCTGACAACCCTAAAGAGTCCTTTCCACAACACCCCATGTCCCATGGACCATCTTCCACTGCTCTCTCAGGCGCATCGACAGGGAGCCAGACCAGAAGTGGAGCGGCTGGATCTCGAACCAGTGCCCAACGGGATGCCTGTGTCACAGGCAGTAGCTCAAGTAGTTGAGTCCCTACCACCCAAAGACCAGATTTCAAATAAATACAATGAATATTTTATAAACAGCAATAAGATTTGAGAGCTTATGTATCATCTTATTAGGGGAAAGGAAGGTAGGACGAAGGCCACTTGGGGGAGTATGAATGACTTTTAGGAGAGAATAACGGATGGGGAGTATGAGTTTGTGACAAAGTTTGTTTGGGTGTGGTGTCAACTTTTAGTATCCTCTCCTGTGGTAAGAGTCAGGTTTCCCTAGTCAGCGAAACTCCTGAAGAGGGGATTTCCTACAACTGAGCTGCTTTTGGGAGCTTTGTCTTCAAGCAGACAGGTTCAGAGAGAGTTTCTTCCTGCATTGGCTGTTTTTCAAATGCTTTAAGATCAAAATAATCAATATACCTGCAGCATGTTGTGGGCCAATCTCCTGAACTCCTTCAACTCCTTGTGGGCAGGAGGGAGAGCCCAGGGTCTGGCTCTCCATAATGTTTGCTGAGTGACATCAGAGGTGAGAGGTGAAGGCAGATGCAGCCCTTTTGTGCAAGTCTGGCCATGCTGCCGCTCTCTGTGTTAGGTCTATGGTCCTCACAGTGAGTCACAGTGGATAGCCAGGGCACCCAAAACCTCCCAGATATGTGTACACACAGAGTTTTAAGGGAATCCACATTCTAGAGTTTCAACGTCCATGACTATTTTTCCTAAAACATCTGCCTGAGAAGGTCTCATGGGTTCCCCTTCCCGACTTGTTTGCACAATCCCACTTTACCAAAGAAAGGGACCTCCCCACAACCCCGTCCTGAGCGGTAGTAACTGCCGGGGACCGTTCCCGGGAGACAGACTGCCCGGGCATCCGACTAAGGGGAAACTTGAGACCTGTTTAATGAACCATCTCGACCCTTCATCCCTGAGTGTTACTGCCAAAGAACAATCTCTTCTGGGGGAGGGGTCCCGAGAAAGCAGAAAGGGTGCCAGAAGAAACAGTGAAGGTGGCAGCCCCTTACTTCCTGCAGGTGACAAACTCACGGCAAACCTCTGTCCCTGCTCTTTCACTAGAGCTGGAGTTCACGAACGGGACTGCAGGCAGCACGTGTGCCAACATGCTTGCCTGAATTACAAAGTGAAGCCTGACTTTTTCTGACTGAGAGTCACTCTGATTTGGCCACTTGGTTTGATGGTGAGTTTTGGTTTGACTGCTTTTGTTTAAAGATAGACAAAGTTCATGAATTGAATGAGTGTAACCTGCAGCTCCAAAAAAGTGTTTATATATATATATATATATATATTCTATTTAAAAATAACTTTGCATGAGCAAGGCAAATTAAAATGAATAACCTTTTGATATTTTAATAGCTCTTTCAACACATATGCGGTTAAAAATGCACTTCTATCTGAAACAGTGACCCGACATAGGTGTCATTCCAGAAGGCATGGTAGGGTAGGGCCTTTCCACTGTATTTTCTAGAAATCTGGAGTCTGAATAAATGCAATGACTAAAAATAAACGTCCCTGGTCAGTAGATTATCCATTCCTTTCATTTAACTAAGTGGATGGAAGACATAATTTGATTGTCAGTGGATCACTAAAAACAATTTTTGATGACAGGTCACCATGTGATTTTGACATACGAGAAGTTAAAAAAGAATTGTGTATCACTGCTCTAGCATGACTCTTCCTATCTCATCCTATTTCTATGAACATGTTTTCTTTTTCTTTTTTAAGATGTTTTTCATTTTATTTATTTGATAGGTAGAGTTACAGACAGTGAGAGGGAGAGACAGAGAGAAAGGTCCTCCCTGAGTTGGTTCACCTCTCAAATGGCCGCTACGGCCAGAACTGCACCGATCCGAAGCCAGAAGCCAGGTGCCTCCTCCTGGTCTCCCACGCGGGTGCAGGCGCCCAAGCACTTGGGCCATCCTCCACTGCCTTCCCGGGTCACAGCAGAGAGCTGGACTGGAAGAGGAACAACCGGGACTAGAACCCGGGGCCCATATGGGATTCTGGTGCCGCGGAGGATTAGCCAAGTGAGCCACGGCACCGGCCCCTGAACATGTTTTCTCAGCATATATATCTACAAGAAAAGAAAACCAGGAATAGCATTAAAGCTAAACACTGTTTCATTCAGCTAATAAGCAATATTCATCCACAGATAGAAGAATAAACTGAAAAAACCAAGCCCTACCATGTCAATAAAAGATGTATTTCCTGGGACATTATAGCTATTTATTAAAATGTATATTTTATTTATGGCATTTTGATCAACTATATAATAAAACTATTTTAATGGATAATCCAGAGATTGGTTTCTTACACTGAGAGCTTATGATCACAGGAGGCTTGTCCAATTAATTTCAATATATACAATCTGCTAAAAATTTTAATCTTAACTTTTCATTTGAGAGGTGGATGTGTGGCAGGGATAGGTACCTCCCATCTTCTTGTTTGCTCCCCAAATGCCCACAATGGCCTGGGGCTGGGCCAGGCTGAAGCCAGGAGCCCAGGACTCAGTCCAGGTCTCCCACATGGGTGGCAAGGATCCAGGTACACGAGCCATCACTGCTGCTTTCCAGGATGAACATTAGGAAGAAGCAGGAATCAAGAGTAGACCTCGGGAGCCAGCACTGTGGCAAGAGGTCCAGCTACCGCCTACGATGCAGCATCCCATATGGGTGCCAGTTCCTTCCCAGCTGCTCCACTTATGATCCAGTTCTCTGCTAATGGCCTGGGAAAAGCAGCAGCAGATGGCCTGAGTGTTTTGGCCCCTGCCACTCACATGAGAGACTTGGCTGCAGCTCCTGGCTCCTGGCTTTGGCCTGGCCTGGCCCTAGCTGTTGGGTCCATCTTGGGAAGTGAACCAGCAGATAGAAGATTCTCTCTGTCCCTCCATCTCTTTCTCCTCTCTCAGTAACTATGACTTTTTTTTTTTTTTTTTTTTTTTTTTGACAGGCAGAGTGGACAGTGAGAGAGAGACAGACAGAGAGAAAGGTCTTCCTTTACTGTTGGTTCACCCTCCAATGGCTGCTGCGGCCGGCGCGCTACGGCCAGCGTACCACGCTGATCCGAAGGCAGGAGCCAGGTGCTTCCTCCTGGTCTCCCATGCGGGTGCAGGGCCCAAGCACTTGGGCCATCCTCCACTGCACTCCCTGGCCACAGCAGAGAGCTGGCCTGGAAGAGGGGCAACTGGGACAGAATCTGGCGCCCCGACCGGGACTAGAACCCGGTGTGCCGGCGCCGCAAGGCGGAGGATTAGCCTAGTGAGCCGGCCAACTATGACTTTCAAATAAATACATAACTCCTTTTAAAAAACAGGAAAGAGGCCAGCACCGTGGCTCACTTGGCTAATCCTCTGCCTGTGGCACCGGTATCCCATATGGGTGCCAGGTTCTAGTCCCGGTTGCTCCTCTTCCTGTCCAGCTCTCTGCTGTGGCCCGGGAAGGCAGTGGAGAACGGACCAAGTGCTTGGGCCCTGCACCCACATGGGAGACCAGGAAGAAGTACCTGGCTTCGGATCAGCGTAGCTCCAGCCGTGGCGGCCATTTGGGGGTGAACCAATGGAAGGAAGACTTTTCTCTCTGTCTCTCCCTCTCACTGTCTGTAATCTACCTGTCAAATAAATAAATTAAAAATCTTAAAAAAATTCTTTAGGAGGAGCAAAATGAAAATGCAGATTCAAGGAGAAGTAAGAACAATGTAAAATTTCTGGCTCAAGAGCTTATTCATGTGTTTTTTAAACAGGTGATGGTGGGTCTCAACTTGCTATGGTATTTATATTCCATTGGAAGCATTAAAAGAGCAAATGTTACAGTTTTATTTTATAACTGTCAAATTTTCAATATGCCCAATGTTTCACTCTTTGAAATTTCCATTTAGGTTTGTGATGACAAGCCTGTAGCACTCTTTGTTCCAGCTTAACTGCAGAATGTTTGTGCACAGGTCGGAAGGGCCTGGGACTGGTGTGCAGGAGGCACAGGGCAGAGGTGCAGGAGCCCAGGGCTCACTGCCTGCAGCACAGCTTTGTCCCTGCTGCCCTCTCTGCACGTTCCCCAGAACCAAGCAGAGGGAAATCCTGCGCCTCCCTCAGGGACTGCGCTCTCTGTCCACACAGCACAGGTGCCCCGGGACTTTCAGGCCTCAGACCCCTCCAGGCCCTCTGCCCTGATCAGAGATACTTGGGTTCCTCCAGGGAGGTGGGCCTTGGGGCAGACACACACAACCACCCACCCATCTCCCTCCTGGAGTAAGCAATGGATACGCACACGGGAGAGAAAGAGAGGGAGGACTGATGCCCCCAGACTGATGGAGGAGATGGGAGTGGACACCAGAATCCCTCCTCTGCCCCCACACGGGATATTTGTCCTTAAAGAATGGGTACCCCAAGAGCCGAGGTGGTGACAAGACTGCCTCGTGGGACACTTATATCCCAGACTGGAGCGCCAGTTCAAGTCCAAGCTATTCCACTTTCAAGCAATCCAACTCCCTGTCAGTTCATCATGGGAGGGGGCAGATGATGGCCCAAGTACTTGAGGCCCTGCCACCCACAGTGGGAGACCTGGATGCAGTGCCTGGCCCAGCCAGCTGGCAAGTAAACCAGCAGATACAGGATCTCTCTGTGTCTTTCTGTATCTCTGTGTGTGTGTGTGTGTGTGTGTGTGCCTTTCAATTAGATGAAAATAAATTCTTTAAAAAAGAATGAGTGCTTTAAAGGGTCCAGGTCCAGAGAGAGTCTCAGTGTTCCTTCAGGACCGGCTACAACAGAAAAGAATCACCTATGTAAACAGCAAGGCCATCTAAAAGAAAGTAAAGTCTTATAGGCAACCCAGGATGACTGCCTGGAGGAAGAGCAATATCTAAACCACTTTGTAAAGGAAATCTGAGTTTTGTGGAGGCTACTAAGCAACAATTCCCATGTTTATTGTCTTCTAGAATGTTCCCTCTGTGGTCAGGAGCTGTAACATTGAAAAAGCAGAGATCAATGGGTGACAGATAACCTGGAATAGGGAAAGATTAGGGAGAGGGCTGGAATGTGAGGAAAGAAAAGTAAATCTGATCTCAAATCCAACAACACTGCCTTGCTTCACTTCATGACTGTAATTGAATGGGGTTTATAAGTGAGGACAGTGTAAGCCAAAACGCCATGCCCTGGGATGAGCATATCAGCTGCCTCATAATTACAGACTACCACATTGGTCTGCGTGGGCACTGAGAACTGACAGGCAGGTGCACCTTCCTCCAAGACGCAGGACGCCGCAGCAGTAAAGGTACAGCAATGCATGGCAGTGAGCCTTGTCGCTGGCCCTGGCTCAGGGCCTCGGCCAACGATCTGGGCCCAGCCCTGGCTCAGTGGCACGGCCAAAGAGGAACAGCCAAGCCCATTGCTCAGCCTCCTCGCCCATGTGAGGGGAGCACAGAGCAGCTTGGCATCTGCTGATTTTGCCATCTGATCTGGCCACTCCCTTCCAAGAACTTTTTTTTTATATTTATGTAATTATTTGAAAGGCAGAGTTAGAGAGAGAAGGGAGAGTTGGGGGTGGGAGGTGGAAGGTGGGGGTGGCGATTTTTCATCTGCCCAATGACCAGGACAGGTTGAAGCCAGGATCCTAGAACTCCATCTGGGTGTCCTGTCCCCCAGGTACATTAGCAAGGAGCTGGATTGGAAGTGAAGCAGCTGGGACTTGAACCAGTGTTCATATGGGATGTTGGCAACACAGGCAGTGGGTTAACCCACCATAACACCGGCCCCATTCCAGGCACTCTTTGTTCCAGCTTAACTGAGCTGCTTGCTCCAGCCTGCAGCTCCCAGACCCTGGTTTTCCTGCCCAGGCCACTTCCTTTCTTGAAATGCCTATAGTTTGCCTATGCTAGGCATGGCTGTTGCGGGCACTGTCTGCCTTCTACTATCCCTTCAAGCCCTACCTCTATGGCCTCACCTCCACAAAAGCTTTGCTGATTCCTCATCAGGTCCCTTGAGCTAAAGGTCATCTGCTATCCTCTGGGCCCTTGACCTGCAGTTCCCTTGTGGTCACATATGTGGGGCCTGATGTCTCTTCCCAGATGGGGGCAAAGATGATCAGCCCTTCTTCACTTCAACTCCAGGAATGTGAACTGAGCACCTGTGGGGTAGCAGGCAGAGCACATGACTGAGGGAGGACGCCCCCAGCCCGGCAGCCAGGAGCCTGCATCCCAACAGGAGGGCCAACACCTGGACAGCCTGGCGCGCTGCCTCTCTGGCCTGGCTCAGTGCTCCTCCTACAGTTTTAGCCCAGAATGTGATTCTAGACCAGGTGACTGGAAAGTGCTTTATTTGTAGCTGAGTGCTGGGTGATGTGACTGGGAGGTGGTTGGAAGGAGGTCCCACAAATACCCCTCAGTGCTCAGTCACTCGGCCTGGGCCTCCTCAGAATGGCAGATGCACCATGGGTCATGATATTGGACCGATCTGGAGGCCCAGGGGAGCCCGACCCAGGCGGAGTGCAGGGAGAACATGCAGCTCCAACCTGTGGGCGGCTCCTGAGTTCCAAGCGGCCAGACACAAAGACACACACGGTTCATGTCTGCTTCACACAGTTTCAGGGCATCGCCTACTCTCAGAAGCCCATCCATGTGCACCTGCACCGCTCTTGACCTAGCAGGGGTGGGTAACCTTTTTTTCCTACCAAGGGCCATTTGGACATCTGTAACATCATTTGCAGGTCATACAAAATGATCCACCTAAAAATTTGCCTGTTGAAGATGTATTGGATTTTGTGTCCTGTATGTGGTTGGCTTGGCAGAGCCAGGCCAAATGATTTCTCAGGTCAGAAGTTCCCAGCCTTGAATGGGTCCCTTTAAGTGGTTGCCATGGAACCACAGGCAAAAGGCTTGGGGAGCAGGGTGCTCCAGGAAGTGTGTGTCAGATTCATGAATGACCACGTCCGATGAGGCCAAGATCTCCATGTCTGCCGATGGCTACTTCCCGTACTCCCTGGTACCCCACATAGTAGCCCTCAGCCATAGCCCTCCCAGCCCCTGGCATCATGGCATTTGTGGGGTTCAGGGTATGCTCTGCTTCTCAAAAACATCGACTTCCAACAATTTGCCTTCAAGCCCTAAAACTCTACCATTAAAACAACATCCTTTGGAAGCAAGAGCTCAGGGTGCCTGAGTCTATGGGGCCCTCTTCTCCTTCTAGGGGGGGCTCCAGAGTTAAGGACAGATGCTTGGGGTAGGTGGGGACTGGGTACCCGAAGGTCTGGAGCATCACACCTGGGCTCTGCCTCCCCTGAGGGTGACATTCGAGCTGTGCAGAACTGCAGAGGTCTGGAGACCGATCGCCAAGAAAACACCACCCTCGTGAGCTGGCAATACAGACATATACAAAATCCTGGAGAACTGTCTGTGAGGGAGTGACAGCTGTCAGAGCCCTCAGTCACCAGCAAATTTGCATTTGTTCAAGCAGGAAAGGGTTTCCCAAAAGGGCTATGGAGGGAAGAGGCTGAACATTTACTGGGATTCTATTATGTACCAGATGGGTCCCACCTACTAGCTCATTTAATCTCCACAATATAAGGGAAAGAAGGTATAATTTCCTCCATTTTTTTCTTTTTTTCTTCTTTTTTATTTATTTGACAGGCAGAGTTAGACAGTGAGAGAGAGAGAGAGACAGAGAGAAAGGTCTTCCTTCCGTTGGTTCATCCCCCAAATGGCCGCTATGGCTGGCACTGCGCTGATCCGAAGCCAGGAGCCAGGTGCTTCCTCCTGGTCTCCCATGGGGTGCAGGGCCCAAGGACCTGGGCCATCCTCCACTGCACTCCCGGGCCACAGCAGAGAGCTGGACAGGAAGAGGAGCAACTGGACAGAATCTGGCGCCCATATGGCATGCTGGTGCCTCAGGCAGAGGATTAACCAAGTGAGCCACGGTGCCGGCCCCTCCTCCATTTTCAAGGATACACAGCCAGCCAGGTGTAGAACCCAGATTCAAATTCAAGGGGGTCAGTTTTCAACCCCCAAGAGCTTTCCTACTGTACAGTATGTGGTTTTTGTTGTTTTCAGGCCAGAACACAGATGGGGCTTTACAGAGCAAACACTGAATTTGCATCACCATGAGGAGAACAAATCACTTTTCAACATATACAGCCTTCAGACCCCTAGGGCCTTCACAAGAGCTGAAAGGGGGAAGACGTCCCCGGACAGCATGGGTGTCAGTCCTCCAGGGGCCAGGATGCTGTTACGATGCACACGGACAGCAGGGTTGGAGGCCTGGAGGAGCCCAGGAAGGCTGGCCCCTGTGGCTCCGGGGGAACTCAGATGCGCATGTTCCTTGAGGAACACGAACATTACCAATCCAGGGAGCATTCACTTCCAACACTCTCATTATTTCAGTTACTTATTTTTTCCTTTTTAGAAAGTATCTTCACTTACTTTGCTTCTTTGGCTTTGCCTGTTACTTCTGTGAACAAGCATACTTTCAGATACCATCATCATCCTCCTCCTCACGGCTAACACCCAGGAATTCCTCTGCAGTCGAAAAAGCACTTTCCCAAAAAGGCAGATCATGATTAAGAGCCATCACCAAGGCTTCGTCAGAGTCCACAGTGAGATAACTCCTTCTTCTGTAATAAACAACTTTGGCTATGTTTATTAACTTGCATTCCTGGATTTTTCCTCCTCTTTTTTTTTTGTAGATAAATTTAACTTTAATGAGATGATTTTGAATAAACCACTCTCCTACTGACCCCATTAGACACAGAAATAGGGATCAGCCAGCGTATCTCCATGTAAATCAAGATTTCTGCATAGCAATATTTGCAAACTGATAACTTTTAAGGTCTAGTTAGAGAGGTTGCCCAGACAAAAACCATTTGGAAAACACTTTAATAATAGCTTTTCTTATTTAATAGAAGGTTCTGCAGAAAAGATTTTGGCACCTCAAGTTGTCTTGTTGCTCATCAGCTATTATTATCGGGGTTCACACCAGAACTATGTCCTAAAAGCTCTTTAGCTCAGTTACATAAGCAGAATGGCATTGCAAAATCTCATTTTTAAAAGGCATTAGTCACCAGTATAACAAAACACATGCTCTGGACCAATAAAATTTAATGCTCAAATAAAAAATGCTTGTTTACACGCATTTTTATATGCCTTGCTATATAAAAGAAGCTGTTTTCATGAGATGTTTCCCTTAGGTCACTGGACACTCCTTCCCATTTTTCTGCTTCACATGACACCAGCCCATCCCACTGTCAATCACCCCTGGAAAGGAGGCAGAAATTCAAGAGGAGGAGCAGATCCAGAAGAGAAGACCTTCTGACTCAAAGCTACGTGGTAGCGCCACTTTCCCCCTCCCAGCCTGGGATGGCGTACAAAGAACTATTTCTACTGGCAGCTGATTATTGGAAGGGGCTTGAGCACATCTCTGTTCAAAACTCACCAGGTTGGGAACCCTGCAAGAGGGTCGCCCTCCTCTCCATGCTAGCAGTAAAGACAGCCAGATGCATGTATCAGGGCAAGGACAATGACAAAGGCTGGAGCTTCCTTTTTATCCCCCACTCCAGAGAACACTGCAGCACAATAACTTCTTGTGAAATCTGACTTATAGTGGGGGGGGGGGGGCGCTGAGGCACAGCAGGTCAAACTGCTGCATGCATGCTGGCATCCATGTGGGTGATGGGTCACATGCCAGCTGCTCCACTTCCAATTCAGCCTGCTTCTAACGTGCCTTGGAAAGCAACAGAGGTGGCTGCAACAGCCAGGGCTGAGTCAGGCCAGAGACAAGAGCTTCTTCCAGGTCTTCCACATGGGTGCAGGGGCCCAAGCACTTGGGCCATCTTCTGCTGCTTTCCCACATACATCAGCAGGGAGCTGGATCAGAAGTTGAGCAGCCAGGTCTTGAACCAGCACCCATAGAGGATGCCGGCGCTGAAGGTGGTGGCTTAACCCAGTATGCCACAGCAGCAGCTCTGGTTTGACAGATTTCTTACATGCATTTAGCTTCACAGGACACAACCCTGTCAGCATTCATAGTCTGGCAATCATGGAAATGGGTTTCCAGAGTTGAGGATGGAGTTTCTTGCAGTTAGTATTTTTCTTCTTGGTACTATAAACACAAGTAAGTGTTATATTATATAATATTCCATCCTAGTAAGAGATTGATAGGCTTTTTAAAGACCACTGTCCTAACAGATAAAAGAAGTTCATAGCTGGCACCGTGGCTCACTAGGCTAATCCTTCCCCTGCGGCGCCGGCACACCGGGTTCTAGTCCCAGTTGGGGTGCTGGACTCTGTCCCGGTTGCTCCTCTTCCAGGCCAGCTCTCTGCTGTGGCCTGGGAAGGCAGTGGAGGATGGCCCAAGGGCTTGGGCCCTACACCCACATGGGAGACCAGGAGGAAGCACCTGGCTCTTGGCTTTGGATCAGCGCAGCGCCAGCTGTAGCAGCCATTTGGGGGCTGAACCAACGGAAGGAAGACCTTTCTCTCTGTCTCTCTCACTGTCTAACTCTGCCTGTCAAAAAAAAAAAAAAAAAGTTCTAATCAAGGTCATTAGTGCAGAGAGGGACCACAAGGACAGAGAAATATACTCAAGAAACTGTTTTTTGCATGTGCGCACATTAATGCTTCTTTGCTCGCCTGAAAGCCTCGCAAATTCTGGACAAACGACTTCGCTGTCAGAGTTGGGAAAGAGACTGAAAAGCCAAAACGAAGCTGACACCATTTTTGGCCCACGATAACATCTTCTGTCTTCCAAAGCCCGTGGGTCCGATTTTGATGTCAGGGTGCGTAACTGTGCAGTGACAGCCCCCAGTGTGCTGGAAGAGGGAAGTAACCTTTCAGCTCTGCCGCACTCATTTTTCCCCACGAAGACAAAGACAGCCCAGGCCGAAATCACTTAGTGTCAATCAAGGGAACCAGATCAGCTCGGCGTTAATAATGAATTTGGTCACGTGGCCCCGTGGTGAGAGAAGTGCGAGCTAGCTGAGTACTCTTTCTATGCGACACCCCCAGCTTCTGTGTCAGGCCCCAGTGCTCCCAGCCCGGTTGGGAAGCAACCTGGTAATTTAATCTGCAACCCACTCTAACTGCTACACAGAGAGAGCTTTAAGGAGCGTGGAGTCTGGGCTTGGGGGCTGGTGTGTAAGCCACACCTGGGCCTGTCACGAGGGGTACTCCCAGATTTCATGGGGTCTGAGGCTTTTCCAGCTCACGCTCCCCTTTTCAGGAAAAGAACACAAAATTACAGACATAGAATGAGGAGCAGGGCCTTGGAAGGGGCCCCATGCCAGTGACAGTCCCCTGAAGCTTAGCTTAAATGACATCAGAGGCACAATGAAACCACACATTGTTGCCAGGGAAACCAAAAGAGGTGAGCCTCTTGCCTGTATCCTGGCTCCTGGATTGTCTGCTCCACGCGGTTCACCCTCTCTGTTCTTATGTAATCCTTGGCATTGTCTATGTCCTTGCACAAAGATGAACCACACAAAACTCTGCACAGTCATGGCCACGCAGCCCCTGGTCCACCTCAGATAAACACGGGATTGTGTTCCTGACAAGCACTGCTGTTCTGCCCCAGCTGTCCTCTATGAGGTCCACTTTGGAAAGCTGAGGAAATGTTCCAAATATCCCTAGTTTCCCCTAATAACCTGCAATGAAACCCTAGAAAAGGATAACCACAGACTCAATTATCAGAAGCAAAAATAATAGAATGACAGAATCGGGGAGGCCCTTCCAACAGTCACTTTAAGGTCACAAAAAAGACTACTTGTCCTATTTAAGTATTTATGAGCAAACTTAAAAAGCATTTTTAACCACAAATGGGAAAAATAAAATAGAGTTTATTCCCTAAAATGCAATGTCAGTTCAACATTTCAGAATAATATTGAATTAATGGACTAAAAAAGGAATAATTACAAGATCATCTCAACAGAAGCAGAAAAATTATTTCACGAAATTTAACACCCATTCCCAACACACCCTTACCGAGCTAGAAACAAAAGAAAATTTTCTGTTCTTGATAAAGTATATCAGCTAGAAACTTAAGAAAGCATCACACTTAAGGATGATCTTATTCTCCTATCTCGGGAATAAGATAGGAATGTCTATCACTATTTTCTCATATTGACTGAGAAGGCGTAGACGACTCAATGACAAGGAAAAGAAATAATAGAGGAAAGATTCGAAAGGAAGAAACAGAAGGGTCAGTATTTGCAGCCAACATAATTGTGTACCTAGAAAATCCGAGGGAACCATCTGAAGGGAATCATCAGAATGCACAGAGCTCTTTCAGTTAGGAGGCAGGTATGGCGTTAACATATGAAAACTGTAGCTTGCCTCTATTTCACAATAACTACCAAAAATATCATGAAAAACAGAGTCTGTTCACAAAAGCCACAAAACTACAAAATACCTAAGAATAAACTAAAAATGTGCAAAAACTAAATGAAAAAAAAGGATAAAATTTTACTAAAGAATATAAAGGAAATGTTCACATGTCTGGCTGAAAAGACTTGGCACTGTAAAAACATTCACTCACCCCAAGTTATTCCGTAAGTTCAGTGAAATCACAATCAAGTCCCCTGTGGGATTTTTCAAAGAACTTGTAAATGGATCCTAAAATTCTTCTGGAAGAGAAATGTGAAAGGATATCTAAGGGAATTTTGAAAAAGAATTTCTAAACACAAGAACATGGCTGTTCCAAATCTCTAAAGTAGTCCAATAAAGACTGGATGAGTTGAGGATGCGCAATAAGGAATTCCCAGATACATACAGTGCACAGAGCACAAGGCATCGCCAGGACCTTCAAGGATGTGAGGCCGCAGAAAGCAGGGGGGCTTGGCGAATGCAGCTTCTTGGTCTCCCCTCATTCTACCAAAACAGACCGGCTTGAGTGCTGGCCAGGGTCACCTACCAGGTGACGGGGAGCCCTGAACAGCATTTTCTGGAGGTCAGATGTCCAGAATGGCTTTAGAAAGCCACTTTTGATGAGTCACATTATCCAGACCTATTTTGAGGTTTCATTTCTTGCTTTATTGCTATTATGCCATGTTGTTGCACTGGGCACAAATTAAATGACAATAACCAGGCATCTCACGCACCAAGTTGTACTAAGACAACATTAACAGGCCCTGTGTGATGCCTGGCTATCCTCACGACTCATCCTTAAGCCCATCCTGTGCTGGACTACTTTAGACGTGCAGAAAAGCAGATTTTATCTTTCAAACCTCCTTTTCCAATTTTCAGGCAGGCAAGTCATTTATCTACAGGGTGGAGCTGAGCAGAACAAGCCTGGCCATTGGTTACCACAAAATCAAAACATAACATAAAACAACAGGAAACTAAACATTGTGATCTTGGTGCAAGGATTAAAAGTATAGCTCAATGGCCTGGGGAAGCAGTAGAAGATGGCCCAAGTCCCTGGGCCCCTGCACCCACATGGGAAGACCCAGAGGAAGCTCCTGGCTCCTGGCTTCGAATTGGTGAAACTCCAGCCATTGCGGCCAACTGGGGAGTGAAACAGTGGATGGAAGACACACACTCTCTGTCCCTCCCTCTGCCTCTCCTTCTTTCTCTGTGTAACTCTGTCTTTCAAATAAAATGAATAAATCTATAAAAACAAAACAAAAAAACGAAGTATAGCTCAACAGAGTGTAAAGGGGAATGCACAGGTAGGCACAAATATATAGGAATGCATTGTATGATGTGGGGAGCAACTGAGACTAGACTAAATTACTGGAACTAAGACTAATTCTATGCATCTGATCTCCCACAATTTGGCGCTGAGAGAGAGTGAACAACTCCTACGCAGCTGCCTCACCAATTTGACTGATAAGCTGCAGGAGCTGATCCTGCTCCTGATTGGAGGAGAGCAGCGTGCTCGTCGTGTGGGCAGCAGAGCATGGATTGGTGGGAGAGGACTATAAAGGAGGAGAGAGACAACATGCACCAGGAACATCTGAGGAACACCTGAGCAGCCCCCGAGAGAGCCGGCCGGAGGTGTGCCGCTCCTCCGCGGAAGCTGAAGCAGGGAAAGCGGTGGGGGTGCAGCCCCTCCATGGAGGTGGGGGGGGGGGCGGCAGCTAACCCGGGACAACATCGTTCTTCTGCGAGTGAGAGAACGGCAGCTAACCCAGGAAGCGCCGGGGAAAGAGAACAGCGCAAGGTTTAGTGTTGTTCCTCCGCAAATGGGGGAGCGACAGTATGATAAATGTGCCATTTCAAATCAATGAGGAAAGGGTAGGCTGACCATTCAAGTGGAATAGTTTGCTCTTCACTTGGGAAAAATGAACTTATAGTGTTAATTTTAACTAGTCAGAAATAAAAGTTCCAGAAGGATAAGTCTCAACACAATGCAAAATCATAAAACATTAGGAGAAAGTATTAGAGAATGCGGCAGGGAAAGCCCGTGCAAAAATCACAAAGAAAAGAGTGGTTAGATTTCACTTGGTCAAATCATAAAATTCTGTCAACATAGATCACCATATGCACACTGAAAGAAAAGCAACGGATTAGGACAGATATCTGAATATATCTGTTAGATACAAGAAATCTTCGAAAGTTCATGGAAAAATATGGATTATGAAAAACTATGGATTTTAAATTTTTTGTAGCAAAAAAAAACTTATCTTTAAAAATTTTGATAGGCAGAAGTAGACAATGTGAGAGGCAGAGTTTGCATTCTCTGGTTCACTCCCCAAATGCCTACAAGGAATTGGCCTGTGCTGAAGCCATGAGCTGGGAACTCAATCCAGGTCTCCCACCTGGTGGCAGAAACCCTATTCCTTGAGCCATCACTGCTGTTTCCCAGGATCTGCAATGGCAGGAAACTGGAGTCAGGAGTCAGAGACAGGAATCAAACTCAAGTACTCCAATATGGCACATGGCATATTAACTGCCAGGCTAAATGCCTGCCCTAAACCAATCTTTTAATTCCATCTTCCCATGAATTTTTTGAAGTATCCTCATACATAACAAAGAATTGCTTTTAAAAATATATAAGGAACACCTTCAAGAAAAAGACAAATTATAAAAAATGGGTGAAAGATAGGAACTGGTAATTCATATAAGATAAACTACAAGTTAGTACTACACATAAAAAATTACTGCTCACAATAGATTATATGACAGTGAAAAAAAATTTTTTGCTTGTGTTCAATGATATTTTCGTTTGTCTGAGAAACCTTTTTTTTCTCTTTTATTTCTGAAAGACATTTACATGGGGTAAAAAATGCTGGTTTGACAGTTTTCTTCCCCCAGCACTTTAAATATGTCACTCCACCATCTTCTGGATTGCATACTTTCTGACAAGGAGACTGCTTTAATTTTTATTTTGTCTCTGTGTGTATAATGCCTTTTTATCCATATCACCTCCAAGCTTTCCTCTTCTTTGTTTTTCCAACAATCTGAGTACAATATACATAGGTTATTTTGCTTTGTTTTTATTTTGCATTTATTCTATTTGGTGTTCTCTGAGCTTCTTAGATCCATGGTACGATCAACTGGAAAATTCTCAACTATTATTCTATAAAAGTATTTCTTCTGTTCTTTTCTTTTCCCCTCCTTCAAGAACTGTACTTTACAAGTATGGTAGACTATTTGATACTGTCAAAGATTTTACGTGTTCTGTTGTGGTTTTATTTCTTTTCCTTTTTGTACCTTCAGTTTGGGTGACTTCTACTGATCTAGCTGCATGCTCATCGATTCCTTCCTGCCTCAAGTCTGCTGTGAGCTCACTGAAGGCATGCTCCATCTCTATTGCTATGTCTTTTGTTTCTACCATTTCCGTTTGATTTTTTTCTTACTGCTTCCACCTCTCTACTATAGAAACCCATTTTCTATTGCATATTGGCCTTCTTTTTCCTTCAGTCTTTAACACATAAACAATAGCTATTTTAAATTCTCTGTCTTACTATTCCAACATCTGTGTTGCATCTGAGACTAATTCTATTGATTGCTTTGTCTCTTGACAGCACTTTATTTTTCCTTGCTGTTTTACATTTCTTTTTTCTTTTTCTTTTTTTTTTTTTTTGCTGAAAGCCAAACAACTTTTATATGATCCTAGAACTGACCTGAAAATGAACATGCCTTTTCCTCTGTGAGGCCTTACGTACAGGGGAATTTGTGTCAGTCTGTTCAGGAGATGCCTTGCGAGAGCCACATGTTTGATTTTAAGCTAATCATGGAATTCTGATCCCCTTTGCCAGTGATGGGTTTAATGCGGCATAGGACTGAGTTCACACCAATGACAGACAGAATGAAGGTTGCAGGGAGGAGTACAGGAAAGGTTCTCCTACATGACAACAAAAGAGGAATGTGGAAGAGACCCTCAACCCCTCCCAGCCTCGTCACCTTTCTGCCATGTTGTTTGAAGCTATGATGCCAGCCGTGACCATAATGGGAAACCAAGGGGACTCTAGAGAAACTGATCCAGAGCCCTAATGCGATTGAACTGTTTAATAAGTCAACTGTGAGATCACCAATCACTGGATTTCATACTGTATAAGATCATGAAAAACCCCTGTTGCCAGTCTAGTTTCTTATAAGGGAAGCTATCCAAAGAATATAATGCATAAAAAACATCCATTGGCAGAATTAACACCAGGCTCAAGGGTAGGCCTCTGCTTACCCTCCGCAAAGTTCTCATCATGTCTCTCCACCTCTGCAATGCCCCAGCAACATCTGACTTCTTCCTGTGCCCCCATGGCTTGTGCATGCTGTCTTCTCTGTCAGAAACTTTCATCCTCAAATCTTTGCCTAGCTATTCCTCCTCATCCCTTAAGTGTCACTTAGGGCATTGCTTTAGCAAAAATGTACCAACTATACTCTGCCCCCCACCCCAGTGTAGTTGAGTGTCCCTTATATTCTCCATGACACCCAGTTCTATCCCCTAGGTAGTGTGGTTATCATCTCTCACTAGACTGTAAGCTCTGGAGGCAGAGACCATGTCTACCTCATTCACTGCAAGTTCCCACAAGGAGCCCAAGGAATAATTTATTATTTATGAAATATTTATTGACTAATGAATGAAATCTTAGCATCTATAAAGGAAAAGAAGGTATACACATAAAATAGAGATAAAAATATAAGTCAGGGTATGCTAAGTATCCAATAACCTCCACTAAAGCTTAGGGGCATTAGATGGAGTAACTGGGAAAAGATTCCCAGAGAAGGGAGTGAGCTGGTAGTATTCCAGAAGGATGAGGACATTTCCAGCAGCGTGAGTGTTGAGGTGCTCGAAATAGGAACAGCGGGAATCAAGCAAGAAGGCTGGATCCAAGGTTCCAAGTTAGGCGAGTGGCAGAAGCAAGGCTGGCCCAGGTTTTTGAGAGCCAGCTAAGGGATTTGAGTTCTATTCTGTAAGCAAAAGGGAGTCCCTTAATGATTTCTTATGGGAAAGTGGCAAACAGAGAGTGGAGTTTTTGACTACTAAACCTTAACACAGTGTGGGATGGATGGGAGCTGATGGGCAGGAGCCATGGCAACCAGCGAGGCAGTCACCGTGCCTCTCCCACATGTGTCAGGAGACAGCAGTGTGCACTGAGGAACCACCCCACTACCATTTTTGTAGCCTTTGATTGTGGAATATGAACTGTGGTTATATAGAAAACAAATACAAAAGATACTTTGGGAAGACAAGTGGCTATGACTCCCCACGAGAAGCTGAAGGGATGCCCCAGGGAACCCGACACCCACAAGAACAAGCACTATGAGCCTCATTCTTTTCTGCTAGGGTTATGGGGAGAAACCGGGCTCAGTTTTGCAAATTCCAATGTCATCATTCATGGTTTGCTGTGTTGTCAACTGCAAGACAATTTCCAGTTGTCACTAAGAGCTGCAACTTTTCTTCAGACTGCAAAGTTCAGGTCAAAACAACACCAAAGTGGCTGAGGTGCTTTGCTCCAGAAGTGACTGTTAAGAAGGGGCGAGAGGACAGATATTCAAGTGAGATTTTTTTCTTTTCATCCCACAGCACTTTAATTATGGTAACAGTGTGAAAATTCCTGACACCTTTCAAGTGAGGTGATCAAAAGCAATTTTATCTTGCTCACTGTTTTATTTATATGCAGAAAATCTCTTTGGGTTTCAGCAAAAAAAAAAAAAAAAAAAAAAACAAAAAAACGTGAGATTTCTTATATATTTGTATAAAAGATATAAAAGATACCAACTTAGATACCTGACAGCAAGTCGTATTTTATCAAAACAGGAAGTCTTTATTTATTTATTTATTTGACAGGTAGAGTTACAGACAGTGAGAGGGAGAGACAGAGAGAAAGGTCCTCCCTGTGTTGGTTCACTCCCCAAATGGCCACCACAGCCAGCGCTGCGCTGATCTGAAGCCAGGAGCCAGGTGCCCCTTTCTGGCCTCCCATGTGGGTGCAGGGGCCCAAGCGCCTGGGCCATCCGCCACTGCCCTCCAGGGCCACAGCAGAGAGCTGGACTGGAAGAGGAGCAACTGGGACTAGAACCCAGCGCCCATATGGGATGCCAGCGCCACAGGCGGAGGATTAACCAAGTAAGCCACGGTGCTGGCCCCCAAAACATGAAGTCTTAAAATCACGCTATCCCAGTGCTTCCAGGCCCTCTTGGCTGTGAGCATTCCTGCCCAGCTCACCCAAGAGAAGGCCTTGAACTTTGCTGACCCTGTCGGGTCAAAGGCATCTCTCACACCCATCATACCTGTCACAGCTCTTCTTGACAGTCATGGGTGAGACTTAAGAAATTCTCCACAGGAAAGACTTCCAGGGCCAGCACTGTGGCTCACTTGGTTAATCCTCCGCCTGTGGTGCTGGCATCCCATATAGGCACCGGGTTCTACTCCCAGTTGCTCCTCTTCCAGTCCAGCTCTCTGCTGTGGCCCGGGAGTGCAGTGGAGGATGGCCCAGGTGCTTGGTCACCCGCATGGGAGACCAGGAAGAAGCACCTGGCTCCTGGCTTCAGATTGGCACAGCGCTGGCCGTAACAGCCATTGAGGGGTGAACCAATGGAAGAAAGACCTTTCTCTCTGTCTATAATTCTACCTGTCAAATAAAAAGAAGGAGAAGGAGAAGGAGAAGGAGAAGAAAAGAAATTCTCCGCAGGAAAGACTTCCAAACACAGAGTGCACCTTCCACTCACATCTGCAGCTGTGGCTGCAGTGGGAGCTTCCTGACGGAAAGGAGGGGATGTCCAACTCCCGCCCCGGAGCAGCCTCTCCTGGGGCTTGTCTTCCCCTCCTTTGTCCTCACCTCAAATTTCCCCTTGAGGAACCCTCTTCTGCCTGCTGGTACCCAGTGTCCTTGAACCCTCCCAACAATTGCTGCACCAGCCTGGCCTCCCCTGCAGGACTCAGTCAGCTGTGAGCCATGCCCAGAGGCCCCGGCTGAGAAGTCCAGTGTCACCACCACCCAGGAATCCTTAGACAGTCCATGAGGAGCCTTCAAAAGATGGCAGAAACTGGGACTGAAAGGTAAGCTCCTCTTAGGGGTGGGCCTTTGCAGTGGTTAAGTCTCTGCTAGGGACTCCCACATCCCAAGTCAGAGTGCCTGCTTCAAGCCTCGGTCTCTCTGTTTCTGATCCAGATTCCTGCTAATGTGCATCCTGGGAGGCAGTGGGTGATGGATCAAGTTCTTGGGTCCCTGCCACCCTTTGGAGAGACCTGGATTAAGTTCCCAGTTCCCAGCTTCCACCTGTCCCAATTCTGCTATTGCACGCATTTGGGGAGTGAAGCAGCAGATAGAAGATCTCTTTTCATCTGTCTGTCTGTCTCTGTCTCCCTCTGCCTTTCAAATAAAATGGAATAACAAGATAACTTGATTTGAAATCCATGCATTTGTGGGATCTTCAAAAAGTTCACAAAAAAATGTGTATGACCAAAAAATTATGCACGGGTTTCAAAACTTTTTTGGACTAAAATAAATTTAACTTTTAATTCCATTTCCCACAAACTTTCTGATGCACCCTCGTAGGTAGGTCTTGGTACTAGTGGGGGGACTTGGGACATAGCTCTGTGGATAAGGGAGGGGGCTACTGTACTTGAAAATGCTGAGGCCCATTTGAATCTGCAGCTCTGGGGAGAGGCTTATGTACCAGCTCAACTTCCAGAGCAGCCAGGTAACTGTGATCTGCAGCCCGGACTCAGAACCACGGGCTGGAGGACCTCTGAGATCTGCAGCCTGGGCTCAGAACCACGGGCTGGAGGATCTCTGAAGTTCCATCTTTCATAGTCCACGATTCTACGGACTGCGATGGCTCACTGGGGTGCCTCTCCCGTTCCTTGCACTGTCCCTGGAAACATGATGGCTTATCCCAGAGCGGCACTACTGTTCCAGGACAAGGACCTACAGATGGCCTGGCCGTGGTTGTCCAGGGATCTGCAGGGAGCTTCCAGGCAGCATCGGGGCTGACGGGAAAGAGCTGTGGTCAACTAGCAGGGTCTGCCGC
Organism: Oryctolagus cuniculus; assembly: GCF_051225735.1. Taxonomy (NCBI): domain Eukaryota; kingdom Metazoa; phylum Chordata; class Mammalia; order Lagomorpha; family Leporidae; genus Oryctolagus; species Oryctolagus cuniculus. The sequence continues at coordinate 162,651,095 of NC_142868.1, read as the reverse complement.
AAGCAATGGGGAGAGACGGATATTCAAGATTTTTCTTAACCTGTCCTAATCCAAAGAGGGGACCACAGTGGGTGAGGCCGCAGACCCTGAGGGAGAACAGTACCGTCCCTTATTTCAGCTGCGGGCTGCGATGTAACAAAACATTGCTGCTCATAATGACTTGAAACGGGGACCATCTGCTCATGATGGTGCAGTTTAGATGGGGCTGTGAGTGCCAGCTCATCCGTGTTCCAAGTGGGCAGGGATGGATAGTGATTGGGACTGGAAGATCCATGTCCAGTGCCATGCCGTGGCTGGGGAGGCTGGAACAGCTGGGGTGGGGAGGTTGGCCAAGCCACCTTGTCCAGCAAGGCAGTCAGCCTTTCCTGTGTGACGTCTTAAGCTCCACAAGGGTGAACGTGGAAGCTGACGGGCCTTTGGGCCAAAGCAAGTCACGAGGGCAGCCAGGTTCAAGAAGAGAGAGGCAGCCTCCACTTCCAGATGGAAGGCCCACCGTGGTACCTAGGGAGAGGACGCACTGCTGGAGGTCATGGTCACACACAATTTACTACACCCCTGACTCAGCCCATCTGAGGGATCCCATTGTTTGCCTTCTGGTCTGAAAGTCATATCATAAAACACAAAGGGCATCTGTTAATATTTATGATTATCCATCCCTAACGTAAATTGCTTAAATGCTGATATAATCACATGCTGCATATTATATTCATAAACTTGTGTATTTACATCACTGCCTCAGCTTATATATAAATATTACCAAATGTGATCACAGTTCCATTAATATCTTCACCAGTGACTGTCAGTAGGAGACAGTAGTTGAATTTTAATCCAACAGTTCCTCGGAGGAATTGTATTTTGCTGTATATAATAGGAAATTCAGACTAGGGAAATAGCAGTTTCCTCCCACAGCACTGTTACCCTACAACCAGCTGGCAGACGGACGGCCTTCTAGATGTCAGCTTCAGGACATTGTGCATAGCAAGGATAAAAACAGGAACTGGAACCAAAGGCTTAAAACCGTCTTCTTCAGGACATGACAACCCCAGCTCCACTCTCACCCCTATCACACTGCACTTTCCTAGCTCGTCTGTCTCTCTCCAGGGACTGCATTCACCTGTCTTGGTCCTTGATAACCAGTCACAGTCACACTGTATGTTCCCAACCACTTTGTGGTGGCAACTGGCGGGGTGGGGGGAATACTCTTATCTTACATGAACCCCGGCCTTGAACTCCATACATGAAACAGCATGAAGAACAGTGTGATGGGGATACCTACTCCAAGTGGAAAGATTTATTATCAACTGAGTTTCACTTGTTTTAACACTGCAGCTCTACTACAATTCCAGAACAACTTTCCTTTGTTGTGTAAACAAAAATGAGACCGCTGGGTATTTTTACAAACCACAAGACAATTCATATGAAGGCCATGGAGGTACAGCTGACCGCTTCTCCTATGAAGTCTACTGGGGGAAAAATGACATGAAGGATGTCACTGCCGTGACCACAGAGCCTATTCCAGCCATTCATCCAACAAGCGTTTGCTGGGCATTTAATATGTTCCCAACATAGTGTTGGGCACTGAGAAAATGCAGAAAAATGAGGCTCCACTGTAGCTATAGTTGTCTGAGCTGGAGAAGCAGACACATAATCCGTACACTATATTATATTCACACATTGCATATCACATATGGAGAGTACTCTAATAACAGAAAATACTTACACAGCACTTATCATGATCCAGACATGGTTCTGCGTGCTGTAGTGTATATGAACTCGCCCCTCAGAATAACCTTGTGATATAGATTATTGTATTACCCCATTTTACACATGAGGAAGCTGAGGCACAGAGAGGCTAAATGACCTGGCCAGGGGAAGGGGCAGCGCTGGGGTTCAGAGCCCCATGGTCTGGCTCTGTGCCTCCACTGCCACACAGAGGGGATAGCGACCAGTAAGTCTGGCAGGGTTGGGGACGGTCTTAAGGCAAGAATGATACTGCCGTTTTAAAGGATAGGAAGAGTTCTCCCAGCAAAGACAAGACATTTGCAAACCTGAAGGCAACCTCCAGGGCAGGGAGCACGTGAGGACCAGTGAGAAGAGCAGTGAGGCTGTCGGGGGGGCGGGGGTGTGTGACGGGAGCTGTGCTGGAGGGACTCACCAGCGCTGAAGGCCCTACGTGCTACATCATGCGCAAGGCTCCATGCTGGGTCCACGTGGAGACAGCCAGCATCCCCACATCCCCTCCTTAGAGCCCTCATCCCTAATTCAGAACCACGTCCTCAGAATGACAGGCTGGAATCTGCGAGAGAGATGGAAAACACCAGTCACGAAATCCACGTGGCTAGTTTGTGTTTTCAAAGCCCTTCAGCACACTTTGTCTTAGCTACACTTCATGTTTTGCAGTTGAGAAAACAAACAGAAAGATAAGTTTCACCCAATAAATAAGGACAGAGCCAGGCCTCAGACCCAGGTCTTCAGATTCCTTATCCAATGTCTTCCCACCGTGGCTGACACGGTCCTGCCCTTCAGTGGGCCGCCAAATGCTCCAAGTGTCCACTCCACCAGCCCTAGGTCCAGAGGGCCACAGTCAAACAGAAAGGGGAGCAAGGGATAACATGCTGAGAAAACTGAGCCCCCAGAGGAGGCAAACGTACCCCTGGTGACAATGACACTGCAGCGGGATCCAGGAAACTGAAACGTAAGCCTCAACGTCACAGCAAGGTCACAACATGACCTGCAGGCCCTGTGTCCTCACCTGTAAAGCACAGGAAGAATGGTCAAGAAGACCCCCAAAAGGGCCTGTCCTGCCCCATCCTTCTCTGCCTCCTTCACTGCCGACACCCGGCTTCACAGTTTCAGGTACCTGCTGTTTGGGGGCCACTGCTGAGTGCCATGTCCCTCTCAAGACGAGTAAATGGGCTGTGCCCCAGAACTGGCTGCTTGGCCCATGGAGCACAGCCAGGGCCTGTCTCTATTCTGAGTTCCTCTCCTCTGTTCAAGTTAACTTCGAAGCACCCAACATTTCTGTGTCCTTGCAGGATCCACTTTGTAGCATGAAATGAGATATGTGTCTCCCTATTAATATCCTCACACCGTCTGGATACATTTTAAAAGCTCGCCATGTTCAGCAATCTGTGGGCCTGTCTTTGTTATTGTTGGTTGGAGTCTTGCATACTTGACTGAGAAGTTAGCACCAAATGCAGCATTATCTGATCAGGGAGGCATGCACTAGGAGAAATGGGTAAACTTCCTTTGCAAAGCAGACACCCCTGATGGGTTTTTCATGCTGCAGATAGGTATCAACTTGAATGAATGGCAGCCTCTGGTTCTCACCAGGCAAAGTGAGTGCCAGCGAGGTCATGGTGAGAGCAGCAGGCGTTGCAAGGATAATAACTCGGACTGAGTCTGCTGGGCCCGAGGAGAGAGCCATACAGCAGTGCCCATGTGCACTGGGTTCCTGAATCCCCTCCTCTGTTTTTGCAGGCCTTGGCGAGTGTTCAAAGTTGTACAGCCCTTACATCATTCCAGCTCTGTAGCACCTACCAGGTGACCAGGGCATATGCAATTATCTCCAATGACAAGAAGCTAAGGTTTGGTGAATGGCCAAGGTACAACGGAAGCGCAGGACAGGAACTCAGTTCTTCTAACAACTGGCACAGTGTCCTTTCCTCTGCACCTGCTGCCAAAACACTTGGATTCAAATGTGGACTCTGTGAAGGCAGACGGCTTTACTCACGTACGTGTCCTCTGCGCTTCACATGCAAACACCAAAAAACATTTGCTGAATTGCTTGAACTCTAACTTGGCTAATGAGAGAGGCTGGCCTTTATTAATTTACCTGAGGTAAGGACAGAAAAAAATCAAAATCCTTACAGTGCCTGCAAGGCCCTAGATGATATGGCCGCTGTTATCTCTCTGCCCTCTGCTCTCCCTATTGCTCGCTTCATGCTGTTCACTCGGTCTTCTGGCTGTCCCTTAGACATACCATATATACTCCTGCCCCAGGGTCTTTGCACTGCCTGGGGTACCCTTTCCCAGATATCTCCTTGGCTAACTTCCTCCTTTCCTTCAAGTCTATTTTAAACTCCACCTTCTGTATAAGGCCTACCCCAAACACCCTCCTTGAACATCTAATCCATCCTCCACTCCACTATTCCCAGTCACTTTCCCCCTGCTCTGTTTTATTCAATGGCATTATTGCCTCCCTTCCTTATCTTATTTTTGATGATTTTTATTTATTATCTGTCTGCACATTGGAATGTAAGCTATATGAGGGCAGAGATTTTTAACTCACTGATATATTCTGAGAGCCTAGGACAGTGTCTGGCACATCGGAGACCTTCAATAAATCTTACTGAATGAGTGAGTAAATTTGCATTACAGCACACTTCCATTGCTCAGAGAGGTATTTTTTCTGGTCCAGTCTGTGAACTATGCTGTGATGAGACTGACTCTATGCTTGGTACTACAGGGCTGACAGGGAGCAGGGACGCTGCTACCTCTGCTGCCCTCGTCACTGATCTCGTCTTCCACTGGGCATGGGCTTTTGACTCTAGATGGGCTTCTTGCCAAGAGGAATAGACAGGCAGATGGAAAACACTGGACAATTCATCCTTCAAGGCACACGATCAGAGGGCCTCTCCCATCTCAGGACCCATGAGGCATAGCGCCGAGGGTGCCCTGTAGAGCAATTCCAGATATTTCAAAATGTTTATTATTTATTTATTTCCATCTACTTGAAAGGCAGAGCAATAGAGAAAGATCTTCCATCTGCCAACTCAGTCCTCAAATACCCGCAACAGCCAGGACAGGTCAGGCCAAAGCCAGGAGCCAGGAGCTTTTTCCAGGTCTCCCACGTGGGTGGCTGGAGCTCAAGCACTTGAGCCATGGCCTGCTGCTTCCTTGAACATATTAGCAGGAAGTTGGATCAGAAGCAGAAGCAGGACTCACACCACACACTCCAGTGCGGGCTGTGGACATCCAGGAGAGGTTACCCTGTACAAGGCACACCCCGAAATGCGACATGTCAAGGAAGGTCAGGGTGTGGCAGCAGCACAGGAGCCAGGCCAGGGACTCAGAAGCAGGCTGGTGGCAGGAAGGAGAGTTCAGTGGCGTGGTTTCTAGACCCAGGCACAGCAAGCCTGTGCAGTAAGGTAGGGAGTGGAGCAGGAAGAATTTTCCCAGAACTTGTGGAACCATAGCAAGGATGCCAAGCCCAAATACAGGCAAGATGGCAAACTGGCTTCGAGCACTGGGCCATCCGGGCAGAACAAGCTGGCGTCACTGCTGCTGGGGGCTGAGATCCTGGGCTTGTCACCAGGCTGGGCCGGCTCTGGCAGCAGGCTGGTGCTGAGGAGGACTGGGTCCACAGCTCCGGCACACCAGTCTGGAGACCCTTAGGATCTCCTCGCTTGGCCCACGCCTGGTCCGTGAACAGGGGCAGCTGAACTGAAGGTGGAGTCAGGCACAGAGCCTCCCCAGCTGGGCAGAAAGGGAGGGAGGTGAGGCAGGGCTGGCCCCAAAGCTAGCCAGCTTCTTTCCAGAGAGGAATGGTTCGGTCCCCCTTATTGAACAAGTTTTCAGGGTCAGGGTCAAACCCACCCCCACCCTCCCACCCCCCCAGTTTTAGGAGGAAGGTCTTCCCTGGTCAAGCTCCATTTCCTCACCCTTGTTCCTGCAGGAGTACTGTGGGCCCGGGGGGGGGGGGGTCGGCCTCCCCGGTACACCAGGTTGGCAGGTGCCCAGTGGGGCACCCGCCCCAGCCCACTCTGGAAGGAGCAGGTCTCCGTCTGCCTCCTCCTGCCCCAAGGGCCCCGCCCAGGCAGGCTGGACTGGAGGGGACCGCAGCATGCATGAGCCTTACAGCTGGGCTGCCTCCCCTCCCTGGCCCAGCCAGGGCTGGTTTATTTGCAATAGGAATTTAAAAGTAAATATGCAACCTCCCCCTCCCCCCACTCAGCAGGAGGGGGCATGCGTCCCGCTCATCAGCTGCAGCGGGGGTGCCCTGTGTGCTGAGATCCTATCTGCATTGGAAAAGAGCAGAAATATTAGACGCGGCTAAATAAGAAAACACAGATTATTGCTGGAGACCCCTAAGGCCTACTTTGTCTGTGCAATAGTTTGTTTTACTTTTCACAGAATTTATTTTGGCTGCAGCCAGATTGATGGTGATTATATCTGAAATCCCTCCCACATCTCTGTCACATAAACACTTCGTTTAATTCAGGTTTGTAAAAATCTATGGGCCAACGGGGAGCCGGCTTTCGGATTAATTAGCAGATGCTAGCGCTGGGCATCTTGTCACAGGGTCCAGAGGCTCAGAGTCCAGAGGGGACAGGCAGGTGACCCCCAGCTCTGATCCTTTGGGCTGGTAAAGGACAACCGGGAAGAATTAGGTCAGGGAGAAGACAGCTGCTCACCTTGCAGTCCGGCTGGGGAGACAGATTCCGGGGCTGCAGAGTGGGCCCCCGTCACCCATCCGGACCACTCCGAGGTAGGACGGTCACAGGCGTTTTGAAGTCAATACAAAACAAACCCCCCCCCTCCTTTCTGTCGATAGCATCACTGCATTTGACACCTCCTGTGAAGGGGAAGGGCCTAAGGGGCTGGCGCTGGGGGCTGGGGGCTGGGAGAGGAGGGAGGCCCCTGCCCCAGCAGCTGAGGGGCCACAGAGGGTCTGGAGTGTTGGCAGCAGCGGCTTTCAGTCCCTGAGACCCCCAGACCGGCTGCTCCCCAGTGGCTGCTCGGGGCCTGCCAGTGCCGGGCAGGATTTCCTTCTGTCCGAGGGCAGCGTGTCCCTAACAGGCTGCAGATGCCTGCCAGCTGCTGCTCCCCTCTGCCACTGCAGGCCAAGACAAGAAAAGCACTATTTCCTTCCCCGCCTCCTCACTGCGCAGGCCGGCCTTGGGCATCGTTTGTTAACTGGGGGCTTCTGGGGCGAGCGCCCCTCTGCTCAGAAAAGCCACTTTCATTCTCCCTGCCTCAAGGGGTTCGTTCACCCAGGGGCCATGCTGAGGGTAGGCAGGACGTCCACCAGGGCTTTGGAGGCCTTCCTACTGCCTCACTCGTCTACACAAGGCTGTTCCATCTGTGAGACGGTCCCAAGTCTGGGCAGGTCCTGGCAGCCTGAGAAGGCGCACTGCTTGTCTAACCCCCCAGTAAGCAAGCCACTGTGGAGCCCCATTTCACAGATGAGGAGGGATGTGGACGGAGAGGTGCAGCAGTGTGCAGGAGGGAACTCAGCCAAGGAGGGCCTGAAACAGCGCGCGATCTGCGTCTGCCCAATTCACGCCCCAGCACAACCCCAGAAGGGACGCACGGCTGGAAGCGAGACGCCCCCACCCTCGCCTTGGCTGTGCCACCAACTAGGATGACCTGGATCAAGTCCCCAGCCCTCCCCACCCCAGGCCTCAGTTTCCTTCTGTATCGAGGATGGCGGGGGAGGGGGCAGCTCCCCAGGCCCTACCTGAAAGGGCTTCCTGCCTTAGGTTCCACTTCCAAATAACCACAAGAAATGGACCAACCCCAACAGCTCAACCTGCACAGGGACCGGATGCCAAAAACCAGCCCCAGCCATATCCAGTTACTAACCAAACACTTGTCTTTCTTTCCGACTGAAATTGAACGTGCCTGTCTGTCGCTGGGGGTTCTGGACCATGAGAGCTCACTTTTAACCCTTTCTCAACATAACACGTAAGGCACGGATTTGTTAGTCACAACTCTGCTCAGACCTCAGCTGGGGACACCCTTTGAAAAGACAGAGACTGAGGGAGTTTGGCTGAGCCTACCCTAATCTTTCCCTCTGGTTCCTTTTTCTAAATATCACTTTGTGAGTGTGATTATTTCACCTCCTTTGTAAAACAAAGGATGCATTGTTTAGGAGGGCTGGAGAAGAGAAGCTGCTTTGGGGAGGAGAGGGAGGTGGGACAGGGGTCAGGGTCAGGGGTTCTGTCTGGGTACAGCACGTGTGTTCCTCAAGGGAGAGCTGGGGAGGGCAGGGGCTCCTGGGAAACTGCCCTGCCCCCAGTGTGGACACCGGCCTCAGTAGGGAATGCCCAGCTGGTCTTTCTGACCTTGACTCCTTATGCCTCCCAACTCCCTCTCAGGGACAGCATCGGAGCAAGAATTTTGTTCTTCCTGCACTGATTTTGATTGGTTTCCAAGACTTTTGAAAGCTCCAGCCCAGGACCACAAACCAACCAACCAACCAAAGCAGCCCCAGGGGACAACACTGAAGGAATAATGAGAATCCGCATTCCCAAACTCTGGGGTTCACCCCTGGATTAAGCCTGTGCTGGTCACAGCCAGGAAACAGCCAGCCGAGCGCCGGCCTCTGGGCTCAGCCGCCCGCCCGGCAGAGCGTGTTTCCAGATGCAAGCTCTCTGCCTTTGGCACGGACTTCTTCTATAACAAAACCCACTTTGGGGTCATTCATCAGTGCATAAATGCACACCTGGGAGGTGGGGGACAAGCCCCCATTTTTCTGGCTTTATAAATACGGAACTCACATTTCTCCCATTGACGTTTTCCAAAGAATGATCGATTAGAGAGCCTTCCACCACGCAGCAGTTTCAAATAAATGAGAGGCGGCGGGGGCAGCCTCCAGCTCTCCATGCCCTGCGGAGGAAACAAGCTTCCCTTCCAGCCCCTTTATTTTAGGTGAGCAAAAGCAAAGAACCCAGCCTTGAGAGGGAAGTTCTGGCTTCACGCTCTCAAGCAAGTGTGTGTGCGTGTGTGTGTGTGTGCCTGTGTGTGTGTGTGTGTACGTGCGCACACACATGCTCTTAGTTCTCCGCTCACAACTCAGATGAGGAAACCCGGATGTCCACAGCACACAAAGCACTGTGGTCTCCAAGCCCAACTCAGTACCGGAAAACTGGAAGCCTTGAGTCTTGGCTCTGAGCGACTTCCCAGTGTCACCAGCAGTGGGGACCAAGGGCAACCTCTGTCTGCGGGCCAGTGGGAAGGTCTGGGAGAATGTGACCATTGCTGTCACCAGTGGAGACGCACTGCTTTGGGCTAACCAGGGAGGGTGAGGGTGGAGGTGGAGGTGAGAGAAGAAGGCAGCCACTGCTTCAGTTTCATGCCCTGGCCCTGCACAAGCCCCTCCTGGCTCCATCATTCTCCTGACCCGAATGGGAAATGTGAGGGTGCCTTGTGGGCAGTGCTCCTGCCACGGGGCTGACACAGTTAAGACCAGGTCAGCGCTAGCCAGAGCTGGCGGCCATGAGGCTGAGCTGGGAGCCGGAAGAGGTCAAATGGGCTGGCACGAGGGACGTTCCCATGGGCAGCTCTGTCCCGCTGAGGCCACGGGGACGAGCCCTGAGCAGGTGAGCAGGGGTACCCTGGTCGCTGCAGGTTCCTGGCACAGGCCTCTGCTCACATCATCAACCATCCTCTGGGACTGGCAGAGAGCAGCGCATACCTGGAGTAACCGTGCCGACGGCAGCCCTGACAGCCCACCGCACCTCTGACGAGCGCGCCAGGAGCACACCTGCAGCCTGGCAGGCCGCCGCGGCCTCCCGCTGAATTTCAGTCACAGCAGCTCCAGAATTCCAAGCAGAGGGCTCTCTTCGGGGAACCTGAATTCTCTTCCCAAACCGTTCACCAGCCGCACTGCGCCCTCCCCTTAAGCACCCTGGTCTTTCCTGCTCAAAGCTCCAGAGACAGTCTAGAGCTGAAAGGGGGAACACGAGGAGGAGGCGGCGGTGGCTCCTTCTGTCATCCTCCCTCACACCTTTCCCCATCACTCAAGACTCAGGTGTCCATGTCCTGGGCCGGGTAAACAGCGGAGGTGGAGAAGCCACGGCTGCTGAAGTTCTGGTCAGGACCCGACATGCAGCGCAGAGCACCCTGCGGTGGCCCAGGAGGCTTGGGGGACTCCTGTCCATGACTCTATGGCTCTACCAGGACCCCAAACTGTTCCATCATCACGGCTCCCTGCTTTCACTTAGGCTATGTTGCACACATGGACCCAAAGTCTACAGGAGTCCCCCAAACTCCTCGCCCAGCTGAATCGAGCAGCGCTTCAGCTCTTCCACTGGCCCTCCAGTCCCAAACATGTGAGGAAGCAGGCTCCAGACACCTGCCTCTCTTTCCTGTCTGGCAGCCCCCTGCCCCAGAGTGAGTGGCGCCGACCTCTCTAAGGCGACCACGACCGACCCCGTTCCCATCCCAGGACCCCTCCTGAGCTCTCATGGGTCCTGCCTCCGCGCCAGTCACCAGCTTCCAGCCCACCTCCTCCACCTGCCTGCCTACTTCTACCTATTTCTCCCAGCCGTTCCACCTCCCCACAGCTGCTGCTGCTGTGGCTCTTCCTCCTCCTCCTCCTCCTCTTCCCCCTGACCCAGCCCACTTCCACCTCTTCCCAGCACTTCTTCTCTTCCTCATCGTCCTGATCCGCCACTACCATGCAGCTATTTCTACCGAACTCGGGCCTCTCATCTGAACTTTGAACTGACAAATGTTGCTAAATACTGCAGTGGGCCCTCCAGACAACAGACGAAGTCCGTGCGTGTAGATAAACACAAGTGCGTTCCATCTCCAAAGCGTTTTAAAATACATGTCCCCGCAGCCCAGCTCAGTTAGGTGGACTCTCTTTCAATCAGCATTGCCTGGGGCTGGCAAGTAAGGAAGGAAATCGTGGGGAAATGCATTATTCATGAGCCTGGTGGAGCGCTGATGACTGGCAGCGATAAGAGTCTTGTGAGCTGTGGCCATAGCTTCCTATCAGTCAATCTAGCCGGCTCGCTTCCTGTTTTCAGGAGCCGGGATATCGGCTCTCATCGCTTTCTCTTCTCCTTCATTTAGGAGAGTGGGGCCGTGCACCTGTGGGAACTGAACTTGTCTTTTGCTCAGGTCATGACACGTGGGGAACAGGATGGAGCAGGGGAAGAGGAGAGCTGAATTCCCTCAGGGGACACCATGATGTGAGCTAATTAGAGTCCTGTCCTCCACCCCCTCTTCAGCTCACACCTGCCGTGGGAGAGCTCCATTCCCAGGCTCCGAGAATTCTGATTAGCAAAGGGAAATGATCAGCAGCCCTTCCTCAATATGGACCCCCCCCCCCTCCCCCCACCACAGCATTCTGGGCAAGGGTCTCAGGGGCTGAGTACAAAGCGAAGTCAGGGGTGCCCTGTGCCCCTCATCAGTTAGGGCCCCTAGCAGAGACAGGCCCCAAGCTTGGGAGAGGATGATAAGGCAGGCCTGCGGGACAGGGAAGCCTGAGGATGCTCACAGGTTCTCTCCCTGCACACAAGGTGCCTGCCCCACCTGGGCAGTGAGCACTCTCCCCCCATTAAAGTCAAGTCAGCAGCCTGTAGTGTCAAGAAGATTCAAATTTACAGCAGATAGAGTGGGAGAGAGGGAAACCGAGAAGAAAAAAGCAGCGATGTTCAAATTAAATTCCGGACGATTTACATCACAGGCTCCGGTGTAACTTAATGCACACCTGAGAAGGATGTTACATCAGTAAGCACGAAGAAGGGCACGGGTCCATCCACGGCCAGGCGTGCAGGTGTTGTGAGTTTCAGCACTGCACACGTAAGACAGGACAGTCATTGAAAGAGAGATTCAGTGGGCTCGTTTGTGGCCCACCTACCATAGCCACACCCATTATTTGTTGAATCTCTGAAATAGTGAGCTGACGGGGTGCTTTGTCCCAGGCCCCCACCCTACTCTGCCCGAACTCACAGCAGCCTGGTAGCTCATCCGTCTGGACAGCAGAGGCCGGCTGTGCTCAAGATCAATGCACGCAATTCCAAAGGAAGCAGGGTGGGCAAACCCGGATCCCAGGAGCTGTCCTCCCAAGTGGGAAGTAGAGGGGAGCCTTGGTGGTGTCATTGCCTTTCAACCTTGGCCAGATGGGGGTACCAGGTGAGTCACGGCCTGCACAAGGCGCAACACGGGCAGCAGCATTTCGTCACCATTCAGTTGACAGTGACTCAGCACAAGCAACAAAAGTCCAGCTGCTTCTGTCAAAGTCCTGAGTTACAGAGTTCTTCTTAAAATATTGTTTTGATATTTTCATATCGAGCTTTTGAGTGAGGTCAACTCAGAGGGACAACTGGAAATCTCTAAGCCTCATTGTTCATTCTTCCTTGCTCGGTTGTTTTCGAGCACGTGTTCCTAACACGTGTGATCGCTGTTTTCGCTGAGCTCCTTTGTATCCTGCAACGCTGTTTGTACAACGGCAACCCCCTGGAGGAAGGATGCGCCGGCCTCTCCTGTGCACAAGGCCATGATCGCACTCAGCAGACAGCGACAAGGGGCAGGTGGCTCTCACGGCGCTCGCATGTTGTACTCTTCAGAAGCTGCACGCCCTTCCGCCTCCTGCCCAGACCTGGTGTCTAAGAGGCAGAGCCGGGCAGTGAGAAAGATTGGCGCGGTAAGCACGTTGCCAGCACACAGCCAGGCAGGGCCATGGAGATAGTCCTGCAGCCGGTTTCTTTTATGGGTCATGAATCTGCGTCCTTTTGGTGTAGGGACATATATGACTGTAGCAGCAAAAACCCTGTCCTTCCCTGACTGGTCCTGGGGTACATTCGATATTATAAAACAGCACAGAATAATAAAGGATGATAGCAAAGGCGCCCGAAACACCATCTAGTCCAGTGTTTCCAAAAACAGTTATCCGGAGATGTTAATAGGGAGGCTCTAGATAAAGAATCTCCTGCTCACATACATAATAACCCCCCATATACTCACAATGCACCCTGAAATATTGAAGGCACTGAGAATCATGGTAGCAGATAAATCTTAACTTCAACATCCAACAAATATATTTATGGATAGAACAAATTTCCCCTTCACAAAGTCAGCAGCATACTGTCATGCTATCATTTTGGTGAAATACATATCTGCCTCCCTCTTTCCCCATCCCACCCAGCCATGAAACTTGGCCAAGCCCTTATGAAAGCTAGGCCGATGCCCGGGTGAAGCCCTCAGAACACCTGCTTCCACAAGGAGGCTTGTCATACTTGCGTGTCATGCTCATGGTCTGGCCAGTGGAGACGGTGGCGTGCCAGTTCCCAGCCTGTGTGGCAAAGGGCCTGTGAGGCTCTTACTCTCCTCTGCCTGTACCATTATTACGAGCACGTGCCTGGGTTAGCCTGCTCCAGGATGAAAGGCATGTGGAGCGAAACTGAGTTACCCCCTTTATTCCATAAGCATTAGCTGATGGCCGGCCAACTGCAGACACGTGAGGGAGCCAGGCAGAAGGCCACTCTGAGTGCTGAGCGATGAGCACTTCTTGTCACATGCTGCTGAAGCTTTGTGGTTGCTTGGGCTGTGTTGTGCAGCACAACTGAGGCAACAGGTAACTGGTGCACTACGGCCAGAAGAACATGGCTTTGGAGTTTTAGTTGTATATTCTTCTTCTTATTATTATTATTATTTAAAAGGCAGAGAGAGAGAGATTGAAAGTGAGACAAGAGTTGCCATCTGCTGATTCACCTCCCAAACGTCTGCAACAGTGAGGGCTGGGCCAGGCCAAAGCCAGAATCCATTCTGGGTCCCTCAAGTACATGAGTCACTACCTGATACCTCCCAGGGTGTGCATCGGCAGGAGGCTGGAATTAGGAGTGCAGCCAAGACTGAAAGCTGGCATTCCTACCTGTGGCCAAGCCACAGGTCTTAACTGCTGGGCCAGTCTGCCCCAGCTTTGGTGACATTCAAGTCCTAGCTCCACAATCCAGTAGCTGTGTGTACCTGAGCAAGTTATGCAAGTTCCCTTAGCTTTAGCTTCCTTGTGTATTGAATAAGGATAATCTCAGAGTATGAGAATCAACAGAGATAACGACTGAATGCTGCTAAAATAGCGTCTGGCACATGGTAGGTGATCAAGCAATGTGACTTCCTTTGTCTGAAGTCCTTTAACAGAGTACACAGACTTTCCAGCCACGCACGCAGGCGTCTTCATTCATAGATTTGAACAGTCTGGAGTCAGAACTCACTAGGCATTCCCAGCCATAGGGGCCATCCGGACATCCATTCTCTTTAGTAGCTGACTTGTATCACTTAGTGGCATAGCACAAACTCCTCCCCAACATCCTAACTTCCTCGTCAGCAAGATCCTACATTGCTGTGGCTTGGGTATGGTTCAGGTGAGTCCCCCAAAGATTCATGGGTTGGAAGCTTGTGGTGATGTTCAGATATGGTAGGGGCTTTAACAGGTGGGTCTTACGGGGAGGTCTTTAAGTCACTGGGGGACTGAGGACATGCCCACAGGATGCCATGTTAGTTGTGTCAAGGCTGAATTGTAACACAGTGGTTTCCTGTTTGGTAATACAACCTCTTGTCCCTGTACCCATTCCTGCCACTGCGATGCTGTCTACCATGAGGCCCTCTGTAGAGCCAAGCTGCTGCAGGCTCCATGCCCTCACACACCCTTTCTTTATAAAGTACCCAGCCTCAGGTATTTTGTTGTAGTAACAGAAAGTGAACTATGCATATATACATCATGCCCATAGACCACAGAGTAGCCCCCAGTAGGGTGAATATGCCCTCATTCATTGTGCCATTTTGCATACTTACATCTGTCATTCTCCTAACCAAATAAGGAGTTAACACGTAACAAACACCAAGATAGATGAAGCAAGGGAATTATAAAATAGCACATAATAAACAAAGAAATAGCAAAGAGAAGACAAACTTTGTAAGTTGACAATGAGGACAATGGCACAGTGTTATCAATGAGTATTTAACATTACTGCATCCATTCTGTTCAAGAGGCACAAGCAATATATTATTATTATTTTTTTTTTTTTTTGGACAGGCAGAGTGGACAGTGAAAGAGAGAGACAGAGAGAAAGGTCTTCCTTTGCCATTGGTTCACTCTCCAATGGCCGCCACAGCCGGCGCACCACGCTGATCCGATGGCAGGAGCCAGGTACTTATCCTGGTCTCCCATGGGGTGCAGGGCCCAAGCACTTGGGCCATCCTCCACTGCACTCCCTGGCCACAGCAGAGAGCTGGCCTGGAAGAGGGGCAACCGGGACAGAATCTGGCACCCCGACCGGGACTAGAACCTGGTGTGCCGGCGCTGCAAGGCGGAGGATTAGCCTAGTGAGCCGCAGCGCCGGCTGCAATATATTATTTTTATTTATTTATTTATTTATTTTGACAGGCAGAGTGGACAGTGAGAGAGAGAGACAGAGAGAAAGGTCTTCCTTTGCTGTTGGTTCACCCTCCAATGGCCGCCGCAGCTGGTGTGCTGCGGCAGGCGCACTGCGCTGATCCGATGGCAGGAGCCAGGAGCCAGGTGCTTTTCCTGGTCTCCCATGGGGTGCAGGGCCCAAGCACTTGGGCCATCCACCACTGCACTTCCTGGCCACAGCAGAGAGCTGGCCTGGAAGAGGGGCAACCGGGACAGAATCCGGTGCCCCAACTGGGACTAGAACCCGGTGTGCTGGCGCCGCTAGGCGGAGGATTAGCCTAGTGAGCCACGGCGCCGGCCGCAATATATTATTTTTAAGATATCTATCTCTAATGGATAAAACAAAAACTGTGCCGTCTAAAAGAAAAAGGCCTTCATCTGAGAAATTTTACTTCAGAGGTGCAAAGTCAGATAATGTAAACTTGTTTCCAAACTCTCTTTTTTTTTTTTTTTTTGTTTGACAGGCAGAGTGGACAGTGAGAGAGAGAGACAGAGAGAAAGGTCTTCCTTTGCTGTTGGTTCACCCCCCAATGGCTGCCACGGCCGGTGCGCTGCAGCCAGTGCACCGTGCTGATCTGAAGCCAGGAGCCAGGTGCTTTTCCTGGTCTCCCATGGGGTGCAGGGCCCAAGCACTTGGGCCATCCTCCACCGCACTCCTGGGCCACAGCAGAGAGCTGGACTGGAAGAGGTGCAACCGGGACAGAATCCGGTGCCCCGACCGGGACTAGAACCTGGGGTGCTAGCGCTGCAGGTGGAGGATTAGCCTATTGAGCCATGGCGCTGGCCTTCAAACTCTGTTTTAAATACTTATGTATTTATTTGAAGCACAGAATGCGTGTGTGTGTGTGTGAGAGAGAGAGAGAGAAAGAGAGAGAGAGAGAGAGTAAAAGAGGGGGGGCCGAGCTGTGGCATAACCGCTGCCTGCAGTTCCAGCATCCCATATGTATGGTCACCGGTTCGAGTCCCAGCTGCTCCACTTCCCATCCAGCTCTCTGCTATGACCTGCAGAAGATGGCCCAAGTACTTGGGCCCCTGCACCCGCGTGGGAGACCCAGAAGAAGCTCCTGTCTCCTGGCTTCGGATCGGCCCAGCTCCAGCCGTTGGGAGTGACCCAGTAGATGGAAGACCTCTCTCTCTCTCTGCCTCTGTCTCTCTGTAGCTCTGTCTTCCAAATGAATGAATGAATGAATCTTTAAAAGAAAGACACAGATAGACACAGACAGAGAAAGATAGACTGGTTTACTCCCCACATGACCTCAACAGCCAGGCTGAGCCAGGCCAGGCCTGGAGCTCCATCTGGGTCTGCCCCGTGGGTGGCAGGGCCCCAGGATTTGAGGCATCTTTGGAAATGGAGCAGCCGGGACTTAAATCAGTGCTCTAGTATGGGATGCCATCCTTGCAGGTAGTGGCTTCACTCACTGAGCCACAAATCCAGCCCCTCCAAATTCTTAAAAAACAGGACAGAGATAAAGCTCAACTCTGCAGATTACAGGGGTTCAGATGTGTGAGGCTGACCATCATGATCCCCCTTCCTCGGACCTATTCCTATTCCTGGTCCCCTCCATGTGTTAGCTGCCTGGCTTGAGAAGGAGGGCAGTGGGAGGGGAGGGGAGGGGAAGGGAAGGGAGAGAGAGAAGAGGGGAGGGGTGGGGAGAGGGAGAGAGTCTGCCTTTTCCCTAAACCCTCTGGAGCTCCCAGTCCCCTCGATGGACCATTCTCCTCATTTCTGAGCCTTCCAGTGGGGACAGCTGCTGGTCAGCAATGGTCCGCTCCTGGAGGAAGTCCTACTGGCCTACAGTGGAAGTCCATTTCCAGTTATTACCACTAGACAAATGGCTTTTAAATTACATCCTAAAAGGCCTGCAGGCCATTTGTCTTCATAAGTAATGACACAGAAATACTGTATTCCTGCCATCCTCGCCCTGCAAAGGGGTTGTGCCTTGCAAGGGGGAGAGTGGGAGGGTGAAGAGGAAAGAGGTCCAGGAAGTTGAGACACTGGGGGTGGGGGCAGGGTGGGAAGTGATTCAGAGAAGCTGGGGGCTTCCCTGGAGCCACACGGAGTGACGCAAGCTGGCAGGGCCTCTGAGAAGGCAGAGATAAAGCAGTGCTTCTTGGAAGCTGTCTAGATCAACAGAGAGAACTGGAGCAGAACTCCCAGGAAGGGAAAGGGAGGCAAGTCTGAGGAGCGCTGACGTGTTGGAAACTGGGGAGTGAGAAAGTCAGACAATGGTCATGACCTGGCCTTGACCATCAGGCTAGAAGAGACTGGACTCTATCCTCGATGATGCAAGCTTGTGAGCCAGGGATTTCCCGAGGAAGCAGCCAGAGCCTAGGCCAGCAATAAGACAGCTGCTCTGACACCGAGCTCAGCCCTGAGGCCCCAGGCCTCTCTCCTCACCACCCGTGGGAGATCTTAAAAGCCAGGAACTGCTACCTCCACCAGGTCAGGCGTTAGCTCTGTGACATGTTATGAATAGGGAGACATTAAAGAAAGAATTCCAGCATTCTTCCTCCATGCTCTAAAGCCTTTGTTTACCTTATTAGTCGAGGCCTGTCAGTTCCCCCATGAGCTGACAGGTCTAGAGGGTGAAGGAAGCTGTCACCGCATGGTTTCCATGCTGACAGACTGTCTCGACTCCGTTTCAGCATACAGCCAGCCTCAAGGCACCAAGTTACACTACATCTTTCAGATCCGTGGCCTCCCTGGGGCATGGCGGGACCAGAGCCCCGTCTGGAGCTCACAGAGTCACACACAGGGGCCCCTGGGTCTGGCGAGAACAAAAAGCTGCCAACTCTCAGGGATGAAGTTATCATCATCTCGTACTGCCGGCTCGTCTCCTTTCCAGAGAGATACCACTTTGTGTACCCTTCTCCCTACTGCTTCCTAGAATAGACCTGAAGTCCCACCTTCCAAGGGGACAGCCCTGGGCCCAGCCAGCCCAGCCCAGCTGTCTCACATGCTCCGTGTACTAACTTCATGTCCCTTCAATTGGACTTACACTCTCACAGATCCACACACTACACAATGGCTAAGCATGGTGTATGTGCAGGAAAGTTGATTTTATACAGCTGTAAGGAGAAACCACTATTTCTGTATTAGAACAAACACAGGTATATTAAAAATGAGCATGCAAAATTTTCATTTTTTTTTTTTAAGAAAAGACAAAGTCCAAGGTGTTTAACCCTTATGGAAAGAGTTAAGCTCCCAGGTTCCACTCTAATATTAGCGATGCTTCGGTGAAAAGTTTAAGAGCTGCTTTCCTAACGTGACAAGTTACAAAATAGTTCCCTGTATCAAGTTTCCAGTAAGTCTAGAGAATAGGTCTGTGTCTCAAGTTCCTCATCTACTGCAGTAAGAATAAAATAGCATTTATAGACCATGTTCCATTCTGTGCATTTTATATGGATTATCTTCTTAAAAGACGGCTGCCACCCAATGAAGTAAGGACTATTATTATAACTGCCTGAAGAGCTTAAGTGACATACCCAAGGTCATACGGCTTTGAAGTGGCGGCACTAAGATTTAAAGCCAGTAAGCATGACACCAGACCCTTCTTCCTGAGCCACTCGTCTACAGCGACTGTACAGTGAAGGAGCAAATTCACGTGATTTCCAAGGTCTCCTGAGCTATGCACTCACAGAAGAAAAAGTACAAGGAATGTGGCCCAACATAGAGGACTCTGTCTTACATAAATATAAAACCAAGATGGCGGGTCATTGTTGTTCTCCTCCTCCAGGTTTGGGTAGGTGGAAATGTTGGGCTGAATCTCCTATTAGAGACAAGCTTGGCAAGGTGGCACCTGGGGGTGCTTCCTAGAGGAAGCCTTGGAGAGGACTCAGAGGACACGGACCACCAGGCTTCCAGTACTTACCCGGTGCTGCCTTAGGACCAACTTCAGTAGAATGGGAGTGGCTTCTTAGTGGCCACATTGAATTAGAAAGCAGATAGAGTTGATGACAATAAAGTGACAAATAGGTGACATGAAAGGAAGCAGGAGAATTGCAGAGTAGAACCTAGAGGAATGCCTCTCTTTCTGAGACTTCGACTTCCCGCCTCCGACTAGGCCTTCCTCTACTCCACCCAGCGCGGAGAATCTTCCAGAGCACATTGGTTGCTGCGGCACTCGACGCTCCGAAGCCCAGCTCTGACTGGCTGCTGCCTACAGTGTTCTCTCTCACCTCTGCCACAGACACCCTCCACCCCCACCCCCAGGATGGATTCTTCAGGAGCAGGCTTTAGGCTCTTCTTGTAACCCCACTGGGCCGAAGGCAGGACTAAACCCCTTTCTGGTGTGGAACAACCACAAAGCTGACTTACGCTGGATTCACATCCTGACTCTGATTCTGGCAGCCATCACCATCTTGGACCTCAATTTCCTCATTTGTAAAATGACGCTGGTCCGTAGTTCTCAATCTTGGCATTACATTAGAACCACGTAGGAAACAGAGAAGGTCTCAATGGTCAAGGCCTACCCCAGGGATTCTGCATGCATAGTGTAGGGCCAGACATCAGTGTGTATCCCGGGCTAAAGCATTCCAGGTGATTCCAGTGTGCAGCCAAGACCATAGACCACTGGATGAGATCATCAAAACAGTCCTATGCAACTCCATGATTCCACAAATTGGACTGAACTGGATTCCAAGTGAGGTCATCCCTGGGAGAAGGTTCAGGTTAGAGCTCTTCCGGACTCGCAGGCGGGGGAGGGGTGTAGTCGGGGTTGTCGAAATGGCCTTGGTCAGTCTCCACCCCACTCATCATCGCCTGTGCCTGGGGCCCTCCTCCCCTGGGCCCTGCTCGTAAGTGAGCACACACGTCTCCACAGGACTCCAAGATGCTCAAAGAAAGGGTTAAGGCCTCCCCCTCGATCCGACCCCTCCCAACATATTATGTGCTCTTTAAAATGTCAAGGAAAGTTCAGGATTGCAGTTGGCAGGTCGTGCCAAAATTCTTGCCTGAACATATTGGATTATAAAATATGTGGATATGACAAGCATATCTGACAGATCAGTTTGCCCCATATTAAGATGATGTTTAAAAGACAGACATGTTTTTTCACTGTTGTGGTTTAGGGTTTGGGGGTTGTTTTGTGTGTTTCCGAAATGTTTTCATTCTTTTCTCCTTAAAATATGGTCCTGACTTTGAATTGTGACATCAATTAAAAGCTAAGCTAATGACCAAGCTCAGCCCAGGGGAGCACATTAAACACCACTTAGGAAAGTTGGTTCCAGCTCCTTTTCAAAGCCAAAGTTTGGACAGCAAACCTGCTCAGATACCGACCTTCACTGTTTCTGGAATAAAAGTCTTTCTGTGACCCTCTCGCATTGTAGGGCTGCATAAATGGGGCACATTCATATCCTTTCTCTTTCTCCCCTTTCCTCCCCACCCCCCCTTTCCTGTCTCACTTGTTGAAACAAGCACAGTAATTGCATTACCAGATTTCCAGGATTAACTTTTTGGTTCAAGAAAGAGAGCTCAGTCTGAGCGTGTATCTGTAATTAGAGGTGGTAGGGTAATTAGCTGTGCACGACTCGGCTGTGTCTACACCAGGCCTGGAGGACCGGCCTGTTTGTTCTGTTTCATCAAGCGACTCAATCAGACAGTGAGTGCCCCACTCTCAGACCTCACAAAACAAATATTTGCTGATTGATTGACTCATCAAACAACTGGTCAATTCAGCTAAAGCAGCTCTTTGCTGTCTGCTGAAGCCAAGGAAAGAAAAATAATTGACCTAAGCCCTTCACTTTTCAAACGACTGCTCTGCTGCCTTACAGAAACAACCGCGGAATGGCACCGGCGAAAGGTGTTGGAGCCCGCTCCTCTCTCGCCTTTTAACATCTTTCCAAAATAAACAGCATTTAAAAACCAATAGGCTACAAATGAAGCTCAGGATGAAAAATCTACCGCAGACGCCCATCACTGGATCTCCAGAAGGCCGAGGGTCTCCAATCACAGAGAGGCATGGCGGTCACGGTAGCTGTGGAGCACAGGGTCTCAGCCCATAGAGGCCCCCTCCCCACGGGCATGGCTGCCAGGCATTAAGGCCACCAGGCAGCCAGGTCGCCAGGTATTTTGGTGTGGACGTGATGCCAACACCCAGAGGCAAAGGGGACACAGAGACCCGATGCTGGTGGCCCGCCGGCCTACCTGTGGTGAAGCCACAGCTTTCTTTGCTCCTCGTTAGTGCACTGGGAGGGGCTGGCTGAAGGCTCCCTGAGCCCTGTGGGTGGAAAGTCCCCCTGAAGAGTGAAGAATTCCAACACATTTTATTTCCCACTGACCAGAGCTATGTATCTGTGGGGCCAGAAGAAAGAAGCTTGCCACACGGTGCAGCAGGGCTGCAGCTGCACACAGAAAGGTCTGCCCGGAAGCCCTAGGGGCAGCTGAGGAATGGGTAATGGGGGCGGGGTGGGGCGTGGGGGTCTTTCTGTGAGGAGCAATTTAAAGTGACACCACGTGAAAGGCCAGGAGTCCACCAAAGGCAAACAGCCCATCACCTGTGAGTGATCCCCGGAGCCCAGGCACATTCTGACAAAATCCGTCTCACAAATTGTCCAGTGTTTAAATTGAAGTCCATTTGTTAATTTGGTAAACACGGACGTGATATTGACAATGTGCCTCTAATCCAGGCAGGAAGGAAGTATCCAGTATCAGACAGCTTCAGGCCCCCTTCTGTCCCCTTCACCTGAAGGGCTGGGCTGCATGTGGGGCCTCAGGGGTGGGGAGTGACAGCTCAGACAGCTGGTGGAAGGACAGTGGGGCACAGGCCCTTTAACCCTTCCTGAGCCACAACCCTCTCCCTTGGGGGCAAGGGAGGAACTAGCAGCACTCGCCTACCACCCTTAGCAGTGTGGAGTAGTTTGCAATTTGAAAACCGATTCTCATGTCTCCTAACAAATCAAATCTTCAGGGCTATTGGATGAGACCGGCTGGGATGGTCACTTCTGTGTGTCAATATGGCTGGGATGCAGGACCCCGACAGTTGTTCAAACATCATTCTACATGTTTTTGTAAAGGTGTTTTTGGAAAAGATTCACATGTAAGTCAGTGGACTCTGAGTTAAGCAAATGGCCCTCCACCATGCATACGGGCCTGGTCCAATCAGTCAAAGACCTTAACAGCATGGACCCCCCTCCCCGGGGTGAGCAGGGGTCCTCCTGACAGACCACAGCACTTCCCTGAGCCACAGCCTGCCAGTTTACCCCAAAGGTTTTCGCCTTGACAATTATTTAAATTGTATCAACTTCTCTTTCTCTTTGTCTACCCTGCACAACCCCATTGGTCCTAGTTCTCTAGAGAACTCTTCAGAGTACTGCAGCAGCAGTGCTACCAACCGCCATTTTATGGAAAAGGAAATGGGCTTATTGAAAACAGTAACAAAAACCGGGGTACCTTCAGGGCTGACATTTTGGTGTAGAGAGTTAAGTTATCACTTGGGACACCCACATCCCATATGTGAGTGTCTGGGATTCAGTCCCATCTATGCTTCCAATCCAGCTCCCTGTTAATGTGCCTGGAAAGGCAGTAGAAGATGGCCCAAGTGCTTGGTTTCCTGCACCCACGTGGGGGACCCAGATGGAGTCCCTGACTCCTGGCTTTGTAGGACCCCAAAAGCGGTGTCCTCTTGTGACAACCCCAGAAACACAGACTCCAGACCAGACGATGCAATAGAGCAGGAGGTAATTTTATTTCATTTGCGCAAATGGGCCCCCTACTGCTGCAAGCAGCAAGCAAGTGAGAGGAGCCCCGAGCAGCTATCTCACACAGCTTTTAAAGGGCAAAACCACAAAATTAACATATTATAGGCTGGCGTAAGTTCATTGGATAATTTTCAGTAGCAGGCCTTGTATGGCAGTCTAAAAGTGGTAATGTCGGTGGAAAAGTACTAGGTCAAAGGGATACATTAGGGGAGGGGGTCTCTAGGAGAGAGGAATAGGTTGCTACGTGCCTTGCAGCTTTCTTTGTTAACCTTGAGCAAGCGTAGGGAAGGGGCTTATCTACAAGGCAGGTGTTCTGTGTATCTCTGGTTAGTAGCTGACTGCTTTCTCTGTGAACCGGTTTACTCCCCATTTCCCAAGGCCGTCTCTGGAATGGTTTGTCTCAGGAGCCCCATTTTTTTATGGTGGCTCTTGGCTCCTTTCAGCTTCAGCCTGGCTTAGCCTAGCTCTTGTGGGCATCTGTGAAGTGAACCAGTAGATGGAAGCTCACTCTCTTTCCCCTCTCTGTCACTCTGCTTTTCAAATAAATAAATGAATCTTAAAAAAAAGAAATAACTGGGGGGCTGACGCTGTGGCATAGCAGGAAAAGCCACAACCTGCAGTGCCAGCATCCCATATGGGCACAGGTTTGGGTCCCGGCTGCTCCACTTCCAATCCAGCTCTTTGCTGTGGCCTGGGAAAGCAGCAGAAGATGGTGCAAGTCCTTGGGCCCTTGCACCCTCATGGGAAGACCCAGGCTCCTGGCTTCAGATTGGTGCAGCTCCAGCCGTTGCGGCCAATTGGGGAGTGAACCAGCGAATGGAAGACCTCTCTCTCTCTCTCTCTCTCTTTGCCTCTCCTTCTCTGTCTGTGTGTAACTCTGACTTTCAAATAAATAAATAGATCTTTTTAAAAAAAATGCCTGAGCCAGCGCCGCAGCTCACTTGGCTAATCTTCCGTCTGTGGTGTCGGCACCCCGGGTTCTAGTCCCAGTTGGCGCACCAAATTCTGTCCCGGTTGCTCCTCTTCCAGTCCAGCTCTCTGCTGTTGCCCGGGAAGGCAGTGGAGGACGGCCCAAGTGCTTGGGCCTTGCACCCTCATGGGAGACCAGGAGGAAGCACCTGGCTCCGGGCTTCGGATCAGCACAGCGCCGGCCGTAGTGGCCATTTGGGGGGTGAACCAACGGAAGGAAGCCCTTTCTCTCTGTCTCTCTCTCTTACTGTCTAACTCTGCCTGTCAAAAAAAAAAAAAAAAATGCCTGAGACACAAGCATGTTAACAACAACAACAAATAGCTGGGTCACCATGGTATACATTGGCTCCCTCAGAGACAGTGCACTGGGAGCACGCTCTCACACGATGACCTCATCATTTAGAAACAGAGAAGGCCAGGCCTGGAAAAGAACCCAAGAGCTCAAGGTTTGAGTCCCTGATGTCCAGGGGAGCACATGTCTTGATTATTCAATTCTGTTCCAAAGATTTCTGGGACACATAGCCTCTACTCTGCCCCTCATGGCTTCTTTCCCCCTGCTGAGTGGATCTACCTTCTCTTCATGTCAACCCCCTTCCTTTGGTGCTGTCATTCACAGGGAGGGTGAGTGCCTCATTGTAACACTGATGGCAAGAGCCTTCTGTGAAGTAAATGACAATTTTAATTTTAATTTTTTTCTTTTAAAGTGAGACAGACATATAAACAGAGATCTTATCTGCTGGTTCACTTCCCAAATGCTTTCAACATCTGGGGTTAGGCCAGGCCAGGGTCTCTCATGTGGGTAGCAGGCACCCAAGCACTGAACCATCATCTGCTACCTCCCAGGGTGTACATTAGCAGAACTCAAACCCAGAAACTGTATTCAATATGGCATGCAGGTGTCCCAAGCAGTGTCTTAACCACTATGCCAAACACCTCACCCCTTCCCTTGTTTAAAATTTCTATTTCTTTTTTGTTCAAAAGTTTAGCCAAGAATAATACCTTGTAGTCCTTGTTCCAGATTTTAGGAGATGGAATTCTGAAGGTAGAGGTCGAACCCAGATACCCACCCCTTATCCAACCAACCATGGTGGACTAGCTTCAGCACCAACAACATGGCTAGCAGAGGCCTCCCCTTTGGTCCAGGGCTAAAGGAGACAGGGATGCCACATCTGAAACTGTCAACCACACCAGTGTTTCTCAAACCTTGCCCTGCATCAGAATCACCAGGAAAGCTTGGAGGAAGGAGATACAGATTCCCTAAGCCTGCTGACACTAGCTCAGAGGCCTTGGACCAGCAGCCTCCAGCTGCCAGGAGCCTTGTCTACTTCCCCCAGAATGTTCAAGGGAACAGGCAGGACAACCAATACATTTAGCAATAGCCTCCTCTCCCTATTCCAACTCTTCCTTCTCCCACCCCACCCAAATGAGTCTGTGCAACTGTGTGACTACCTCTGTTTGGGAAACCACTGTAAAATAACATCAGATAATGTAAATGATGAAGAGATGGGCAATAATGATCTCATAACCCTGTGTGAACCTCTCACTGCCCATCAAGTGCTTTCCCACTTATGAAGCTGGTCATTGTGCTAGGCTGTTCAATTAATAGCCCCTAAGGTATGCACGTTTTATTCTCATTTGCCAGAAAGAGGAAGTGAGGTTCTCATCCCATCCTCATTACAGCCCCCTAAGGCACACACTTTTTATTCTCATTTGACAGATGAAGAAGGCAAAGCTCTGAGAGCCTAAATGACTTGTCCCACGTCACTTAGTGACAAAGCCACTTACTCCTATGTCTGTCACCTTCAGTTAGCAGAATTCCGTGAGGTTAGAGGTGAGAGGTACCTGCTTTTGCTCATCCCACTATGCCTGGCACTAAGCACAATGCCAGGCATGGTACAGTTGCTTGCTAATACTGGAGAGAGGGGGTGGCAGCAACAACAAGAAAACTGATGGCCTGGTGGTCTGTAGCTAGGACACCCCACGGGTCCCACCAGAGTTTCCCAGGCTGATACACTCCAGGCAGACTGAGTTGCTCATCCTCTTAGCCTCCGGAGCAGCCAGGGTGCTTCCTCTGGCCGTCCCAGCCTGTCTACCTCTAGCATGCCGAACCATTAGGGTCTGTGTGTGTGTGTTAGGATCGTGGCAATTGTGTGGAGTTCAGTGCAGTGTCCTTTATTTTTTATTTTTATTTCTTTTTTTTTTTTTTTTTTTGACAGGCAGAGTGGACAGTGAGAGAAGGAGACAGAGAGAAAGGTCTTCCTTTGCCGTTGGTTCACCCTCCAATGGCCGCCGCAGCTGGTGCGCTGCGGCCGGCGCACCGTGTTGATCTGAAGCCAGGAGCCAGGCGCTTCTCCTGGTCTCCCATGGGGTGCAGGGCCCAAGCACTTGGGCCATCCTCCACTGCACTCCCGGGCCACAGCAGAGAGTTGGCCTGGAAGAGGGGCAACCGGGACAGAATCTGGTGCCCTGACTGGGACTAGAACCCGGTGTGCCGGCGCCACTAGGCGGAGGATTAGCCTAGTGAGCCGCAGCGCTGGCGCAGTCTCCTTTAAAGAGTAAAGATTTGTCCCTCTACCCCAACCCTTTCTAGTTATCCAAACACTCTTGTGAGATGTGCAGAAAATTGTTCTTTATCCTCTGTATTGAGTGAGCAAGTGGATAATAGTCCTCTTTCCAACTAGAGCACCCCAAGGCTCCCTCCTCCCTTGCCCAAGTTTCAACTCAGACCCTAAGAGTGGGGTTTGGGTGGGGGTGGTTTCTCCCATGTAGAGGTGCTGACTGAGAAGGCCAAGGCCGGCAGCATCTGGCATTCCTCACATGAAACCCAGAGGCGCTACGCCTGATGCCAGGACTGCAGAACGCCTTTCCTGCCAGGGGATTGTGTTCATTTGCACAGGATCTGAGACAGAAATTCCAAAGAGATGATACTGGAAACCGAAGGCCTATATCATATTAATAATACAGACAGGAAGGCTCCCTCGGCAGCTGGTAGCAAACTCATATTAAATAAAGAAAGGGACCTGGCCCCAGCCCAAGCCCCAGCAATGCAGCCAGGTCATTTCAGATTACAAATAGAAACAATTAAACCTTATTAGCTTTATTATAGACCTTGTCTCTGGCTGGCTATTAGGTTTCTGCACTTACATGCTAATTTCTGAGTCAAGGAATCAGAGATCCCCCCAGATTAGGTATCTACCACAGCCCAGCAGGCAGCAAAACCTAAGCAGTATTTATACTCGCTGGCCCCCAGTACCCATGTCGGGTGCACAGTGAGCAGCAAGCCAAGACAGCTGAGCTGGCTCGCAAGGCACAGCAGAGAGAGCACCAGCTCTGCACTCGGAGCGCTTGGGCTGGAGGCGTGCTTGGGCAACTATGGGAGGCAGAACCCACGTTAACTCTCCTGCCCTCAGTCTGCTCAAGCCCCCGAGCCTTCACCTCTCCAGCCCCGGGGCCACTTGCCACACCCCTCTACCCACCACTTCCTAGAGAGCACATGATTTGGTTGAGCTGACGTCAAATGTGGACAATCCCACGATTAAGTAATGGGAGTTAAAATGCAGAGGGACCAAACTGCAGCTTCTCTTCTGTAAAATGAGGACAACAAAGCTCTCTGCTGATGTCCTGGGCTCATGCGGGTTCCTCCGCTTGCTGGAGTCACTAGTGCTGACTAATGACTCAGCTACTTAACCTCTCGTGGCCTCAGCTTCCTCTTCCCTAAAATGGGGACAGGCTTCTGGAGAGAAGAAAAGAGATGAATGTACTTCTTCTTTGACAAACTGCTAATTCTGCCCTTTGTCCACTTTTCTTCTGAGACGCTCATCTTGTTGATTTGTGAGAATTCCTTCTATGTTCTAAACTTTAGCTCTCAAATTTTTTTTTAAATTTGTCACCTATGGCACATAAAATGCTTAGCCTACTGACACATCAGTGGCAATTTTATTATGAAGAAATGTTTCCTAAGTGGGAAATGAGCTACCAGTATTCCATTGTTACCAGGAAGAATAGGTCAGACCCAAAGAAGGGGAGCGCTGTCTTCCTGGACAACTGAAATCCATCAGAGCTGGCTGGAACCAGAGGTGGTAATGAGATGGACAGGACTGGCACCGACCAGGAGTCTTCAGATGAGGAAGACAAGTGTCAAAAGGAACCAAGATCTTGAATATGACCGGCTCTCCTCGGATGAGAATACGTCCTGGCTCCATCTACCCCTCCTCCTGCCTCCCTCGCTTGAAAGAGCAACAGAAAGGCTCTCATCAAAGACCACCCCACATCTACTGCTGCAGAAATGGCAGCAGCAAGCCTCTGCGGTCCACACTGGCTGCAACAGAAGCTGGTCCAAGAAGGGCTGGACGCGTTTGTGTGGGCCACAGCCACGGTTGGTCATTAAGTGGCCTCTGAAAATGACGATAACATGCTGAGTGCTTACTTGATATCTGGCAGAACCTAACATTCTCTCATTTGATCCTCAAAGCAGCCCTGAGAGCCATCTAGCACTGGCATTTCCAGGCCATTTCACAAAAGGGGAAACTGAGGCTCAGAAGTTCCATGTTTTATTTAAATTAAAAAAAAAAAACAAAACCAGGTTGGTAAATGACAGAGCTAGGACTAGGATCTGGGCCTCTTGATTCCTATTCAAGATTATTCACTCAACAAATCTGTGCCAAGGCCCCACCATGCACCCACCTGGCTCTAGGTCGTGGCTTTGTTCTAACCCCTGTTTAGGCACTCCTAGAATGCCTCAGACCTTCTCATCTGTGCCTCATGTTACCTTGGGGCTCCTCCAGTCCAAGTGCGGGGCTGGAAGGTCCCTGTAGGAGGACCCTGGCCCAAATCTTGGCTTGGAGTTTTGTGAATGTTCCTGTATCCTGTGCCTAAGCAAATGGAGCACTGTTCTCTGGGCAACCATGCCAAAGAGCTGGGCCATGAGGCTCCCATAAAGATGCAGCTTGTGGGCCAGGCGGAATAACTTAAGAGGTTTGTGAGTCCACGAAATACCCTTGGTTTCCCTGCTGCAGCTGCAAACCTTCGACGTTTTAGTTCCTGCTAACTCAGCAAGGTGAACTGGCTTGGCTTAGAGCTGGTGGAGAGGAAGACAGCTCTTGTTCCTAAACCCAGCATGCTGGCAGCCCCAGCAGCCCCGGCAGGCTCCATCTCACTTCATTTCTCCAGGAAGCCCTCCATCGCCACCACCACCACCACCACCACCACCCTGAGATCAACGCAGGGATCCAGCCAGGGGTGAGGCCACAGAGACGGGCGCCCCAGCCAGGCTGCGTGTGGAGCTCTGGGCTGCCAGCTCCCACCCCTCCTCAGCCTCCTCTTCCTCAGGGCGCTCCCGCAGGAAAGTCTCCCCAGCCGGCGGCTGGTGCTGTGGTCAACTGAGCGCAGACACTGGCTCCGGTCCCATCATTCATACCGCTCCCCCTCCCTCCTGCAATGCATGTGCTGGGGGCCAGGCAGCTGACGGGGACAAGGATGAGTCCTGGCCGTGGGTCTGTGAGGTGAGGGATCGCTCTAAAATGGAAAAGCTGCTTCAGGTCCAAAGAGGAGCCACGGGCTCAAGAACTCACAGAAGAGAGCAGGAGGGCCCACCCAGGAGGGCTCCACCGGGTGCTGCTCACTCCTTGTTTCCACAGGGAGCATTTAGGGAGCCTTCCTGTTCTGACTCAGAGCCCTGAATCCCAGGAAACTAGGATAGAGAGGCAGTGCACCAGGGCCCTCCTGGCTTCCTCTGCTCGCAGCCTCACAGCCCAGGGGCGCCTCTCCCAGAGCCCTTGGTGCGTGCAAAGCTCTGGCTCCCTCAGTCGAGGTGGGACAGCTTGATGGAGGGGCTGCGGTGCAGCAACAGGGAGACGCAGGGCTAAGCGTTTCCAGCTGCCCGTGGGCCCGGACTATATGAGGTGAGACTCTGCGAGGTTTCCAAGCATGGGCGAGGACAGCCCAAGGGCAGCCCCGGAGCTTTTTTTCTACTGTCCTCCATTTGATGAAAGACTTGTGGTTAAACCTTTATCTTCCATAAACATTTAAAATGTGGTTACCTTGATTTCCATGTCTCATTTTCCTTTTATTAAAAAAATGGGTTCCTTGCAGTAAAACATCTGATACGGGGGCTGTTCTGCAGAAAACAGATGTTTCTTCATGTAATAGACGTCGGCAGCCTGTGTGTGCCCACCAGGCCTCACACTCACGCTCAGACACATGCACACACATGTGTGTCTCAGTAAGGGCCCGGCGGCCACGCCACGGCCATCTACCAGTGAGGCCTATGAGTTAGGAGGCCAGAAGGACCTGAGACAGGCATGGAGGCGTGGAAGGGGTGGGGTGCATGGATCTGAGTGTTTGCACTAAACATCTCCCTGCTCAGTTCATTGTCTTGCTTTCTGGGGCCTCCTCACACAACCCTGGAGATGGGACACCCCTCTGAGCTCGGGTGCTCCCTGCTTCTGTAGGTGATAAGGGCAAAGCTGAAAACCAATAGGCACAATCAAGGGGAGTCTGCCAGCTTAGCCTGGGGCAAAGTAAGGAGGAGGCTCCGCCCCCCATCTTTCTCTTCTTTCTCACCGTCATAGGCTAAGGGGAGGGTCACACAGGTTCCAAGGCCTTAGGAAAAGCCACCATTTTTGCTTCCTCCAGTAAGGCGCACATACGCTTTTGCCAGTTTTACTTTCATGTCTCAGGCATCGGGAGAGCCTGGCTCACTCTTTTTCCCAGGACTTTTGTTCCTTGTCTTTTCTGGAGGTTCCCCTAGAACTAGATGGGATGTCTGAAGTCTGCTCCCTTTGCAAGGATGCTTGTACTTTCACTGATGCCCTGGAAATTAAGAGTTAGCAAGGCCCAAAGAAATAAGTTCCCAGTTCTTGAATGTCTGGGTGCAAAGAAAGCTGTTCCTGCAAGGGCGAGGACCCCGTCTGCTAAATGTGCGCCCCCCCAACACACACACACACAGCACAGAGGGAAAGTTACAGAATGGGTTCTACGCCCACCTGCCTCTCTCTGTTCTGGGACCCAGGACACCGTGACCCGCATTGCCCCTCAGCCCCCCTTGAGGAGAGCTGGCTTTGTTCTTTTCCAGTTCCTGTGCACAAGCTGAAACCCTGAGCCAGTGATTCCAGGTCACCATTTCCCCCCAATGATCTTGATCTGCATCCAACCCACTTCATTTCAAATATGATTTGTGAAAGCTTACAGAACGGCACATAAGATGAAAATGGTATTTATTCTAGCAAACAACTAAAAAATGGGGATAGAAAAATAAGATAAATCCCGGGAGCTACACCAAATCTTTGCTAAGGAAAACTGTGGATTTGGCCCAGATGCTAGAGCAAAGAGGACAGCGCTATTGGTCCTGAGAGTCACAGTGTCACCAGGATTAGGAACAGACACAGACATTCCTGGATGGGAAACGCCACAGCAGCTTCTCGCATGGATTTGCAAACGGAATATTGAGGGATATAGGAAGCCAATGGGTTGCATCTTAAAAACAAAGCAAAAAACCAGACAGATCTTTTCTTACAGTTTATAAAAAATGAAAAGAAAGGAAGCAGGCAAAAGAATTGCTTGGGCTAAAGGGGCCAAGGGCTCCCCTCTGGGTTGAGGATGCCAAAGTAACCTATAACTTCACTCTCCCAAAATTCAGCTCACTGAAGGCACTGCATGTCTCTCAGCATTTCCAAACTTGCCAGAAGGCATGAGGCCCCTGGAGGGCTCCTTAAGCCCTGAGAACCATGGCAAACAGACTGCAGCCACAGCCAGGGGAGCCGACTAGGGTTTGGTGTGTGGCCCCATGTGCTCTTACATCCAGGCATGCTTTAGAAATCCTGCCACAGACCAGGGCTCCACTCATTGGGCTGCAGCAGGAGGTAAAGAAAGACCCATGAGAATGGCAGACTCCATCCTGGGCACGTGGCATCCATAGTAGAGGCCTGAGCATGTCTCTGCCAAGAGAAACAGCAGGGTGAAAAGGCACTGTAAAAGCTCTCAGCGCCACGGGCTACAGTGACCAAGAGTGGGACAGAGGACTTCCCTGTCACGTTCCCAGTATTTGTCCCCCACCTCCCACACCAGCCCCATCCTGCCTTTCCTACTCCCAAGGTGAAGCAACCCTTGCCGAGCTGTATCTGGGATCAAACCCTGGCATTCCTACCTATGACTTTGTGTGCCTTTGGCAAGTTCTTGATCTATTCAGGGCCCTGGTTTCCTTATCTATATAGTGAGGGTGTTCACTAGGCAGCATATACTAGCCTATACTGAAATGACGAGCAACTCTAAAATTTTAGCAGATTAAAGTAAAGGTTGGGTCTGGTGTTGTGGCACAACAGTTAGGCTGCCACTTGCAATGCGGTATCTCATATCAGAACACCAGTTCAAGTCCCAGCTACTCTGCTTCCAATCCAGCTCCCTTGCTAATGTACCTGGGAAGGAAGCATAGGATGGTCTAAGTACTTGGACTCCTGCCACCCATGTGGAAGACCCGGATGAAATTCTGGCTCCTGACGTTAGCCTGGTCCTGGCCCAACCATCCTGGCCATTTGGGGAGTGAACCAGCACATGGAAGAGCTCTTTCTCTCTACTTCCTTCTCACTATCTGCAACTCTGGCTTCCAAATAAGTAATAAGTATTTTTAAAATATAAAGGTTCATTTCTTCTTTATAATATTTATTTATTTGAAAGGCAGAGAGAGAGAGAGAAAGAGAGGGGGAAAGAGAGGGGGAAAGAGAGAGAGATCTGTTGGTTTACTCCCCAAAAGGCCATGATGGGGACCAGGCTGAAGCCAGGAGCCAAGAATGCCATCCGGGTCTCCCACATGGGTAGCAGGGGTCCAAGTACTTAGACCATCTGCTGCGTTCCCAGGAGCATTCCCAGTGAGCTGGATCGGAAGTGGAGCAGTCAGGACTCAAACTGTCGCTCCAATATGGGATACAGCATCAAAGGCAGCAGCTTAATCTGTTGTGCCACACACTGGCCCTAAGGTTTATTTCTTATTCAAGCAAATTTGGCTACAGGTGCAGGAGCTGACCAAGGCATCTGCCCTCTACTCCAGGCTGCTCTGATGATGGGTCACATAGTCAACCATGGGCTTTCAAGATTGGAATAGGATTGTGGGGAACTTCCAGTGACTATAAAATGCTTTAGTCCAGAGGAGATGCACATCTTCCATTTACCAATTGTGGGGAGCAACCCGGACTAGACTAAGTTACTGGAATTAGGACTTATTCTATGCATCTGCTCTCCCACAATATGGCGCTGAGAAGGGAGAAACAGCTTCTACGCAGCTGCCTCCAGTTCAACCAATAAACTGTAGGACCTGCTCCTGATTGGAGGAGAGCAGCATACTCGGCATGTGGGTAGCAGAGTTGGGATTGGTGGAAGGACTATAAAGGAGGAGAGAGACAACATGCACCAGGAACATCTAAGGGGAACACCTGTGCAGCCCCCGAGAGAGCCGGCCGGCGGTGTGCCGCTCCCCCGCGGAAGTGGGGAAAGTGGCAGGGGGAACCGCCCTTCCACGGAGGTGGAAGGGACAGCAGCCAACCCGGGAAGAACCAGCAGCAAATCCGGGGAGGGCCGAGCAGACGAAAGAACAGCGCAGGGTCCTGTGTCGTTCCTCCATGAAGACGGGGAGCGACATAATGGTGCCATGACTCAGATATGAAGCCTAGGCAGGGTTTAGTGTCGTTCCTCCATGAAGAGGGGGAGCAACACCAATCACTAGGGCAAATTTGTCAACCAGGCCTGCCTTCAGCAAGGCCGTGGCAAAGGGCAATCACCTTGGTGTCTGGAAGAGCCCCAGAGAGGAGGAAGCACTGAGCATGGTATTACCGGGGATAGTAAGAATGGCAGCAGTAACCCACGCACGCCCCTAGCGCCATTGCTGCCGTATGGAAAAGGTTTCAGAATGCTCATCTCTTGCCTTCTCTCCCATTCTGGTAAGAAGCTGCTTTCCATTTACTAGCTGGTCACTTCTTTTTCCCAACAGCTCAGGTTTCTGGAGTATCTTATGACCATGAAGTTCAGCATTCATCATGAGATGCCTAAGAACTTTGGATGCCACAATAACAAGGGGAGGACTTATTATCTCATATTTTATTTCTCCCTCCCTCCCTCTCTCCTTCTCTCTCTCTCTCTCTCTCTCTCTCTCACACACACACACACACACACACACACCACTAATATTTGTTAAAGAATGAGCGTTGGGGCTGTCGCTGTTAGGCAGTATGTTAAGCTTCTGTTTGCAGTGCCATCATCCTATACAGGCACCAGTTCATGTCCAGTCACTCCACTTATGATTCAGCTCCCTGTTAATGTACCTGGGAAAGCAGTGGAGGATGGCCCAAGTCCTTAGGCCCCTGCACTCATGTGGGAGAACTACAGGAAGCTCCTGGCTTTGGCCTAGCCCAGCCCAGCCCTGGCCATTGCAGCCATTTGGGGAGTGAACCAGCAGATGGAAGATCTCTCTGTCTCCCTTCTCTCTCTCTCTCTCTCTCTCTCTCTCTCTCTCTGTAACTCTTTCAAATAATAAATAAACTTAAAAAAAAAAAAAAAGAGTGCCTGTTCTGAGGGTTGTGCATTAAAGTTCCACCACCACCTGGCGACATCAGTGAACGTGGCTGATTCAGGATCAGGGGACAGGAAGTGCTACCAAATGCAGGGGAAAGGCCATTCCTGGGACAGGAATGACAGCTCCGGGTTCTAGAATCTGTGTCCACATCCATGAAATGTGGCTAATACTCCTGCTTCACTCACTGGGCTGTGATCGGATCCTCTGTGAGCAGGAAGCTGAACCCCTGCAACTCAACCCAAATGCAGGCTAGGACTGTCTGACAGGTGCCAAACCCCTCAAACACTGCTCTGTGCTTAGCGATCTCACTCCTCCGAGGTAGTCCTAGTCCCTTGATAAGTGACTCACTGTCGGGCTGCAACGCTCCACAGTGTCCCCAGCAGAGCCCGTCTGGGAGCATGCGCCCTTCTGGCGGCCTTTCCTGCAGCAGCCTGGGCTCTGGGCAACAGCTCACTGCTGCCCTAATCATCACGGAGCTCCCACCACCCGCACAACCTGAATGCCAGCTTTCACGCAGGCATCTGGCAATGTGTGTGCTTATGAGCAATTTGTAATGGAAAAAAGACTGACCTGCAGCAGGCTGGGAGGAGAGGGGCCCAGAACACCAGGAAAGGCAGATCCCTTCACCAGGGCCAACTCGGGGCTGCCCTGCGATGCTGAAGGCACTATTTGATCTCCTGTTAAGTTCCACATGGCTTCAATTTCCACGTGCTCTGAAAGAACGGAATTAGAGTCAACGGATCCAACATGTCTGCCATAAAGACATGTTCTTAATCAGGTAGGAGAAGCAGGAGAAAAGGAAATTCTCACTCATGGAAGACCTACTATGTGCCAGCCTCATACCAACAACTTTGTTATCTCCTTTGAGCTTCACAATAACCTATGAAATAGCTTTTACTATTATCCTTTGTGGTAAGTGGCAAAAAAAAAAAAAAAAAAAAAAAAAGTCAAAACAGCCACGTATTCTACACCTCATCCCATCAAGAAGTGGAGTCTGCTGCTCCATCCTTCAGGTTAAGTGTTGACCATTCTCGCCTTGGCCAATGGGCCTGAGCAAACACAATGGGGCCTGAGTAAGCAGGGGCTTGGAAACGCTTTAGCATCAGGCTAGCCCTCTCTTTTCACTTTGAGCCCTTTGCCAAGATCTGAACAAGCACAAGGCAGCTTCCTGGAGTGTAAGAGAACGTGTGGAGCCAGGCCCCAGATGTTGCAGCCACTGCAGCTTAGGAGTGAGGCCGTCCTAGACTACCCAGTCCCAGTAGAGGCAGTCCGTAACCTGAACAGCTGCCCAGCCAAGCCACGGAGCCATGAGAAACGTCAGTGCATGTTGTATTAAACCACCACGTCTTTGGAGGTTGGTTGTCCAGCAAGAGCTCCTTATACAGGCCTCGCTGTAGGTGGGGCCGAAGCTCAGAAAGCCGAAGTCATTGCTCCCAGATTGCTCAATGGCGAGCAGCAGCGCAAAGACTCGAACCCCGGCTGATGCTCAGCGGACTGAACGATCTGCTTCCCCTACGACACGCCAGCATGCAGAGCGGGTGCCCGAGTGAAAATCCCCCGAGAAACGCTAACTCCCCCCAGCCCCCGCCATCGTTCCACCTTGGGGAAAGCCAGCAAACCTCCAGTCCTCTGGGGAAGTGCTGCTGACGGAGACCTCCTGTCTCACAGAGGCACAGCTCGGATCAGGACGCTCCTGTCCACATGGACTGTCGTCAACAGAACCGCAGGGCCGCCCAAGAGCCCCAGCAACTGCGCTCCGGCTACACGGTTCTGCCTTGGCTCCGGTGCTCAGTGGTGTGACGGTGACCCTCCGGGAGCTCCCCGGGAGTTCTGTTTGACAGTGGTATTGAGAACCACCTCAAATGTTTGAATGCATCCCCAGGAAACTACTTCCTGGCCTGACATCACGCTCTGAGCGGCCGAAGGGCCTGTCTAACATGAACGCGACAGGCTCGGGAGCCCTGGTGACCAGCCCTTGTGGTCCCAGTCAAGTTCTCCTGTGCTGGCACCTCCAGGTTCCGGCTAACCTGTGAACCCCCTACGGAGGAGGAGGACAGCACGTGAGTGTTGGGTCCTGGGGCAGGGAAGTCTGTGCTGCTGAAAGACTGGTTTTAAGCAGAATTTGGGAACAATCCTTGATTGGGTTTTTTGGTACCTCTGGGACTGGCTTCCAAGCCTCCCTGCCTCCCTCCCCCACCACCAAAGTGCTCCATGCTCTGGAATTATTTCCCCTTCCCTCCCCTTCCCCTTTGCTGCTTTC
This sequence comes from Oryctolagus cuniculus, assembly GCF_051225735.1. NCBI lineage: Eukaryota > Metazoa > Chordata > Mammalia > Lagomorpha > Leporidae > Oryctolagus > Oryctolagus cuniculus. The sequence goes on along the minus strand of NC_142868.1, from coordinate 162,614,459 downwards.
TCTCTCACCACCCAGGTGAACCAGACTTCCAAGATGGGCTTCCTTTAACTGTCCCCACTTTGTTCCACTTTAACTACTTCTCTTCCTCCACTCAGAATCTCATGGATTATGCAGAAGCATCAGATACCTGTCCCCTGGTCTCTCTCCTAGAAATGGCAGCAAAGAGTCTGCTGACAACAGCACTGACCAATCCATCAACAACTTTAATTTGAATTCTAATCACATCCGGGACTTCAGCTATAAACTCTTGCACCTATGGTGAACAGAGTCTGTACTTTGATATCCTTCATGACTTAAAGGTTAAAGTCTAAATCTGTTGAAAAATAAAATGCATAAGGAGAAAGAAATCTTTTGATATGATTTATGGGATACCGTATGGAGCCTGGAATTTGTTCTTGAAAGCAATCATGTGCAAAGAAATTAGCAGATACTAATTGCTTTCGGGACAAAAGTGCATCTCATTATAAACTATTGGATTTTTTTCAAATGAGCTCCTTTCCAGCTATGCGAACATCTGGAATCCCAGGGGCCAGAGGCCATGCCAGAGCCTTCCTTTCAGCCCCAGATGGAAACCTGGCTTTGCAGGCTGCAGGGGCTTTGCATTAGAAAGGCTGCAGGCTGGGGAAGTGGCCAGTGCTGCTTTCTGGGTCACAGGGTGAAACGAGTAAGGGCCATGAGTAGCAAGCACTGAAAATCTCAGCTTCAATTCCAAACTCAGCATCGCATTCAAGCTTCCCTAAAACCCGGACCTTGCCAGCTTTGTTTCCTCCTCGCCTTCTTCCTCCCCAACTCTCACCCCTAAACTGTCCGCAGTCCACAAAGATCTCCTTCACTTGGGAATAATCTCCTCCCCCTGAACCCCATTTTTAAAAAGATTTATTTGAAAGAGATAAAGAGATCTTCCATCTGCTGGTTCCCTCCCCAAATGGCCCACAGCAGGTCTGGACCAGGCTGAAGCCAGGAGCCCAGAACTCTATCAGGGTGTCCCACATGGATGCAGGGGCTCAAGATCTGCTGCTGCTTTCCCAGGCGCTTAAACAGGGAACTGGATCACAAGTGGAACAGCTGGGTCTCAAGCCTGGGCTCTGACCTGGGATGCTGGTGTCCCAGGCAGCAGCTTAATCCACTATGTCACAACATCAGCCCCCATCCCCTTTCTTTTTTTAAAAGATTTAGTTAGTTATTTGAAAGTCAGTTACACAGAAAGAGAAGGAAAAGCAGAGAGAGAGAGAGAGACAGAGAGGGAGAGAGAGGAAAGGAGAGGTGTTCCCTCCGTTGGTTCACTCCCCAATTGGCCGCAATGGCCGGAGCTGCTCCAATCCGAAGCCAGGAGCCAGGAGCTTCTTCTGGGTCTCCCACATGGGTGCAGGGGCCCAAGGACTTGGGCCATCCTCCACTGCTTTCCCAGGCCACAGCAGAGAGCTGAACGGGAAGTGGAGCAGCCGGGACTTGAACTGGCACCCATATGGGATGCTGGCACTGCAAGTGGTGGCTTTACCCACTAAACCACAGCGCCGCCCCCCCATCCCATCCCATTTCTTCACTGATCCAAACCCCGATCCTTCAAGGCCTGCTGCAAAGCACTTCCTCTCCACTTCCTGCAGGGGCTGCATGCCACCAGCACTGCCACAGCAGAACTCCATGGTCCACTTGGACCTCCTCTGCCTGCTCTGCAGACTGAGCTTCTAACAGAGGGGGAAGGTGGGACCGGATGCCTCCTCTGGGCTCACCCTCCAGGTCCAGGGGAGTGGGGTCAGATGCCTTTCCTCCTAGGCAGCACCCTGTTTTGGGTGGCTGGCCAGGCAACCTAGCACCCCAATCCACAGAGACTGATGGACTGAGCAATACAAAAGTGTATTTCCCAGAACCTCTCAGGAGGGGGTGGGGCAGGAGCCTCCCAGGGTCATTCCCAAGCAACAATGAATGGTCTCTAAACTGTACTTCAGGGCCCAATTAACACCAAGGCTTTGGTTTTACTGAGAAGGGAATGTGAGTTGGAGCCAGAGTGGATTAACTGCTCAAGACCAGAAGAGAAAGGACTGTAGTTACCACACAGGTTCCCCTCTGTGGGCCTCCCCCTCCAGCACTCTGCCTTTCCCTAAATGGAAGGGACCACACCTTCAAGAGAATCTACTGGGAATGACCTTGCCCAGGGTAGCTGCTGTGTGCAACCGTGGCCCAGCTGACTTGGCAAGGGGGTCTCTGTTCCTCTGCTCCCAACTGCTAGCTGGGCACACAGACCCAGGCCACTCTCCTGTTTGTGGAGGGCTGAGGGCTTGCTGGCCATGCTGGGAGGAGCACACCCCTCCATGGAAGCATGGGCCTCTAGCCTGCCAAAGCACCCATAAGCAAGGCCAGGGGACTCTGTTGCTGGGCATTTTTTGCTCAGATTCCCTTTTTTCTTTTCTTTTTTTTAAAATATTTATTAGAAAGAGTTACAGAGAAATGGGGGTTGGGGGGGCTTCCATCACTGATTCACGCCCCAGATGGCCGCAACAGCTGGAGCTGCACTGATCCAAAGCCAAGAGCCAGGAGCTTCTTTCGGTTCTCCCACGCAGGTGCAGGGGCCCAAGGACTTGGGCCATCTTCTACTGCTTTCCCAGGCCATAGCAGAGAGCTGGACTGGAAGTGGAGCGGCCAGGACTCGAACCAGCAGCCATATGGGATGTCAACACAGCAAGCAGCAGCTTTAACCACTAGGCCACAGCGCCGGCCCCCAGATTCCCTCTTATGCTGGCAGTTAACAATGACCAGGTCACTCCTTTGACCCTGGAAGCCAAAGCTTCCAGCCCCAGCCTAGGAACTGACTCTGAATCTTTCCAGAATTCCTCCCAACTACAGTGGAAGAGAGGACTCTACCCCAGGCAAGGACCTCCACAGAACGACCTACCATTGGTCCCAGCCTAAGGCAGATCTGATTCTTGGACAGGTAACCTAGAAACATGGAATTGAGCTTGGTACTTTTCCCCTTGCATTTTTTTTAAAGATTTATTTATTTATTTGAAAGTCAGAGTTACACAGAGAGAGGAGAGGCAGAGAGAGAGAGAGAGAGAGACAGAGAGAGAGAAAGAGAGATGTCTTCCATCCACTGGTTCACTCCCCAGATGGCTGCAATGGCTGGAGCTGCGCTGATCCAAAGCCAGGAGCCAGGAGCTTCTTCTGGGTCTCCCATGCGGGTGCAGGGGCCCAAGGAATTGGGCCATCTTCTACTGCTTTCCCAGGCCATAGCAGAGAACTGGATTGCAAGTAGAGCAGTAGAGCAGCCGAGTCTCAAACCGGCGCCTATATGGGATGCCGGCACTTCAGGCCAGGGCATTAACCTGCTGTGCCACAGTGCGGACCCCGACTTTTCCCCTTCCTGACCCTGCTGAGTAGGGAAAATGGGTTGCTCTAAGGAATCATTCTTTTTTTTTTTTTGACAGGTAGAGTTATAGACAATGAGAGAGAGAGACAGAGAGAAAGGGCTTCCTTCCATAGGTTCACACCCCAAATGGCCACCATGGCCAGTGCTGTGCCTATCTGAAGCCAGGAGCCAGGTGCTTCCTCCTGGTCTCCCATGTGGGTGCAGAGGCCCAAGCACCTGGGCCATCCTCCACTGCCTTCCCGGGCCACAGCAGAGAGCTGGACTAGAATAGGCACAACTGGGACTAGAACCCAGTGCCCATATGGGATGCCGGTAACGCAGGCAGAGGAATAACCAAGTGAGCCACAGCGCCGGCCCAGGAATCATTCTTGAGGGAATCTTTTTGTTCCTCTGGGAATCAGCTGCTGCAGTTGGTAGAGCATTGGTACCACCCCTTACACTGTGGCTGTACCTCCCGTTCCCCATTGAGAACAAGTCACCACATGGCTTCTCTGTTCCCCTGGGAGCCCACAGTGCTCAGCAGGAAGCAGCTTCCCCAACACCAAAGTTCTCCCCCAGTGCAGCATTTCCTAGTACCTAAAGGACCCAGGTTTGGTGGCTGGCCCGGGCCTCATGTCTCCGGGCCTCAACGCTGAGTCCTGTCACTGAGGCCTGCCTCCTGCCAACGCTCCTCAACAATTCACGGTGGTGTCAGGAAGCACAGTCTCCCGGACTGCCCCAAACTGAAATGTCTGTGCATCAGACAGCACACTCAAGGATAAGACACTCACACAATGAGAGACTACATTTGCAAAACGTATCTGGTAAGAGATTAACACCCAGCATAGAGAACCCCTTAAATCAACAATGAAAACAAACAATCCGATTGAAAACTGGACAAAGACTTGAATAGACACTTTTCCAAAGAGGATACGTAAGTGGTCAACAAGCACAGGAAGAGACGTTCCATGTCACTAATCATTAGGGAAATGCAAAACAAGCCATAATGAGATACCATCTCACATCCCCTAGGATGGAGCTATCCAGTAACAGCAAGAATAAAGTTGGTGAGTATGTGGAGAAGTTAGAAACCTACATGCTCATGGTGGGAATGCAAACTGTACAGCTGCTACAGTAAACAGTATGGCAGTTTGACAAAAAATTAAGAACAGAATTAACACATGACCCAGCAGTTCCACTTCATGGATGTCCGCACACAAGACTGGAAGCAGAGTCTGGAGAAGATATTTGTACATCTACGATCACAGTAGCATTATTCATACCAGCTAAAACGTGGGAGCAACCCAGGTGTCCAGCCACAGATGAATGGATGACCGAACTGGTTTTACTGCGTTCTGAACATGTATGTCTTACCAAAATTCATACGGTGAGATGACAGCTCCCAAAATGACAGTAGTAGGAGCTGGAGCCTTTGTGGGTGGTGAGATCCCAGGGGTGAAGCCCACACGCATGGGGTTAGTGTCCTCATTAAAAAGGGGGCGGGGCGCTCACACAGGCCTCTGCCACCACGTGAGGACACAGCGAGGAGGCACTGTGTATGAACGGGAGCTACCATGCTGAGCTGGGGAGGTGATCAGAGCAGCTGCCCTTCCACAACTGCTTTACCTCAAGCGCCCGCGATTTTTTCCATACCAGCTCGCCAAGCGAAGACACAGCACACAGACTGTGTGGTGGTCCCTGCCTGCAGAGGGCGCTCCTCCTTCTCAGGCTTCAGCTCCTGGCTGTGGTGGTGCCTGCTGTAGCTCAGGAACCTCAAACCCTGACCCAGGCTCCCTCCTCAGCCCTGACACTGCCTCCTGGCTGGCACTCTCAAGGGATCACCAGCATGCAACAAGGGGTCTGTCTCCAGCACCTCCACTATCTGTCCTCAAGTCTGTCCACCCCACCCCCACACACTAACTTTCTAGAAGCATCAGTGACACTTCGGGTGAGAGCTTTGCTCTGACACCAGGCTCCCTCGAAGCAGCACAGCCCAGTGCTGCCTTGCAGCGGGGCAGCCTCCGTCTCGGGAGCGGGCGTCGTGGGGAAGTCAGGGAGGGTGCCTCTTCCTCACCACATGCGAGACAGAACTGTTTAGCTTGGCCAAAGCCAGCTCCAACTGTGTGTGATAGCCATCTCCAGGCTCGCTGAGGGACAAAAAGACCAAGGCGGAAAGAGGAGCCAGGCTGCGGGCCTCGGAACTGGGAGATAACGGACGAGGGGAAACACAGTCTGAAACCCAAGAATGTCTCCCGGTGCTGGCTTTCCGGACGCACTGCAGCGCACTGGCTGATAGAAAGATAAAGATGCTGACGGGGATGCTCAAGTCATCCTCTAACCTCGTCTCTCTCAAAACCAAAACCAAAAAAAAAAAAGGGGGCAGAAACCCCACAAGGACCCCTCCATGTTTCTCTTCCCTCTTTAATGAGGGATGGCAGCATCTTGCTCCCATCAACACTGGGCACAGAGCCCCCACCCAGGCTAAGTGACCTGCACATCCCTGAGTCAATGGACAAATGAAGGCAGCTGCCCTGTTGGGCCTCCGAGTTCAAATCCCAGCTCTGCTACTACTCCTGCCATGGCCGCCAGCGAGCATTGGATGGCCCCAAGCCTCAGTTTCCTCATTTAGAAGGCGGCGTTTACAACCGACTCGGCCTCACTAGGCGACAGTGATGACCACACAATACGGCACAGCTGAAAGGGCCTGTAAGGCTAACACCATCTCCCAGTATTAAATTCCAGTGAACTTAACCCTGACTTTTACACAGCTTGTAATTTAGACATGCACTGTGCCCTGCAGTAGTCACTGGCCACATGTGGCTATTACGCACTTGAAATGTGGCTGATGCAAATTGACACACACAGTAAGTAGGAAGTGTGTATTTGAATATAAGCATGTAAAAATATCCTGCTAATATTTTATATGAGCAGATGTTGAAATTATCATATTTTGACATATTGGGTTAAATATATGAAAATTTACCCTTTTTCTTTTTACTTCTTTCAATGTAGCTACTAGAAAATTTCAATTTGCACATGTGGCTCATGTTGTATTTCTGTTGGACAGCACTGGTCTAGACGGACACACACACGAAGTCAACACTAACAAGGGAATTAAACAACCAACCGTCTGGCAGTGATCCATCAGCGTTCAATTCCTGGCTGACGCTGGCAGTCAGTGACTGGCACACAAGCGCTGGCCAACCAGTGTCCCCTGAAATGCACACCACACGGGTGTCTCTCTGGATCGCCACTGGTCAGAAGAGCAAACCAACACTGAACTCTGAGCAGCCTTCAGGATAATCCAAACTAACTCCTCATCTTTATCGTTCAGATGAAGAACTGAAGGTTCAGAGAGGGTTGGGACCTCGCCAACCCCACACGGCCCACGACTGACTCGGGGTATTTTCCATCAGACCGCAGTGGGGATTTTTTTTTTTTTTTTTTTAATGAAGACTGCCTAAATCACATTCCGTGATAACTCGGTGGAAATAACAACCATGTCCACATTTGGTGGATGAGAAAACTGAGGCCCAAGTAACTAAACGGGCACAAAAAGCTGCATCTCTGAGACCAGAGCCTTGGCCCTTCACCCCACACTCCCTCTCCCATGACAGGCTTCCTCTCCAGACCAGGAGGATGGCCCAGCACCATGGAGCCTCCCCTGGCTCCTGCCCACCCACCCCCACCTCCGGCTCAGGACCCGCCTTGAGCATTCTTCAGCCTAATTGAATAATGGAACCACACCGATTCTTTCTTCCAAGGGCCAGGGGTCCTGCTTGGGAATGTTGACTTTGGAAAACAGTACCAAAGACACTCTGGCTACAATTTCCAAATCAGAAACAGCCTCCAAATCCTTATTCAGCAAACAGCAAGAGACCTCAGAAGGGCTGAGCCTGCTTCGTGGCGACAGCCTAGAACCTCCTCTCCCTGCGTCAGGCTTCCAGAAACAAAAGAGGGAGTCACAGGGAAGCTCAAAGCCACAAACGTCTGGCTGTCCCAGGATTCAGAGATGAACCCAATAAAAATCCTACCTCTTGGTCACGCCCCGTCCAGTAGAGAAGATCCAGGCCAACAGCGGAGTGGCAGCAGACCGCAGGGAAAGGGGCGGAGCCAGGCATCATGGGGTGGGGTTCTTGCTCCTCCACCTCTGCTGCTTTCCTTCCTTACGGTTCAGTGGCTGGCACTTGAGCCAGCCCACGGCTCTCCCCAGGTGGCAGCTCAGTTACTGTGTCCGACCACTTCCAGAGCCCTCTGTGTGCACGGCCTTGCCCTGCAGCTGTTTTCTCAGAGTCTTTTCCTTATCCCCAAGGGTCTTCTTATTCTCTCTCATGGTATCTAGAATGAGGCTGCGCACGCAGTAGAAGCTCAGGAGATTCTTAGATGTCTAGATCTATAGGCCTGGGGCAGAGGTGGCATGAAAAATAAAGAATATGTTAGGAGAGAATTTCAAACATTGCCATTACTCCCATCTCTCATAGGCACTTTTTGGGAAGTCTTTACAAAAATGACACTAGCCCCTGTCATCATGTCCCAGCGTCTCGCCCCTCACCTGCCACAAACATCTTCCTACTTGTGTGTACACACCTCAATCCGCTTGCCTTCCTGAGAGTTTGACTTTCAGGCTAGTACCTAAACATCAATCCACCTACCATCTATATCTCTTGGGCACAAAGCACAGAAAGTGTGTGTGTAAGGGCTGGGGTGTGTTGCAGAAGGAGACACAGACTTGCTCTGTCTACTCAGCTACAGGCTAGTATGTGCCATAAAAATGCCCTCTGCATTTCATTTTTGTTTTTAAGATGTATTTATTTATTTAAAGGCAGAGTTACAGAGAGGCCGAGGCCGAGGCCGAGAGAGAGAGAGAGAGAAGTCTTCTGTCCAGTGGTTCACTCCCTAAATGGCTGCAATGGCTAGTGCTGGGTCAATCAGAAGCCAAGAGCCAGGAGTTTCTTCCAGGTTTCCCTGTGGGCACAGGGGCCCAAGGAGTTGGGCCATCTTCCACTGCTTTCCCAGGCCATAGCAGAGAGCTGGATCAGAAGAGGAGCAGCCAGGACATGAACCAGTGCCCCTATGGGATGCCAGCACTGCTCACGGTGGCTTTACCTGCTATGCCACACACTATGCCACACGCCGGCTCCACCCTCTGAATTTCAAAGAGTACAGACAAGTGAAAGTGCAAAATGCTCACTAAAATTGAGTAGCTTAAGTAAACGAGGCTAAATGAAATATATTCAAGTTGCTCTCACCTGTCTCTAGTTATGGCTACTAGAACATCCTAAGATAAAGTGCAGGCACACACCTACTTCAGGTATTGGGGGTGGGGCTGTTTATGCTCTTTATTGTCCTCACAGGCATTCCTCCTGCAGTTACACTTTTCTAACGTTTTATTGCAGGTGAGGTAAATGCATAAATGTGCTATGTGGAATGACTGACGTTCAGGATATATGAGGGACATTAAAGGCACCGTTAGGATTTGATGACAGCTGCCAAGAATACTTTCTATAATCATAAATGAGATAAGCACAAAGCAATGAAGACAACATAAAAAATCCTGGCACAGGCCAGGGGCAGGTGTTCCCCGTGCTGCAGCTAACGACCCTATGGGAGCCTGCTGCTGGCTGGCAACAGCTCCAGGGCCGGGGCCGGGCCGGGAGCAGCAGGGTAACGCTCTGTCCCCATGGCCATTCTCACCTATGCTGATGGCTTGGCCTGGAAGGCATCCCTGCGTGTACTTTCATCCTGAAATCCCTGCCAGCTGTGCGAGCTTCAGCCGAGGCCCCTCCTCCCAGGGGTCTGCCTTGCCGCCTGCACTGCACATCAGCAGGGGGCTCTGGCTGCCTCCTACTGTGTGAACTGGTGGGGGTGGGGGGTGAGGGGGTGGAGGTTTGTCCTGGGGTACATGGATATAGCTGGGCCACTCCCGGGCTCCATGGAAGGTTCTCCACCGGAGACGACTCCGTGAGCTAGGCAGGCCAGGCTCCTGCAGACTCTGTGACTGTTCACTTTCCAACCACCCTCCCTCCCTCCCCGAACAAGTGCTCCACTGGAAACTTTCAAGCATACTCTCCATCTCGACACACCCCACTCTGCTATGATCCCAGTGGGGACAGCCAAGGGAGCAGACCTTGGCAAAGCTGCTGGATGCTCAGGGCACCCCAGCTGGCTGTCCTCCTCGGGCCCTCCACTCTGCTCACCCCAACCACACTGTCTTCCACAGCTGGAGGTCTCTGCCCCCTCCCACTGTCTCTGTATCAGGTGTGGGGAAGGATTCGGGGAGCGAGGGAGCCAGCAGGGCCACAGTTCCAGCTCGCAACCTAAAGCGAGAGCCAAACAGCACAGCTGAGCCGAGGCTCAGACCTTCTCTTCCGGCCCTCCAGGGCTGAGGCAGCACAGGGTACTGGGGGCTGCCAGCGGATTCTGCTCCCTCCCCAGCCCCAGCACTGAAGGCCAGACAGAGGGGGGCTCCTCCTCATGAGGCCTGGCAGGACATGGGACCAAGGGCAGACCCAGGCAGGCGTGGGGCAGGGACGGCTCACCGCTCCTCCAGGGCGCTCCCGGTTGGCCCTGAGCCAAGAGCAGGTGGACTGGCGCCGTGAGTTTTAAGGCTGCTCATTTAACTGTAGAGTCTTCTGGGAGCTGGACCTTCCTCCCAGTTCCCACAGCAGCCAGTGTGGGGTACACACAGGCACCAACATGGCTAGGCAGAGGCTTAAGGGCGAAAGCCTGTGGCCAAAGCCTGAGACCCTAGGGCATTCTGGGAAGTCAAGGAGGGGCACAAACAGCAGAAAACCTCTCTCGGCTCTTCTGGAGGGTCTGCCCTCCTGCTGCCAAAGGCCGCCACGACGCCCGGCTCCACCCCTCCCCCCGACCGGGTGGTTCTTCCTCCACTCAGGCCGTCCCTTCCTGCACCACCCACTGGCTTCCCTGTCCCTTCCTCCTCCCTGGGACGGAGAGGATAACACCAGGGCTTCTTTTCAGGTTGCAATGGGCATCAAACACGCTGTGCTAGGCTAGCCTGGGGGCCGGGGCTGCCACCAGCCAGCGCCCCTGGAAGCCAGCCACTGTGGTAGATATTCTCATTCCTGTCCCGATACTCCCGCAGGGGTGAGCTCCGGGATTCCACTGACAACCGCCTTCATGTGCAGTCCAGGAGGGGAAGCTGAGACCCCACAGAGCCCTCCTCTTGCAACTGGTGCCACTACTGCTGACTGTGGTGGAGCCCTGAGCACACGCAGTGTGCCTGGGGTGGCATCTCCACAGTTCTGAGACCTCAGTGGCTCTTTTCACATGGGCACTACCCCCTCCCCCCCAAACCAGGTTGACAGGTGGTGGTGCTGCTGCTGCTGGTCCAGGGACTACACCCTGGTAACCTCTGCTGCGGCAAAAAGCAAGCCGGGAGGGGTCGGCATTGTGGTGTAGTGGGTAAAGCTGCTGCCTGCAGTGCCAGCATCCCACATGGACGCCAGTTCGAGTCCTGGCTGCTGCACTTCTGATACAGCTCTCTGCTATGGCCTGGAAAAGCAGCAGAAGATGGCCCAAGTCCTTGGGCCCCTGCACCCGTGTGGGAGACCCAGAAGAAGCTCCTGACTCCTGGCTTCGGATCAGTTCAGCTCCAGCTAGTGCAGCCATTTGGGGAGTGAACTGGCGGCTTGAAGACTTCCCTGTCTTTCTCCCTACCTCTCTGTAACTCTGACGTTCAAGTAAAGTAAATACAAAAATCTTTAAAAAAAAAAAATAAAAAAGCAAGCAGGGACCCCTCCACGCTGTCATAGCCCCATCCCAGCTCCCAGCAGCTCCCAGCACAGTTCCTGGGATGAAACAAGTGTTCAAGAGCTGTTCATCGGGGCCTTTGGCGTATCTCGCTTCTTTTATGTCTAGCATAGCCACTTTCTGGCTCCTGGGAGTGCCAGTTTGAGAAGCATGGGCGCTACTGGGGAGGTGACTACTCAGGCGCTGGCCGGAACAGCTTCTACATGCATCCCACAGGGCTGGAGGGCAGCGTCTAGCCCCGCCATGCCCCGCGCGGCTCTGTACAGCTGTCCCTCATACTGAACCTTGGGGACTTCCAGCTGTGTTATTGGCGCTAGAGAGGAAGGAGTCATAGGGAAGACAGGTGGAGGGGTGGGAAGGCAGGGAGAGTCTGACCCCACATGGAGAGGTGTTCTCAGCTCTCGGCCTTTCGATAACCCACCAGCCCCTTCAGCTTTTTTTCTCCTTTTCTGCTTCTCCCCCTCTTCCCTTCTTCTCTAACCTTTTTCTTGGTTTCCAGGGTTTTTTTTAATTGTTTTTAAAATCTGTTGTTTTATTTTAAAATTTAATTTTTAGTGTTCTGCTACATTCTCTTGGAATACAGATACTATATACATGCACACATATCTATAAATACTATCTTTTCCTCGAAAACAGAGACATTATCTTCTCAGTCGCCTTTGACCACGATACAGTGCCCTCCCGAGACCAGCGATGGGCTTTAGGGCTTCCCTCTGTTCAAGACAAGGGCTCTGCAGACCCTTGGAGGGTGAGAATGCTTGCCACGGGCAGCACTATTGCTCCTGCTCCAGCTTGGTCCAAGTCTTCCCTTCAAACGGGGCTCCAGGCTGCACCCCAAACCTCGGACTCCTGTGGACTTCCACCCACAGCACGTCCCCTGGATGCTTCTCGGTTTTTTTATATTGACTCTGGCTTTCTCTCCTTTTCATTGTCGTTGCTGGAACAAGGCCTCAGGAGAGAATTACGCCACCTCTGCATTCCCCGGGAAAGAAAGTGGCGTGATAAGGCCAGATTTAGACTGGCACGTTAGGCAGCCAGTGCTAAGGAAGTTCTACCCAACAGTGTTAAATCTTGTTTTAGAATTATCTTTTAGAGGCTGCAAAGAGGGTTTCTGGATGCCCTTCACTCGTGTTCCACAGGGCCACATAGACTCCTGCGTCAGTGAGAAACACACGTGTGTATTTCTCAGTCTGGTGGAAATCGCCCATGGGTGATTTCATTCTTCTGCCTCTCCCCATGGTACTCGGCGGGGACTTCTGCCCCGCAGCATGCTCGAATGAGCAGGCTCCCCACTGACTCAAGGGTTCAAATGAGAGTGGTGGGAGCGAGGTCAGCTACTGCGAACATGAGGTACCAACTCTATTTTAGATCAAGTACAGGCAATCGTGTGTGCACGCACATGTGTGTTTTCTGATCTTCCATCAAGGAAAATGAAAAAGAGAAGGGAGAAGAAACTCAATGTTCCCTTAACCTCAGGAGTGGCCCAAGCCTTGGATTTCTGAATTGCAAGTTCACAGAGTATCTGGGCTGTTTCCTGGGGAAGAGGGTAAGAAGCGGCTTCTCTCTGTTTATGGTGGTGGGGACAATAAAGCCACTTCTGGGATTGTTCACAATCAGGGGGCCCCAGCCATGAATCAGTCCCGGTCCCTGGCTCCCTGCAGGAGGCACCTCTACTTGAACTTACTGTAGGTTTCACCCAACATGCTCCAGGGGTGTGCACCTACAGAGCCACCACCTTTGCACTAAACATCACAGAGGACGGGAGACACCTCCTGTCAGCTGGCAGTCAAAGCAGAGAAAACCTAGGGTTGCAACCTGGAACCCCAAGAGTCCTGAGGCTAGGCAGGCTTCCCTGGGGATTGTTTCCTAAAGATGCAACCCACCCACAAAGGTTCCACGTGATCAGTCTGCACCTAAGGCATTTTGCACAAGGATCTCAGCGATCCTGGCATGAACCCAGGGTCACCACAGAACAGGCAGCCCTGCAGCCCTCTCTAGTTACAGCCACCATTTTGATCTAGCGAGGCAGAGGAAGCTTCTGCATAGGACCATGGCAATGCAGGACTAAGACTGGTGGGAAGTGGGAGGAGTGGGCAGAGTAGGGATGGGGAGGGCACAGCCTGAGCTCTCACTCATTCCCTTCAACTGTCCTCTCCCAAGTCCCAACTCCTGCCAAGACAGGTCCAAACTGCATGCAACTGGGAGCCCCCTGACCTCCATGCCTGACCAGAGCTGGAACCTACTTTTCCCCTGTCCCAGTCCTCAAAGGTACACCTGCCAGACTGCGTGGATTCAGGAACTTGCACTTCCTGAGACAGAAAGAGACACAGCTCCTGCTTCTTCCTCTCCCTAAAGCTCAGCAGGCTGGGAATGCAGGAGCTTAGAAAAGGGGAGGAGGAGGATCTGCAGTGGACTGGTGACTGGGGTATGTGTGTGTGTGTGTGTGTGTGTGTGTGTCTGTGTGCACACATGCACACTGGGACTCATCTGGGTGTGTGCCCAAGTGGACTTCTCTCAATTGGGTTGAGGAGAGAACATGAGTGGTTCTAATTCTCTCCTTTGGATTTTCCTGCATCTTCAACAACAAATACGAGTCCTTTGTACCCAGATGTCTAAGCTTGAAAGAGAGGATTTGATTTTGATGCTAGGATTCCTTTAGAGGCCTGAACGATGAGTCTCTCAAAAAGGAGGAGGCTGATGGCAGGCGCCTGAGAGCAAAATAAAGATCTGCTGGGTGATTTCAGCCCTAGTGCATATTCTTGAGGTTTAGTTCTGCTTGTCCACAGGGATGAGGGTCCTCTTAGAGCTCTCCCTGTGTGCAGAGTCAAGACCTGGGTGAGCTACTCCCTGGCCCAAAGGCCCAGGAACCAGCTTCCCAGAGTTCACGCCCTGGACCTGACTGCTATGCATCACACAGTGTGTGTGTGTGTGTGTGTGTGTGTGCACGCGCACACTAGGGGAGGGTGGTATTGCCAATCTGCCTCCTACCTGAGATGCAGCAGCACCTCCAGATGTGTTTCTAGGTGTCACCATCTCTGCCTTCCCTCAAACCCTTACCTGGCAACAATGCAAAAAGGAGAAGCAAGAGGGTCTCAGTCTTACTCATGATCCTCGCACTCAGGGCCAGCGCTGTGGCATCGTGGGTAAAGCCACCACCTGCAGTGCCAGCATCCCATAAGGGCTCTGGTTCAAGTCCTAGCTGCTCCACTTCCAATCCAGCTCTCTGCTTTGGCCTGGGAAAGGAGAAGATGGCCCAAATCCTTGGGCCTCTGCACCCATGTGGGAGACCAGGAAGAAGTTCCTGGCTCCTGGCTTTGGACAGGCTCAGCTCTGGCCGTTGTGGCCAATTGGGGAGTGAACCAGAGGATGGAAGACCTCTCTTTCTCTCTGCCTCTCCTTCTCTCTCTGTGTAACTCTGACTTTCAAATAAATAAATAAAATTTTCTTTTTTTTTAAAAAGAATACTGCACTCCCAGGCCTATTATAGGACGCTTCCCTCTACTTCCCAGCAAATTCTCGGCATCTCCAGGACATTTGATAAGAACAGCCCTTGCAGGATCTTTGATCTTAAATCTACTAGATTGCCAAGTCATAAAACTGTGCTACAACCTCTGTCACCAGCCCTCCAGTAAGACAATGTCTATGCTTTTAATTTTGACTTAGAGAGCCAAGAGTCATGATTCCTCTGCCTGGACTTTTTCCTTAACTTGGTTAAAAGATCTTTTAGGATACATACCATTTTCCCATAGGCCAAAGCATAGGTTCAAAAATGACCAGTTACCCAAATCACTCTTGTTGACTGACGAGGCTGGCTGGACAGAGAGATGGATGGATGGGTGGATGGATGGATGGATAATGGGTGGATGGATGGGTGGATGGATGGGTGGATGGATGGATGTGTGGATGGATGTGTGGATGGATGGATGGATGGGTGGGTGGATGGATGGGTGGACGTGTAGATGGATGCGTGGATGGATGCGTGGATGCATGGATGGATGGATGAATGGCATGTGGACTCCTTCACTGAGGTCTTCCCATAGAAGTGGTAGTTTTCTGGCCAATCACCCAGCAAATACCTACTTGCCATGTGCAGCTATTGTTATTGGTCCTTGGGATTCATTGGTGAACAAAAACAGTCCCTGGCTTCAAGGAATTAATGTTCCATCAGAGAAAGTCTACAGACAATAAACATCTAAAATAGGTACATCATGGAGGATGTCAGAAAGGAACAACTTATTTGGAAACAACACAAAAGTAGCTCAGGGTTAGAAGGGTTGGGATTTGGGTGGCTACACAGACTGTAGCTCCGAGGGGAGTCAGAATAATCGATCTCCTTGAGATGGCAACATCTGAGCAAGAGGTTGGGGGAGGCAAGGGAGTCCGGCTTGTGGGGGGAGCATGAACAGCCATCAGGTGGAGCATGCCTGGTGTGTTGAAGAACTACAATGGGATCATGGTTGGAGTAGAGTAGCAAGGGGGAGATGACAGCCAATAATTCAGGGAGGTTAGGATGGCCTGGCAGGTCCTCTATGGTCTTGGGGAAATTAGGAGTCAGTGAAAGGTTTTGAGAAGAGGAGTGCCATGATAAGATTTAAACTTTAAGACTCCCTCTAGCTGATGTTTTGGGAAAAGAATGCAGAAAGACAAAGGCAGAAGCAGTAGGAGGCTATCACAGTAATCCAGATGACAAAGGATGGTAGCCATGGAGGTGTAGAGCCCACACACTTGGAAGGAAGGAGTTGCTAGTGAGTGAGATAGATGATTGCGGATGAAGCAGGTTTACCAGTCTGCAGGGGGATGGAGGGGCAGAGAATAGGACATAGCAGAAAAGAATATTGAGATTAATGTATCACCAAGTGAACGCCCAAATAGAGAAATGAGACCTGCAGATATCTATTTAAATTTGGGCATTAGTGAAATACGTATGAAATAATATGGATTAAGTGAGATCACCAAAAGAATTGACACAGATAAAGGAAAGAAAACAACCAAGGACTGAGCCCTCATGGATATCAACCCAAAAAGATCAAAGGATGAGAAGGAACCAGCAAAGACCAAAAAGGAGCAACTTGCAAGAGGAAAACAAAGAGAATGTGCTGTGCTGGAAGCCAAAGGAAGAGTATCATGCAGGAAAACATGATCAATTGTGTCAACTGCAGCTGATGAGTCACTGATGTTGAAGACAAAGACTTGGCCACTGGGCTCAGTAGCAGGAAGGTTGATAAGAGTAGTTTAAAGGAACATGAGATGAAACAGATGGGAGTTAGTGAGCAAAGACAACTTTCTGTAGGAGAAGTAGGTTCAAGAGAAGTTTTTTTTTTTTTAATGGAAGAAGTAATCACACAGGGAAAGGGATGATCCTGAAGAATGAATCATTGAAGACAAAGGGGAAAGTGGGCAGTATCGCCAGACCCCTTGAAATGGGATGGAATACGTCATGCAGGTGGAGAGGGTGGCTCTAGACAGGTACAGGGCAGGGTCTTCCCCATTACAGTCCAGGAAACTGAGATGTGAGGGCAGATGCTGGCAGGCAGATGGAGTGTTTTGTTGGTGAAGAGGGAAGCAAGGTCATGAGCTTGGGAGGAAGGAGTCCCCGGTCTAAAGAAAGAGGTGAGGGTATAAAGTGTTCATCCAGGGGAGTAGGAGATTGAATGGACTTGGGACATTGTGTACAAGACCTGGCAGCAGCTAAAGACCTCCTTGAAAGCAGTAGGCACGAATTCAAAATGAGATCAGTCAGTACGCTTGTATTTTAGTCCCCAGTAGGCATGGAGTAAGTGTAGACTTGGATTTAACCATGCTTGTGGTTTTGACAAGACAGTGCAACAAAATGAGTGGGACAAGAACGTCAGAGAGATACACAAGGGAGCGATTGTAATGATTGACCATGGAATTTAAGTTGCATTCTAGAAAGAGGGGCTTCCAGTTTAGTAAGTGGGAACATGTGGGGTCTCTTACTTTTCCAAGAGTGAGCTGTGGATGGAAAAAGTCTGAGCCTCACTGCCTGGAGCTCCCCCACTAACTCAGTGATCCCTGGTGATAATAATGGAGGTGATCAGTCTTCTGAACTTGTTCTCATCCTGGCTCACCAAAGAGATGTGAAGCAGTGCAGTGGTTGGCAGTGGAACAGGGAGGTGAGGGGCCTCCTGCTTTACTAGACGTGCTGTGCGTCTGCCTGTGGACAGCCATGGACAGTCCTCCCTGCCCCAGCAGCAAGCCTGTTCACTGAGAAGGAGCTCTGTATGGGGAATCCCACAGGAATCTCAAAAAGAGTCACAGATCACCACTTACCTGAAGAGGAGATGAACTGTAGAAACACAGTAAAACATTGAGTTAAGAAGTTACCACTAGCCACAAAATAAAAGTAAAGTGGAGTTATAAGTCAGGAGCTAAGGCAATGCCTAATGGCTGTTAGGGAGACACTCCTAATCATACCAAACAGACATCTCTGGTCAGTCAAATATCAGTGTGCTGTGGACAATACCCTCCTACCCACGCTGACTGGACAGTTCAAACATAAGCAAGGAGGAACCAGCATTGATTGGACAAGTCGGAGGATGGCAAGCTGGAGAACTGCCCAAAATGAGGATCAAAAGGGAGCCCTTGCACCGCTCTTCATCCTCTCGGGGATCATGGCCCGGTGTGTATGAACCTCTGGATCTCCACACATCCGGAGCTGAAGGGGCAGCCCATTACTCTGCATGGAGCAGATAGCAGCACAAGCTGACAACGGACAAAGGGCCCAGTGTGTGTGAACCTCTGGATCTCCACACATCCGGAGCTGAAGTGGCAGCCTGCTACTCTGCACGGAGCAGGTAGCAGCACAAGCCGACCTGCAGATCTGTCCCTGAGCTGTAACACCACTGTCTGTGTGAGTGAGTGTGTGTGTGTGTGTGTGTGTGTGTGCGTGGCCCAGTGCGAGCGAACCTCTGGATCTCCTCGCACGTGGAGTCAAAGAGCCAGCCTGCTAGCTTTTGCTACGCGGCACAAGGTGACAACGGGATCAAGAGGCCATCTGGAGCTGCTGCGTTGCTGCCTAGCTGCTGTCTGACCAGTGGAGCTGCCGCCTCACCCCCTCACCTGGAGTCCTTACCAGCCTGCTGCTAGAGTTGACCGCAGAGCCTGCGGAGCCCGACAAGGCCTCTCAGCAGGGGACCTCTCCAACTTCTCGCCCGCCGTCCGCCTGGAACCTTGAGCCTACTGCCCAGAGTGATAACCTTGCCACGACTTCCCTCCTGTAAGTGACTGGTCCGAGTTCCGTCCCTGCTGGGACACTGAACTCTGGACACTGGACGCTCCCCGCAGGAGAAACACATTCGTGACAGTGATGCGAGCCTAGATACGTAGCAAACCAATGTTCTGACTCTTTTGCTGTGCTTAGTGTTCATTGTGACAGTACTTAAGATTATTTTAATAGTGTTTGTTATGACTTGTGGTATAATATTGATTGCCTGGCAGACAAGTGATATTGTTAAGATTGGGTAGATGTAGTTAAGTAGTTAAGTGGTTAAGTCAGGTAGTTAAGTGGTTAAGTTATGTAGTTAAGTAGTTAACCATTTAAGTCACCTTAAATAGTAGTGTTAAATTTAGTGATAAGTGTATTAAAGAGGATAGATTGATAAGTATATTGGTACTGATAAGTGTATTGACCTCAATGAGCATGCTGATGAGTAGTATGATATAAAACCTCCTGGTGTGTCCCCAGTGTGTGAATAATAAAGTTGGAAAAAGACAGTGTTGTGTCCATGTGTTCCTTTCTTCCCCGTGACTGATAAGTCGTACATCGCACTTGGCTACTATTGAGCTACGTGACAGTAGGCGCTCGCAACACTCTGGCAGTTACCTCTAACCTCAGCCAGGCCTCTCCGCCCCTGCAATTTGGACCAAAGTACCTCCACTGCCAGCTGCCTGTCCTGTCCTCCCACCTCCTGTTGGAAGTTGGCTTTTCTCTACCCAGTGTATCAGTTCCACCTCAGCTCACGTCCTCTGAGTCCCCACAGATTTCTGAGTCTCTGCCCCTGGCTTGTATGCGTGTGACTAAGTCCTTGGCTGTTCTTCCCTAGTCAATGTTCCAGCCTTTCCTACCCAATTGGCCCCCATCAAATATCCAGGCTGGCCCTCACCAGGCAGCGTCATTCCTACACATTCAGTCTCAGGATTTGTTGGCTTCACCCACCCACTGGCAGAGTCAATCTCTAGCCTATTTCCAGCATCATCATGATTATAACAGTGATAGTGACTGCCACAAAATAACCACCAGGAAGATAAGAACCTAGTCTACCTAGCTCACAGCAGTGTCCATGTCCCCAGAATCCAGCACAGAGCCTTGCACACAGTAAGTACTCAGCAAAGACCTGAGAAGGGGCCGTTGCTGTGGCGTAGCAGGTAAAGCCGCTGCCTGCAGTGCTGGCATCCCATATGGGCTCTGTCCCAGCTGTTCCACTTCCAATCCAGCTCCCTGCTGTGGCCTGGGAAAGCAGCAGAAGATGGCCCACGTCCTTGGGCCCCTGCACCCATGTGGGAGACCCAGAAGAGGCTCCTGGCTCCTGGCTTCGGATCGGCACAGCTCCAGCCATTGCAGCCAACTGGGGAGTGAACCAGCAGATGGAAGACCTCTCTCTCTCCCTTTCTGCCTCTCCTCTCTCTGTGTAACTCTGACTTTTAAATAAAATAAATAAATCTTAAAAAAAAATACCTGAGGAATAAAGGAATAAATGAGAACCATCTATCAAGTGCTTATAAAGTCTCAAGGAGGGCTGAGTTTTTTTCACATATTACTTTACTTAATCTTCCCAACAATCTGCTACAAGAGATGACACTGTCCCAAAAATGTTATAGATGGGGAACTGGAGATGCTAAGGAATCACAAGCTAATATCTTGCAGAAACATGTTTGGAGCCCAGTTCTGTCTTTTAAATCAGCTCCCCAGTACGGAGTCCCCAGCATCACTCTCACCTCACTGAAGACAGAACAAGAGGCTACAAAGCAGAGTCTGCAGGCCAGAGCCCTCACTGACCATGCTACCTCTCAACAACGGGACGGGCAGGCGCCTGGATCTACGTCTTTGATTTGCCCCAGCTCTGGGAAACCAGGCTCCCATGCACAGTGGTTCAGCCCCCTCAGTCAGCTCTGCCCATGGTATACCCAGTGAGCACCCAAAGCTTTGGTCAAGACCCAGCCATTCCTCCTGCAGGTGACCAGCCTCACGGTCTTCCTTCCACAGCCTGCCCTACTTTGTTTTCTGGGCATGGGTCTCAGATACAAGGTGAAATGGCAGTAACTTGGCAGTTCAAATACCTGAAATGGATGCAAAGATAGTGTACTGGGTATCCTCACTCATTTGTCCTTAATAATAGAATTCTCAAGCTTCAGACAGGTATACAACTGTCCAGGTAAGTTCTGGGGAATAGGATGACCTCAGAAGTAACATGTGCCTTTTCTTCACCAGTGGTTCTTAACTGGGGGGATCCCCACCCCTGACCAGAGGACATTCGGCAACATCCAGAGACATTTTTCATTGTTACATGGGGAAGGACTACTGGTACACAGTGAGTAGAAGTCTGTGAGACTGCTAAACACCCCCACAGTGCACAAAACAGCCCCCAACAAAAAAGAATTGCCTGACCCAAAATGTCAACAGTGATAATATAAGCTTGAGAAATTTTATTCTGCATCATGACCTTGAAAAGAATGCACACAACCCCTTGGTCCTTTCCTCCTCTTCTCCAAGCTATATGTTGAGGAAAACAGGTGCAATCTACTTGAACTTAGAAACTTCATGCTTGGGGATGGTGAAACCACAGCACCACCTACTTCTTGGGTTGCTTACTCCTCTTATTACCACGAGAGAGAAATGCTCTCTCTTGCATCAGGAATTGTATTTTGGGGTGCTTTGTTACAGCAGCTTAGCCCATACCCTAACTGATACAGTGGATTTGAAGAGGGCAGTGACCTGGACCCCTGGAAATACCTTCCCATGTCCCTAGCACCAGTCTGTGCCCTTGGCCCACAATCCCAGCCCACTCTCTGGTCCCTGTCTAAGATGGTCTCTAATCCCAGACTAAACAGAAGCTCAGTATAGCAGATTTAGTGTAATTCCTTTTCTCCAATTCTATTTTTCTCTTTCTTTTATATAACACCCTGTGACAGGCAGAATAGTGCCTCCCAAAGTGTCCAGGTCCTAATCTCTGGAACTTACGGCTGTGCCATGTCACACAGCCAGGGTATTGAGACTGCAGGTGCAACAAGGCCTGACAATCTGCTAGCAAACTGAGGCGGTCGCCCTGGACTAGCTGGTGGGGCTAGTGTACTCACAGAGCCCCTTATGCATCAGACAGGGTGTCGGGAGAGGCAGAGTCAAAGCCCGCAGTGTGACCCAGACTTGGCTGGCCACTGCTGGCCTTGATGTCAGGAGCCACACGCCAAGGAATACGGGCAGCTCCTTGAAGCTGGAGTCTCCCCTGCAGCCTCCAGAAGGAACCAGCCCTGCTGATATCTTGGTTTTAGCCCAGAGAGACCCATGTAGGACTTCTGACTTCCCAGACTGTAAGATCATGAAAGTTACGTTGTTTTAAGCACCAAGTGTGCACAAACATTTTACAGTAACCTTAGAAAAAGAATACTCACTGCCTTCTCCCCTTCTCCTTCCTCTTTCCTCTTTCCAACTAGCTTCCAGGGATCTGTTTATTACCCTAAGTGAGTCTGAGCTAGTGTGGAGGAGAGACCAAGGCCTCCTCAAAGCCCAAGAGAAGATGACAGTGGCCATGCTAACCTGGAGTATGGGCCAGGGCCAGAGCTGAGTGGGTTCAGGACTAACTCTTTTTGTGATTTGCTTCCAGAGAAACCATTTCATCTGCACCCAGTCTGCTCCTTATGGAATCCAGGCTGTCAAGTCCATGGTCTACTTTTCCAAATGTGCTGTGGCCAAAGCCAAAGGGAGCAATCGGCAATTGCCACGGTAAATGGAGGTGGGATTAGCCAACCCTCTAATTCCAAAGTGTTTAGCTTTGGAGCACAAAAAGTTAAACACCTTCTTGCAACACATTGTAAACATGTCAGTGTGTTTAACATGTTAACCGTGCTCTGTTCTCCTGCCCATGTGTTTAGAAAAGAAACAGGTTATGATGTTTAACTAGTAAATGGATGTATGCGCTCATAGCAGCTAACACTTTTTAAACACTCGTGGATGCTTAAAATTATGATGTGTTTAAGATTCGAACACGTTTGCTTTTCTACACTCTTAATCCAATGAGTGCTGGCTGCACTTTTTCTAATCACAAGGGTTCGTCCACCTTGCAAAGGCCAGTGTGCACTGACAAGTTCCTAGAGCTGCCAAGCGCTGCTTTTTTTTTTTTTTTTCCTTTTTCTAAGCATTTCCTTTACACGCGGAGCCCTTTCAGGGGGGAGGGGGGAGAATAGTGACCAGGAGAGTGGAAATGGGAGTAATTCTAGGAGGAGGTCCAGGGCTCTGTTCTGTTGGACAATCTCAAGGGCTTTCCCAGCACTGGCTCTGAGCTTTTGCCAATGGCACCCTAGGGTTCAGCACAAGAAAGCCAGAAGTCGCCAGGTCCCAGAGGCAGCCCACACACGAGTGTGTGGAGGAACCAGGGGGAAGCCACACCCCCAGGTGCTACTCGGGCTCTGCCTAAGGGTCTTCTCTACACATGCGCTAACCACCACCTTGCCCTTACAAGCCTTACAAGTCTGCAGTCGTCAGGAGGGTGGCCAGGGATGACTGCCTGTCCCCTGTCCCTGTACCTCCATGCCTGCTCTACCCCAGGGCTCCGTGCTGTCCTGTCTGTCTCTGCTGTCAGACATCCTCCCTGGGTGTCCTTCTTCCTTGCCGGTGTCCCCCTCCCCGGTCCTGCAGCCATCTGGGCCGTCTTTTGGTTCTCACTGCTTCCTGCTCCAGTGCACTGCAGTCTCCAGTGCCTGCTGCGTGATGCCGTTCCTTTCTCATTCTCCTCAACTGGCTGTTTGAGAGCAGCACCCAGGGAAGCTTCTCCCGGCAACCCCCAGCCCCTCAAGTCCTCTTCCCAGCCCCCTCTTCTGCATCCTCATCCTGTGGGCTTCTGTCCTTGTTAGCACTTCATCGTCACTTACTTAGATTTGTTCCCCCACTGAGCTCAATTTCCAATGAGGGCAGAGCCTGCCACCATCTGGTTCACCCCCAGATCCCAGTGCCCAGTGCCCGACACGTAGCTGGCGCCCAAGGTATGCTTATCGAATGGCCAATAGGACTTCAGCTGCCCAGTCGACCTTGCAGGAATGGAAAGAAAGATGACATTGTGAGTTGAGTTGGGGGCTGTGGGCCTGCTCTCCCACCTGTGCGAGCTGTTTAATTTCTCTGACTCTCGGCCTGGCTGCATGCCAGATGGGGAAAGGGCTCCCTTCAGAACACGTTATGGTGCTGGCACAGAGGAGAAGGGCTCTGCGAGGCTCTCTTGGTGCCTACAGACATGAAAAACACAAGACTGTCCTTGCTCTCACAGGGTTTGTAGCTCACCGTCCAAGATAAGACTTCAACATCACTAACCACAAGATAGTGCTCCAAGACCACTGAGAACACCGGAGAGTGCCCAGGAGTAAGAGCTGGCTCCCAGGTAACAGACTGCGGAGGCTGTATGGAGGAAGACATCTGGGCAAACTTTCAAACAGGCCCGGATGTGGAGGAATGAGCCGGGGTCCTCTCATCGATGTGGTGACGTTAGGTGCAGAGATGCTGGAGCCTGGCACGTGCTTGCAGAGGGGATCCAGCATGGCTGCCACGGAGGACAGAGGAGGCGGCAGGAACGGCAGTGAGAAGAAGAGGCTGAGATCAGGGACCTATTGAAGAAGAGGACTGACGAGCTGATTGGAGCTAAAGGCCCAGGGCGAGACGGAACCCCAACAAGAATGTCCAGGTTGCAAGACTGGACCATCAGAAACATGATTCTTACTCTTCCCACCAGAATAAGCACAGTGGCTGAGAGTCAGACAGCATATCCCAGACATGCTCCCCACCAGGCACTGATGCAGCCACCGGGCGAAAACACTCGTTGGCAGTGAGAAGTACAGGTGTGGACACGAGCATGTGGATTAACACTTCCCGGCCTGGCCACACAGCTACAGGGAAAATCAAAGGACGTGGTGAAATGGAAGGGATCTTGGGACACACATGCCACTGTGTGCATGCAAAGCAGGGCAATTTCTATGACTGTTGCAGAATAGATTCTAAACTTTCTCAGAAGTAAAGCTAGGGGAAATACGTCTGGTCGCTCTCCT
Source organism: Oryctolagus cuniculus (assembly GCF_051225735.1). Lineage (NCBI taxonomy): Eukaryota > Metazoa > Chordata > Mammalia > Lagomorpha > Leporidae > Oryctolagus > Oryctolagus cuniculus. The sequence goes on along the minus strand of NC_142868.1, from coordinate 162,590,080 downwards.
TACTAGAGATTAGAAACCAACCTACACACTTGCAGAATGGAGGTCCTTAAAAGAGACATAGTGGCTTTGGGGCCAGCAAAGGGGCCTCATCCTAGTGGATATGAGAAAGAGGGAGGCACCAGGCACCATTGCTCTTGACCTCCCACACCCCACATACTCCAGGGATGCAGAGGCAGGAGCAAGCCCACCTGCTCAGAACACCTCTCTCTGCCATCACAGGGATTCGCACACCTACGTGCACACGTGTGCATGCACACACTCACACACACAGTTTCTGATGTCTGAGTTCTACCCGCAGAGATTCAGGCTGGCCGTGTGCGTCTGGTTATGTGAGCTCTGTCTATGAGGAGGGTCCACCTGGAGCAAGCCAGGCTGGGCACCAGACCCCACACCAGTGACTCTGCCAAGTGAATGCCACCCAGGGGAGACCTGGGTCAGGAAAGGCAAGCGGCTCCCCTAAGGGAAGCTTGGGGAGACAATCCCACGCTTTCAAAAAGCAGTATTTTAGAAATATTTCACACTTATTCAGAGAAATAAAGCAGGAACTTGTGTTCCAACAATAACAAACATTCAACATGTTTGCCTTCGTAAGAACTCCTCTAATTAATATAAAGTAGAATTTCAGACACTGATGCACCATTAACACATTTGTGCATTTGGAACAGGCTTTCATTTTCCACATCTTTCGTCACTCATAAATGAATCACATTTGTCCCTCACACTCACTGAGGTAACCTCCCCAGATGGAGTTACACAGTCATATTCAAAACACGACTGTAAATGCCTTTCTCCTTGGCATCAAGTGGCCACCCGACTCCCACCTTCCCACTCAGAAAGGAGCCAGCCTTCTTAGGGCTCCGTGGTTCCCTGCAGTTTTCTACACTAGGTAACTTCTTGGGAGGTGCACTAAGATGTTTACATTTGAGATAATAAACGGGATCACTCATTTCCTGAGAATAGCATTACTGCAAACGTGACTCAGGTCAGAACTTCAGCTAACCGTGTGTGCCCATCAGCTTGGGCAACTGACAGCTGGCTGCTCCCAGGACTGCTGGGGACACCCACAATTCACACCATGCAACTTGCAAAGCAGTGATGGACACCGGGTCAGTGCGGTAGAGACTGCTCCCCCACTTGGGAATGCACTGTCTATGAGGTCATGGTAGGCTTTACCAGGGTGCACTAATCTTGCGTTCTCACGCCCGCCCTAGCACAGATAACCAATACTTCTCAAGGGGCTCAGGCCACGGGTTGCCAGGAACGACTCCAAGACCATGGCAGTGAAAAGCCCTGTCTCTTCCTCTGCCTTGTTGATTCAGGAGGCGAATATTTCAGGAAACCCTCATACAGCCCTCCCGGGTCCCTGAGTTGTCACATGCAGGATGGGTGCTTCACGGAACACCAGGACTGGTATGAATGAGAAGTGCAGCTTTTTGTGCTAAAATTAAGATATTTTAAAGATTGTGCATGGAAATGTGACTTACACTTGACTTAACTGGGTGGCATCTGCGCTCCTATGATAGATGGGTGGTTGTATTAATTGCTTACTGCTGCTGAAACAAACTGTCATGAACTTAGTGGTGCAGAATCAGTTCACATTGTGTCAGCTCAGTGGCTTGCAGCAAGGGATGGCACAGTGACCCACGAATTTGCTTACCCAGCCGACCCTTAATCCCATGCTGGTGGAGGCTGGCCAGCAACCAGTCTTCCTCATGTAATATGCCTCTATTTTGGCCATATTTATTTTTATTTATTTGAGAGACAGAAAGGACAAATGCAGACAAATGCAGAGAGAGATCGTCCATCTGTTGGTTCACTACCCGAAAACCTACAACAGTCAAGGCAGGGCCAGGTTGAAGCCAGGAGCCAGGAACTCCATCCACATCTCACATGGATGGCAGGGATCCAAGTACCCCAACTTCTTTCCTTGTGAAACACATACACAGTTGCATGTATAATAACAGATGTTGGGAAAGAATCCAAATAAAGGTAAACTTTATGCACAAAGATGTTTAGGAAGGATTACAGATTTTGTTATAGAAAAACTGGAAACAACTAAGTATGTAACGATAGAGAAATGTGCAAAGGCATTCTAGAATGCACCGCATGGATATTATGCACCTGGTAGACCTGTGATAAATTTTTATAATTCTGAAATTCTCTATATAATCATTTTAAAGCAAGTTATGCATTTATATGATCTCAGCTCTGAGAGGAACACAGGCAGAGAAGAAAATTCTGTGAATATATGTACCAAAGTGTCATAGGCGTTTTTCTGTTTTTGGTTTTTCAGTGGTGATTATACAAGTCAAATAGCCCTTGTCCAAAATGTAGAACCAGAAGTGTTTCAGATTTTGAACTTCTGCATATAACCAATGAGATATCCTGGAAAATGAGATCCAAGTCAAACACAAAACTCATTTATGCTTTATATACATCTTAATACACATAGTCTGAAGGCAAATTTATATAATATTTTTAATAATTTTGTGCATGAAACAAAGTTTCATGATGCAAAGTTTTCTACTTGTAGAGTCTTGTCAGCACTCAAAAACTTCGAATTTTGGAACATTTTCCATTTTGGATTTTTGGATCGGGGATGCCCAACCTGTATCTGTATAAATATTATATAAACATGTATATATATAGATTTTTAAACAATTATTTGGCTGACATTGTGGCACAGCAGTTTAAGCAGCTCCTGTGATATTGGCATCCCATATCAAAGCGCCAGTTTCGAGTCTCAGCTGCTTCCAATCCAGTGCCTTGTTAATGTGCCCTAGAAAGCAACAGAAGATGGTCCAAGCTCTTAGGCCTTTGCCACCTATCTGGGAGACCCTAAATGGAGTGCCAGGCTCCTGGCTTCAGCCTGACCCAGCCCAGGCCATGGAGGCTTTTTGGGGAATGAGAACCAGCAGATGAAAGATCTCTTTCTCTCTTGCTGTATCCCTATCTCTTTCTCTGTCACTCTGCCTTTTTCAAATAAAGAAATATTTTATTTCTTTGAAAGGCAAGGTGACAGAAAGAGGGAGACACACACACACACAAACACATTGAGACAGAGACAGACACAGAGATGGAAATCTGCTGTTTCACTCCCCAAATGGCTGAAGCCAGGAGCCAGGAAATCCCTCCTGGTCTCCTACACGGGTGGCAGGGACCCACGTAAGGTACTTGGGCCATCTTCCACTGTTTTCTTAGGTACATTATCAGGGAGCTGGATGGGAAGTGGAGCAGAGAGGACTCACACAATGCAGGCTCCAATCTTTGTACTTTCTTTTTTGTACTTTGATTTGCTAAAATGTCCACAAAGGACAAGGGCTACTTGTGTCATCAAAGCTCTCTGTTGGTGATGACAGAAGCTCTCCAGACTGGACAAGCATGATTGGGAAGCCCTAGAGAATTATTTTATTACTGCTTATGAGGGAAGTTGCTGTCTCATCCGTCTCTGAGTACCTGTGGACCAGTGAGTACCTAGGTGACTCCGATTGTCTCTCTGAAAATTTGCCCTAAGGGAGCAGCTAGGATTTTTGCAAAAGGTACAGGGACCACCTGGATCAATCTTGAGAATGAACTAGAAGATTGGAGATGTCACACTGATGACTACTCACAAGCTTCTGCTCAGCTCACCAAAGAAAGGATGGAAAAACAGTCCTCGGTGTGCATATGAAAAGATACATCATCTGCCGGGTAGCCAGAACCAAGGAGCAAAAGCACATCATTCCCAAGGTGAAAACAAGTGACAGGGGCAGGTGTTTGGTGTGACTGCTTGGGATGTGTGCATCCCTTATAACAGTGATGGATCTCGGCTGGCGCCGCGGCTCACTAGGCTAATCCTCTGCCTTGAGGCGCCAGCACACCGGGTTCTAGTCCCGGTCGGGGCGCCGGATTCTGTCCCGGTTGCCCCTCTTCCAGGCCAGCTCTCTGCTGTGGCCAGGGAGTGCAGTGGAGGATGGCCCAAAGTGCTTGGGCCCTGCACCCCATGGGAGACCAGAAGAAGTACCTGGCTCCTGCCATTGGATCAGCGCGGTGCGCTGGCCACAGCGCGCTGGCCACGGTGGCCATTGGAGGGTGAACCAACGGCAAAGGAAGACCTTTCTCTCTGTCTCTCTCTCTCTCACTGTCCACTCTGCCTGTCAAAAAAAAAAAACAGTGATGTATCTCAAGTCCTGGCTTCCTGGTCATGCACACCCAGCGAGGCAGCAGGTGATGGCCCAAGAGATTGGGTCCCTGCCACTCCCATGGGAGACCCAGATAGAGTTCCTAGTTCCCGGCTTTGGCTGTTGCATTTGGGAACTGACTCAACAGATGGAAGATCTCCCTCTGTCTCCATTTCTTTGCCTTTCATATAAAATGAAGATAATTAAAAAAAAAGAAAAGAAAAATGGATGATAGCTATTGTGGTAGAGGGAGGGGAAAGAGGAATATTTGCAGGCTGCAAGAAGGAAGTACAACTGGCAAAGCCACACTGGAAGGCAGTAGGGAGCCTGGAGCAAATCACAAAACTGCCTGAGTCCTGTGGCCCAATGTTGCCACTTGGATGAAGTCACCTCAAGATATGAAAAAGAAAAATCTAAACACCCAGCTTTATGAATTTCATCCAGTGGAATACTACAAAGCCATTAAAAAGCACAGTTGAGGAACAGGCGCAGTGGCACAGGGAGTTAAAGCCCCAGCCTGCAGTGCCAGCATCCCATATGGGCACCAGTTCAAGTCCCGGTTGCTCCACTTCCAATCCAGCTCTCTGCTATGGCCTGGGAAAGCAGTAGAAGATGGCCCAAATCCTAGGACCCCTGCACCTGTGTGAGATCTGGAAGAAGCTCCTGGATCTTGGCTTCGGATCAGCTCAGCTCTGGCCGTTGCTGTCATTTGGGAAGTGAACCAGCAAAATGGAAGGCCTCTCTCTCTCTTTGGCTGTACCTCTCTCTGTAACTCTGTCTTTCAAATAAATGAAATAAATCTTTATTTAAAAAAAGCACAATTGAGAAGAATTCATAAGAAACAGAGATGATATTTACAATATGTTGCTATGTTTAAAAATCAGATTATAGGAGCAAGCACTGTGGTGGGGGGGGATGGGGGTGGGGAGGGGACGCCGTCTGCAGTGCCGGCATCCCATGTGGGTGCCGGTTCGGGTCCCAGCTGCTGCACTTCCCATCCAGCTCTCTACTATGGCCTGGGAGAGTGGTGGAGGATGGTCCAGGTTCTTGGGCTCCTGTACCCGCATGGGAGACCTAGAGGAGGCTCTTGGCTCCTGGCTTCAGATCAGAGCAGCTCTGAGTGAGCCAGCAGATGGAAGACCTCTCTCTCTTCCTCTTGTCCTTTGTGGACATTTTAGCAAATCAAAGTACAAAAAAGAAAATATACAGACTGGGTCCTGCATTGTGCGAGTCCTGTCTGCTTCTCTCTCTGTGTACTCTGATTTTCAAATAAATAAATAAATCTTTAAAAAAATCAGATTATAAAATAGCAAACGGCATGATCCAATTTGATAGCAAATGAATAAACAAGTAAATATATAAATAGACACTCCTAGAAAAAAGCTTGCTTATATTAAAATCTTTTTTAAAGATGTATTTACTTATGTAAAAGGCAGAGTTACAATGCGAGAGGGGGAGAGGTAGAGAGGTTTTGCCATCCACCGTTTCATTCCACAAATGGCCACAATAGCCAGAGCTGGGTCAATCCGAATCCAGGAGCCAGGAGCTTCTTCCAGGTCTCCCATGTGGGTGCAGGGGCTCAAGCACTTGGGCCACCTTCCACGGTTTTCCCAAGCCATAGCAGAAAGCTGGATCTAAAGTGGAGCAGCCACAACTCGAACTGTGTTGCAGGAGGCGGCTTTACCCACTACACCACGATCGCAGCCCCTATACTAAGGTCTTACAGCATGACGGAATCACAGGTGATGCTCAGGGTGTCTGGGGAGATGCTCACATTGGATTTCTAAGACTTCTGTAATAAGTGCGTGTTGCTCCCAGCATTATGCTTGTGTTCCCAAGTCATTGGCCCACAGGTGCTTCTGCTGCCAGGACCTCTGTTCTACGCGCTGGCCAGAACGCCCTGGCCACTGTCCTGCAGGACTACAGCAGCGTGGACACTGGAGAACAGGAACTTTTTGGAGGACTACATTGACTTTTGCAGGCTCCCTGCTGTGGTAGTACTGGGCACCCCAGCATGGTTTTAAGGATGGAACAGCCTTTTGAGGCCAGTATTATGGTTCCTTTGGTAAAACAACTTCTTCAAATACTTCTGAAATACTTTTGCCTCTGGTCATTCCATGTGCAAAAACAAAAAATAAAAAACTTCCCCTATAGCTCTCGTCTACTTGTAATTGTAGACCCACAGATTGTTGTTTTTTTTTTTGTTTTTTTTTTTTTTTTTTTTTACAGGCAGAGTGGACAGTGAGAGAGAGAGAGAGAAAGGTCTTCCTTTGCCGTTGGTTCACCCTCCAATGGCCACCGTGGCCGGCGCAGTGTGGCCGGCGCACCGCGCTGATCCAATGGCAGGAGCCAGGTACTTCTCCTGGTCTCCCATGGGGTGCAGGGCCCAAGCACTTGGGCCATCCTCCACTGCACTCCCTGGCCACAGCAGAGAGCTTGCCTGGAAGAGGGGCAACCGGGACAGAATCTGGTGCCCCGACCGGGACTAGAACCCGGTGTGCCGGTGCCTCAAGGCGGAGGATTAGCCTAGTGAGCCGCGGCGCCGGCTCACAGATTGTTCTTCCGTGGCCCAACTGCTAGGTTCTGCCAGTGCTCCTGGTTTGACGGCATCTGTCTTGGGGCCCTCTGAAAGCCCAGGCGCAGGTGGGCTGGCACCGCCCTCCAGCACCCCCAGCCCAGCAGGCTCACAGCAGCACTCTGATTTACCCTCTGCTAAGCTGCTGGCTTCTCAAACGCCACGGACACTCCACGTCAGTTGCAGGCACAGAACAACTGGCTTCTTCAGGGCAGCAAGCCTCCAGTGACCCAACCTCCAGTCGACAGAGATCTCAGGCTACAGGAGGGCAGGGCCAAGCTACATCCCCATGTTCTCTTCGCTCTACCTTCACATCCCTCTTACAGGATGGAGTCAAAGCAACCCGATGCAGCCAAGCACACACACCAGTCAGCCTCTTCCCCACCGTCTCCACTGTTGCCATAACCGCAGACAGCCCCTGGCCACTTGTCTAAGGCCCGGCACCACTTGAGCAAATGTTTTGCGGCATGCAAAAGTCCCCCAGCAGCATCGGAGTCCTTCCTGACAAGTGGAACATGCAGCAAAGATTGCTGGCCTGGAAGCAGGGCCACTGGCAGGGGACAGCCTCATCCAGCACTGTGCCTTCTGTAAGCTGGGTTTTGAAGACACCGCTCTCATCATCATGTTGGTCACACTTGATACTTTTCTGCTTCATGGCCCTGCAGGGAGACAGTCTCGGCACTGAAATGCCTTTCTCAACAAGTAGCAGGAAGTGGACACGGGCTTAGCTTGATTAACTGCAGCCTGTGTTAAGGTGTCTACGCGCAGCAGGTGCGGCCGTCAGTTCCTTGTTAGAGTCCCATGAGATGTCAAAGGCTGATGAGATGATGGGAGCTCTTGTGTCCCCAAATGTCCCCCAAGCCCCCATTTCCATTTCCTCACCATCTGAGCAGAATGATGGTGTTTTCCCTGGGGCCCCAGGCAGGACGTGGCCAGTCCAGTCCAACATCCTCGGTGAGTGGCACACGGGCTGCCCGGGCATGGCTCTGGCTGGCTGACTCCTCACTCCATCCTCCTGCACTAGTCCTGCTGCAAAGAACAGCCTGTTCTTCCCAAGACCCATGATACGAGGTGGGAGGCACCACCCGCGATGAGTGCTGGCATCTCTCTGGCAAGGACAACCCCTCCTAAGAGAACGAGGGGAAGAGGTGGGACAGATGAGCCAGCTGCCAGGAGGTGTGACCTGAGGGACACCACTCCTGCTCTCAAGTCCTCTTGCCCCTGCAGCCTCCACTGCCCCCACCCCACCCCGTGAAGGCTCCACTCCTTAATCAGAACTTGGAATCAGCTCTGCTCTCAAGGTCAGCTCCTTGTGGTCTGGGGTAGGCTGCGGTGAAGACCCCTCCCCAGCTGCCGACCCCTCCCCACACCTCCTTGTCCCGCCTGCTGCCCCCTTCCCTCTCTGTCCTTCTGCTCGTTCCCTATGCTTGTTTCTCTCCAGTTCAGCTCTTCCTGGCTCCAGATGGCAGATACGGGTTTGCCCTACTGCCCAACCCCTGGGCACCCCCAGCTGCTCAACCTCGAGGGGAGCCACGCCACCCATCACCGAGCACCTCGGGAGGGCCCAGCCCACAGCTGTTTCCCAGGAGCTGGGGGAGGGGCCCAGGGATCACTCTGGGCAGGGGTGGCACAGATGCCCATGCTCTTCTCTGCTCCCCACTGTGATCACAGCTGCGAGGGCCACTGATGGGCTGGGCCAGGTTCCCTGAGACTGCCGGTCTTCCTTCAGGTCCTGAACTCACGACACTGCCTGTCTCGCAGGAGAAATGGGGCCACCCCCAGCACAGCAGTTTACAGGCTCTGAGGAGGGGGAAGGAGGGAAAAGCACCTCCCTCAGTCTTTGCTGAAAGCTAAAGAGGCGGCCCTCCTCCTCAGCCCGCCCCGGCCTGGCCCGGCCGTCTGCCTGTGCCCTTGCCAGCCCGCCTGCTGACTGCATTGCATCAGTCGCGGGCCCACACCGCCTCTGCGGCTGCTCCTCCCCAGTCCTCCCCATGGTGACTAACGGGCTCTGGCTGTGGCCTTGATTGATTGGGTGACAGGGTGGCCAGGGCCCGAGGCACCCCCGCAGTTCTCTGCAGAAGAAAGGGGTGTCCAGGGCACATTCCAAGCCCTGTCAGCGCTGGCTTAGCCCCTTCGTGGTGTAAAATCTCACGCCTGGAGCCCTGCGCGCTCCTGGTGCCAGCTGCAATTTTATGGGTGGTGTGTGACTTCAAAGGCCTCCTTCCTGCGTCGCCAGGCCAGGCAGGCTGCAGAGCAGAGGCCCATGCCCAGGGCACCGAGGAATTCTCCCAGGGCCTGGACCCAGCCTCCTCTCCTGCCTGCCCTGCCTCTTCCCCCGAAATCCACAAAACTCACTTTCCCAGCTCACTGTGTGGCCACAGCAGGCGGCACGCACTGCTGGTTAGAAGACTGTTTAAAGGGTCATGTACAGCCCAGGTTCACGGTCAAGGCACTTCTGATCAAACATTTGTTCAGCGTCTCAACAGCAGTAGGTTTTTCTTTTAAGATTTAGTTTTTATTTGTTTGAAAGGCAGAGTTACACAGAGAGGGAAGGGAAGGGGGTGGGGAGAGAGAAAGAGAGATGGATCTTCCATCTGCTGGTTCACTCCCCAAACGGCCATAACAACGGAGGCTGAGCCAGGCTGAAGCCAGGAGCCAGGAGCGTCCTCAGGGTCTCCCGCGGATGGCAGGAGCCTAGGTACTTGGGCTATCTTTCACTGCTTTCCCAGGAGCTGGATCAGAATTGAAGCAGCCAGGACTCAAGCCAGAACTCATATGGGAGGCCGGTGTTGCAGGCAGCAGTTGAACCTGCTATGCCGCGATGCCTGCCCCCTTTTTGTTGTGTTTTTTCCCTGTATAAAGTCCCCACAGCAGCCAGCCAGGCGGCCAGGGTGTGCTCTGGGTGACCCTGGGACCGTCTTGCCATCTATTAGCCTTGTCTACCCAGGAAGGTGACACTGAGGTCTGACCACTGCCTCACAGTTCTGGGGAGGCGGGGGGCAGGGGGCAGAGGAAGATACTGCCCAGTCCCCACTGCTAGTATCCCTCTCTGGCAATCTTGAAACAGTGCAGCATTTAAGATGCACTCAGCGTCTGACTCCCAACTCACCCTGCCCAGCTGTGCTGCACTGGGGGGAGCCAGCCAGCCCTCTGGGCTCCAGCTCCCTGGAGGGGATTAGTCAACATTGTGGAAGCACCTGACAGGTACAATGGAAATGTTTGCCACCATCCATCACACCCTGATTCTTGCTGTGTCCTCTACATAATGCTTGAGTCAGTATTGTTTGCTAATGAGATGACAAGGCTCCAGGGGTCTTCTCTTCTCTTGCATATCACACATAGCACACAGCCACCAGCACACAGCCACCAGGGTGGTGTGGCAGTGACAGCAGCCCAGGTGCCACTCTACCTGCACTTGTAAATAAGGTCAGGAAAGTTAATAAGCCCTGCAACCCAGTTTACTCATTTATAAAGAGGAGCTAAGAATGAACTGCTTCGCTGAGCAGTACAGAATTTACATGCAATTTAAGCAAAGCTACCAGTAAAGGTCAGCAAAGCTCAGTGCCCACTCCGCCTGGAGCAGGCACATGGTGTAGCTCAGTGCACACTTGATGCCTTGAGGCTGTTCTGAAGAGTATATGTTAAACCGCGCAGTGGCATCAGGGCCCTGGTCCACCCTTCCACTGGCCGCACCTGCCACAGTGGCCATGCTTAGGATACACTGAGATGAACTCAGCAGGGTGAGGCCCCTGAGAAGTCTGTATCTTCTCCCTCACACTTGCCAACATCTGGTACTGCTCCGTGCAAGCCCCACCAGACACAACCCCCATAGACATGGCCCTGGCCATCTGAAACCCTGCCCAGAAAAAAAGCTGAGAGAAAGCCAGCGAAGGAGAAGCTGCCCTCCAGCACACCCACAATCTCGCCAGTGATGGAAACTAACACGGGGGGAAACATGACAGCAGAAAAATACAGACTGTTTTGAAGTCTGCCCACCTGGGAGTCAAGCCACATTGAAAATCAATAAGGCATCAAGGCCAGGAGCTGAGAGGGCCGACTGGATACCTGCTTGGGCCTCCTTTCAAACAGCGAAAGCTTTGAAGTTGCAGATGACCAATAAAAATACAGCTGGCATTTACAGCTCCAGTTCCTTCTGCCCTGGCCTTTCCCTACATTGCTAAAGTCACAGACAAAGCTGCCCAAGGCAGGAATCTTGGCCCAGGACTACAGGCCCCATTCCCAAACCATTGACAAGGACAGTTGGCTCCTGGCGACGAGTGGCCAGGGAATGGCGATTAACCCTAGGCAGGCTGGCACCTCCCCAGAACAAGCCTGCCTCGGGCTGTGTCCATCAGAGGCAGTGGCTGAGGCTCCCCGAAGCACTCTAGTTAAGCTGTGGCTGAGACGAGCCCCAGAGACACTCCTACCCCCACGGGATGCCAGCTCTATTCGCATGTCACTGCCTCCCTTGGGACTCTACATAATGCGGCATCAGGGGAAAGGCAGGCCTGCTGGAATGACCCCTGCCCCACACAGCAAGATGGAGCAATCAAGACACAGCAGGGCAAAGAGACTTATCCCAAACGGCAACAAAAGTCACAACAAATGCCCCTGGCCTGGGGTTAAAGACCCTGCCCTCGAAGGCTGCTCTCGCAGGAAGCTCCATGACCCTACTCGCCTCTCGGTAAGCAGGTAATGAGTTCTGGGAAGCACGAACACACAGGCATTCAAGAAGACAAGAGGTAGAGACTCTAACATCCAGGAGAGAAAGCATCACAGCAGGCTTAGAATGAGTGGAAGACGGTACATTCTACAGCGTATATGGGCAATGTCGGGCTTAATGACCACGCGGAGCCAATGTCAATAAACAGAGAACTATTAGGAAATTCATTCATCAGGGTCTTGTTTATACTCCTATTTGTCAACCAGGTTATTTGTTTGACTTGTGGCCTCCTGGGTTTATTATGGTCATTTCTGTCACCGGCAGAGAGGGGCCGAGGGACTCTCACACATAGGCAGGGCCTGTCTATGGCTTAGGCACCCCGTCCTGGGCCACATTCTCACAGAACCTCAGCTCTCAGCAGGTCCAAGGTCAGTGTCCTGTTAACAAACAACCTCTCCCTAGGCTGGTGGCTTATGGAACTTTAATTGATTTGCTAATTACTGTTTCCTTCTTCCCAGGGAAGCTGACCGCAGAAGCACTCTGCTGCCTTTGGGGGAATCCCAGCAGCAACTGCCCCAGGCTGGAAGCACTGCGGGAGACAACCAGGACTCGAAGCTTCCTGAGGACACCCAAGGCCTTTCCTGACAACCCTGGTTTTGGTCCCTGCACTCCCACACCTGCCTCTGTGCACTGCCTGACTCTCAGTGGCCCATACTGGTCCCTCTCCTTCTGCCTTTTCCTAGCCCTAGCCTGAACATCAAGCTCCTGCAGAGAGGCTTGCCCTGTCCACGTAAATCCCAGAAGGGATTTATTTGCCCCACCTCTGGCTTCTGAATCTCTCTGTCCCAATGACGATCACCCCCTGCCGGCACCTCTCGCATCCGGCTCCATGCACTGCACACTTGAGCCTGCGACAGTGTAAGTGCGTAAGTGCTCCGTGGCCAGCCAGCCTTGAATGTCACGTAGCTCTTCACAGTTGCCTTGGCCCTCTCCATGTGCACACTCCCAGACAGTGCTGGACCAAGAAAGAGCTTGGCATGGTGCAAATGTAATTCTTTGGTTAGCGGTTTTGCCTCCCATCACCTCCTAAGATACCTCTGTGTCAGCCCAGCCCATAAGCAAGGAGGGAATGATAATCACCTTGGTAAGGGGTAGTGGCCCTCCCCACTTTTGTCTCCTAAACTGCACCGGCTTCTGGGTCTCTACCTTCTCTGGGCCTTCAGTGGCTGCTCCAGACACAAAGGTGAAGTAAGTTCTCCATGCAAAGTGAGAGATCATAGTAGCTTCCTGAGCAGCAGGCGGCGGGACCCACCCCACCAAAAGTAGACGTCTTTTGTCACCTGGGAGGGAAAGGTGAAGGGCCTCGTGGGAGATGGAACCCGGATCCGATTTCTCCAGAATCCCCCAGGGCCACACCAGCAGCTGCCCGGTGGACTCGGACACGTCTCAGAAGAGCAGGAGTCTGGAAAAAGCAGTCGGGATCCCTTACCTTCTGCAAAAAGCTACTGTGCAGCCTGTTCCTTTGTAGTTGGGGTTTACAAAGGAAAGTCAAACCATCTTGGAAAAATCAGAAAGCAGATGCGCCCATAATTGGACTTGGCAGGGGCAATAGAAACCTTGTTATGGGTGTTACAGGCCCTCGCACCTCAATTCACCTGGGGCTGGGAAGGCTGCTGATGCCTCCACACAGATGTCTGGGGGTAAGAGACCCTGTGGGCAAGAGACGGAGCTGCTCTGAGACCCCTGGGGAAACGCCCTGCCCAGCCTGGGCCTGGAATGACCCTCCAGGCTTCGGGGGCTCTTGTCCAGGGGCATCCACACACCTGGGGCCCCTCCCTGGTGAAGCCGCGGCTGCCCAGGTCACCGGGCCCACCCCAGGAAGGCCCAAGTGCAGCCTGCGGCCGGCCCAGCACCCATAGCCACGACCCGGTGCTGAATTTTACTATCCGCCATTTACCACTCTGATGGGGAAAACAAATTTAAAACACCTGGAAATTTATGTCTCTGATGGGTCGAGTTGCACTGCTCCATTATATTAAATAATCCAGGCTGTGGGCTTCAAAGGCGCCGGCCTCCCAAGGCCACCAGGCCGCATGGCCTTTGTTAATGGTGTGGGGACCGGGCGGCCCACTGCCCACCTGCACTTGTGTCCAGGCTGGGGAGTGCCCTGAGGCTGCCAGGGTACTCAGGGGCCCAGCCAGGCCACCCCAAGGCAGACCTGTCTCCGCCCAGGGCCTCGAGGCCACAGCTCCAGTGATCAGCCCTAGAGCTTCCACAGTGCTGACTTTCCCCCCTCTCACACTGCATGTGGCAGGCAGGACTCCGGTCACATGCACTGAGTGGGGGCAGTGGGCTGAGGGCGCCCTTCTCACCCTGCTGCTAACCAGCTCTGGGACTTAAAGCCTTAGTTCTCTCCTTTACGTGTCAGGACGTTAGCCATGGGGGGCTGTTGGCTTGGCCCATGCCTCTGCCCAGGCACACACACTGCCCACAAAGCACCTGTCCTACCCCGGACTTAGCCAGGGACTGGAATCTGGGTATTCAAGTGGCAGCTCCTTTAAGCTTAATTTCTTCTGGAATGAAAATTTAAAGAATCCCAAAGGGCCTTCAATGGAATAGTTTGGAGTCAGTTTTCAAATGATGGAGCTAGAGTTAGATTAGCTGCACAGGTCAGAAGGTAGTCCAGTCTCGGCCTGGGTGTGGCATGAGTTCTCTGGCCGCAGAAGTACTCAGCTGGACTGTCCCCAGCCCTTCCTGCAGGCAGGCCAGGTGCTCCTACAGTGGACACCCAGAGGCAGGGCCAACCACGTGCTGCCCACCAGGCCTGAAACAGGGTTCTCTGGAATCGCCAGCCTCCATCCATGGGTGTGACCCACATGGTGTGGGAAGGTTTCCTTCCTGACAGTTTAATGACCATGCTTTCCCTTTATGACTTGCGAGGTTCCACTTGGGTTGCACGGGAGGATGCTTCATAACCCCTTGAATGAGGTGCCTGCTAATGTCACTGTTACAGAGAGAGAGCCTCTAGCATGAGTTAGTGCCAGGGCAGCGCAGTTCTGTGAGCCAGGCCTCCTGGGTGGGGTTTAGTGTACCATGATGTAGTCTCACCTTATCTGCCCGTCAAGCAACTCTGTCCAGCTGCAAGCAAGCTGGTACCACTGGTGTGCTCAGCCACTTTAAAAAGAGTATTCACTTTATTTATTTAAATGAATAAATACGTAAATATTTATCTCACTCCCCAAATGCCTCCAACAGCCAGGGCTGGGACAGGCCAAAGTCAGGAGCCCAGAACTCCATCTGGATCTCCTACATGTGTGGCAAAGACTCAACTGCTTAGCGCATCACTTGTTGCCTCCCGGGGTACACATTAGCAGGACACTGGATTCAGAAGCTGAGCAGAGACTCAAACCCAGACACTCTGATATGGGATGTGGGTGCTCCCAGTGGTGTCAACCACTGTGCCAAACACCTGCTGCCCCTGCTCACAAACTGTTTCTGAAGGCAAATGTTATGTTCCTGGCTATATTATAAAAAAGCATGACATAGAATTTTGCTTAAAATGAGGTATTTCCTCTCTTGGAGGCCCCCTCCATGCCACTCTGGTTAGAGGTTTTTTGACTCTAACAAATCTTATTCTTTAAATCTCTCTGCCTGTCCGCTGAGAAATTCTTCCACGTGAGACAAAGAACCGAGGTAATAGCACATTCTTTGCCACCGTTTCCCCATAACATTAGGAGATCTGGACACTGTTCTCAGCTTCTAGCTTCTGTTCCAGTCCAGCCCTAGCCATTGTGGACAACTCGGGAGTGAATCAGCAAGGGCCGGCACTGTGCCATAGCAGGTAAAGCCGCCGCCTGCAGTGCCGGCATCCCATATGGGCGCTGGTTCAAGTCCCAGCTGCTCCATTTCTGATCCAGCTCTCTGCTATGGCCTGGGAAAGCAGTAGAAGATGGCCCAAGTGTTTGGGTCCCTGCACCAACGTGGGAGACCTGGAAGAAACTCCTGGCTCCTGCGGCCATTTGGGGAGTGAATCACTAGATGGAAGACTTCTCTCTCACTCTTTCTCTGCCACTGCCTCTCTGTAACTCTGCCTTTCAAATAAAATAAATAAATCTTTAAAATAATAATAAAAATTTTTAAAAATATGATCCCAACTTTGAGAAGGGGTATGTATGTCACATTCACATAGAACAAAATAACTAAAATACCTCTAGATATTTACCTCGATTATTCAAGGAGAGTAAGAATGTGGTTCACTTTCACTGTCTACATTTACTTTTCTAAGACCTTTAAAATGAGCCCATGTTAATCATGAGTTTTATTTTTTTTAAATTTCCCTATTTAACTTGAAAAGCAGATAGAAAGAGCTCTCCCTTCCACTGGCTTACTCCCCAAATACCCTCAACAGCCAGAACTGGGTCAGGCAGAAGTCAGGAGCCGGGAACACAATGCAGGCCTCCCATGCAGGCAGTAGGGACTCTAGTACCTACTCCTCATGCCATCATGTGGTGCTTCCCAGGGTGCCCGTTAGCAAGAAGCTGGCCTCAGGAGAAGAGCCAGGACTCAAAACAAGGCACAACACACCATGTGGGCATCCCAAGTGGGTCCTAACTGCAACTCTAAACATTTGCTGCGACTCTGAGTTTTAAAGGGAAATATTTTAAAAATTGAGTTTGGGTTCCCAGACAGAACACGAGTAAGCGTCAGCGCAGCCCCACTCACATCATTGTGAGTTTCCAGGTGAGGAACAGCAAGCACCAAGAAAGGGCGTGAAGTCTGGCACCCCAGCCAAGGCCAACTTTAATGGCTGTCAGCCATCACAATGGCTCACTTCTCAGGGATCACCCCAATTAGGATCTTCTCCATGGCCTACAACACTAGCCTTCTCACTTCAGACAAGGAGCATCTGTGGCACAGCTGGAGCAGCTGGGTTGGAAAATCAATCACTGCCCAACAACTGTGCAACTGATGGCCCATCAATCAGAAACATAAGGCGCTTGCTCCATTTATAAAACACGTCCATTTGCTTGCAAACCTGCAAATGCAATAAGCAGCCCAAGCACCTCGAGCCCTGGAGAAACGGCCTCACCAGTCACTTAGCCTGTGAAGAATCACAGGCTGGTGCCCCCAGAGGGAACTCCCACGGCAGGAGCTGGGCAGACCTCTGGCCCCACCGCCACTAGCCCTCCAAACCTCTGCACTCACAGGGCCCCGGAGTCCTCCTCAGAGCCACACTCGAGACTGGGCTTGAGGCCGTCATTGACCCTGACAACCGTCACGCTGTAACACTGGGAGGACCCAGCCGCGTCGGAAGCTTTTCTCTGAGACCTTGCTTTCTTTTTGCCCTCCTTCCTTCCTTTCCTGCTTCCTTCTGCTTCCTCCTCCCAAGGTCCAGATGTTAAAAGATAAATGCTTTTCCTCTATATCCTAGTTAAGTAAAGACCCAACTAGAGGGACTTAGTCACTGAGCTGCACATGAACTGACTTCTGGGTGCATTTACTTTCTCAGCATCTGAAGGATTTTTTTTTTTTTTTTTTTTTTTTTTTTGCATGGCCCACAGAGGACTTTGTGTCACACAGTATTCCAGAGGCCCTGGATAAATATGAATGGAATAAATGTAGGAATTAAAGTCCCCATGTTCAAGTCTGTGCTTTGGACCAGCACCACAGTCACCTATGGCGCAGCAGGACGCTCCAATCCTGTTTGGGCGCGTCTCTCGTGCTGGCCTCCAGAGTAAGGTGGACGGTCACTGGGCTTTGGCTTTACACTGGGCAAGAAAGAGTCCAGCCAATATCCTGGGTCCCTGCCACCCCTCTGAGTAACAACGGGGATGATGAACGTCAGAGCCTACTTCATGGTTTATGTACTATCTTGCTTGATTCTGAAAATCCTAGGAAATGCGCATCATCGCCACCAAAAAAACAGGCGACAACCACAGGGAACTGACAATGAAGCAGAACTGCTAAGTGTTCGCTGGTGCCACGCCTGGCAGCACACTAAGTGCTTTGCAAAGGTAGAGGCATTTCAGACACTTCGGGAGGACGCAGCGTGCACAGACGTCATCAGGCCCATTTTACAGATAAGGAATTTGACGCTAAAAGGAAAAGGAGTCCGAGAGGTTGGAAAAGCACACCAAGCTCTCCCGCTAAGTCTGTGGGTGAACTAAGATCTAAACTGGGGCTTCTGACACCGCGACCTCAAAGCTTCCCAATTACAGTGTGATTCATAGTGTGTTAGGGGCATGGCTCTTGGAGTTGTTTAAACTTTCCCGTTAGCATGATGACTGGGAGCTCAGGATTTCCTTTCCGGAGCAAAAGGCTGGACCCGGAAAACCCCAACAGGGCCCAGCTAGAAGCCCAGAGTGGCTCCTGGGAGTAGAATTCTCCGTGACCGGGCCTCTGCATCTTAGCCCTGAGGCTGGAACTCACGTGCCTTCCGCAGCTCCAGGACCTTCCACCTGCTCTGGTCTGGGAGGCAGTAAAAGGCTGAACTGCCTCTGCCCTTGCACTTGGCAGCCTCTTCCTCTGGAGCCAGGGGCACAGGCCGTTGTGGGCAGGAGGGAGTGCTGCAGCGGGAGCCATTCCTGGCCCGAGAGATGACTCACATAGTCAGAGGGCATCATGCAGCAGCAGCGGCCTCAGGGTGAGCTGAGAGGGGACAGGCATGCAGCGTGTGGGGAGCTTGGTGGGGCTAACAGAATACTAATTGTGGGGAGAGCAGTTACTGAGTGCTTCCCTGTGGCAGGTGCAAGAGTGACTGAGTTTTCCCGTTCGGCTCTGAGGGAGGCTCACAGGGAAGAAGCTAAGGGGAGACAGATTTCAGGTTGTAAAGGGAAGAACAAAGCTATGCAAAGATCCAAAAGGCTGCCTTGTTGGGGGGGAGGGGCAGGTAGGGGTTCCCCATCTCTGGAGGTGTCCAGTCATACGGTGGACAAGCCCCGGAAGTGATGTTACAGACAGAGGAGCAGAGAGCAAGATTTAAAGACCTCTAGTGTCCCCGCCAACCACGTGGTTTCTGTGACTCTGCTTCTATGCGTAGCCATGCACCGCCTCTCTTGCCTCCTGCAAACAAAGTGCTGACACTTTCCGCTTCTTCTCAGCAAATGCCACGTTCCAGATGTTCCTGGAGGGGCAGGGACACGAGGACTCCCTTTCACTGTACTTTCCCACACAAGTTCAAGACTGTACCCCAGAAGCTCCCAACAACATGATATTACGAGGTCATATTTGGAGGCCATGCTACCTTCCAACACACAGCAGCATTGGATAAAATACAAAAGAGAAAGTTACAGTAGGTCACACCAGGAGAACATCTCTGAAACCAAATCCAAAGACAAGCTAGCAAACAGGCAGCAGCTCAGCCCTTGCAGGAGAGGGGCTGGGATGAGGCTTCCCCACCCATGAAATGAGGCAGAAAATGGGTCTTGGGGCCGGCGCCATAGCTCACTTGGTTAATCCTCCGCCTGTGGCGCCAGCATCCCACATGGGCACCGGGTTCTAGTCCCGGTTGCTCCTCTTCCAGTCCAGCTCTCTGCTGTGGCCTGGGAAGGCAGTGGAGAATGGCCCAAGTCCTTGGGTACCTACACCCGCATGGGAGACTGGGAGGAAGCACCCGGCTCCTGGCTTCGGACTGGCACAGTGCCAGCTGTAGCGGCCATTTGGGGGGTGAACCAACGGAAGGAAGACCTTTCTCTCTGTCTCTCTCTATCACTGTCCTTAACTCTACCTGTCAAATAAATTAAAAGAAAAGAAAATGGGTCTCACTGCTGCTGTAGGTTCCAGTCTATCCGAAGGGCAACAGGGATTAGCACAACCTCACAGGCAAGGCCTGGGTCCAGATGCCCCTGGCTCAGGACTGGACAAGAAGCCTGAGCCAAAAATACCAGGTCTAGGACTCAATGGGATTCCTGGGACACGGTCCCAAGATCCCTGCAAAACAGCTATGTGGGAGGGTGAGGGCAAGGAGAGATGTAAAGAGTAAACTCCATTCAAAATGAGTTTGCAAACAAAAATTCCAAAACAGATGGAAAACCAGCCCTCAGAAAACCAACCTGAAAAAATCAACACCAGGAAATGAATGCACTTGAAATGATGATGGCAGAGAAATAGGAAAGCAAATAGAGAGTAAGTATGTTTAAGTAAAGGAAGAAATAACATTTATATTTTAAAACTATGTAACAGAGAAGAAATAAATGAGGGAAAAAGAGAGAAAAAAATAAAGAAAACCTCAAGTCTTGGAAATAAAATGATAGTTGATGAAATCAAGAATGTAAGAGAATAAATTCTACATGGGATATCATTTAAGAAAGAAATAAATTAGAAGAAGTACTTGGAAGGTACTTATTCAGAATGCACTATGTGGAGAAAAATAAATTACATATGCAACTGAAAAGACCTGGAGAATAGATTCAGAGGCTAAAACATATATTTAATAGAAGCTCC
The DNA here is from genome assembly GCF_051225735.1 of Oryctolagus cuniculus. NCBI lineage: Eukaryota > Metazoa > Chordata > Mammalia > Lagomorpha > Leporidae > Oryctolagus > Oryctolagus cuniculus. The sequence continues at coordinate 162,570,240 of NC_142868.1, read as the reverse complement.
AATTTAAAAGAGAGACAGAATGAATAACAGAGAAGCAATATTGAAAGAGAATTTTCCAAAATTGAGGAGCTAGGACTTGCCAAATTGGAAGTAGTCACTGGGTACGGATCAGGATAAAGAAACACATCTTGGCACGTACCCGCAAAACTGCAGACCATCAGGAAGAAGAGGAAAATCATAAAAAGTTCCTGGAACTGGCTCCACTGGAACTCTGAAGAGGAACACTAGGGGAAGCTCAGGCCTTGGAGCCGAAGCTTCCCTCTCACTTGTTTCTAGAACAAGAGGCAAGATTGGTCCCCACGCCAGGAGGGAGCAAGAGGGGAGAAGCTGCTGCCTGCCTCCTCAGCAGTCCAGGCCTGGTGCAGAGAAGGACCCAGGACCCCTGGCACCAGGGACAGCAAGCCCATCAGGCAACTCCTGCTACTGGTCCCCACCCCACAAACTCTTGAGGAAAACCCTCAGCACCATGGTAGCTCTTGAGGGTATCTGCAGTGAACACAGAATGCAGAACTTCTCCGTGTTCCTGAAATAACCCCCGACTCCCAAAGAAACAGGTCTTTGGCAAAGCACTGGATTCCTGCCCTTGCTACTGCCCATTGCAGCTTTTCTTTATAATGTTCAGTTTTTCCCACATTTTGTCAATCTGCGGGAAAAAAATGTGGAAATGGGGCTTTCACATGCTGGAGACAGACAGCAAACTCCTGTTGGAAAAAATGAAATCTCCAACCTGCAGCCCCGGCCTGAGTCAGACTTTCCATGGAATCAAGACCTCTGCCTGCAACTTGAGAGGCAGAATTAAGTCGTAATATTCCAGCAAATAGCTACAGCCATTCAGAAAGCTACTCCCGGCTCCGTGGCTGCATGGCAAACCAACGCAGGGGCAAATTTCATTACCTGTCAGGAACTAAATAAAAGCTTTGCTTCATCTAATACTCCCAGTGTGCGGGACAGCTATGAAAACAAGGCTGACGCTCAATCAATTTGCTGTTTACAGAGGCCCGAAGACGCATGGAGACACACACACTGGCTACTTAAAACTTTGGGAAGTCTAAATTTTTTTAAAAAAGATTTATTTTATGTATTTGAAAGGCAGAATTACAGGGGGTAGGGTGGAGAGAAGAGAGAAAGAGAGATCTTTTGTTTGCTGGTTCACTTCCCAAATGACCACAACAGCCAGGGCTGGGCCAGGCTGAAGCCAGGAGCCAGGAACTTCATCAGCTTCCCACATGGGTGCAGGGGCCCAAGGACATGGACCATCTTCCACTACTTTCCCAAGGCACATTAGCAGAGAGCTGGATTGGAAGTGGAGCAGCCAGGATTCAAACGGGCACCCATACAAGATGCCAGCACTGCAGGCAGCGGCTTAACCCACCGTGCCACGGTACTAGCCCCCTAAATATTCAACTGCTCCCCTTTCCTGCCCATCCCCAAGAGGTCTTGCTCTGTTCACAATCTTCCCTTAAGATATCAAAAATGGCCAGTTAGGCAAGTCCCACCGGGAGAAGCTATCCACAACAGAACACTCGTGTCTCCCAGAGAGAAGCCGGTCCTCTGAGGTCCCAGGCCAGCACGTCAGGGCTCAGGATTCCATCAGTGACTCACAGCAGAGAGAATATCTGGGACCCACTGTGGCGAGAAAGTGAAGCCACCTCCTGCGACACCAGCATCCCACGCGGGAGCGTCACCTTGAGCCCTGGCTACTCCACGTCTGATCCAACTCCCTGCTGAAGCTCCTGGAAGTGCCATGGAAGATGGCTCAAGTGCTTAGGCCCCTGCCACCCACCCCAGATGAAGCTCCTGGCTCCTGCCTTCGACCCGGCCCAGCACTGGCAGTTGCAGCCATTTGGGGAGTGAACCTGTGGATGGAAGATCTCTCTGTGTCTCCTGCTCTCTATCAAGGAAGGCAGAGAGGGAGGGGGAAAATCCTTTGTCACCAGGAGGCTCTGATTACTCTGAACCTCAGTTTCCCCAGTGTGAGCTGGGAAAACCTGCCTGGTGCCCTCACAAAGCCGTAAGGAGCCTGAGGGCGATGATGGACGGGACGGAGCTGGGCCAAGCAGGAGAGGCGCTCTTACTGCTGAGCAGAGCGTTCACTGCTATTTCGCTGCCAGAGGCTAGGAAAGGAGCAATTCTCCCCTTCCCAGGAGCGGGGAGCAGCCTGCGGGGCACAGAGAGCGGGGCCGGGGCAGGACCGTGGTGTGGACTGGGTTGTGAGCCGGGCGGGAGACGGCTGGCCCAGCCAGGACTTCCACGGAGGCTTTGCAGAAAGGCACGTCAGCCCACCGGCCAGCCGCAGAGAACCTGCCCCGGTGTGTTTCAGGGGAGACCCCAAAGAGGCTACAAAAACAGTCGCTGGTTGAAAATAAAGAGCCAAATCGGGACTGGGGACAGACTTCCAGCTTCTCAAAACCTTTTCTTCCCTGAGCCTCAACTCAGCGGCATGGATTTTGGAGTCGGCGTTCCGTGTGGCCGTGTGACTTGGACTTGCCACTTCACTTCTCCGAGCCCCAGTTTCCTAACTTGTGAAACAGATTCTGCAAACGTCTTAAGTGAGAACCATGGTGTAAGCAACTCTGCCCCACTCTGGTGCCCCTCCCCCCTCCTGGGACCTCCTGAAACAGAGGGACTCATCCATCCTCAGCACCTTTCCAACAGAGAGAGCCCAGGCCTAGGCCAGCAAGCTCACTGGGCCAAGGACCGCAGGCTCTCAGAGTGGATGTCCTGGACTTGTGGGGACACACTGATGCACGGTCTCCCCATCTGTTCCCCAGGCCCTGCCACCACCCCCTCCCCAGCCCCAGCGGTCCCCTTTCACCTACACCGCAGGGTGGCCCACGGCATTCCAGCCCTGCGGGCCTCAGCTAAAGAGACAGCCCTGATTCCTCCTCTGCCCACAGCCAGGTAAAGAGAGCCCCCCTCCCACCGAGCCTTGAACGGATCAGATTCTGAGGACAGTGTCGCCTTTTTAAACCTCTCTGTAGTGAGCTTTTTCCTCCTGAGCAGTTCTAATAAAATCCCTAACCCGCTGCTCCTCCTCCGTGATCAGCTGCCCTCAGGCCGCACCAGTCTGTTTGTGTTATAAATAAAAGCTGAAATATGCAGCTTGCTCGTGTGCGCAGGCTCCTTGGGGGCCACCGCCTGCCGCCCTCGTGCGGGGAGGAAGGCCCCAGCGAGGCCTTGCCTGAAGCCAGCTCCTCCGGACGCGGACAAACCACTACAAGGCCCTGCGCCGCATCCCCCGCATCCCGGTTTAATTACGTGGGCGCAGAGCACGCTCCGCGGCCCCCCAGGACTCCCTGTTCCCTGATTATTACCGCCGCAGGCCCCCGGGCGCGGGGCTGCCCAGCCCTCATTTCAATATTTACCACTTAGATCACTTAAGGGCTGTCAGCTTTAATAACATTTTATCAATTGGATACTTATATTATTCACGGCTTCATAAAAATAACAAGGCCTGCCTTGGCATTTCAATCATACCCAGGCTAATTTCTGCGAGTGCTAAGGGATTTCGTTGTTATTAACGTTTAGCTCCGCCGTGACGGCTTCTCTTCCCCGCGCACTGGTGCGGGAGGTGGCTGCTGGAGCAGGCTGCAGGCTGTCAGCCCCTGGGCTTGTGGTCAGGGAGGGCTCAGGGTTGGGGGTTGACCTGCACCAAGCCAGCATGGGACCCCTGCCCCGAGCAGGTGCAAGACTCCCTCACTGCATGTGGGTGGCTCAGAAAACTCCTGCCTTCCGGTCCTGACAGCCTGGCCCTGGCTCCTCTGTCCTACCCAGGCCCCAGGGGCAGCCACAGTGAACTATCCTCAGGGCTCCAAGCCTCAGCCCCATGTCCACCTGCAGAGCCCCTGCTCAGCCTTCCAGACTCGGCCGCAATGGCACCTCCACCAGGAAGCCCTCCCCTGCCTCCCAACAGCCTGTGGCACCCTCAGAGCTCAGTCTGGGAATGGCTCCCTCCTGGCCCTTCTGCCTCACACGGGAGTCTAACTAACGTCCTCTTCTCCCTGGGGCACTAGAGTTCTGGCCTTCCTGGAGGCCACTGCCACTCTCCCTTCCCTTCTGCCCTCCCTCACAGGGCCTGACTTTCCTTTTTTTTTTTTTTTTTTTTTTTGACAGGCAGAGTGGACAGTGAGAGAGAGAGACAGAGAGAAAGGTCTTCCTTTGCCGTTGGTTCACCCTCCAATGGCCACCGTGGCTGGCACGCTGCGGGCCGGCACACCGCGCAGATCCAATGGCAGGAGCCAGGTACTTTTCCTGGTCTCCCATGGGGTGCAGGGCCCAAGCACTTGGGCCATCCTCCACTGCACTCCCGGGCCACAGCAGAGAGCTGGCCTGGAAGAGGGGCAACCAGGACAGAATCCGGCACCCTGACCGGGACTAGAACCTGGTGTGCCGGCGCCGTGAGGTGGAGGATTAGCTTAGTGAGCCGCGGCGCTGGCCTTAGGGCCTGACTTTCCCCAGGGCCTCCCTTTCAGAGTAAAAAGCAGCGAACTGCTCCGGGTCTCAGAGGGCTCAGGCCACCCTGGCTACGGTCCCCAGAGATGTGGTCCTTTCAAGGGAAACACTGCCAGCCAGTGGGCAGCTCCCTCCCCCCGCTGGGAGCCCTGGGCGCCCATCATGAACTCTTGTCTGCTTCCCACCCCCCAAGCCCACCCCTCCAGCCCATCCTCCTCCCCAAGGCCATGGTCTGCAAGTCACAGCTGCAAAACCTTCCCTGGGCTTTCACTGCTCTTAGTCCGCACCCCCGGCTCTGTGCTCTGTGCCACCCCTCGGCCTCACCCACAGCCCTTGCCCGGCTTCCGGGGCTCGGGCCATCGGGGCTGTCGGATCCTCAACCTCACTGAGACTTCCTGGTGCCTGCAAGAGGCCTCTGGCTTCTCCTGGTAGAAGCTGGTCCTCTCTGCTCTCTCCCCGGGACTCATCACAACTTGAAATTGTTTAACTTCGCTTTTGGTTTGCTTCACGAGCCTGGAGACTGTCACGGAGGCGTAGCAGTGGCTCAATGAAAACCACTCATTCCTCCCTTTCTTGTTTTTCCTTAGAGAACCCTCCCGCACCCCAGGCAGCCACCTCCCTCTTATCTCCTCTTGAGTCTACAAAGGGAATCTGACTCACCCGGGCCTTTCAGGTTGCTGGAAACCCAGACCAGTGTCCACAGTCCATCGCTGGTGTAGCACAGTGGTTAGGGCCACACAAGTGCCCACCGCGGGCAGACCGCATCGCACAGCGGGTAGGGCCCAGGCGCTGGGGGAAACTGCTCACTTGTCAGCTGTGTATGCTCAGCTTTCTGCACCGCGGTCTGTTCATTGTAACGTGGCCCTGGTACCACGCCCGCCTAGGGTCTCTGTGGGGAGGACGTGAGCTCCTGTCTGTGGGCGTCTGCGCCCCGTACGTAAGTGACGACTGTCGTGACTGCACGTCGAGAACGGCCTCCTTTACGTCCCACAGACTCGTGGCCCACCCCCAGCCCGTGGCTGCTCCTGGGGGCCGGGGCGGGGGGCACGGCCAGGCGCCCAGGCGGTGCGGTGCGCTGCGGATGGCCTCGGCTGGGGCTGGGCGGGAGCCGGCCGAGTCCCTGCCGCCCGCGCCCCGGCTCTCGGCGGGCACACACGTTCTTGCAGGAAGATGCTCTTTCCCACCCTGCAAAGGCAGACTCCCTGGGTCTCCCTGGGAAAGCAGCTGTTTCTCTCCACTGCTCTCAGGACACGGTTGCGCCACTGGAGAGAAGGGAGGCTTGCGTGGGGCTGGCCCCGCTGCCGGCTGGAGTCCTCGGGGGCAGGGGTGGGTCTTCCTGAGCTGCCAGGCTCCATTTGTGCCCCAGAAGCGGTACTGCCTCTGTCAGCCAATGTGTCTTTGGCTCGAAGCTTCTGCTTGGATGACAGGGCCGTCAAATGCCTCCCAGGTGATCGCGCTCCCGGCTGCCTGGATGGTGCGTGGGCGTGGGCCGCGGTGGGGCTGCGTGAAGCAAGGCCTGTCCCTTTGGGGCCCCTGGGTCGCCTGTGCCCTGTCCTCTCCCGTGTTCTAAACTGCAGGGGAAACGGCCCTGCCAGAGCCTCCCGCCCACAGACAGTGGCTTTTGTTACACGCGGAGGTGTTGATCCGTCTCTAATCAACAGCTTAATTAGGTCTGCAGAGATGAAAGAGGCATTTTCACTTGGGGAGCTAATATTTATAGAGAGCCCTCTCCCCAGCCCCTGCACTGGAGGTGTTAACAACTTGAGGGCTAAATCAAATAAAAATTATAAAACTCATTTCTTCACTCTACAAAACTCACTCACTGGCAAACTCCGAACTCTCTAGGCTGTGCGCTGCCCCCTACAGCAGCTTCCTTCAGGGCCGTGCAGGCCAGAGCAGCCCCTGGCTCGCGGCAGACACACGTGGCAAGGATTTGCTGAACCTTGAAAGCGAAGAGTGTCTGATGGTGTTCTTCTCCAGCAGGAATCACCATGGTGTTGTGGTTAAGAGCTGGGCTTGGGAATCGGACCTGGAACTTAATCCTGGTAGCCTTACCACCTAGTCCTAGGACCTTAAGCAAGTCTGTTTAACGTCGTCACGCCTCAGTTTCCGTTGCTGTATAATGGGACGCTATTATATTGTTATATTATAGCGCTGTTACCCTTCGAGCCTGTAGCACAGTCTTCGCTATGCAGATGCGCATTTAGCATTTGGCTACAAAGAGCACAGGTGACAGGTAAACCTCAGGGCCTCTACTGCTACAGGAAAGTCTTCTGGGCAGTTTTCAAGCTATCTTGTTTCATAGATGGCTAAGAATGTATTAGGCCCTCTCATGAGGGAAGTGAAAAATCAAAACCACAACAAGACACCACTGCAAACTCCCTAAGCCCGCTATAATGAAGAAAACAGGAAAATAATGTTGGCGAGGACACGGAGAAACTGGAAACTTCCTGCCCTGCTGCTGCGTCTTCAGTGGTCAGCCCTCGTGGACAAGTCTGGCAGTTCCTCGAAATGTTAACGTCGCATTTATACCATATCACCCACAGCTCCGCTCCTAGGCTTATGTGTTAGGCTGTTAAGCAAAGATACCTCAGACTAGGTAATTTATAAACAATTGAAACTGTTCACAGTTCTAGAAGTTCAAGGTCAAGGCTGCAGCAGATTCCACGTCCAGAGCAGACCCGTTTCTCATCGGCAGCACCTTCCATGTGTCCTCACAGGGCAGGAGGAGCAGAGGCTCCCGCAGGCCTCTGTTATAAAGACGCAAATACCAGTGAAGCAGGCAAAACCCTTAGGACCCAACCACCTGCTGCAGGCCCCGCCTCCTCATTCCACCACTGTGGGGATCCGGTTTCAGCATGAACTTTGGAGAAACACAAATCTTCAGACGGAGCAGTTGATGCCCAAAAGAACTGCAGAGACTCCAGCAGACGCTTGTGTACCAAGGTTCTTAGCATTATTCACAACAGTCAAAAGATGAAAACACAAATGACTGTCAACCGATGACTTAAAAGAAAAACTGTAGTATAGCCATAGAGCAAAAAGTATTCAGCCAGAAAAAGGAATGAGATTCTAAAACATGCTCCAGCGTGTATCAGAACTTAAAAACATGAAGAAACTAAACACAAAAGGCCACATGATTCCATTTATCTGAAATGTCTAGAACAGACAGATCCAGAGACAGAAAGGAAGTAGCAATTACTATGGCTGCTCACTTCCTCCACGGCTGGGGACACAGGAAGTCGCTGCTAATGAGTATGGACTTTCTTTTGGGGGTGATGGAAAGGTTCTGGAATTAGTGATGATGGCTGCACACCAGAGTGAATATATTAAAAAACCTACTTTAAAGCATGAGGTTTACTTTATGTGAATTATCTCTCAATTTAAAAAAAAAAAATGCATTAGGCTCCCAAGGGTGCATACACAGCACTCACTGGAGGCCTCCTTCAGCACCTTGCTGCCCGGGACCAGAACCCACAACCGTTTCCGGAGAAAAACCTGTACAGCATAAAACACTCTCTACCATGTTGCACCTTGAAGATCCCCTTCCACTTTGATCCTTAGGCTAACCTTGAAGGCAGGTGTTATCGCTGTTCTAACCCACGTGGAAACTGAAATTCAGAAACATGAGGCCAAACATCAGTGAGCAAACCAGTGCGAGAGCTGGGGCCGCAGGCCTCGAACTCCGGCAGCCTCTACTCTCCCCATTGATGAAACCACAACCTAACCAGCAGTGTTTCCAAAGCATCACAGCTCGAAGCCACCTCCCACCAGAGTCCTGGCGTGACTGACTGCAGCCCTTAGCCTGCCTGCACGTGCGCCAGTCCTGGTTCTGTGCGCGCCGAGCCTCCAGAGAGCACATCGGCAATGGGTCCCACAACCCCCTTTCACCCAGACAAGGAGCTTACCTGCAGCACGAGTGATTATCCTGCTGTCAGGTACTCCCCAGCCGTCCTGCGGATTTTGACATTGACCGAGCACCTCAAACAACCAAGGGGAAGTCGCTGTTTTTACGGTTCCCGTCTCCTTCCTGACCCCGCAGAAGTCCACTTGAACGGAGGCTTCCCGTGAGGTCTGGAGGCTTTCAGGTGCAAAGATGAGTGAGGTGTAGGGAGCAGCCAACCAACTGGGTCAAGCAGCAAACGAAGAGAAGCTGAGAAGGAAGAAGAGACTTCCCGTTCTGCAGACTGGTGGGAGGAGTGAGGGAAACGGAGCACAGAGGAAACCAAGGGAGAGAGGAGCAAATGAGCAGCGTGGAGGGAACCACAGGAGCCCAGCCGGCCTGCGGCAAGTAGGGCAGAGATGAGGCGGCGCGAGCAGGCAGGAATCAGATGTAAAGGGGCTAACAAGGAAGCTGGAGGCCCTGAGGACTTTCTGAGGAGGAGCTGACGTGAGAGTTGACCCCTACCCCCAAGGTGTGCGTTGTCCATGTGGACAAACCAGTAAAACAAAGAACTCCTGCTCATGGGTCTCCGATGTAGTTACCAGGGGCAACCGAGAAAGGTTTTAGTAACCAACCAACTTGGCAGCTGCCTCATGAGTAACAGAACCAAAGGTGTTTACACACAAATCTTCTGTGAGATGTTGGGGAAAGGTGCTAAAGTCCCAATGCTCTCGGTCCCTCCCCGCTACCTCACTGGAAGCAGCCTTGTCACTTTCGTCTGTAGTCACGTCCACCCATTTCTCCTTAGGGCTGAGAATGCTGCTAGAGTCACTGATGCTGCCTGGTGAAATCCAAGTGCCGAAGCAACCTCCTTGCCAAACTGTTGTGCAGCCTCTGCCTAAACACCCACAGTGACAACACTGTCATTGTCTACTGGGGAGAGCCTCTGTCTTTAGAAATATCTAGTGCTGGGGCCAGTGCTGTGGCATAGTGGGTAAAGCCGCTGCCTGCAGTGCTGGCATTCCATTTGGGCGCTGGTTTGAGTCCTGGCTGCTCCACTTCTGATCCAGCTCTCTGCTGTGGCCTGGGATAGCAGTAGAAGATGGCCCAAGTGCTTGGGCCCCTGCACCCATGTGGGAGACCCAGAAGAAGCTTCTGGCTCCTGGCTTCAGATTGGCCCAGCTCTGGCCATTTGCGGCTTGAACCAGTGGATGGAAGACCTCTCTCTCTCTCCCTCTTCCTCTGCCTTGCCTCTCTATAACTCTGCCTTTCAAATAAATAAATAAATCTTTTTAAAAAATGGCTAGTGCTTTAGAAATGATTTCCTTGGGTAAAGTGAACATCTTGTGTTGGGGTGGCTGAGTCCAGATTCTTGGCCCTGACACAACAAAGAGGACAACGTGGAGGTAAAGGGCAGCAGAGAAGGAAGATCTATTTGCGTACAAAACACAAGCAGGTACTCACGGAGTAGGGGCACGCTCAAGACAGAGCTGCACTCAGCCGGGCTTGGGTCTACCCCTTTATATGATCTGGGGACACGGGGGTGGGGAGTGGGATGCGGGTTAATTGACATTAAGATGGGGAAGAGTTTGGGGGTGGGGATTCACTACCACCCGTGTCCCTGCCATTTTTGGGAAATCTTGGAAATGTCATAGTGTCAGGTTCACAGTGGAAATGGGGGTGTCAGGCTTTGTAATTTTATTATAATGACATTATAATGAATTAAAAGTCCTGTCAAGGATGCAGCCCACAGGCGCGCTGGATATTTTTGGCTGGCATCAGTTCTAAGAGGTGGTTTTGCAGAAGATGCAGTTTTCCAGTTCTTGGAGAGAGGGGAAAGGTTGAGTGACGTAGGCAGGGCCGCAGCACAGGCAGGAAGGGGCTGGCAAGCTCAGCTGCTACCTGCCAGCTACCCCTCTGCTTACATCAACCCGGTTTCCTGTGACCTCCACTCACTGGCCTTTTCCCACCTCTTAGGGCTGTTCCAAAATACATTTGCCTGGGTCAGGGGTTTGGCAGAGTGGTTAAGATGCTACCCGGGATGCCAGCCTTCCATTTTGAAGTGCCTGGGTTCAAGTCCAGGCTCTGCTTCCAATTCTAGTTTCCTGCTAATGCTTACTCTTGGAGGCAGCAGGTGACAGTTCAAGTCCTGATGCCTGCTACCCGTGTGGGAAACCCAGACTGAGTTCTTGGCTCCTGGCCTTGGCCTGGCCCAGCCGCAGCTATTACAAGCATTTGAGGAGTAAACCAACAGATGGAAGATTCTCTGTCTCTCTGCCTTTCAAGTATAAATACATAAATATAGTTTAATTTTAGAAAGACATTGGCTTATTCCTCTATATGATGGTTCTTCAATATTTTCCGGCTTTTGTTGTATTCTCGACACATCCTCAGTGAGTCTTGCCTTCTAGTTCGTGTGTGTGTGTGTGTGTGTGTGTACTGCTTTGAAGCTTTAAGTGGTCCTAGCCATTTTTCTGTTTTCCTCCGATTTATTTTTTATAGAAGGAACATTTCATATTCTGCATTTCCTCTGTGATATTGCTTTTTATTTTTTAAAAGATTTATTTATTTTTTACTTGAAAGTCAGAGTTACACAGAGAGAGGAGCGGCAGAGAGATAGAGAGATCCTCCATCCGATGGTTCACTCCCCAGTTGGCCACAACGGCCGGAACTGCACTGATCCCAAGCCAGGAGCCAGGAGCTTCCTCCGGGTCTCCCACGGGGGTGCAGGGGCCCAAGGACGTGGGCCATCCTCCACTGCTATCCCAGGCCACAGCAGAGAGCTGGATCGAAAGTGGAGCAGCCTGGACTTGAACTTGCGCCCATATGGGATGCTGGCACTTCATGCCAGGGCGTTAACCCACTGTGCCACAGCCCCTCTCTGAGATATTTCTGAACTTCCCCTCGATGGGGCAACATCGCATAGGAAAGTTCAGTAAAGGTGTGGTCTTATCGCCCCCTCTCCTCCCACAGTCACTCACAGATGACAGTAGGGGTAGAGACCTGGAACTGGAAGCACCAACCTGGACCCAACCAGTTCCAGGAGGAAGTCCAGTGTAAAAGCAGAGTGTGACGTGTAATGGACATGGGAACAAACATCAGTAATCTAACTCTCCCCAAAGGTTAAGAGACAAGATATTTAGGAGCAAGTGATACCCCAAGAACTCAGCAGACAATGGCCAGGGAAGTTTCTCAGCGAGTGGTCAAGCCTCAGGTCCAGGCTTCTCATCTTAAAGAGATTAGGATTCTGTGAAGGGCACAGGAACCAAGAACCAAGCCCAAGTCCTGGCTGTGGGCGAAGGACCCGCTCCAGGCTAGGTGGGGTATTGACCCCGTCTGGTTCTGAGTCCTGGGGCATCATTTTGAACAAGATTCTGGTTCCCACCTGCTCCCAAAGCCTCATCTCGGGCCCTCGGGCTGCAGGTAGGCTGGGCGCCTCCACACTCTCTGCCTCCTCTCCACTCTCTTCCTGGCTTCCGCTTTTCCTCCCTCCCTCCCTCCCTCTCTCCCCACCCCAACAATCCGGAATGAAAAGGCCTCCTCACTCTCCTTAGCTTCAGTCCATCTGGGCTTTCCTTCTTGAACTAGCTAACTGGATGCTCCCACACTTGAATCATCCAGCTTCTAGGAGCTTAAAACAAGATTCTCAGACTCCTTCGAGAAAGGCATTTTCATGTTCCGGGCACGGGAAGGAAGCGCGGTGGCGTGAGTATTTCTAAACTGGGAACAAGGTTTGTCATCAGCACAGCTGGGGCCAGGGGAAGAATGGGAAGAGCACCCAACAGCGCTCGAAGCTGCTGAGACCCGATGCTGGACCAGGGCTGCTTCCACCCCTCCTGCCAAAGGCCGGGCCTGACAGGGCCGTGTGCAGCACAGCTGAGCCTGCAGGGGCCGTGGGGAAGAGGGAGATGGCCACGGCTGGAAGACCGGGCGGGCCTCAGCAGCCACAGTCTTCAGGCCAACACGAGGCTCCGGCTGTTCCGAACTCCTCCGGATTGTGCTGACACGGCTTTTCCCCGCTGAGGTGGTGGAGCTGAGCACTCGGGAAACGTTCTGCAGAACCGATTTTTATAGTGAGCAGAAAGAGAATGCCGCTTGTTTCAGGTCCAAAAAAAAACCCAATAAAAACCAGGGAGATGGGGAAGCTCGGCGAAATGAGGATGGAAACAGTAATAGACTGAGTTCTATAGTAAGTAATTGGCAAAATAGTTGGAATTTCTTCACGTATATTGAAAAGTCTCATCTCACTGCTTGGAAGGTTCTCCTGCCTGGGAAACCTGTACTAGAAAGTGGCCAGGATTTCTCTGTGTGGCTTCAGTGTTTTAAAAGTCCACCATCTTAATGAGGCAAGGGTGACTCAGCGAGGCCACCAGGTCAGACGACAGCAAGAAGGACGGCAGAGATCTCGAGATATTTGGAGCCTGTCGAGACATTCCAGTAGGATTTTATGCAAATTTAATCAGCTCCCAAATCAAATCACAATTATTTAAACCATTATCAGCAGGCCAGAGTAACGCCAGGCATGTGTATTATTCTCACCAGTCCCCCCCGCCACGAGCCCCCCACCAACCCAGTGGCGATGAGGGAAAAATACGTGTATTTACTTTTATTATCTTGCATCCTGTGTGATGCCACCACCGCTAAGTGCATCCAGCACCTTTAACTAAAGCAACTAATTGCAAGCCACTTTCAATATCTCTTGTTTTTTAATTTAATGCCCTCGGAGAGATATAATTGGGCTGGAGGGAAGAATTTTCACTGAAGTCATGAATTTGCTATATAAATACAAACAAGAAAGAAAGCTAATACAGTAAGGGAATATGGGATTAATTTTGAAATTGTCTGATTAGTGGATTGCTGCCCATCGATAATTGCCTTATATTTTCCCAAGGCCCTGTCTTTATTGGAGTCTGGCACGGCATCTGCCTACGGCCTGTCAATCAGCCAGCGCAGCTGGGAGGGTGTGGAGAGACCACAATTGGAAGCCTGCTGGGGCGCCTTGTTAGACGAAGCAATATATCCCAGACGTGAAAACACTCCCCGCGCAGCTCGCCCGCTAACGTCTTGACACTCAATCTTCCTGCCTCGGAGCGGGGCCTCCATGGGACCAGGTCTGAGTTTTCAGAAGGAAAAGGAGAGAAAGTCCCCAATGCTGGCTTGCCAGTCTCTCCCAGGCCTGGGCTCTGCTGGAGTCGGAGGTCAGAGACACTGTCCCCCTCTCGGGGGCGGGGGCACCCAGAGATGCTGTTAAGAATTCGGCAACAACTGAAACTTTGAGAGCCACACCAGCATCATGCGGGGTGGATGCGAAAACTCGCTTCCTACATTAAAAATGAAGAAAGGTGATCGAAGGGTTACGGCGAGTGTGCAGATGGTGGCTTCCTATCGGAATCAATGCTGAAAATCTGGAATGTTCCTCCAGCTCCGAGAAGGTGTCCGTCCTCTCTCTCTGGGCTTGATGGTCTGAAGCCCTTAAAGAGTCCAGGTCAGGAGAGAGGAGGTGGCTCCCTGGGCAGAACCCACTGTAAACAGCTTTTCAAACCCACGTGGGTGTATATGCATCCACGCACACGCATGGAAACACACAAAAGCAAGTTGCAATGCGGCAAATGATGTTTACGTCATGTCCATTTGCAGAAATGCTTGTGTCGATCTTGCCAGCAATCAATCGAAATCTACACCACGGCTGGGCCTGTAAACACGCTTCACTCGGCAGACAGACAGACAGTAGTGATGGGGAGCTAAGATGGCTCAGAGCTCACGCTTGTTCTGCTTTGTCTGCTTGTCATCTACTGTTCTCCTCTCTGATTGGTAAACTGAGCATTTGCTTTAAGTTGGGACTTGGTTCTTGTGAGCAGGAACTGCAAGGAGACGGCAGCACCACTACAGCACCCCGATGGGTTCGTGGGCCACTGCAGGGCGACGTCCTCTGCAAATCCAGGTCCTCACTGTGTCCTGCGGCCAGGACCCACTTTGGTGCCGTCTCCATTCTGCACTGGGGACCTCTGGGTCTGCTCTTTGGCAGCGATGGCAGCCCGCCAGGCACAGGGCTGAGGTCTAAAGGACAGAGGCGGACGAGAGCCAGGCCTGCAAGAAGCAGTGGCAGCCCCCGCGACACTGAGTGAACTCCGTCCTCACTCACCACAGAGAAACCTGCCCGTTCCCTGTCCTTCGACTTTCCGTTGGGGTCCCGGCCCTGGGATTTGTCTCGCCTCTTTCGCTGTGTGTCTTCCATCCTGGGTGATCAGGGAGAACAGGATGCCTGGTTGCTGGTACGTGGGTGGCACTCCCCGCAGCGGGCCGAGTCCTCTCTGGATGTCCCAGTGTGTGCCTGCCCACCTCCCTCGCAGGCTGATCTCGTCTCCCTGGGGGTGGGGTGAGATGGTCCATGAGTGCGTGTTTTTCCCCCAGTCCTTGCCTGGTGCCTCCCTTCCGTCCCCGACCAGCCCAAACCTGTCTTCAAAGCCAGCCCTGATCTCCTGACTCCAACTGCTGGGATTGCTTTTAAGCTCTTGGAGGGCAGGGCCTCTGGATCTTCCAAGTGGCAGTTTGTGTTTCGCGAATGTTCACGGTATCTGTCAATAACGGGGACTCAATGGACACTTACATTCTGGTCACCGTACTTATTACGCACCCTTGAGCAATGTGCTCGCCTTTCCTGTGCCTCACCTGCTGCCTCTGTACAATGGGAAGCTGCCCGGTGGAGTCCTTGCAGGGAGGAGGTGACATTTGATGTGCAAAGCAGTGTTAGTTACTGGTACGGAGTAGGTAGTCGAAGAAATGCCACCCACCACTACTTTCCAGCTGCTCTCAAGAAATATAATGGGCCGGCGCCACTGCTCACTAGGCTAATCCTCCACCTGCGGTGCCGGCACACCGGGTTCTAGTCCCAATTGGGGCGCAGGATTCTGTCCCGGTTGCTCCTCTTCCAGGCCAGCTCTCTGCTGTGGCCTGGGAGTGCAGTGGAGGATGGCCCAAGTGCTTGGGCCCTGCAGCTGCATGGGAGACCAGGAGAAGCACCTGGCTCCTGGCTCCTGGCTTTGGATCAGCGCGGTGCGCTGGCCACAGCGCGCCAGCCGCGGCGGCCATTGGAGGTGAACCAACGGAAAAAGGAAGACCTTTCTCTGTGTGTCTCTCTCTCACTGTCCACTCTGCCTGTCAAAAAAAAAATAAAAAAGAAAAAGAAATTTTAAAAAAGAAATATAATGATGGCTACACAGTAACTATGTTCACTAAAATGCTACATTTTCAAAGCAGAATATAAGCTGACAGGTACACTAGTATGACAGTCTAAAAATATATTCTACAATTTTCAAACAACTTCCACATAGTCTAAGTGCCTACCAGTTACTCACGGCTCACCATGTCAGAGGTAATCGGCTGCTGGAGACTTTGACCCACAGAGAAAATGAGCTCTTGAAGATCACCATGTCGGGGTGCCACTCAGGACAGCAACGTCCTTTGTCTCCTAGGTGGCGTACCCCCTATTCCCAAATGCACAGCGTGACAGACAAAATTAAGGTCGTAAAATAGTTGTGCTCTCTAGAACCAGTCAACTCTGTCTCAGACCCAAAGTGGAAAGACAGGACTATAAAGTGGGCTTACAGATGTCCGGTTCTGGGTCCAGGCAGGAGGCCTGCTGGGGATCCTCTCCAGAGGAGGAGAGGAGGCTGTCAGTGCCTGGGCCAAGGACGAGATCCACGAGCTTCCCAAGGTCATCGTGCAGGGGCACATGTAGCCACCAGTCTCTCAGACTTGCTTCTGTCTGGGAGGCCAGGGAACCCAACAGAGGCTCCCACAGAAGTGCCAGTCCCGGGGGGTGGGGTGAGCTCGGGGATAGCTTTCCCTTCCTCCCACATTTGTAAGTGTTGGAGCGCCCATCTTACCATCCCCGCTCACGCTCCCTCTCCACTGAGTTCTCTGGCCCTAATGTCATTAGTGTGCAGACAACAGGACGTTCACAGCCGCAGACTGAGTCCTCCTCCTGAGCTTTGGATCCTTGTGAATCCAATAAGCATCCCAGAGTCCACACGTCTGAAACACACGTGCGATTCCTGTCCCAAAGCAGCTCCGCCTCCCTCTGCTCGTTCTCGGTCAAGAGCATCCCTGTTCAGCTGTGCGGACCAAACCCTCCGAGTCGCGTGGAGTTCTCCCTTTCTCTCTCACCCTACATGCAAGTTCTGTGGCTCCATCTTCACAGACACTGGGTGTGCCGGCTGCTCCCCACCTAGAGCGCTGTACCAGGTGTGAAGCCGGCTAACGCTGCCGCCCAGCTGCTCTTCTTGCTACCATCTTGCTCCCTGCTAGCCTGTTGCCCAGGCAGCAGTCACAGCGATGTCTAGACATCATAAATCAAATCATGTCAGACCACTACTCAGAATCCTTTAATGGTTTTCCCCGACACCTAGAGTAAGACCCCCAAACCCCATCTGTGGTCTACACCACCCTACCTCATGTGGCCCCATTTCCTCCCAACCCCTACTTACGCACTGGGCTCCAGCTACACTGACCTCTTCGCTGCCCCCTGAAACCAGCACACTCTTTGTGTAGTTCCCCACCTCATGCCACTCTAGCCTCCACCCAAGCACCACCTTCCAAAGAGGAGCGATCCCACCTAACTTTCCCTTCCCCCACATCCTCACCACTCTCTATCCCCTCTCCTTGCTCATTTTTTTAAAAGCAACTGCCTGAAATTTATTTTCTTGCCCGTTCTCATTGGTACCTCCTCCCTGTAGGATTCTTGGGAGTAGGAATTCTATGTCTCTTTTCCTCTGTTTTATGCCTGGGGGTTGAACTGTGTAAATAAGAGGCACTCAACAAATATTTGGTGATGGAGTACATTACTGACTGGGTCAATAAATAAATGCTAATTAGCCTCATTATCGTGTACACAGTAACTCTCTTGGAGTAATTAAAAAAAAACTTGGGACTGGTGCTGTAGTGTAGGGGGTAAAGCCGCTGCCTGCAGTGCCAGCGTCCCACATGGGCACCTGTTCAAGTCCCGGCTGCTCCACTTCCGATCCAGCTCTCTGCTATGGTCTGGGAAGGCAGTAGAAGATGGCCCACGTCCTTGGGCCCCTGAACCCACGTGGGAGACCCAGTGGAAGCTTCTGGCTTCAGATCAGCACAGCTCCAGCCATTGTGGCCAATTGGTGAATGAATGACCCAGTGGATGGAAGACCTTTCTCTCTCTTTCTGCCTCTCCTTCTCTCTGTGTGTGTAACTCTGTCTTTCAAATAAATAAATCTTAAAAAAAAAAAACACCTCTTCTTTGTGGGAGGAAAAAATAGGTCCCTTAAAGGGACAAAAACGAGGGTTGATAATGACAAGACAGCAGAGATTTTTATATAAAGAGATTATTGGCTTCTTTAGGAAAGCAAGACTCAGGTCTTCAACGTTGCAAAAGTGTGTCACAGAGGGTGTGGCTAGATCTCTTCACCTGGTTTTAATCCAGAAAGTTCTGTCCCCTCTTAACAGCTTCAAAACATTACTGCTTTCACTCCAGCTCCAATTTCTTGCAACAGAGCTGAGATCAGACTGGGACGTTGCAACAAGACCTCACCGCTGGTCCAGGGAAGCTGAAGCAAGCTGAAGCAAGGACTCGGCACACTCCTATGGTGAGTGAGGTCCCAGGCCTTGTGCAAGGGGCACAGAAAGGAAGGAGGAAAGAGCTCCAGGCCCGTCCTTCAACGAGGGCCGCTCTCTCTCGAGGTACAGGCTGGCAGCTTTGGAAAAGACAGGATAGGATTTGCGAGATAGAAGCGGTCTGAGAAACGCAGACAGGAACGTGTTTCCGCCTCCATTCATTTAGGTGCAGCTTTCTCCTGAGCCCTGCAAGATGGAATCCCAAGCCCAGGTTTTGCAAATGCACACTGTGCTTGGAGGTAGGAGTTCCAAGCAGGACGTCATGGCTGCAAAGCGGAGGTGTTTTGCAACACCTTGAATCTCCATTCCACCAGGGCCCACTGAACCGAGGTCCCCTCGTGCCAGAAGAACACCCTCTGTGTCTGCGCACCTCCCATTGTCTGTAAGAGTCACTACATGTGTGCTGGCTTATTGTCAAGCAAACGGTATCCACCTTGAGTCCCAAGATTCTCACAGCAAAGTGAGAGCTGGGGGGAAGGAGAGCTGTGGAGCAGGCTCCTTCAGCAAGGTGACTGATGATGTGATAAGAGGGCGCGGGCACCATACAGAATGCAAAACAGGAATCCCAAGGCAACCAGTTGCAGATAGAGAGCTAGGTAACTGATGGCATTCTGGGAACACCGTTTCCACTTACCCGCTTGGAACAGAACAATCTGTAGCACAAAAGGAGGCTAAAATTTGGCAGCGCTCACTGGGAGCCCCCGGGGAGGCATGAGTGGTGGGAATTCCTAAAAGAGATCCTAACTTAATCAATCACCTGGAGCCGGAGGCAAAAAGCTGCCCTCGGAAATAGATCAAAGGGGCT
Source organism: Oryctolagus cuniculus (assembly GCF_051225735.1). Taxonomy (NCBI): domain Eukaryota; kingdom Metazoa; phylum Chordata; class Mammalia; order Lagomorpha; family Leporidae; genus Oryctolagus; species Oryctolagus cuniculus. The sequence continues at coordinate 162,551,455 of NC_142868.1, read as the reverse complement.
GTATTGGCCAAGGCGTGCACACACTGTATCAATCTCTGGCCCAGCCGTGTGAGGCTCCGGGCGTCACCTCACAAGCGTGCCCAGAGCAGCCTGGTTTTATTTGTGACTGTCCCAGAACGGCCTGAAACAATTGCAAAGCAAGGCCGATGGGACAGGGGCCATGGGGAGTAGGAGTGAGGACCAAATGAACATTCCTGAGATTGATTTCATTTCATTTCATTCCGGCAGAACCCACACTAAATCCATCCTCAGAGTGACAAACGGGTGGTGGGGGGGCCCTCTGAGAGCCGGAGAAGGGCTGGAGGCCAGAACAAAAGCCAGAGCTGGCTTGTGTCCAGCCAGAGGCCTGCCCCTTCGGCCTTCATCTGCTCCGACTCAGCACCCAGGAACCGAGGCCATTCCTGTCTCCCATCTCGGGTTCAAGGCTGTGGGCCCGGCAGCCGGCCTCAGCCCGCCTAGCTCTGCGAGTATAAGCAACGGTGTCAGTAGCATACACAGAGGGACTCACATACACCTTCCTATCCATTCTGGTTTCTCACTTCGTATCTTTCTTCACTTCATGCTCCTTCTTGCAAATATCTCCATGTTGACTATGGTCCCTCAAAGGAATTAAGCCCGAGTGCTCTGTCTGATCCGGGAATTAACTTCTGTGCTGTGCATCCAGATTGGCAGTATCATGTACCATCCTGGTGAGAAACAAGAAAAGAGTCATTCCAGTAGCTTTCTGTTTTCTGCAAGTTGGAGGAGCAGCCAGGTTAAGAAAGGCTGATGTTGGCCAGCGCCGCAGCTCACTAGGCTAATCCTCCACCTGCGGTGCCAGTACCCAGGGTTCTAGTCCCCGTTGGGGCACCGGTTCTGTCCCGGTTGCCCCTTCCAGTCCCGCTCTCTGCTGTGGCCCGGGAGTGCAGTGGAGGATGGCCCAAGTGCTTGAGCCCTGCACCCGCATGGGAGACCAGGAGAAGCACCTGGCTCCTGGCTTCAGATCAGCGCAGCGCGCCAGCCCTAGTGGCCATTTAGGGGGTGAGCCAACGGAAGGAAGACCTTTCTGTCTCTCTCTCTCTCTCTCTCGCTGCCTAACTCTACCTGTCCAAAAAAAAAAAAAAAGGCTGATGGTGTAGCGCACTGTCTTGGGGAACTGTAATTTAACCAGTCCTGAATGGAAGGACATTTAGGTCATCCCTTCCCTTCGTATTGCAAACACTGCTTTTCTGGCTGTTTCCATAACATAACTAGGTGAACTTTCTGGGTATATCTGAAGGGTGAATTCTTAGCCGTGGACATGTTCTGAGCTGGATTTTAAGCTCCTTCAGAATAGGAAAATGCTTTAGCCATTTTTCCTCGCTCCCTTCCCTTGCATAGTCAATATATAATAGTCATTCAATACTCGTTGACATGAATTAATGGAAAAGATACAAGCCATTTCCTGGCATGATCGGGTGATAAGCACAAAACACAACAGAACAAAATGGTTCATAACGAAGTGCTAAACGAAATGGTATGGACCTCGTAAAACTTCTGCAGGAATTCCAAATGGAAGGTGCTGCGTCTTTGATTTTTATCTTTCTTCCTACATCTGAATTTTATATTGCATTGCTAATAAACATCGTAGTCCAAGAGACTAATGATGGGTAGGTTGACTGCCATCTTACTCATGGCGCTAACAAACTGGAGAAAGAGCAAGACCCTGGTGAGAGCTGGTCCTGTCCCCGTGGTGGGAAGCATCTCGAATGCCACAGCCCGCGGATCTGAGAACGCGGTGTTCCAGGAAACTGACGGCTGGCTTAAGGTGCTAGTGAAAAACTTCTAGGAAAAAGGCTGCGATTTGGAATTTTCTATTTTTCTCTTAAGCCACTCAAGGAGTAACCAGAAATTTGTAAATCCATACTGCCTCGCAGATAGGAGAATTAGTCTTGGCTGTGGAATATGGGACTCCTGCTGTTGACTTCAGAGCCAGCCCTGTAGTTCCTTAAGATGACGCCATCACATTCTTACCATCCCAGCACAACATTGTGAGAATTTACTATCACTCCTTTACAAACAAGGGGAGGCGCAGAGAAGCGGAGAAAGTACTTGACATCCCAGGATTCCTAAATGGCAGAGCTGAGCTTGAATTTGGACCTGCCATTCTCCTTTCTTCCCTTTGCTCTTGGGAGTGGATTTTTCTTGATGCTTAAGCTTCAGGACCACCCTGTACCACAACTTCCAAGACTTCGGGAGGGACCCTCACATGGTGTTTATATGGTCATGTATTTTCATAACATTTGGACATGTGAGATATCGAATGGGAGAGAAAACCACTGCCTCTTTTCCTTCTGACTTTCTCCGTGACTCACTCCCTTTCGGTTGGATGGCCTTCAGTAGCTCAGGCACTTTTAGGATCTGGCTAAAAGAAAGTTGAGTTGTGGAATGTATTTAGTTTGAGGTTGCTGAACTATGTTTACATGATTCACAATCACTTCTATGTAGTGCTTTGTTATTGCTATCTCTCTCTGTGCAAAAACAAAATAAATAAATCTTTAATTTTATTAAAACTACAAATTCACAAGGTAACAAATAAAATATCTTTTAAAGAGAATGAAATCAAATAGTAAAGAGGGCCTAGAGAAAAGCTGGATGGTACTACAGGACTCACAGCCAAAAGCAGTCCTCCCCAACTCTCTGAGAGAGCTACCTTTCATTATTTTGGCAATGTGTTTTGATAGTCACCTCCACATTTTTAAACAATATCCTGATGCTTCATTTTTTAAATGAAAAAAAAAAACTGGCAGGTACATAAAATTTTCTTTAAATTATTTTAAAATAATTTGGTTTTCCACAGGAAAATATAGAAATTTGGCTTTGAATATTATAAATATTAAAGTAAGATTTATAATACTTTCTTGAGTTATCAGTGTTAGAAATTATCTTGATTTCTTATTTCAACAGATAGAGCTATAACTCATGACCCTATCCACTTCCTCATAACCCTTTCCCACATTTTAGAGATCCATTGTAACTTTTGGTTAAATGAATAGAAATTATATTTTATTATAGAAATACTAGTTTTACAAATGCTAAATTTAAAAAATTTATTAACAACAGCTGGACATATGTATGGGATACTGTGCAACATTCCAATACGTGTATCCAATATTACTGATCAAATCGAGGTGATCAATATTTCTTCTCTTTGACATTACTTTACAATTGGAGCCTTGGAGACCCTCTCCTCTAATTGCTCACAAAATACATAATAGATTATTGTGAACTGAAGTCACCCCGCCACGTGGTGTAGCACTAAGAACTTACTCCTGCCATCTAAGTCTGACTTGGCACCTGTTACCACCTTCTCTCTGTCCCCACAATAGCCACCCCCCCCCACCCCCAGCCTCTCGGAGTTACTACACTGCATTCAGACTGAGTTTCCAGCATCCACACACGAGGGAGAACATATGGTCTTTATCTTTCTGTACCTGGCTTATTGTATTTAACACCATCGTCATTGGTATTTTGATGAACTCTATAGGATTGATTTGGGGAATATGGACATTTTAATATCGATTCTTCCAATCTGTGAACATGAAATGCTTTTCCACTATCTTATGTCCTCCACAATTTCTTTCATCAGTATTTCATAATTTGTAGAGTTCTTTCAGTTCTTTGGTTAAATCTCCTCCTAATTTCTTTTGCAGCTATCGTGAGTGGGTTTGCTTTCTTGATTTCCCTTTCAGTTATATCATTGGTGTATAAAAATGCTACATGGTTTTGTGTGTTAATTCTGCATCCTGCAACTTTACTGTATTTGTTTATTAGTTGTAACAACTTTTTTGGTAGTGTGTTTAGATTCTTCATGTATAAAATAACGTCACCTGCAAACATGGATATTTTCACTTCCTCTTTTCCCATTCTGATGCCTTTATTTCTTTATCTCCCCTGACTGTTCTTGAATATTCGACAGTTTGTTACTTCAGGAGGATATTGGCTGTTTTCATATATTAGGATGATCGTTTGGAAATAAAATTTCTTAGTTGTACTTTCTCAAAAAGATAGGCTCTATGGTTCTTTATTCACTTTGAGGCTTGTCCAATAAACTAGATAATTTACTATTCCATAAATAATTTAATTTTTTGCCTGCTTTCCCAAATAGTTCTTTGAAGCTCAGTAACTTAACGGGGATATATCTCTAAGTTGCCTGTTTTAGATAATTTTTCTTGGTTGTGCTCTTGCCACATAGATATTCATTTTTTTGGTTAATTTTAGGAGAATTTTCTGGAATATTTTTAATTGCTTGCCTTGCCCATTATTTCTGTTGCCTTCTTGAAGCCCCTATATTACACTCCTTGGTTTGTCTTCTATAACTATCATTTCCTTTCTAAGCTTTTCTACTCATTTGTTTGCTTACATTTCACCTTGCTGTCTTTTCTCATTTCCATTCTCTAAGCTAGTAGTCTTCAATGAAGAATTCATTGCCCTGGACAAAGACTTTACAGGGGGATATGCAAGCCTAGACAGTTTTAAGAGCACCAATTTTCATATCCATATTTATTCTTTCCAAACACTGATCTACCAGCAAATATAATTGAGGTTGAGATGTTCTGTGGGTTCCTTTTTCTTGTATTCCCCTTTCACAGTCTCTCAGCACCGCTGGTATTGGTGATGCTTCCTTCGATGAAGTCTGCATAAATCTCGGTAGAGCTCCGTGTCTTTGCTTCTCTTACACACATTTATGTTAAGGTTGAAACGAGGCATTAGGAATGGAAGACTTTGCCTGTGTTGGCAGGTTCTGAATTAACTGTAGAATGAGCACCAAAAGATACGACAAATTTTGTTTACTCCTCTCACCTCTTCCAATCCATAACTATAGTCAAAGAATTAATTGCTCCTAAGGGAGAGTCCTGTGAGAGACAGTGTGCTGGGAACCAATTTATGACAAGCCTGGCTCGCTCTATCTTATCTACATATCCATTAATCTAAGTATTTGAGTATTAGTATCTATGTCTAAGTGATATGTCCATGCCCCACAAATTGCTCTTTCTGAATTTTACCATTCTTGGTGCTGGAGCTTGGAGAAAACACTTGCACATCTTTGCTTTGGTCTCAGGTGCATATCTGCGTGATTTTGAGGAGAAGGAAATGAACAGGTCCATACTAACTTCCAGTGCTTCCAGGAGATTAGTATTACATCTGGAAATGGAACATATGGCCAAGGTAACGGTTCACATTGTCTTGAGTATTTATTCAGAACAGAAGGGGAAACACTTTCATTGCCTCTGGCCAACAGATATGTGATACTGTAAACTCATAGCTGTCTTTTATTTGGACACATCTCTTTTTCTCACTGCCACTAGCAAATCATTTGTTACTCAATTATTTTTCCATCAGGCAATTATTAGATTTCTATTATCATAGAAGGAATATGTTGTAGATTCTACCATAAACAATACACATAACTTCAATTGTTAGTAAAGTTTTTGTAATTTCTCCGCTTACTGATGACCCAATACTTTCCTTTTACTGTTACTTTCTACAAGGTAGTTTAAATTGCATTTTAAAAGCAAAACATCTACTTTTGAACAGGTGTAGGATAAAATGTTCCCAAAACATACACTAAAACATATCATGAACTCTACAGAACTAACTTTATTTAATTATCAGTAATTCCTACCTCTCAGATGTTGATACACTTTTGTAATAATATCAAACACATAATTGTAAACATACTGCTTTTAAACCATTAAGTGAATTGCGAACTTATCTCTGTTTAATAACAATCAGGTTATCCAATTGTATCTACCTTTCTTACCTTTTTAAGACATTTCAAGATGTCTTAGAAAATGTAAATTATAGTTTGTAATGGCAGATTTATAATTTCTGATTTTATCATTTTTTAAAATGACCTCTTCACTGATTTAAGTTACAAAAATGAAGTTTATCTTAAAAAAAAAAATCCTGCCGGCGCCGTGGCTCGCTTGGTTAATCCTCCACCTGCTGCGCCGGCATCTCATGTGGGTGCCGGGTTCTAGTCCTGGTTGCTCCTCTTCCAGTCCAGCTCTCTGCTGTGGCCTGGGAGGGCAGTGGCCCAGGTGCTTGGGCTCCTGCACCCACATGGGAAACCAAGAGGAAGCACCTGGCTCCTGTCTTTGGATCGGCACAGCTCCGGCCGTAGTGGCTATTTGGGGAGTGAACCAACGGAAGGAAGACCTTTCTCTCTGTATCTCTCTCTCACTGTCTAACTCTACCTGTCAAATAAAAAAAAATCCCAAAAATAATTCATTGTAATTTGATAAGGTTTGAAAAGACTTTCTGGCAAAATTACCAGAAATTGAATAAAGACCAGAAAAAAAGTTCTTTTGCCTGCTGGGTAGATTCCAATTCCTGGGTTTCAACAGAACTGAGGTAGAATCTAATCAATTGATCAGCTATTTGTCATTAAAAATAATTTTGATGGTCACTTGGCATGTAACTTTAAAGGACATTTAAAAAAGGAAAATTCCTTTACCTCCATGTAGTTACTTACACAAAAAAGGGTTCTCAGGTCTTATGTTTACAAAAATGAGAAAGACAAACAGCATTGATGCCCAGCTTGGCTCATCCTGAAAATGTCATATTTATATATTTACTCGTGGAAACATGAACTCATTAGAAAATGCCTCATCCAATATCATAAAGTGATCAGTTTCTCATAAGTGTCTACTGTTAAAATTTAATCAATATGTATCAAAATTTATAATATTTATTTTGCTTAATTATATAACTTAATAATTGCAGTAATTGAAGCAGGAGAAAAAAATGAATACTTAGAAGGCTTATTGACAGAGCAAATTAAAACAAATTAAATTTTGTTTATGTATAATTGTTGCAGAGAACTATGATAAGATAACCATCAAACATCTTTAAACAGAAAAATATTGTTCTGTGATAAAACTACGTAGAAAAGACTAGGAGATCAGATAAGAAGAAATTATGTACAATATTTATTAAAGTGAGGTCATTCATCTGAATGGATATTTAAAGTTCACATACAGTTTAATGTGGTTCTTAGATTGTAGTTTCTCCACCTCTGATCTAATATAAAATTGTTAATCATGTTAATAATGTAGATGAAATTTACAAGTGTGTCACAGCTGTAGCCATTACTTTGTGAATATGAAAAAAGCATTCTTCCAGAATTCAAACATTATTACCTAATTCAGCAAAGAAGTTACACATGCCATTGAGAACTGAGGAAGGAGCGACAGTCCACCCACGTCCGCATTATTTCTCTTTCTTCTCACCTGTTCATGTAAACAAAAGGAGCAGCCAGCATTCCCGTGGGAGCGACTCTGGGCCAGCCCGGCGTGATTCTCAGCAGCACGTGTTCCCAGCTTTCACGTGGGCTCCCTTCTTCACCCATCTCCTTTGGCTTCTCAAAACCAGAGCTGGCCTCGGGAACCTTGGGCCACGCGCCCGCGCATTTCCTTCTTGCTATGGCTACAGCACAGGAGGGACCTGCACAGGTCTCCTACTTCTGGGCTGCTCTGACATCTGCAGCAAGGAACCCTCTTTGCATGCTCCCCAGCTGGAGCCCCCAGCTTCTGTTTTAGTTTCTACCGGGAGTGCAGTAATCTCTGACTTTTTACCAAAGTGTTTCTATTTTAAGTAGTTACTGATGTGCTCAGGCTTAAACCCCCCATCTTGCTATTCACTTTCTGTCTATTCCATTTGTCTTTCTGTACTTCTTCCACTCTTACATATTTTTTTTTAAATTTGACAGGTAGAGTTATAGACAGTGAAAGAGAGAGAGACAGAGAGAAAGGTCTTCCTTCTGTTGGTTCACTCCCCAGATGGCCGCTACGGCCGGCGCTGCGCTATCCGAAGACAGGAGCCAGGTTCTTCTTCCTGGTCTCCCATAGGGTGCAGGGCCCAAGCACTTGGGCCATCCTCCACTGCACTCCCGGGCCACAGCAGAGAGCTGGCCTGGACGAGGGGCAACCAGGACAGAATCCGGCGCCCATATGGGATGCCGGCGCAGCAGGTGGAGGATTAACCAAGTGAGCCATGGCACCGGCCCCCACTCTTACATCTTACATTTTAAAATTAATCAAATACTTTTTGTGTCATTGCACTTCCCTTTTGATTCGCTTGCTGAATATACTTTATGCTACTACTAGAGATGACAATACACATCTTGATCAGCTGGAATCTGACACAAAATTTGTGTTTTCACCAAGGACTAGAGAATACTTTCAGTTCTCTTTAATACTTTTCCTGCTTTTGTTGCTACCATTATCATGAATTTCATTTCTACATATTAAAAACACTTATTATAAGTGTTTTTAAAAATATTTATTTGAGACAGACAGCTACTATTCACTGTCCCTGCCAGCTGGGGCCAAAGCCCAGGTCTCCACGTGGGTGGCAGGAACCCAATTACTTGAGCCATTAGTGCTGCCTCCCAGAGTTTGCATTAGCAGGAAGCTGGAGTCCGGAGTCAGAAGCAGGAATTGATCCCAGGTACCCCAATGTGGAAGGCTGACACCTTAGCCATTATCTTAACTGCTAGGCAATGCCTACATTTCCTGGTGTTCTTAGAGTTAATTTTCATAATCTACAGCCACACATTTTTCTGATTTTGCTATTAGGGTAATGCCAGCATCACAGAAGGAGTTGGAAGTGCCCTCTTCAATATTCTAGAAGTGCTTGTGTAGAATTTGTATTCTTTCTTTCTTGAATGTTTGGCAAAATTCTCCAGTGAAGCCATCTGGGCCTGAAGTTTTCTTTGTAGGAACATTTTAAACTATAAATTCAATCTCTCTAATAGATCTACTACCACATCTCACAACATCTAGTTCTTCATGAGTGAACTTTGGTAGTTTGTGTTTAAGGAATTTGTGCATTTTGGAAGGAAATGGAATCATGAAATGGACATTCATGATCATGTTGAATTGATTGCTGTAAAGTTGTTCTTTTGTACTTCTATATTTTAAATTTGAATAGATGGAGTGGGCATTTGGTATGCATCTAAGTTGCCACTTGGGGTGCCCACATACCATATCAGGCTGCCTGTTTGGAGTCCCTGCTCCTCCGCTTCTGATCTCGTCTCTGCTAACGTGCACCCTGGGAACAATTCTGCCCTGGCCCAAAGGAGAGCTCTCTGCAGATGAAGCCATTGAGTGAGGCAGATGGGAAGTGACTGAGGACGAAGGGGTGAGTGGATTCAGGCTGTGATGCTAAGGCTTCCCGCTTGGGCAGTCCACAGGAAATCATGCACACATGAAGCACGACTTGCTATGCCAAGCAGAGTAATCACGGTGGCACAGGTGGCGAGATGAGAATCATTCCGGGAGGGGCTGCCCTCCCCCACACCTCTCCCTGTAGGCTCTTCTGCCCTGACTCCGGCCTCGAAGAAGGCATGGGGTGGGGTTGGGGAGCGGTGGGAGGTGGGTGGAGTGACTGTGGCGAGAACAATTTCCAACACCTGGGGTTGCCAGGTGCCACCCAAGTGGGAGACCCAGACTGAGCTCCTGGCTCCTGGCTTTGGCCTGGCCCAGCCCCAGCTGTTGCAGGCATTTGGGGAATGGATCAATGGACGGATGCCCTCCTTTCAAATAAAATAAATAAATAAATAATTTTAAAGCATATAACTGTACTGATAAGCATCACACCTAATTAAACCAGTAAATTTTTTTAAAAATATGACTGGCTTCTGTAGTTGTATTTCCTCTCTCCTTCTCCTTCATGGAAGCTTGTGTTTCCACCTGCTTTGCCCCTGAGCATGCTGGGTAGAGGTATACCATTGTTAAAATTTTTCTCAGAGAACCAATTTTGTTTCCACTCAGTTGTTTTCTGCTTCCTGTTTCACTGATTTCCCCCTAAGTATTATTTTCTTTCCACTTACTTTGGTTTCATTTGCTCTTCTTTTCCTGGTTTCTCAAGGTGGGAGCTGAGCTCACTGGCAGGACTTGAGGGTGAGAATCCCAGAGAGAAGGGTAGTGCGTCCTGAGCACTCTTCCTGCAGGGGACCTTGCTGACACTGAGTGGCTTAGTCCAAGAGTTGAAGAAACAAGGAAGGAGTACACAGAACCAGGGCATCCAATCGGCTCTTTCAGTGATCTCTCAGGCGAGGTGCCACAAATAAATGAGAGACCAGGCCCTGGCATGCATCCCAGCTTCCAGTTAAGGCTCTGGAAGTCACACCACGGGTATTTAGGTGAGCTGGAAACAGAACAGCGTGCAACAAAGACCGCAACCTAGCTTCAAAGGAGCACATCCCAGACTGGGTTAAAGTGATCTCATGATACTGTAACTCCCTGCAAGACAGCAGTTAGTCTTCTCTTGAGAAAAAATTATTAGCTTTTCAGATTATATCTACAGTTCGAGGCATTTGCAGACATGCCAAGAGATAGGACCAACCGGCCAAAACCAGGGAATAAGAAAAACTTTAGAACAGACTCACAGATGATACAGATGTTGGAGTCATCAGACAAGCTTTTAATATTTATTTGAGAAGAAGAGACACAGAGGGAGAGAGAGAGAGATCTCTCCTATCAGCTGGTTCACTCCCCAAATACCCACAGTAGCTAGGGCTTGAGTCAGGCTGAAGCCAGGAGCTGGGAACCCAGCCTGAGTCTGTCCAGTGGTAGCAGGAACCCAGCCACTTGAGCCATTACCTGCTGCCTCCAAAGGAAGACGGAATTGGCAGTGGAGCCGGAACTCAAAGACAAGCACTCCGATAAGTAAGAAGGCATCTTTGCCACTAGACCAACTACCCGCCTCTGCCCCAAGCATTGCTTGAAACTGATTAATGTGTTCAAGATAATACTGTGTGAAAGAGACACACTAGAGGACTGGAATCAATAATGAAGAAAAGTGATTTAAAGATAAATTCTTGAACTGAAAAACATAAACTGCTGACCATAAAAACTCATTAGAAATTAAGAGGATTAACTAAAAGATTGGTCATGTTCAGATATTCAAAGTGAAACACAGGTCTACACAAATGCTAAGACTTACCAGAGGGGCCAGCGCTATGGTGTAGTGGGTGAAGCCGCTGCCTGTGGTACCAGCATCCCATATGGGTTTCGGCTGGAGTCCTGGCTGCCCCTCTTCCAGTCCAGCTTTCTGCTGTGGCCTGGGAGAGCAGTAGAGGATGGCCCAAGTGCTTGGGCCCATTAACCCACATGGGGGACCTGGAGGAAGCTCCTGATGGGCGCAGCTCCAGCTGTTGTGGCCAATTGGGGAGTGAACCAGTGGATGGAAGACCTCTCTGTCTCTGCCTCTCCTGCTCTCTGTGTGTAACTCTGACTTCCAAATAAATAAATAAATCTTAAAAAAAGACTGACTTTAAATATATACAATTTATTGCGCATCAATTATTCCTCAATAAAGGTTTGTCAACCATAATGGAACAAAGATCAAAGTTAAATCAGATTTATTCTCCATTAAAAAATTTTCTAGAACACATTACAGAAGTATTTTGAAAGTTCCCATGAAAATAATTATTTTAGTCTAGGATTCTAAGTTCATCTATACTTGCAACTGAGTGAGAGGATGGCTAACATTGTGAAACACACACGTCTCAAAGTATTTGCATCCCATGGATATTCCCCCCACCCGAATTCATGAATTCTAATAAAACAAACAGAAGAAGCAGCACAAGATGATGTAAGCTTTAAGCATCAAGAAACAGTGACACCTCTCTCAAGACAAAAGGTTGAGGGTACCGTACAAGAAACATGTAGAACCTAAAATACAGTAGCATTTTCTCAGACTATAAGAAAGATAACTCCCATAACATGGCACTTAGAACATTCTCCTTCAACACCTGGCGACACAGGGCTATGTGTTCTTTTCTTTTCTTCTAATAGCACTATTTGAAACCACAATTTACCATATTATCAAAGTGAAAAATAATTTAACCAAATGCTATTTTTCCAGTTCTTAGTACTAATTAAAATTTTTTTTAAAAATGCAGTGACAATTACAGTTTGAGAGAGGAGTGAAGACTCTCAGTGCTTTCAGTATCACTACTGCAGAAATGCCATAACACCAGCGGGTGTTGCAGGGCAAAATCAGAGAGAGGAGGCAGAAGGAGCTCTAGTTCATTTTCTCACTTCATGTAGTCTAAAATTGATGGGCAAAAAATAGAGATTTAAATATGTTAACCAAACAAAGGGGAGAAAATAAATAACCAGAGAACAATTAAATGACTAACAGAATCTCCAGTCTCTTCTTTTAAAATAGAGGAATAAAGAAATCTCTTACCCCATCGCTGTTTTAAGAACAACTAGAAACAATTACAATGCAAGGAGAGTAAAAACTCTATCTGAAGACAATGAAGAAACACCTATGACCTGCCCCTTACTACTGTTCATGAAGAAGGGCTGCTAAGTGTGGTGGGAGATGGGGGTGTGGCCACAGATCACAGGCAGAGCCAACGGGCACAGCTGTCCCTGTTAGTGATGTATCCCAGGAGGACCAAGGCAAGAGTTTCTTAGTTGAAAAAGACTGCGGGTTGCAACCTGGATGTGGAATTCTCTATGACTTTCTTTTTCTTTCTTTCTTTCTTTCTTTCTTTCTTTCTTTCTTTCTTTCTTTCTTTCTTTCTTTCTTTCTTTCTTTCTTTCTTTCTTTCTTCTTCTTCTTCTTCTTCTTCTTCTTCTTCTTCTTCTTCTTCTTCTTCTTTTTTTGTTTTTATTAACGAAAAGGCAGAGTTATAGAGAGGCAGAGAAAGAGAGAGAGAGAGATCTTCCATCTGCTGGTTCACAATGGTTGTAGTTGGGCCAATCCACAGCCAGGAGCCAAAAGCTTCTACCTGGTCTCCCATGCAGGTGCACAGGTCCAAGGACATGGACCATCTTCTGCTGATTTCCCAGCCCATAGCAGAGAGCTGGATCAGAAGTGGAGCAGTTGGGACTCGAACCGGTGCCCATATGGGATGCCGGCACTGCAGGCGGCGGCTGTATCCACTACCCCACAGCACCAGCCCCCATGACTCCCTTTTGAAGCCACATAGGTATAACATTATCAGAAATCAAGAAACTAAGGTGAACAGATGGCCCTGAAGCTACCAATTCCTATAAATCAAAGTTGTTTTTCTTTTAAGATTTCATTTATTTATTTGAGAGATAGAGTTACAGACAGAGAGAGAGTGAGACAGAAAGAAAGGTCTTCCATTCACTGGTTCACTCCCCAAATGGCTGCAATGGCCAGAGCTGGGCCAATCTGAAGCCAGGAGCCAGGAGTCAGGAGCCAGGAGCTAGCTTCCTCCAGGTCTACCTTGTGGGTACACTTGGGCCATCGTCTGCTTTCCCAGGCCATAGCATAGAGCTGGATCAGAAGTGGATCAGCTGGGAAATGAACCGGCGCCAGTGCTGCAGGTGGAAGCTTAGTCTACTACACCACAGCACTGGCCCTAAATCAAAGTTTTATAAAGTTTGTATCCGCACCCACAGTATACTTTTTTTTTTTTTTTGACAGGCAGAGTGGACAGTGAGAGAGAGAGACAGAGAGAAAGGTCTTCCTTTTGCCGTTGGTTCACCCTCCAATGGCCGCCGCGGCCCGCGCGCGGCGGCCGGCACACCGCGCCTATCCAAAGGCAGGAGCCAGGTGCTTCTCCTGGTCTCCCATGGGGTGCAGGGCCCAAGCACTTGGGCCATCCTCCACTGCACTCCCTGGCCACAGCAGAGAGCTGGCCTGGAAGGGGGGCAACCGGGACAGAATCCGGCGCCCCGACCGGGACTAGAACCCGGTGTGCCAGCGCCACTAGGTGGAGGATTAGCCTAGTGAGCTGCGGCACCAGAACAGTATACTCTTTTGAACCTTACACAGGTAGGGCTGGGGTTGGTGCTGTGGCACAGCGGGTGGGGCCGCCGCCTGCAGTACCAGCATCCCATATGGGTGCCAGTTTGAGTCCCAGCTGCTCCATTTCTGATCCAGCTCTCTGCTATGGCCTGGAAAGCAGTGGAAGATGGCCCAAAGACTTGGGCCTGTACCCACGTAGGAGACCCGGAAGAAGCTCCTGGCTCCTGGCTTTGGATCAGCTCAGCTCCGGCTGTTGCAGCCAATTGGAGAGTGAACTAGCGGTTGGAAGACCTCTCTCTCTCTCTCTCTGCCTCTCCTTCTCTCTCTCTCTGTGTAACTCTGACTTTCAAATGAATAAATAAATCTTTTTTAAAAAAAAAGAAGCAAAAGTAGGGCTTTAATGTCAGGTAGGAGGAATTCTTGCAGGCCCAAAAGTCATTAAAACAACGAGGATACCTGAAAAAGGAACCAGGAATGATTTTACAACCGTGTGAACATACTTCACAATCACTGGATTATCCACTTTATGAGGGTATATTGCAGGTAAATTATATGAACTATATTTTGTCGCTCCCCTACTTGCGGAGGAACAACACCGGACCCTGTGCTGTTCTATTTGCCCGGCCCTTCCCGGGTTAACTGCCGTCCCCCCCGCCCCCGCCTCCGCGGAGGGGCGGCACCCCTGCCACTTTCCCCGCTTCCGCAGAGGAGTGGCATACCACCGGCCGGCTCTCTCAGGGGTTCCTCAGATGTTCCTCCTGCATGTTGTCTCTCTCCTCCTTTATAGTCCTCTTCCACCAATCCCAACTCTGCTGGCGTTCTCTCCCCACACGCTGAGCATGCTGCTCTCCTCCAATCAGGGGCAGGATCAGCTCCTGCAGCTTGTTAGTCGAATTGGTGAGGCAGCTGTGTGGAAGTTGTTTACTCCCTTTCAGTGCCATATGGTGGGAGATCAGATGCATAGAATTAGTTTTAGCAGTTCCAGTAATTTAGGCTAGTCTTGGTTGCTCCCCACAGATCCCCCTTTCTTTTTATTCTTTGGCGTTGATACATACCTGTCTTCAGTGCCCCGCAGCGCATACTCTGCTCAGCTAGAGTTGCCCACAGGTGCTTATCGCCCTACCAATCAGGCAAACCGAATCCGGGTCCTCTCATCGCCATGTTGTGGGGAGGCTTTTAGGCGCTGATGCGTGCCTGTGTTTGGTGCCCTGCGGCGCATACTCTGCTCTGCTCTGCTAGAGTTGCCCGCAGGTGCTTACCACCTTACTAATCAGGCAGACCGAATCTGAGCCCTCTCATAGCCATGCTGTGGGGAGGCCTTTTTTATTTTTCTCTATTTCTATCTATCTCCGGGCATTCCTATTTCTCTTATTTTACTTCTATCTCCCAGCATTCTTATTCCTCCTATCTGCGCAGCTTCCTGGCGCCCCGTGCTCTCCGTGCTCGGCAGCTTCCGCGAATCATAGCCTAGCTTAAGTCTCCGCTTCTGGTTTAGTTTTTCGTCTTTTGCTACCCGGACTAATCTGACGAATCCCAACCTAGCTTACGTCTCCACTTCGGCCTACCCCCGCATCTTCACCTTCCTCTAGCTTATATTCTTCTCTCATTTCCCCTAGCTTCTCCCCGCAGTCCGTATCCGAGTCTATGCCTAGGCTTTCGCTAGCTTCTTCCGGCACCTTTTCCATCTGGCTTTTCCCTAGGCTCTCCCTAGTCTCTCTCTGGTATTTTCCTGCTTCTTCCCTCATAGGTTTCATATCCGAGTCATGGCACCATTATGTCACTCCCCCACTCGCGGAGAAACGACACCGGACCCTGTGCTGTTCTATTTGCCCGGCCCTTCCCGGGTTAGCTGCCGTCCCCCCCCCGCCCCGCCTCCGCGGAGGGGCGGCACCCCTGCCACTTTCCCCGCTTCCGCAGAGAAGCGGCACACCACCAGCCGGCTCTCTCAGGGGTTCCTCAGATGTTCCTCCTGCATGTTGTCTCTCTCCTCCTTTATAGTCCTCTTCCACCAATCCCAACTCTGCTGGTGTTCTCTCCCCACACGCTGAGCATGCTGCTCTCCTCCAATCAGGGGCAGGATCAGCTCCTGCAGCTTGTTAGTCGAATTGGTAAGGCAGCTGTGTAGAAGTTGTTTACTCCCTTTCAGCGCCATATGGTGGGAGACCAGATGCATAGAATTAGTTTTAACAGTTCCAGTAATTTAGGCTAGTCTCGGTTGCTCTCCACAATATTTCAATAGAACTTTTTGACAAAGGAAACAGCAGACAAAATCACTATAGGGAAAAATAAAGGCCAAAAAGATAAGAAAACAAATTTAGCACATGTCAAAAAAATGTGGTATGTATAGTTGAGAATTATGACCTAATAACTTAATATGGATTCAAAGAACACAGTGAAAAAGTGGCCTATATGAATCAGGTGAACTAAAAAAAATGACTGAACGAAGAAATAATGCAGCATAAGAAGATAAAGTTGGACTAAGATATGGAGAAGCGACATCATAGAAATGGGTATTGTAGAGAGGATTAATAGATAACATTGAAAATAAGCTTAAAAATGGGAAGCAGCCTTGGGAAAACTGCACAAAATTTATTAACAAAGAGTTCTAACGAATGACAGAGGAAAATCATCTATTTGGGAGATGGATAAGGAAGAGTTACTGCTCAATTATGCATTCAGCAAAAGACAGCAGAACAATCAAGCACACATGAAACCTTTAAAGTTTAATTCAAGAAAGTTCTGAAATAAGACTTCCATCTGCAGATTTAAACAGGCACACCATGCCGCAGGAAGAACCAAGAAAGAGGAACTGACAGTAGAACATACCCAAAGTTACTATCAATCAGACAGAAAAACCAACTGCCTCAAAGGGAGAGGATAGAAGTCAGTGGCTTAACTCTTCTTTGGAGCAACATTCAAGAGTGTATAAATTCACAGTTCTCAAAAACCTCATGAGAATTGACTCAAGGATTTTATTTCCACCCAAACATAAAGGTTAGATACACATGTTCAAAGATAGAAACGTTCGAAGAGCACAATTCATAGGAATCATTCTTGAAAACATTACTAAAAGCAGCTCTGCACATTGAACGACAAGAGGAAAATGAAAACAATGAAGGGTTCAATTAAATAAGTTAGAAAAAGAATAGTACAATAATCTTAAGAACAAAAGAAGGGAGATATTAGTAAAGATAAAAGCAACATTTAAAAAATTAGAACTGGGAGAACTATAGGACAAACTATCTCCTACTTAATGTCTCTCAGGAAAAATTAAAGAGTAAACATTTAGCTAAGCTAATTACAATATAAATACACAGAGGATATATATATATATATATAATTAAAATGGAATATAGAGAAATAAGCATAGACACTGAGTAAATTATAAGATAATACATTGCTCAGCTTTATGCAAATAGATGCAATAGATAATTAGCTAGGGAAACACAAATGAACAAATCTGATCCCAGAAAAGGAAGAAAATATAAATAGATCAATTTCTAGAAAATTTAACAAGTGAATTCTATCAAATCTTTCAGGTATATATATATAACGCTAATACTTTTAAATGGTTCCAAATGTACAGAGGAAAAGTCCCAAAATCTTATGAACTCAACATTACACAGTCCTCACCCTAAGCACTGAAACAGAATATTAGCCAGTGCACTTTACAGGTATATTAGTTAAATACATAACGATCACACAAAACTCATACTGAGAATGCAAAGATGGTTCAATATGAAGAAATCCCCTATTACAATATGACTTACACATAGATCAAAGGAGAAATATTGCCTGAACCAGATACTGAGAGTCATCTGGTAACATGTGACATTCCTTTTGAATTTATCAGTAAAATGCTAATAGACAAGTCATTTCTTAAAATGAAAAATACATATATTTCATTTCAAAGGCCAGGAACTACACAATGAACCATTGAGTCCCATTAAAATTAGAAGAAAAACAAGTGTACACATTATTACCACTGCTGCTTAATTTCATTTGGGCAATTCTAGCAAAAGTCATTAGGGAAGAGAAAAGAAAAAGAGCTAAGATGAGAAAGGAAAAGGAGGAAAATATTATTTGCAGATGAGATCGTACTGAGTCAGCAAGTCCAGGAAATCAAGTAAAAACATTCCTATTACCAAGAATAACAAGGTAAGTTAGTAAGGTGGCTGAGAACAAAGTTAAAACACAAAAATCAATAGTTGTTTAAGTAAAGAATGATCACTAGACAATATGACAGAAAAATATTCACTTTACAATAACAAGAAATGTGATAGAATTCTCATGGATAAACCTAAGAAATGTGCATAATCCACAGGAAGGAAGCTTGCAAACATTACCCAAGGCCAGTGAAAAAGACTGGATAAATAGTGAGGCATATCGTATTCTTAAATAAAGTGATGATGGGAATATGAAGGCAGCGCTCTGTAAATAAATCTATAGGCTGGCCCCTCTCAATATTTTGGGAATAGAGTAAGAAAAGAACAATTGGGGGAGATCCCAGCAGGCACTGAAAAGTAAACTTTAGGGTAATTAAAATGGTTTGGTACCCTCACATGAACAGGCAGATCTACAGATTGGAACAGCTATCCCAGGAATAGATGCAAACATTATTGGGACTTAGTTTCTGATAAATCTGGCATTTCAAATCAGTACGATTATACAGTTAACAAACAGTATTAGAGTAAGAGGGCAGTCATGTGAAAATCTGAAACTAAATTTTCTTTCTCCTTATACCAAAATAAATTCTAGTTAGATTAATTAGTTAAATGAGAAAAAATTACATGTAAATATAACAGAAATTATAAATCTGACTTTACAAACATTTTTCTTTATGGCAAAAATAATTGACTATATTTTTCATTTCCAAATAGTAATTTGGCTGCTTTTATCAAATCTACTCTATCATTTGACAAAATTCTCTTTCTCCCTAGATAAACAACTACGTCTTGGGCACATCAGTTAGTTAGATTTATTTTGTAATCCGTGCCTGATCACTCCCGCACGCAAACGCTTTGTGGGTCTCAGGCAGCTGCTTTTGTCTCTGCTGTTGTGACTGGCTTGTTTCTTGTTTAGTTTGGTTTTTTGTTTTTCAACTCTTGATTATGAGATACTCCTTGGAACTAACTTTTTTGAGAGAATTCTCCTTTAAAGACTTTTGTTCACTTTAGCAGGTGCCAAGGAGTACAGGTGATTTTAAAGCATATTTTTGGTGTGCGGATTTGGGGCTCACTCAGGCAGCAATCAGCAGGGAAAGCAACATTTTTGTGATTT
Organism: Oryctolagus cuniculus; assembly: GCF_051225735.1. Lineage (NCBI taxonomy): Eukaryota > Metazoa > Chordata > Mammalia > Lagomorpha > Leporidae > Oryctolagus > Oryctolagus cuniculus. The sequence goes on along the minus strand of NC_142868.1, from coordinate 162,532,414 downwards.
GTGATAGATTACATTGTCTCTCTCTCTTTTTTGAAATTCCAAGTATTTTCTAATTTTCTTCTTTGATGTTGAATTATTTGAAAGCGTTTTTAAGCTGCAAACATGTGTTATTGAAGCTTGCTACCCTCGATTACTCCTCTGTGCACTCTGCAAGAAGACACTGGCCATGACAGCCTTACCTGGGCCTTGGTTACCTCGTGCTCATACGAGAATCACCACTGCACGCTCTGTAGCACCCATGCTCTCTGCACAGGGGCAGAACGCTCTTTGTCCTATTTTTCTGTTTTGTTTTTATCTGTGTGTTGTGACATATCTACTCCAGATCTTAGAAAATTATTCCGGAGAAAAATTCACAGAGAAAGCCTGCTGGAGAGGGCCTCAGTGGTGAGCCGAGGCTCCTGGACTCCCGTGCAACACAAGGGCAGCCAGCGTGCTTGCTCTGAGGACACGGGATTGATTTGTTTAATGTCTGAGAGGTCATGCGCCCGGGGGAGGGGAGGCGAGCTCTGCGCTCCCGCCCATGGCCTGGAACCTCATCCCTGCAGCTGCGCGGACACGTGCACCGGGAAGAAGCTTGCCGGCTCCTCTTTCCCCTCCTTAGCTGTTCACGTACACTGCTCGGCCATCCACGTGCATCACCCCGCCCAGGCAACATGCTCCCCACGGAGGTCTGCCGTGGGAAAGCCTTTCCTTCAGAGCCCCAGACCACCCGGCCGGGCGTTCTTCCCCTCCTGGGTCCATCCCGGCATTGACTTCAGTGCCGAAGAGTGTGGCCACCCATGCCTGACTCCGGGTCACTGCCTGTCCCTACCAACTTTGACATTCCCAGCTCCCGAAGGCAGAACACATGGCAACAGGGTCAAAATCAAGGCAAATACGGGCTCCCGCGAACTTGCACTTTACACCAACTTTTTCCTAGCTCCCCTCCTATGTCCAGCCCTCGGTCCCAGCACATCTACCCCAGCACAGCAATCATCCTCAAATACCACTGCATATTTATTTATTTTTTATTTTTTTTTAACTTTTATTTAATGAATATGAATTTCCAAAGTATGACTTATGGATTACAATGGCTTCCCCCTCATACCGTCCCTCCCACCCACAACCCTCCCCCCTCCCACTCCCTCTCCCCTTCCATTCACATCAAGATCCATTTTCAATTATCTTAATATACAGAAGATCAGCTTAGTATACATTAAGTAAGGATTTCAACAGTTTGCTCCCACACAGAAACATAAAGTGAAAAATAATAGATGATTTTTTTTAATGATGCTAAAATCAGATCAGACCTATTGTCATGTTTAATCCCAGTGAGAGTCAAGTTGGGAATTGATAATTTTTTTTTTTTACAGAAGATCAGTTTAGCATGCATTAAGTAAAGATTTCAACAGTCTGCACCCCCATAGAAACACAAAGTGAAATATATTGTTTGAGTACTCGTTATAGCATTAAATCCCAATGTACAGCACATTAAGGACAGAGATCCTACATGAGGAGTAAGTGCACAGTGACTCCTGTTGTTGACTTTACCAATTGACACTCCTGTCTATGGCATCAGTAATCTCCCTATGCTCCAGTCATGAGTTTCCAAGGCTATGGAAGCCCTCTGAGTTCTCCGACTCTTATCTTGTTTTTGTTTTTTTATTTTTATTTTTTTTTATTTTTTTTAACTTTTATTTAATGAATATAAATTTCCAAAGTACGAATTATGGATTACAATGGCTTCCCCCCCATACCGTCCCTCCCACCCACAACCCTCCCCTTTCCCACTCCCTCTCCCCTTCCATTCACATCAAGATTCATTTTCGATTATCTTAATATACAGAAGATCAGCTTAGTATACATTAAGTAAGGATTTCAACAGTTTGCTCCCACACAGAAACATAAAGTGGAAAATAATAGATGATTTTTTTTAAATGATGATGAAATCAGATCAGACCTATTGTCATGTTTAATCCCAGTGAGAGTCAAGTTGGGAGTTGATAGTTTCTTTTTTTTTTTTTTTTTTTTTTTTTACAGAGGATCAGTTTAGTATGCATTAAGTAAAGATTTCAACAGTTTGCACCCCCATAGAAACACAAAGTGAAATATATTGTTTGAGTACTCGTTATAGCATTAAATCTCAATGCACAGCACATTAAGGACAGAGATCCTACATGAGGAGTAAGTGCACAGTGACTCCTGTTGTTGACTTTACCAATTGACACTCCTGTCTATGGCATCAGTAATCTCCCTATGCTCCAGTCATGAGTTTCCAAGGCTATGGAAGCCCTCTGAGTTCTCCGATTCTTATCTTGTTTAGACAAGGTCATAGTCAAAGTGGAGGTTCTCTCCTCCCTTCAGAGAAAGGTACCTCCTTCTTTGGAGACCTGTTCTTTCCACTGAGATCTCACTCACAGAGATCTTTTGCCAGAGTGTCTTGGCTTTCCATGCCTGAAATACTCTCATGGGCTTTTCAGCCAGATCTGAATGCCTTTAGGGCTGATTCTGAGGCCAGAGTGCTATTTAGGACATCTGCCATTCTATGAGTCTGCTGAGTATCTCACTTCCCATGTTGGATCACTCTCCCCTTTATTTATTCCATCGGTTAGTGTTAGCAGGTACTAGACTTGTTTATGTGCTCCCTTGACTCTTAGTCCTTTCATTATGATCAATTGTGAACTGAAATTGATCACCTGGAATAGTGAGATGGCATTGGTACATGCCACCTTGATGGGATTGAATTGGAATCCCCTGGTATGTTTCTAACTCTACCATTTGGGGCAAGTCAGCTTGAGCATGTCCCAAATTATACCTCTCTTCCCTTCTTCCCTCTCTTATTCCCACTCTTATGTTTAACAGGGATCACATTTCAGTTAATTTTCAACACTTAAGAATAACTGTGTGATAATTACAGAATTAAACCAGTCATATTAAGTAGAACAGACAAAAAAAATACTAAGAGGGATAATGTATTAAGTTGTTCATTAACAGTCAGGGCTATGCTGATCAAGTCACCGTTTCTCATAGTGTCCATTTCACTTCAGGAGGTTTCCTTTTTGGTGTTCAGTCAGTTGTCACCGATCAGGGAGAACATATGGTATTTGTCCCTTTGGGACTGGCTTACTTCACTCAGCATGATGTGTTCCAGATTCCTCCATTTTGTTGCAAATGACTGGATTTCGTTGTTTCTTACTGCAGTATAGTATTCTAAAGAATACATATCCCATAATTTCTTTATCCAGTCTACCGTTGATGGGCATTTAGGTTGGTTCCAGGTCTTGGCTATTGTGAATTGTGCTGCGATAAACATTAGGGTGCAGACTGCTTTTTTGTTTGCCAATTTAAACTCCTTTGGGTAAATTCCAAGGAGTGGGATGGCTGGGTCGAACGGTAGGGTTATATTCAGGTTTCTGAGGAATCTCCAGACTGACTTCCATACCACTGCATATTTAAATGGTCTCTCTTTCTTTGTCCCTTACAAAAATCTTCCATGGACACTCTTTGCTTAGAAATTAAGGTTCAAATGAAAGAGCACCAGCAATGGTGGGTAAAAAAGGCTAAAAAATAGCAACTATAAATAGAGACTTGTTTCCTTTTCTCAGCTTCTTTAATGAACACAGAATTATATAAAATAATTATACCAATGTGTTGTTGGATATGTAACATATATGGATTTAACAACAATATAACAATTACAGTACAAAAAGGGGAGAAAAGGAATAGAGGCATAGGATCTAAGGTTTCTATATTTCAGTGGGAATAAGTTAGTATAATCAGAAGCAGGTTCTGCTGAGTTAAGATGTATATGGCAAGCCTAGAGAAACACTAAGACTACAACTCTCAACAAAGACATCACAAATAAAGAAAACCACAGATCAACGTCTATAATGAATACAGCAGCAAAAGTCCCTGCCAAAATACTAGCTGACCAAATCCAGCAATAGAGAAGGAAGGATATGTATATGTATATGTCTACGTTATATCAGTTTGCTAGTGCTGCCCTAAAAAGTGTTGCAAACTGGGTGCTTAAATAATAGAAATCTATTGTCTGGCATTTTTGCAGGCAAAAAGATTGGCATGGGGTTGGTCAGGGACAGGGTTGGTTTCTTCTGAGGGTACTAGGGAAGGCTCTGGGCCAGGACTCTGTTTCTCCTTCTGGTAGTTTCTTGTTTTGTGGCAGAGAAATGCCCATCTTCATACAATGTCTGCAGTGTGTGTGTGTGTGCATGTGTGTGGGCATGTGTGTGAGTGTGTGTCCAAATTTCCCTTTTATAAGAACAGAAAGCATACTGGATCACGGCTCACCTTAATCCATTATGACCTCACTTTAGCTAAGAACATCTGCAATGACCGTGTTTGCAAATGAAGTCACATTATGAGAATATTGGGTTTAGGACTTCAACATATGAATTTTGGGGGGACAAAATTCAATCTATAACCTATCCCATGGCTAAGTGGAAAGTATCCCAGGAACACAAGATTAACATTAAATTAAAATTAACAAATGCAACCTATCACATTAATAGAAAAAAGGAAAAAGCCACACAATTATCTCAACAGATGCAGAAAAAAAATTTGACAAAATTCATTAAAAATTACTCAAAAAAACTAGGCGTATAGGGAACTTCTTCAACCTAATAAAGGGCATGTACAGAAAACCCCCAAAACGCTAATGATGAAAGGCTGAACGCCTTTCCCTTAGGATCAGGGACAAGGAGCAGGTGTTTGATGGCAATGTTCAGGATGCTGCTCAGGATGCCTGCTTCTCACACCCAGGTGCCTGGGTTTGAGTGCTGGCTCCACTCTCAATCCCAGGTTCCTATGAATTTGAAACCCAGGAGGCAGAAGGTGATGCCTCAAAGCACTAGGCCCCTGCCACCCATGTGGGAGTCCTGGATTCAGTTCACAGCTCCTGGATTTGGCCTTGTCCAGCCGCAGCTGTTGCAGACATTTGGGGAATGAATCATCAGATGGACGATTTCTCTCTCTCTGCCTTTCAACTAAATAAAAGAAATATAATTTTTTTAAATAATCAGGAAGAAGACAAAAAATGTCCATTATCATCACTTCTATTGAACAATGTACTGGAAGGTCTAGTCAGAACATTTAAGCAAGAAAATGAAAATAATTTAATTTGAAAATAAACTATCTCCTTTCAAATATGGAATGGAAATTCCAAGAAATCCACTAGAAAACGACTAGAACTAATAAGTAAGCTCTGCAAGGTTGCAGGATTTAAGATCAACATACAATTGTTTCTATATATTTACAGTGAATATTCAGAAAATAAAGATGAGAAAATTCCACTTATAACTGTGTCAAAAAGATTAAAACGCTTAGAAATAAGTAAAACAAAACAAGTGCAAAAATTATACTATGGAAACAATGGAAAGAACTTCCTACTAAATGGAAAGACAGTTCATGTTTGTGGGGCAGATGATTTAACAGAGTTTAGACGGCAATATTCGCCAAACTGACCTATAGGTGCAACACAATCCCAATCAAAATTTCAGCTGTTCTGTTTGCAGAAACTGATGAGGTGATCATACACATGAAAATGCAGGGAACCCAGAACAGCCAAGCAATCCTGAGAAGGAGGAAGAGGGAGAGCATTCACATTTCTGAAATTCACAATTTACTACAAATCTACAGTATTCAAGACTGAGTCGGACTTAGATAAGGATAAACATAGATCAGAGATTAGAATAGATTGACATGTCTACAGCCTAAAACCCTTACCTCCGTGGTCAACTGATAACTGACAAGGGTCTCAAGACAATTAAATGGGAGAAAGAAACTTTTTTTTTTTTTAACAAAAAGTGTCAGAACAACTAGATAACTGAATATCCATTAGCAAAAGAATCAGTTTGGCCCTCTATCCCATTCCATACACAAGCGTACTGATTATTAAACTCTTATTTGTTAGAGAGAGAGAGAGAAGCATGAGCACGAGTGTGCTTGCTGAGGGGAGGGGAGAAGGTGGAAGGGAAGAGGAGGGGAGGGAGCAATTGCATTTGCTGGTTCACACCCCAAATGCCCACAACAGCCCGGACTGGGCTGGTGCTGAAGCTGGGGGCCTGGAATTCAGCCTAGGTTTCCCTCCTGGGGTCCAGGAACTTAGCTAGTTGAGCCGTCACCTCTACCTGCCAGGGTCTACACTAGCAGGAAGCTGGAATCAGGAGTCAGAGCTGGGAAGGGAACCCAGGCACTCCAGTGTGGGACATGGATGTCTTAACTGCTAGGCTCAATGCCCACCCCAGATTGTTAGACTCTGAAAAGACAGCATAGGCATACATCTTCATGCCTTTAGATCAGGCAACAGTTTCTTAAATACGACATTGAAATCTCAAGCATCAAAAGAAAAAAAAAAAAAACAAACAGATAAACTGAACTTCATCAACTAACAATTTTTTTGTTTCAAAGGACATTATCAAGAAAGTGAAAAGCGATGGGCTTTGCCCGAGGAGTTAAGATGCCTGGGTCTCATACTAAAAAGTATTTGGATGTGAATACTGGATCCATTCTCAATTCCAGCTTCCTGCTAAATGTGGGAGTTGAGAAGCAGCAGGTAGTTATGTCCCTCCACCAGGAAGGATACCTGGATGAAGTTCCTGGCTCCTGGCTTTGGTTTGGCCCAGCCCCAGCTGTTGTGGACATTTGGGGAGTAAACCAGGGAATAGGAAAATTCTGTTTCTGCCTTTTTTTTTTTAAAAAAAAGATTTATTTATTTATTTGAAAGTCAGAGTTACACAAAGAGAGGAGAGGCAGAGAGAGAGAAGAGAGATCTTCCATTCGCTGCTTCACTCCCCAATTGGCCGCAATGGCCGGAGCTGTGCCGATCTGAAGCCAGGAGCCAGGAGCCAGGAGCTTCTTCCAGGTCTCCCATGTGGGTGCAGGGGCTCAAGGACTTGGGCCATCTTCTACTGCTTTCCCAGGCCATAGCAGAGAGCTGGATCGGAAGTGGAGCAGCCCGGACTTGAACCGGCACCCATATGGGATGCTGGCGCTTCAGGCCAGGGCATTAACCCACTGCGCCACAGCACTGGCCCCTGTTTCTGCCTTTAGAATAAAAAAAAAAAAAAAAAAGTGAAAAGAAAACTTGCAGAATGGAATAAAGTTTTTTTTTTTTATAAATCATCTTTTGGTAAGAAACTTGTATCTAGAATATATAAAGAATTCCTACAACATAGAAAAACAACGTAATACAAATTGGTCAGTCTGAACTGATGTTTCTTTGGAGATATACAAATGGCCAATAAGTAAATAAAGGATGGTTAACAATATTACACACGAGGGAACTGCAAGTTAAAACCACAATGTAAAAAAACCATTTCACACCCACTAGGATGGATAAAATAAAAAGTACACACCACAAATGCTGATAAGGATGTGGAACAATTGTAATCCCCAGGCATTGCTGGTGAAAATGTAAAATGGTGCAGCAATTTGGAAAACAATTTGGCTATTCATCAAAATGTTAAACATAGCCACCATTTGATCCAACAGTCCTACTCCTAGGTACATAACCAAGAGAAATACAAACATGTCTACACAAAAAATTGTATGTGTATGTTCATGGGAGGATAATTCATAACAGCAAAAATATGGAAAGCATCCAATATCTATCAACTGATGACTGGATAATTCCAATGTATATTCATACAGCAAAATGCTATTCAGCAATAAAAAGAAATGAAGTTGTGACATATGCTACAATATGAATGAACCCTGAGAACGCTAAGCTAAATGAAAAAAAAAAAAAAACCAATTGCAAAACATTATACAATTCCCTTTAAGGAAATCCATGGAGACAGAAAGTAGGTTAGTGGCTGTCTAGGCCTGGAGTTGGGGTTGGAATGTGGAGCAACTGCTAATGGGGACAGGGTTTCTTGTTGGGGTAATAAAAATACTCTAAAATTTACTGTGGTAATGGCTGCAGAACTCTGTGAATATACTAAAAACCATTGATTTGTGCCCTTTAAATGGGTGAATTGTATGGTATGTGAATTATATGTCAATAAAGCTGTTACCAGGAAAAAAGGGCAAGGTGAAGTTTCTGGAGGCAAGATTTTTGATTGCAGACTATTTTCTTTGGTCCTGGCCCTATTCACTGGGACTGTATTAAGTGAAGAGTTGGCCAAAGCCCAAAGGAACTCTTGCTCTGCGCTTTGCCTTGAGCAATTTATTTTTCAATAACCCTTTGTCCAATTAGACATACACAGTCCAGTTTTGCATATCCTCTCCTAGGGTTTTTGATGTTTTTATCTTGGGGATGGAGCGGGGCATGTTTTCCCCTTTGAAAGATGTGGTGGGTTAAGGGCCAACTGTCAGTTTTCGTTTTCTTGGCCCCTGAATCACGTCCATTTTCAACTGCAACAGCTTCCAATATCAATCATACAGGAGCCAAACCCTCCATGAGCTAGAGATCTCCCCACTGCTCTGCATTTCTAATCAGGGTTCTTAGAGGTCTAGATGGAAGGGAGGGATCCGAGGAACCCAGCAAACAAATGAGCAAATAGAGGCGTTTTGGTACCTGGACCACTTGGGTCCTGTTACAAAGTTGCGGGGCCAGGAACAGGCAGGCTGGGGCCAGCTCGCAGGGGAGCCACTTGGGTAGCCTGGGTGACAGTTGAGCTCCACAAGTCCAGAACAGCAGCTAGGCATGACTGGGCATTTGGGCGAGAACTGGGGTGGTGGGAGGCAGCTCAGTAAGCTAAGTGAGTTTGGAAGTAGCTCAGATCTGATGCTCCAGAGGCCGTCACGGACCTGAGTACGAGGCTCCCCAGACTTGATCAGCCTCGCCCGCATCATCCCCACCCTGCCGGCAGCCAGGTCAGCCGTAGCCTGGTTATTACTGCTGTCATGCTGTTTGCGGTCTCACCTGGACCGGGGGCTTCAGCGTGGCCTTCCGCATGCATGTTGCTGTGAGACTCCTAAAGGCTCTAATACAAGGCTCTGACGCGACTCGGCCCACTTCCTTCACGCTGTTCACGGAAGCCGAGTGATAAAGTCTGGGAGGGTAGGTGAGTTGTACCTGGTAAGGTGAATGTCCCAGGAGATAGCAAAGAACTTTCTTTTTCCTACATCCTCATCCCCATCCTCCCCCCACTGTCTTGAGCCACCATCATTCCGCACAGCTTCTTCCAAACAACCTGACAACTAAGAAGTTGGCGATGCTTTCTTATGAGGCTGTGATGAGCTCAGTGACGCAGCCCTTTGCACTGGCGATTTCTGTTGCTGCGCCCATTTCTCTTTTCCCTTCCTCTTCCTACTGGAATTGTAACCCCCAGTAAAGCAGAGCACACAAGCTTTGTTCTAGAGAAAAGTGCGCTGCGACAGAGACCTAGACCAAACTTAGAGGAATCAAAGCAAAGATGGGAGACTCAGAAGGTCTGGAGATGGGGTCCTACTCCGAGGAGGTAAGCAATGAATAAGAGGGGCATGAGGAGCCTGGATTACCACGAGTAGCAGCAGATATCCACGGATGCCATCCTGCTGGAGTCCACAGAGGAAGACACTAATGAAATGCTGTCATTATGTACTTGAGCGCATAGGCAGAGGAGGTGAAGAAGAGGCATGCTGGACGAGGAGAGCTCATAGAAGTGAACTTGACCTAGTCTGGGGGGCTCTGTAAGACTTTCCTGAGAAACACCATCTGGGCTGAGATCCACACTTGTGACTCAATAAAGGGGTGGGGGTCAGAGTGAGGAAAGACTGTTCCAGAAAGAGGATGCCTACAGAGGCACTGCAGAGAGAGCACCATGCTGAATCAGGAAACACAGAGAACCCTGCCCACGAGGAGCGGGGCCTCCCTGCCTGGGCTTTCAGCTTTTTTTTTTTTTTAATATAAACCCACAATAAGAATACATTTTAATGCAGTATCAACACACACACACACACACACACACGGACACGGACACACAGGATGGAAACAGAAGTTCAGGAAGCAATGCCTGTCTTCCTGTATGGGGGTTTTGTACTAGCTATGAAGGTTGAAATGTGCACGGCCTCTGAAGGAGCAATGGCACTGGGACCAGGTGCCACGGGTCCCCGCAGCACGGCCGGCCACTGTTTATATACATACACTGAAACACATCAAGTCAGTGTGCAGGTGTTGATAAGGAAAGATGGACCTGCTGTATGGTAAAGAGAAAAAGTAGAACACTGTAGGATTCCAATTTGTTAAAAAGCCCTACATATGAGGGAGTAGATACGTTGAAAAAAAGCTGGGATACACATAAACCATGCAAGTGGCTACTTCTCAAATTATAGATTTCTGTGTTCCAACTTTTATATTTCATTACTTGTGCTTTCTATAGTACCCATTACTTTCGCAATCAGAAAAAAGTCACAAAGTTACAACAAAATGGCCAAAAATAACTTCAGATGTTTCCTGTGGTTGCTTCCACAGGTAAAGTGACAGTAAACCTTATTAGAAATCCAGTTGTTTGGCTATTGAAGTAGTAAATTACACCAAACTGGACTCAACTAGCCTTTGGAGTTTCAGCTTCATGGAATTGCTTTAACTTTGTGAAGCAAAGAACCTGAGCAAACCTTAGGTTTGATTTTCCTTGGAGCTACCTCCTCCCCTTCATTGCCAAGAGACTTAAACTTGGACAGCAGGTGGGCAACTGTCAAATGATCAAGTGCTGAGACGGGAGGAGGACATCTAAAAGGCATGCTCCCTGGAGGGAAATCTCCCTAGTTATCGAGGGCCTGGCCACACGGATGTGGAAAGTTTGTCAGAAGTGAAAAGCTTTCAGTAGCAGGTTTTCATCCATCTGTTAGTTGATTGCTTTTGCAAAATACTGCAATAAATCTGGGACTTCTTTCTGGCCCGACTGCTTGACTAAAACTTGGTAATCCAACAACACAGAGCTCTTAAAAAATTGCCTTCCCTCCCTCCCCCATCTTCCCTTCACCACTGTACCTTTAACTTCGGATTTTTCTTCCAGGCAGGGCCGTGTGAACATTTCAGGCCGCCACGTCAGATGGGCCATCCAGTTGTGGCACTTTCTCCGGCATCTGAGAGGTTGCCCTGCGGTACTTAGATTAATAATTATTTCCCTTCTTCAAGGTGAGACTTTTCTCCTTGGAAATACTTGCAAGGTGTGTACTGCAATCTTTATTTGGATGCTTGGTGAGCAGCAAGGGAACCGCAAGTCTTTTCTGGGGCGACTTTTAAATTAACTTCGAAAAAGGTAATTTTTAGTGCTGACAGGACCACGATCTCCTTACCCCAATTGCTCCCTAAGAACCCGAGCCTTCATACAGAGAATCATCCTCACCATATAAAATGAGTGAGCGAGAAGAAATCTAATCCTTCTTCCTGTGGACCAGACTGCTTTGGCAACGAGCCCAGTCATTCAGGAGTTCTCCAGGATCTGTTATTTAAATCCAACTCATAATGACTGATTTTAGGCAGGAAGCCAAAATGAAAAGATGGACTGAATCTATTTTGGGTTTTGCCATCCCTGTTCCTTCTTACCAACTCCAATTTGAACACAAGTGCTAACTCTGAGGTCAGGGTTAGATAGATAGACACCCCAACACGAGCTCCCCATTCATCAGAAGCTATGCTTTCCAAAGGTCCTGTGGTTGCAAATGAGTTGGGATGCCACCATGTTCTGAAGTCGGCAGCAGCCAGGCTGAACTCCAAAACGCCCATGTTACTGAGTTTAAAATGCCTTTTGTTGTAGTTTAAAATGCAACTCCTCTAGGCTGAACACAGCCTCAAAATATGTCTTATTCATCTTTCGTCCCTACTACTTGGCACAGGGTCTCACAGTAGGGGTGTAGGAAACGCCTTCTGGATGGAACTACGAGGTCTAAGGCCCATGCTTCCCCTACTTTTTAATTACATCCCACAACCATGGCCACTCAGTCACCTCTCAAAAGTCCTTCCATATTTGGTTATAATTTAAAAACAAATTTTATTTATGTATAATCTATCTAGAATTCAGTTTTGTGTGTCATTATACTTTTGTCCTATGGGAAATACCACTTTTTAACAGACATTAAGTTCCCAATGACTTTGAATTGTTTTTATTCTGCTTTTTTGTTTGTCTATTCCTATGCCAGTAACATGCTGTTTATTTTATTTTATTTTTTTTTAATTTTTTTGACAGGCAGAGTGGACAGTGAGAGAGAGACAGAGAGAGAAAGGTCTTCCTTTGCTGTTGGTTTACCCTCCAATGGCCGCCGCGGCCGGCGCGCTGCGGCCGGCGCACCGCGCTGATCTGATGGCAGGAGCCAGGTGCTTCTCCTGGTCTCCCATGGGGTGCAGGGCCCAAGCACCTGGGCCATCCTCCACTGCACTCCCTGGCCACAGCAGAGAGCTGGCCTGGAAGAGGGGCAACCGGGACAGAATCCGGCGCCCCAACCGGGACTAGAACCCGGTGTGCCGGCGCCGCAAGGCGGAGGATTAGCCTAGTGAGCCATGGCGCCGGCCCAACATGCTGTTTAAATGATGGCAGTTTTCTCTGGTAGGGCACAATCCTCCATACCATCCACCTTAATTTTTCTTTTTCAAGATTTATATATTTTATTTGGAAGGCAGATTTACAGAGAGAGAGGGGAAGAGACAGAGAGAGATCAATCTTCTGTCTGTTGTCCACTCCCCAGATGGCTGCAATGGCCAGAGTTAGGCTGGTCTAAAGTCAGGAGCCAGGAGCTTCCTCCGGGTCTCCCGTGTGGGTACAGGGGCCCAAGAACTTGGCCATCATCTGCTGCTTTCCCAGGCATATTAGCAGGGAGCTTGATTGGAAGTACAGCATCTGGGATTTGAATTGGCACCCACATGGGATGCCAGCCCTGCAGGCAATGGTTTTACCCACTATGCCATAGCACTGGCCCCTCAATTATTTTTTAAAAATATTGATTTGACTTTTGTTACATATTCTCCCCAAAATTTTAATTTTTTGCTTTAGCTAAATATACAAACAGAAGAAAAATCAACTGGCAAAAGTATGTGTGTATATACTAGAGGTCTACAAAAATTTCAAGGAAATTTTTATTATGAAAAGACTGAATGGATTTCAAAAATGTTTTGTGACCCAAAAGCATTCTTTTAATTTCATTTTCTGTTAACTTTTAAAAAGTTTTATTTATTTTATTTGATAGGCAGAGGAGAGAGAGAGAGAGAACCTCTGTCTGCTGGTTTACTTCCCAAATGCCCACAAGAGCTCGTGCTGGGCCAGGTTGAAGCCAGGAGCCCAGAATTCTAACCAGGTCTCTGACAGGGGTAGCAGTACTTCTACTAAATACTTGAGCCATCAACTGCTGCCTCCCAGGGTGGACATTAGCAGGAAGCTGGATTAGAAGCGGACTTCATCCCAGGCAGTCAGGTAAGGGGATGCAGAGGCCCCAACAGGGGCTTAACCTGCTGTGTTGCAACACCTGGAACCTCACTGACTCATATAATACCGTATCTTCCCAGCCTTAGAGCATTCTGTTCCTGTTTTATATTCATTAGCACAGTTTTATAATGTATAATTATCTTCATATTCATCTTTTATATTGCTTCTTAGATTGTCTGATATGTTATAGTGTGTTATAATAAATAGGAATGTTTATCCCATCATATTGTCTAACAAGATTTTTTGGTTGTTTTATATTCAACCATCTTACTGAATTCTTGTTTGATACCGATTTATTCATTTACCCATCCAGTCAATCGACATCTTCTGTACACCTGCCACATGCTGGGCGTTTTCTTGCATATAAGGGACACTGGCGCGAACTACGCAAATGGACATTTCAGAGCACACTTTGCCGTAAATCCTCCTTCCCCCGTGTCCAGCTTAGGCAAATGAGGAGCCTTATTTCTCTTGCACAATGTAATGCTGAAGGAGCTATTCTGGTTACTCTATAATGCCAAGATGGATTTAGGAACTGTCTATCTTTCCATTCAGTCATCTCTACTGCTCTTCAGCACGCCCAGCTCACTGCATACCAACAAGGAAGGAGGGCAAGGACGAAGCTGAGTCCACCCCCATGACTTCTGCCTGCACTCAACTGGTCAGAACTGTATCACATGGCTGTGTCCATCTCCACTAGCCACTTTACTAAAGGAGAAGTATGAATAGGCATCTTGCAGGCCTTGCCACAAGACAAAAATTCCTGCCCCATGGAAAGGTTAAAGGAATTTATGGCCGAGTGCCTTGATTTTCAACAACTTCATCCTTGGACTTCTCTTCTGTATCTCCACTCGCTCCCCTGGTGTTCATATTCAGTCTCATGGCTCTAAGTCACCTCCAAATTTATCTTTTTCAGTCTGGTGCTCTCCCCTGCACTTGAAAATCAAAAATACAACTGCTTAACTTGGCATCTTCACTTGGACATCTAATGAGTATCTCAAATTCAATCGGTCCGAGATGAACAGCCTTGTCTGTCTCCATCTGGTTAGGACACAAACCTTGGGGCTATTATAGACTCTGTCTCACATCTTACACCAGTAAAACCTCTTTGGCTCCACTTCTGCCTTTCAACTACATATAGAAACCCACTTCTCACCATATCCACCACCAACATCCTGGTGTAAGCCACCATTATTTTATGTCTGCATTATGGCAACAATTTCCTAAAATCTGTATCCACATAGATAATCTTTCCAGGATTCTCTATACTTGACCTCTTCTAATGATTTTACTGTCACCCTCTACTTACGCTACCCTCATTCCTCATACTGTGGTTTACCAAACACTGCAACCCTTCTAGAATCTTGAGGTCCCGCATCCCACTTTCGACAATTACTCCTCTCCACCCCTTCTGTCCGTTATCATTCCCTTCCCAGCATCTCTCCAATTCCATCAGGATCTACAACCCTTTAATTTCTTTGTGCATCTGTCCTCAGCTTCCTTGCCCTTATTTCTAGTGCACCCATTTGGCAAATTCTCAAATCTGATGAGAACACCTATTTACCTAATATGGGCCTGTACCAACACAGCTAGTATGGCCAGACAAAAATAACCAAACTTGATCATTAACTTCAAGCAAACATCTCACATTGCCTGGAAATCATATTCCACATCCCTAGGTTTTCTGCTCTCATTCTCATTTTCTTACCTTTCCTTTCTATTTCCAATGTCCCCTACTCCGAATCTTTAGTCTCATGTTATGATAACATTCCTTCATATTTCAATGAAAAAAATCAGAGAAACCCAAAAAGACCTTCCACAAGCTCCCACATTTACGTGCCTACACTGGTGCCCGTATAGTCAACATTTTCTCCTGTTAAATGAACTCTTTGTATTACTTCCTATCTTAGAACAATCACTTGTGTACTAGATTCTAGGATGTCATTCTAGTAATTCTCCCCTATCTCTTATATAAAATTGTTTTGGATCATTTCCATTTGTATACATTATTTATCTCTAAAGGATTTTGTAAATTCACTCAACTCCACTGCCCCCTTCCAGCCACTGCACTATTTCTCTTCTTCCTTTATAGCCAGAATCTCCAAAAGAACCGCCTATACTCACTTTTTCCAAACTCTATCTTCCTGTCCTCTCTGACATTCTCTCCAATGAGCTTCATCCCCAGAATTTTTCAGAAACAATTTTTATATTTTTATTAAGGTCAACAAAACATTTGTCCTAGGGTAACTTCTGGTAATCTTCCATATTTCAGTCAAATGCCATGGAAATATTTCCAAAGACAATTCCTTTATTATATACCATCACCATGACGTCACTTCTTATGGTTGTAATTCTATGTTTTCATATGGTTCTTTAATAATTCTTTCTTCTTCAGTCAACTAAACTCCATAAGAACAAGGATGATGTCTACTTTTCTATCCCAATTGTACCACCAGTGTCTAGCACAATGTCTAATACGTTGTAAGCAACAAATAAATGTTTAGGGGGAATCAATGCTTTGTCATCATCATCTCCATTTTAAACTAGAAAAGAGGCTCACAGAAGTAAAACAGAATAGGGACTAATAGCAGAACACACTAACCACCACGCTACATTCTGGAGTTGTAATGACGAATGAGACACAGACTCTCTTCTCCCAGGTTAGGCTTCACACAGCCCCCACTGTGTTTGAGACAGACAGGCAAACCATGCAACCTAGTGCAGTGTCAAGACCTAGTGCAAAGTCAGTGTGCACAAAGTCTTAGCTGTCAGGTCAACAGAACTGCGTTAGAGTATGAATTCCTCTGGTTCCTGTATTGAAAGCTCCTGGAAGATCTCTTTTCAAAAACCTTCATTTGAAATTACACCTCTGGCTTTAGAATGTGACTCTTTGGCTACATAACATTCATCACTGATCTAAAATTATGAACCAGAAAGAATACTGGGAGGGGTAGGAAGGTCAACTTAAGTTATAACATTAAAACCAGTTGAAAACCAGTGAGAAAGATAAAGACATATTAGGAATGAGACTTCTAGGTGAATAGGATTTGAGTTAGACAACTTTTAAAGAATCTACTGCAGTAAAAACAAAAAAAAAAAAAAACAAAAAAAACTACAAATACTGAACTAGAGAGATCTTCTATCTACTGGTTCACTCCGCAGATGGCCACAATAAAGGTCATCTTTATTCCTTTTTGAGGTTTTTATCATAGCCAGGGCTGGGCCAGGCTGAGGCCAGGAGACTGGAGCTTCATCTGGGTCTCCTACAAGTGTGCCTGGAACCCAGGCACTTGGGCCATCTAGTTTTTTTCCCCAGGCCCATTAGCAGGCAGCTGGATCAGAAATGGAGCGGCCAGGACTCAAACCAGTACTCACGTGGGATGCTGGCTGGTGTCGTGGCACAGTGGGTTAAGCTGCCACCTATGATAATAGCATCCCATGTTTGAGTGCCAGTTTGAGTCCTAGCTGAGCCACTTCCCATCCATCTCACTGCTGCTGTGCCTCAGAAGGCACAAGATGGCCCAAGTGCTTGGGCCCCTGCCACTCATGTGGGAGACTGGTACGGAGTTCTAAGTTCCTGGCTTCAGCCAAGCCATTGTGGCCATGTGGGCAATGAACCAGTGGATGACAGATCTCTCTCTCTGTCTCTCCTTCTCCCTGTGTAATTCTGCTTTTCAAATAAATAATTTTTTTAAAAGGGTTGTAAATTTGGGACAGGAAACGACCAGGTAGAACATTCACAACTTGTAAATGACCACTATTTAGGTGACTATGATTAGTGCCCAAAAAGGGCACTCTAAGAATAAAAAGAGGTACTATTAAAAATTATGCCGGAGGGCTGGTGCTGTGGCACAGTGGGTTAAATCTCTGGCCTGCAGCACTGGCATCCCATATGGGTTCCAGTTCGAGTCTTGGCTGCTCCACTTCTGATCCAGCTCCCTGCTCATAGCCTACGAAAGCAGAAGAAAATGGCCCAAGTTCTTGGGCCCCTGTACCTGCAAGGGATACCCAGAAGAAGTTCCTGGCTTCTGATCGGTCAAGCTCCAGCTGTTGCCACCAGTTGGGGAGTGAACTAAGGCATAGAAGACCTCTCTAACTCTACACCTCTTTTTGTAACTCTCTCAAATAAATAAAATAAATCTTTGCTCATTAGCACTGTCTCAGGCAAACAAATCAACCTGGTCACCACTCATTACCCATGGAAAAAACCAGGTACTCCATTATGCAAATAACTTCATTAGGCAAATCAACAAAGGCAGGAGTAGTCAGAATGGACAGGATATAGTCCCTGTGTAGACTCTGTTTAAATCATTTACCCTGACAGGCCAGCTAACACCATCTCCATGGAATAAAAACAGTAAGAGCCACTCCTTTATTGACTTGTTTTTCTTGTCCTTTTACATCTCATCTATTGTCAGGCTTTAAGAAGGCCATCTTTATCCCTTTTTGAGGTTTTTATCATGAAGGTTAAGAAAGAGTATACCTTTCTGTGCTAAGCTAAGTCAGATAAGATCATTCTTCAAACTTCCAGAGCTTCCCTCTTCCCCAAAGGTACAGTTGCATGAACCACATTTTCATTAATCAATGTTGACTTCTAGATCATTCACTGAATAAAATGCAAAAACAGACGATTAGCCACAAAACTTTATTGTAGGAATTCATACATATGTCCTCCCGCAATATGTTTTGATCCATTCACTTGATGGTTACAAACACATCAGAATTTGTTTGACTGGCATAGTTTACTTAGCAAGGGAAAATCAAGATTATTGCAAAATCATGAATCAAGTCAAAAGCCTGATAGAAAATATATAAAATGGGAGAATTAAACAATGCCAGCCCTTCTGTGTCAACAGACATTGTACAATCCAAATCAAGAAGACAACTCCATACAATCCCATAGAAGGAGACGTTGGCAAGTAGAGGTGAAGTAATCTGTTATACAAAATTCAAAAAGAGTTGAAGATAAATTATAAAAAATAAAATTTTGGTCAGAAAACCATTACTACATAAAGCCATATAAAGATGACTACTAGTTGCTTTCTCTGAGGGAAAAAGAAATCAAGCTATTTGTTTTCTATTTATGCAGAAGGAAGAATAAGTGTTTGGAAAAGACTTCTGATAGAAAGTGAATTCTTTCTCATCTACTAGCCAGAATTCATAAACATGTGACTATCCTTGGCAACCTGCAGAAACGAGGCAATGAAACCCGTGTTTGGTCTTCCGCAGGACACTCACAAC
Source organism: Oryctolagus cuniculus (assembly GCF_051225735.1). NCBI lineage: Eukaryota > Metazoa > Chordata > Mammalia > Lagomorpha > Leporidae > Oryctolagus > Oryctolagus cuniculus. Next base: position 162,513,833 of record NC_142868.1, on the reverse strand, counting down.
ACCCGAATGAGGTCCAGAGTTATCCTAGATCGTGGGATGTCAATGTTGAGTACTTGCACTTCCACTCTTTCTCCGGGGCCCAGCCCGAGACTCCTTCTCTTCTTCGTTTTGGAAAGCTTCGCTTCTGTTACATTTCGAATGGGAATCAACCCTGATTTCCCTACTCCTATATCTACAAAAATTCCAAACAGAGTGGCATTCTCAACTTTGCCTGTAAGCACTGTCCCAACCTGCAGATCTTCCAGGCAGACTATGCTTCTCTTGAAATCAGGTTTATCAAAATCTGTATGGAAAGGGAAAACAAGTCATTGTGAGAAATCAGACACCATACTTCCTAGACACAATGTAACTTGGTGAGTAAGCATTTACCGTATACTGATTATATGCCCAGACTAATATTATCCCTTGAGGGGAGACAGAGAAGGAGTTGAAGACACAGGCCTGCCTTCAGAGAAAATACATGAAATGGGAAAAAGCAGCTTTCACACGGTAGAAACAATTCTGGGAAATTTATTCAAACACTTTCTTCTCCCCTAACTCTAGTCTGACATCAGCACAATGAGAAAACACCTTTCTCAATGAAAGCACAAGGCTAAATACAAACACTAAGAACATAAGACCTATGGAGGCAGGAGATTGGGAGGTTTTCTTCAATGCTTGGGGGCTGAAATTATTTAAAGGTGGTAGAAAGTATATTAACTTTTGGTCAAATGTGGATGAAATTCAAATGTCCTCACTCTCACTTCTTCCTATAAATTTGGAACTCAGGAACCAATTTCTATCAATTTCAAATATATGTATCCAATCAAAATTTATGGATTCTTGACTATTTATGGTCCAGAAACCCAGACCAGATAGTACTTAATCTTCTTTCACACACTTGATCTTAGCCCAAAGGCCGAGAAGCGATCTTCTTTCAGTTCAATTCATCAAACCTTTATTAATTCCTGTTCTTATCTCCCGGCCAGGCACTCCGCTGGGTGCTAGAGATCGCAGGTCCCTTATGGCCCTCAGTGCTCGCTGACTCAAGTGTACATTTCTCTGTTCATTAACACCACGCTTCCAACGGCGGGCATAAAGTACGCCAGGGGATCATTATGGCTTTTGGTACAACAGAAACGACACCACAGGTTCGATGAGGGAGATAGTTAAAACTACCTGCGCAAACGGGGCGGTGAGTTATCTGAGGCCTCCACTGAGCCAGGCTCTTCTTGCCCCCTTTCCTAGGATTACTGAGTGTTGACTCTAATAACAAAGAGCACATTCTATGCTTGGAGCTCCTTTTACTAAGACCTCATTTTCCCCTCCACCCAGTCCATTTCCTTTTCCTCCACAGCTGTTGGCTTTATCCTGATTACTTGTTAAAGCTATCCTTTACATTTGTATTAACAACTGGTCACCTCCTCCACCGTCCCCCCACCCCCTCCCAGTCCAACCATACTGAAAGCAGTATTTCTTAAAAATTAAGCTTTTTTCCTGTAAAACAAAACAAAAACCCTCCTTAAACTCTGAATCTCATTTTCACCGTAAAAAAAAAAAAAAGAACATGCTAAAACTGCAATTGCTTTTGCAGAATTTCACCTGATTCTGAAGTATTGAATTCGAAAAAGCAAGAAGCCAATGGTAATGTAATATCACATTGGATGAGGGCTGCGTCAAAGCAAAGTGAAACGAAGTCGCTGCTCAGGGCCAGAGGCGGGATGGACTCTGAGGCCCAGAAAGCCTTCGCTTTTATGCTTGGAAATTCTCCCCCGCTGCATTTCTTGCAGAGGTCCAGCTGCTGCAGATTCCCCAAGGGTTTCTGATCAGCTGCTTAGTTTAATTTTGCATGGAAAATCAGAGTCAGGAACTACTTAACATGTTCCTGAAGACAGTCTGGGCCACTGAGAAATCAGAAAATCCTCCCTGTGCCATGTAAACTGTAACACTTTGATAGCCAGGGCAGCAATATCCAGTCCACTGTGACCAGGCTGCTTCTGAGGAACCCAATTTTGGAAACTAACCCAGAGTGTTAATAGCAATGGAATTGCTTACATCACAGCGAGAACAGAAGACAGAATGGGAAAGGAACTACTTTTGAGAAAATAGAGACAAGAGAGGTAACAGAAGCTACTACCTTGTGGAGATGCCCCCTCAAATGCGGCTCTTGCCTTCCCCCTTGGTGTGGTGGCTAGCAATGAAACAATTCTCAGAGTATCTTGAAAATTGTGACTTTTACATAGGCAAAGGTCAGTTCCAAAGTTTGCTGAAAGAGACTATTTGAGGGGCCAGCTTTGCGGCACAGCAGGTGAACTTGCTGCTTGTGATGCCGGCATCCCACATTAAAGGGTCCCTTGGAGTCCTGGCTGCTCTGCTTTCAATCCAGCTCTCTGCTAATGCACCTGGAAAGGCAGTGAAGATGGCTAAAGTTCTTGGGCCCTTCACTCCTGGGAGAAACCAGGATGGAATTCCTGGTTCCTGGCTTTGCCCTGGCCATAGCAGCAATTTGAGGGAGTAAATCAGTAGATGAAGGGTTTTTTTTAAGAGACCAATTTGGAATTTCATGTGCCATTCTGTTAAACACTGCAGTATCTGGAGCCAGCACTGTAGTGCTGCAGCTTAAGCTGCCACCTGCCATGCCAGCATCTCATAAAGGAGTGTCAGCTCCTGGCTGCACTTGATCCAGCCTTTCAAATAAATAAATCTTTTATTAACAATGACAACAAAAAACCCCCACAAAACACTGAACTGGATAGTTACTAGACAGTAACTGGACAGCCTAGACGCATCTGTTTCTGTTCAACTAAAGGTATCCCAGGTAAGGACCACTATACTACTTAGCTTGTTTGTGGTTTAACTGGACTTTATAACTTAAATATTGGTCTTTGCTCTTAGTCTACAGTGTATTTGCGATAGTGGGCCAATCAACATCATGACAGAAACTCAAAGATGGACAAGAGCATCTAGTAAAGGATACCTGCAGCTAGAGTACACAAGGATACTTCAAAAAACTCTTGAAAATGCCTATTATGAATAAACTATTTATAGATTTCAAATTCTTTTGTACCAACATAAACTTATCTTTGAATTTCATTTTTTCAACAACTTTTGAAATACCTTCACATTTGCCAGCTCCTGATAGGCATACCAACACCAAACACCATGCTGTTTGAGGATTCGGTATTAGTTCTGCTTAGTATTCAAGCTAGAGCTAGACAACACCAGGGAATTCACATAAAAGCATCCCTGACCTCCAAGTGGAGACAGACCCGCTTACTGCAACGGCAGCTTTGTGCAGAGCACCCGCTGAAGGCTTCTGCTCCCATGTTTTTGGTGTAGGTCTTACTGAGTGTTATGGTTTCCCTTGATACTTTTTTTTTTTTTTTAATTTAAAATTTACAGAAGAGTTGAGGGAATAGTACAATATACTTGCTGGGTGTGCTTTTTAAATTCCCTTAATCTTTCCAAAGAAGCACATCTAACCACCTTAGCATAGACCAACTCAGAATGAAAAAGAGCCAAACCCTAAATGCAGGATCATTAGAACTGGTCATGGGACAAGTGTGCAGAGTCATTTAAATCTCAGGGGTTCCTATTCAAACTTCCTCGGGAAGTAGGTCATTTGATACCTTAATTCTTTTTCACCAGGTCATTGCTCTCAACAACTACGGCTGTTATACTTCCCTCATCTACTACCTGTGCTGAAAGCTGAGAACACTTTTAATTAGAACACTTTTAATCAACAGAAAGATATTATCTTATTTGTTGAATGTCTTCATTGACAAAGAACCCATGAACTTGGAAGGCTGTAATTTAGGAGGAAGAGTCACTCTGAACTTCTGAATGGGATGCTTTACCCTGGACTTCTGGGTCTGGGACATGAAGTGGCTTACAAAGGAGGATGAAAAATGTGTGCCTTAACGTATGCAGCAGAACATGCATGATGCATTTATTCTAGTGTGATGGTAAATAAGCACTGCTCAGAGTTTGGTGATCATGCTTCTAACTTTGCCTCTGGATACGAACAATAATGACTTTGAAGGAAGGTCACTAAGCTTCAATTTTCTCAGTATGGAATGGGAGGATAAAATCTTTTTTGCTGATGACACAAGATTATTGAGGGGATCAGAGAAGATGATGTGAGCTATGCAAATACCAGATGTTGTTTTTCAATAGCTTACCTGTTCGAAAGTCAAAGCTTTCAGGCTGACTGAGACCATCTACGATGACCTGTAAGGTGTGTACTGTTGTTTGCAATCTTTCTGCAATTTTCTCTATTCCTTCCTTTTCAAGGAATGAATTTATTTTCTGTTGCATTTCAGGCTTTCCAATCTCACACAGTGTCCCTCCAACAAATGATAAAAACCTGTAGCAGAAAAACAAAAAGCCTAAAACATCAACAATATTACTTTTTTTAATCACCTTACAGAGGTCACCCTAAAATTCATTCATCTCAGATCCATATATCAAGCTTCTTATTGAGTAACCTATTCTGTAATATATGCTCTGTCCTGAAAAAAAGGTAGGAAGAGTAGAGGTGGCTTCGGCTCTTGTGCTACTTTTTTTCAAATGAATTACCTGCTCAGAGTCAGTACCAAAAACATTGCAGAGTTTAACTCATTATAGTTTATTGTTATGTATTTTATCTCAACAAAGTGGCTGACATTTACTCTAAGCTTCTGAAACTTTCAGTTAGGGAAAAGTAATTAAATTTAAATTAGCCAATAGGCAAACAATTGTTGTTACCCAAATCCAACAAAATATGCTTCAAGCATTGCCAGATTTTGAAAATTACTCTACTTATCTGCCAGATCACTGCTTTTTACTTCCGTGTGCTCATGATGGGAGTACACTACTGTGTAGTAGCCTGTGCAGTACACTACTGACCTAATAACCCAAATTCCATCAATAGTCATGCCATGCATAAACTTACATCAAGGTACACTGAGTATCCAGTCAACAGAGAAAATGAGAGAGGATATTTTAAAAAATGAAATTTTCTTCCTAAATGCAAACCAGTAAGACCTGAATTATATAAACCACAGATTAATATTACACTGATACACCGTATATATTTATTTGCAAAATAAAATGTCTGTTCTTAACAATGTCCTTTTAGCTCTGTTACTATTTCCCTTGTTTGAACGACTACCTCTCAACGACTTCCCCTTGGAGTTCAGTAAGAAGTTAAGAAAAAACAACTTAAGGGTTAAGATGCATTTCCCTTCTATTTCATGTGAATATTGGGCTGTAGCTTACTTTCTTGACATCCCTTGGCTGGGTATTTTTCTACATCATTAAGTTCCATTTCCTATGATTAATGGCACTTTAAAAATGTCAACACAGTAATCAGACAGATAGTGATACTAATGCCTTCAAATCCTTTCCTCTAAGGATGTCCCTTGAATTCAAGGCAGAAAGGAAATGGCTGAAGGCTTGTCTATAATCAGAACTGGGATGTATCCCATTTGGCAGGTTGCTGCATCATCGTGAAAGGAATGCTTGTGATTTCATGTGTTTTCCACTGTTGTGTTCCGCTAGAAAAGGCCTCTTCAGTGACACTGCGGTACTGATAGTCTGGTCTGTGGTGGAGAAAGCTCTCCGAACTCTCACTTAACTAGTGCATTTTGTTGGGTTCTAATGTGCGCCTTTTTACATGTCTACAGCCTACTTTAGGTCAAAACCAGATTTCTCCAGCATGCAACTAATTCTCTTGAGGACATATTCTGGCTGATGGTGTATAAAAGACCAAGGAGCAGTGCTGGGTCTCCGTCTTTGGAAATGAGCTTCCATCCAGACCGACTGACCAGTAAGAGACCCACTGTGAGTCTGAGTGTCTGTGGCTCCCCCAGCCTGGTGGAGTGGCAGCCGGTATCTGTTAGTGCTGATAGATGGGCAGTAGCACACAGGGCCCTGGTGACAGGGAACAGCTGCTGGAGCTCTGACTGACAGATCAGATGACACATGACAACCTCTGCCCACAGCCAACTTCCTTACACAACTTTCTAAATAATTCCTGCCCTGCTGAGCAGGCTTCCCTGGTATTTGTCTTCTTGGCTTTACTGGTCTGCAACTGGCTACTTAGAACATCTTTCAGATACTCAAGATTCGAGCTTACAACCATCTGTTCAAATGCCCAAAATTGCATTCATGGCTGTAAATCTAAAACTTTCAATACCATTTTATGATTAATAAAAGTAACCAAATGGCAGAACCTTCCCAAAACACTATACAAGTCTTGGCTCAGTAACAAAAGCATAGGCTCAGCTTATTACTTGGAGTCTTAAGGTTACACGCCTGTGTGTGTGTGTGTCAGAGAGAGAGAGAGAAACTAACTTTATCAAAGTCATTTCCATATAAATACTTCTGCATAAGGTAGATGTAGATGTTAAGAAAAAAACTGACCTGTTTAACCTGAGTGCATATTTGATATATCATTTTCATTCTCACATACATAAGCCTGAGGGCACTGGTAACTAAAATCACTTAAAAAAAGCACCAAGTTGTGGTCTTGCTAATGCTTCATATTGATCAACTCTATTTTTAAATGACCACAGGACAAAGTCAAGTGCTTTTTTTTTTATTTGGAAAACTTCTTTAAAATTAAGAACAAAGTCATAGAAAAAGAAAAAAGGGGAAAGGGACTATAGAATGAACTGAACTGGGAAAAGCATTTGGATAGGGCTCTCCCTTACTGGATTTCAAACACCTTCCGCTGTATATGATAGCAATGTTTTATGCTCAGCAGTCCCACGATAAATACATGCTGCTTAAACAGCCCAGGAAAAACATTCATTCTGCGTACTCCAAAGTCTCACGTTAGGACTGCGCGTGATAGGCACTACTCCATACATGTCCTTTGTAGCTCAGAATCCCTAATGAAAACAGTGTGGGAAGCCACAGCAGACTGCCAGTGAGCTGCACTGGCAGATGTGTGCTGGCAGGACAGCATGATGCAAGGATGTTCTCATTGAAACATGACAATCTGAAAAGGCAAACTGAGGTTCGACGAGGTTAAACAACCTGAGGCCACACAGCTATTCTCACTAATCGGAGTTTCACGTGTCTGTAGAACCAAAGGAATGCAAAAGACAATGTGCTGGCCGGCGCCGCAGCTCACTAGGCTAATCCTCCGCCTTGCGGCGCCGGGACACCGGGTTCTAGTCCCGGTTGGGGCACCAGATTCTGTCCTGGTTGCCCCTCTTCCAGGCCAGCTCTCTGCTATGGCCCGGGAGTGCAGTGGAGGATGGCCCAAGTGCTTGGGCCCTGCACCCGCATGGGAGACCAGGAGAAGCACCTGGCTCCTGCCTTCAGATCAGCACAGTGCGCCCGCCGCGCCGGCCATTGGAGGGTGAACCAATGGCAAAGGAAGACTTTTCTCTCTGTCTGTCTGTCTCTCTCTCTCACTGTCCACTCTGCCTGTCAAAAAAATAAATAAATAAAAAATAAAAAAAGGCAATGTGCTACATTTGTTAAGGTAGAAAACACAGTATTTTGCGTAATATTTTACCAACACAATTAAATGGCAGATTGACTTTAAACAACAGTTAACACTGAGCAAATCCCACAAATAAATCATTACGCACATGCTTTTAAACAGTTCTCTCAAAAGTCAATGAGTTATTAAAGTCATATTTTCATTTTTCCCCACTGTCTCTGCAAGGCTTTCTCAGTTTGCTAAGGACTGCTGTTTGAGCTGCTGTTTTTATTTAATATGTAATTTCATCCATCTTACTTAAAGTAAGAAAGTAGCATAAATGCAACAAATAAGCACATCATGTTCTTTTAGCACACATCTGCACAAAGTTAAAACACAGACCTTGCAGTGGAGATAATGCCTATTTTTCAGAGTGGTATATAACCTAAAATCACTGATATTTTCAACAGAAATATGTTACAAATGCAGGGCTTTCCCCTCAAAGAATAAGAAAAGTCTTTGTAAGGTTTTTTCCCCCCCAAAGAAGAAGAAATTCTCAAGATTCATAAGCCTTCAGACATAGCCAGTCAGTTTTATGTAATCATTTCCAGCATGGAGATTTAGGAGCTGAGGACTTGGTTCATTACATTAAAGCAACATGATACCCTACAGAACACAGAAGAACCATGGTGATGCAACACAATCACTTTAAAAACAACTTAATATTAGCATGTGCTTTGTGGGCAAAACACACATGATTTATAACTCCACCCAGAACCGTGCTCTAAGGGCAAAGTACTTCTAGTCCTCTGCTCACTCTCAACACTTTTAAGACACTTTCATACTGGCTTATTTTCATCTATTACTTTTTGTTTTGTTTTGACAGGCAGAGTTAGAGAGAGAGAGACAGAGAGAGAGGTGTCTTCCTTCCATTGGTTGGTTCACCCCCCAAATGGCTGCTATGGCTGGCGCACTGTGCCAATCTGAAGCCAGGAGCCAAGCACTTGGGCCATCCTCCACTGCCTTCCCGGGCCACAGCAGAGAGCTGGACTGGAAGAGGAGCAACCGGGACAGAACCGGTGCCTCAGCCAGGACTAGAACCCAAGGTACCGGCACCACAGGTGGAGGATTCGCCTAGTGAGCCGCGGCTCATCTATTAGTTTTAAAGTAACTATCTCAATAAGCAAAAAATTTTAGAAATGACTAGGTACAGGGTCAGCAGGTTGTAATCTGTGATACACATAGACATTCAAAGATTTAAAGAGGGCTTTTGCTCTCAGAGAAAATTTGGCCTTTTAAACTGTGACTGTGGATTAACTGATGGAACACAAATGAAAAGTCCAAGAATAATCTGTTACTCTAAAAAAATACAGATACTGTATATATTTTCAGATTGACTATTCTCAAGACTAAATAAAGACTAATAAATTCAAATGTGATGAAGGCTAAAACCTGCTACTCCTTTTACACTGTCTACAGGAGAGCTGCATTGACACAGGTGAGTACAGAGTGGGGCATACTAGGTCCACGTTAAAGAAACAGTGCCAGTCTTACCCCGTCTGCTGGGCCAGCAGTCAAACCACAGAGACAGCAATGCGCTTTCATCATCATCAAAGAATCTTTACGCATTTCTAGTCTCCTTGTTAAACCAAAACACACTTAACTGGGCCAGAATCCTTTAAAATCTTTCTCTGGTACAAAATCCACAAGTAATTATAAATTCAACTAGAGTGCATTTTTGGAGAGCTCCACAGGACTACAGAAGCTAGTAGATATCTGGTGAAAATAATATGTAAGTGCCTTTTCTTAACATATAGTCAGTTACCGAAGGAGCAAGTAATTCTACTCAAGAGTTTACACTGACTTCTGAAAACTAACACACTGCAGATAAATAGTTAAAAAAGGGTAACCCTTTCAAAAAGGGGAAGGGATTGCTCTAGAAGCTCTTACTTAGAGCAGGATCTGGGAGCCCAGTTGTAAACGGGACACAGCTATCGGGGCTGTGCAATGCTATCGCTGGCTACTATCTGCAGTATTTTTGGAACACTGCTTGCATTTATGAGAGTAGCAGAAAATAACCAAGAACTAAAAAAGGAGAAGTGGTCACTGCTTAAGAAATGCGGTTTTGGTCCCTGCACCTGCATGGGAGACAAGGAAGAAGCACCTGGCTCTTGGCTTCGGATCGGCGCAGTGCCGGCCGTAGCAGCCATTTGGGGAGTGAACCAATGGAAGGAAGACCTTTCTCTTTGTCTCTCTCTCCCACTGTCTATAATTCTACCTCTCAAATAAAATAAAAAAAACTTTTTTAATTAAAAAAAAAAAAGAAATGCAGGTTTTTTTCTTGCAAAGGACTTAGTTTGTAAGCATCAGACAGTTACCTGATTGTAACTGATGAAGAGTTTGCTAAATGTTTCCTTCTTTTTAAAAAATCTGTTACACATGCACAGAATCTGGGCACCCACTGCATGCTGCATTATTTGATATATAGAAGAACAATTCATAGAAAGGTGGTGTTTTATTTTAAAAGTTATAATCTTTACCAACTTAGTACAGGCAATTAATTTTGCATATAAAAAGTACAGTTAAAATATCTTCACTTAAAAATCTATGCAGGTTCCCTATTTCAGAACCACTTGTTATATATAATATATACTGGGTAATTATCCTATGATTTAAACTGTAAGGGACAAATGCATATACATATGTATCCAAAAGAGATATAAAAGCAGGAAGGCACTAAGGATTGAAATGCTGATAGCATTGTTCTAAAGAGTAAACTCCTGTTTAAGAAACTGCCTTAGAAATAAATTTGCAAGTGACGTAAGAATATGAGTTTTCTCACAATTTTAAGAACATGTCCATCAAAAGAGACCAGGGTTGGGGGAGGAAATATCCACAGTATTAGGCAGCTTGATTGCCCCCTTTCTAGGGAATTTGGTTGTTTTAAATCCTATGCCCCTTGCTCAAATGATAAAGATTTGCTAAAACCAAGCTTTTCAAGGAAATGTACAACATGCTGAAGCCAACTGAGAATTCACCAGTGAACGCTGAGTTGGTGTGGAGGAAGACTCTCAGATGGAACAGAGCCTGTGCCTGGAATGAGGCTACAGCCGAACCCTACGTCACGACAGTGTAACTGGAATACACAGTTCTGCACTTGGATCTGCTCTTTCAGAGGCAGGGTTTCTACGTGCAGACTATGCGTGAATACTTTGAAAGGACTCAAGGAAGATGATTTCATTTAATTCTCTCAAAAGTTTATTGTGGGTGTAGATCTGCAGATAAGGAAAACCTCAGAGAGACGGAGCCATCTGTCCAAAATCACACAGGCTTGCAGCTGAGGTTAACAGTTACGACGCTTCACATCTTCATTAGCACCCCCTACCCCTTTACCGTGGGGGATTTTCAATGCAGACAGAAGATTTAGATCTCAGATAAAATTTGGCACCCAGGACCCCTGCCTGGGAGCAATTTATTATTATTTTTCAAACTAAATTCAAAAGAAAAAAAATGTTGGCTCTTTTTGAGTTACTGAGTAAGAGTTGGACAAAATTAAGTTAGTGGTTTCAAAGGCTGCAGAGTCTCTACAGCTCAAAAACTCTGTGTTTAGAATTAATATAATTTAATTTACTGCCTGTAAAGCCATAACGTGGATTAGTGCCTGTGAATATTTGAAAGAGAAGGGCAAATAGAAAAGTGGCATTCAGAACTGTAGAGGCCAACGGCTCTGGCTACTGGGGGATGCAGCTCCGGTAGTGAGGGAAAGCTCCTTTTCCTGGGGAAGCAGCACTTTTGCTACGAATACTGACCTCACAAGCAATCTTCCTTTCCTAAAATTTGAAAACGCTCAGTATCCGCCAATACAGCCCATCCTTGGTTGCCCTCTGAATGGGCAGGGGTGCTGTTATCACATTTAAAGAGTGGGCAATGGAGGTAACAGTAATTTGTTTATGGTGACGCAGAGGATCAGAAGACAGGCTGAGATTACAATCCACAGCGAGACTGGGGACAGGAAGGAGGGGGAGATAATGGGAAAGTAAATCAATACCCGCCTGAGCTTCAGGCTCCAGACCTAGCGGCCTAAACTTGAAGAGGAGAAAAGGAGAAGGGCAGACAAACGCTGTGGAGGTGGAAATGCCTGGAGCAAGCACAACTTGATGGCTGGCGGGCAATTCCTTCTTGCTCTTCCTTCTTGGCTTACTAACAAGCTGCTCCAGACAGGCAGGAGAGAAACCAGCCATTTCTCCAGTGCCCAGAGCCGGTATCAACACTAACCAACAATGTAAAATGCCCCAAACCATACCCAGGTCACATGGTAAACCACCCCACCTTTCTTCCTTGGGGATGGACCACTTCCCCCTGCTTTTCTCTGATGGTTCAGCTTGACAGCCCTGTGTCAATCACAACAAATCTGACAATTGCCATGACAGTGGCTACACAGACCAGTCACTCTGTCCTGAGTGCTAAGTACTCCATAGAAAAGGGGTCTTCAGAAAATTCAAGGAAAATACATATTATGAAAACTTGTGCATGAATTTCAAGGATTTTTTTTACAGCAAAATAAACTTATCTCTACATTTCATTTTTCCAACACAGATAGGTATACCAGGGTACTTTCAAAGTTCATGGAAAATGAAATTAAAAGATAAATTTATTTTGGTGCAAAAAACTTTTGAAACCCTTGTATAGGTTTTTCATAACATGTATTTTCCCTGAGCTTTTCCAAGAGCCTGTTTATTAACTTGTGTAATGAGATAGGCACTATTTTTACCCCCACTTACCAGACAAGAAAACGGAGGTACAAGGGGGTTACATAACATCCCCATGGTTTGAGGCCAGGCAGTCTGACTGCCTCTAGGCAGTGCAATGCTGCTAGGCTGAGCCAGGGGTAAGTCATGCATGGCTTCAGGTTCTTGAACTTCAAGTTCCCTCTACTGGGTGTGCCAGAAACTTCGTGTGGGCTGTGTTGGCACAGGGTCTAGGACGTCAGATATGACAATCAAGTCCTAGGAACCCAGAGTCTCATCATCTAATTCCCAAGGGGGTGGATTCTCTTCCAACACTTTTCTCTTTTGTGAGGGCACTTTTGAAAATATGCTGAACATTACCTCCTGAGGGCTATTGTAAGATATTTAGATTTTAACTACTAACAAGAGGAAAAGCCCAAAAATAACTTTTAGTAATCTTCCAACTTAATATATTCATATTTTTAAAGTCTGGCCTCTCTTTTTTATAATGCTGTTTCTCTTCAGAAAAGACGTTCTAATATAGCCTAACAATAGCTCCATTAGAAGTTAATGTAGGATCACTAATTGGTATATGTCCTAAGTTATCACTTATCAAGAGCCAGTGATGATTCTGCCTTAATTTTGGTGTCTGAATGCTGCCAACTCTTGCAAGGCAAGTCCAGAAAACTTTGAGACCTTTCAGATTTGCAAATAATCTCTTAGGTCTGTTTACCTAATCACCATTTATTTTACAGCCTTTGCAGTTGGATTTCTCTTCAGTCAAGTTTCCCACAAGGAAGCATGTTTTTATCATTGCAGGAGTTAGCTGGCACACCAATACGGAACAAAACGTGGTGATTTTAGATGTGAGGAGGTGCACTCAACATTATCAGTAGGCCAGGGGAGTCACTGCTCAGGGAAATCTCGAACCCTAAGTCATGGGCCATCTGCTTGCTCACAGTCAAAACTATGAGTATCAGATCTGTGAATGCCACCGGTCCACTGCTGCTATTTGTTTTAAAACAATTTTCACTTTCTGCCTTACAACTATTTATTTGCTAGAAGACTTCTTTCCTTGCAGGGCAGCAAGCTTAGCTGGAGAGAAGGTGACTGAACCGCTGAAGGCGATCCTAAAGGAGGTGTGGGGAGCAACCCGGACTAGACTAAGTTACTGGAATTAAGACTTATTCTATGCATCTGCTCTCCCACAATATGGTGCTGGGAGAGGAGAAAACAGCTTCTACGCAGCTGCCTCTTGCCAACTTGAGTGATGACCTCCAGGAGCTGATCCTACTCCTGATTGGAGGAGAGCAGCGTACTCGGCGTGTGGGCAGCCGAGTTGGGATTGGCGGAAGAGGACTATAAAGGAGGAGAGAGACAACATGCATCAGGAACATCTAAGGGGAACACCTGTGCAGCCCCCGAGAGAGCCGGCCGGCGGTGTGCCACTCCCCCGCGGAAGTGTGGAAAGTGGCAGGGGGAACCGCCCTTCCACGGAGGTGGAAGGGACGGTAGCCAACCCGGGAAGAACCAGCAGCAAACCCAGGGAGGGCCGAGCAGACAAAAGAACAGCGCAGGGTCCTGTGTCGTTCCTCCACGAAGAGGGGGAGCGACATAATGGTGCCGTGACTCGGATATGAAGCCTAGGCAGGGCTTAGTGTCGTTCCCCCACGAAGACGGGGAGTGACAGGAGGAGTTAACAGACGCTAATTTGCTGAGCAGGAAGGGAGAGACAAGAGACTGAGATGTGCCCACTTACTAACGGTCTTCAGTACTGGGCACTCATGACTCTCTGCCTTGACTTTCTTTCGGCTCTATGGCAGGAAGCAAAGCAGGACCTCTGAAGGGCCTCATCTCAGTCCAGTCACTTTTAGCCAAGGGGCACCGGGTAGGATTCATTTATTTCATCAAGGAATCCTTGTGTATCTGTTGAGTTAATCCCACCTTTGGTCTGAAAAACCCGACACAAGTCTTCAGTAATGTAAGAATGAACACTGCTTGACTTCTGTACAGAGGTTCCTCTCTCCATTCAAGGATCTTGCCAGGCTGTCATTATTCCTGTCCCAGGCCTGAATTTTAAATTCATGGTTGTCTACTCTCTGAAAACACACTTTTCAACCTTGATTGTAGGGGTCAGAAATAGGCACATTAGCAATAATAAAGGAAATATCACAGTACTAACATTACAGTACAGGTATTACTACAAATCATGCCTCGATAAACATTTACCTCGTCCATCAGAATGAAACATCATATTCCTGCCTTATACGCTGTTAACCACTTCCAGAAACTAGACTTTTAAAATTTCCCCCTAATGGCCAAAATGAAAATAACAAATACTAGTTAATGTTTTATCAAAATGAGTGCTGAGTAACAGTCTTGCCATTAAATATCCTGGCATTTTCCAAGTTAAATCAAGAGCGCAACAACTTTCAAGCTTAACTATCTGGAGTGAATCAAGTTCTTAATGCAGTAGATTCCTTGGGAGAGAGCCAGGTCTCACTGTGACACATATAAATCAGCATACTCTGCGGCACAAAGCACTACCTCCTGGCACCTTACTCAAGAAAAAGAGGAAATCTGATATTGCCTTGGCTCTCCCGATCACCCAGAATGGCAGGACAGAAATGGGACACGTAGCAGATGGGTAACCCCTAAATAGGCTGTTTCTGGGCCTTATTTTACTCACGCCATAGCAGCAATTTCAACCATGGCTTACAACATCCATACGATGAAACCATCCACTTGTGGAGACCCTGTGTAATTCCTGGATGACAACTGAAAATGGTAGGAAATCCTCTTGGATGGTCTGTCTCTGCCTCTCTATTTTGTGACAATGAGGAAACCTGGACCCTGAACACACTCCTTTGTGAAGGCAAATGACATTCAATTTGGAGAGGTTCTGAAATCCTTTCAATGCACAGGGATTCTGAAAGAAGCACCTATCCTGCATGTGAAGAAGGCAACACTAGGAATGGATGATCCAAATGGGCTACCAACAGTTTAGCTACACAACTAGATTGACCTCAGACAATTTAAGACTACAGGAAAAATGTCTGCACTGCAGGAAAGCCAGACACATTGCACTTGGTTCTATTAAAGTTGTCAACTCCTGAGTAGTTCCCTTTCCTCAACTATGTTTCATTCTCTATCATTTATTCTTTCAAATGATGCCATGTCAGTGTTTGTCAGGTGCTGGTGGCACTGTAATGACCTGTAATCTTCTGGTCCCTGTGCTATTGCAGCATTCAGCCTACAATAAGTCAACCTTAAATTTAACTGCCACTAGCCTTAAGTGATTCAGATGCCAAACTTTCAGATACATCATTTCTTTTGCAGAGACGAGGACAAATAGAGAGGCTCACAGCTTTACTTTATGATATTCTCCTGTGTCACATTTCTTTTTGACCATCCAAGTCTATAATGAATAAGTGGCATAAAGAAGTTGCTTACTTTTTTTCAACATATTATTATTTTCCTTACTTTTATTAAGGGGGGATCTTCTTTCAAGATCCTGACTCTTAAGATAAGTTCAACGTCCTCCCATTTTTTTGTATTTTCTATGATTTCAACATTTATGAATTTTGCTGGTGATGATTTATTCATCAATTCGAATGTGCAGAGCACTGAGGTACAACCTAAAGAATATACAAATGAATAGAGGGGATTTATAGCCTCAAGGAGCCTCCCAAAGTAGGGAGGATACAACTTATACTCACAGATACCCTAATAGAGGTCAATCATTATGAAGTATCCTCGTGAAACACAAAGGTTGTTCATGGAGAAGGAGCTGTTTTCTACAAAGGAGTATCCCATAGGGTCATGGGCAACTTCAAGGAATCTGGACTGAAAAACAAAGGATGAAATGAAGTCATCTGAGCTGAGGAAGACTGTGGTTGGAGCAAGATTTTAGGGGAAAGAGCTAGGTTCAGTTTTATGCATGTCAGGTTAGGCAGCTAGACACAGGAGTGTGAAGTTGGGAAGAGTAGTTTGGGCAAAGGACATAAATATAGGAGTCAAGAGCTTACCATAATCCTTAAAGCTAAGAGACTGGAAGAAATCACCAGGGGAGTGATCACTGCTTAGTTCTTTAACTTCTCTCTTTCGCACTCCTCTTCCAAAACAGCGAGTTTCTACTTCATATTCCACACTGTCTTGAGTATTCATATTATTTTTGCTATTCATAACCACAGTTACTGTCTTTCACTCCCTTCATCCAATCTGTCAGCAAAATCTATTGGCTGTACTTTGAAAATATACTAGAATCTGAACACTTCAACACTTCTGTCATCTAGGTCTCAGTCATCATCATCTTTCACTTAGACGACTGTAATTAGTCTGTCTCCCTGTTTCTACCACTCCCTTTATAGTTTATTCTTATCACAGCAGACAATGGGATCCTTTTAACATGTAAATCAGATCATGGCACTCTTTAGCTCAAACTCCAGCGATGGCTCCTGATTTCACTCACGATTGAGTTCAAGTCCCTATAACAACATCCCAATGCCCTTTTGACCTATTTTCCACTTCCTTGCTCTTTCTGCTCTAGCCACATGGGCTGCCTTGCTAGTCTTTTTTGAGCATTGCAGGCCTGAGTCCACATTAAGGCCTACACACGTTTGGCCCCTCCTCCCTGAACTTATTTTCACGATATCCACACAGCTGACTCCTTTACCTCCATCAAGATTTTACTCAAACGTCATCTTGTCAGTGAGGCCTGTGCTGACTACTCTCCTTACATATGCAAGCTCTTAACCATAATGCTGGCAGTCCTGATCCCATTGGTCTTCTTTTTCCCTGTTTCTGACAGCATTTATCGCTTGTATCAATTTTTTTGTTAGTTTTTTGCTGGTTGTATAATATCTGTCTCTTTAAAAGCATAGATCTTGGCATTTACCATATATCCCAAGACTGCATAATGGTACTTGGAATACAGCAGGCACTCAAAAGACATTTGTTGAATGAATGAATGATTCTGTCAGTTTAAGACAGTAGTGCCATTATCCATTCATTAGGAGCAACAGAGGAAGGCCAAATCTTTTTGTTTATTTGTCTTGTTTTTGTGAGGGACTAGTGAGGAGAACTGATGAGGAGAGGATGGAATTATAAAATTATATGGCGGTGCACATTTCAGTTTTAGATACATTGCATTTGAATTGCTAACATATTCATGAGGAAACTCACTGATGAAAGAAGAGGTAGAGCCAGAGCTTAGGAGAAAAACCTGGAGTACAGAAAGGAAGATACAGGATTGGAATTACGTGAAGATGTCAGAGATGAAGGGGCTGCACAGAACAAAAGAGAAGGTGACTAAGGTAAAACACTTGAAGAACTTCTCCATCTAGCAGGCCAAAGCAGGAGGAAAAACCAGAGAAGGCACAATATGAAGCCATGAAAGAAGGTCGGAAAGTTGATGCTGTCAAATGTGGCAGAATGTTCTAGAATGGAAAAGTAGCCGCTGGTTTTGATAATCAGGAGGCCATTAGTTAAGACAGTAATTTCAGGAGAGAGCTAAGGATAGAAGCCAGTTTGTAAAAAACTGGGAGGAAGAAGATAGTAAGAAGTAGAGGCAGACAGTTTTTCTGAGAAGTCTGGCAATGAAAAGGAGGAGCAATGGATTACATGTTATAAGGGGAAGTAAGATAAGAAGTGGTTGCTGCCCTTAGCTTTTAGGGAGCACAGAATGAGAAGGTCAAAGCAATAATGAGCCTGTAGACTTAAATGACGGCAGAGTTAGACAGTGAGAGAGAGAAAGGTCTTCCTTTTTTTTAAAATCCAAAATATGAAATGGGAAAGGATGCCATAAACAGAAAAAGAGAAAGACAGTAATTTTACATTTTGATAAATTTCTGAGGGTGACATTATGAGGATGACATTAAGGTCATTTACTTTCCTATCACTTCTCTGATATAACCGAAACTCAAATTTACTGCAATGGAACTTATTCTTACAGACGGAGGTCAAACCAATATTGACATAATCACATACTGAATGGGCTTTTTTTTTCCCCTGGGAAGATATTTGTTTGTCATTCATTACATGGGAGTATGAACTACCTATGTTGAGTGATGTCTAGAGTAGGTGTACCTAAAAGCCAGAAACGACTACTTGGGTTCTAAACGAGGTCATTGGAATGGCAAGTTTCATTAACAATATTATCTCCAGATTTTAAAGATCAAGAATTGAAGTACATACAGAAGACATTTCCCATGAAATAGTCTGCAAGTTCCCTGCTTCAGACACAAGGCCATTTCCAAAAGAAGCCAAGAGAGGGGTGAAATCACTAGCAGGGCATTCATACAGAAATTGGCCCATACGAAAATTGGCAGAAGAGTCTAGTCTGACAGGAGAAATTTAAGACTGTTCAGGCTTAAACACTGTTCATGGCATTATAAACCAGTGTGTTACTTGGCAATGTGTGTGAACAGTCACAAAAACTTTCAAACCTTTGGCAGAAGAATCCTGTTTCTAGGAACCTACCATAAGGAATCACTATTAGCACTGTTGTTATTAAATCAAAGATCATCATTTTATGATATCATCTAGCCTTTTAATTAGAACATGTAGAAACTGTAGAGCTCCCCCCCAAAAAAAACTGTGCTTGTAATAGAAAGCAAGTTGAAAAACTTATAACCTATATTATAACAATATTACAGAAACAAACAAAAACTGTACATTAAAAAAGACATTGTGGGCCAGTGCTGTGGCACAGAAGGTTTACCCTTTGCCTGCGATGTCGGTATCCCATACAAGCGCCGAATCGAGTCCCTGTTGCTCCACTTCTGATCCAGCTCCCTGTTAATGTGCCTGGCCCAGCCCTGGTTGTTACAGCCATTTGAGGAGCGAAACCAGTGATGGGAGATCTCTCTCTCTCCCTCTCTGTGTCTCCTTCTTTCTCTGTAACTCTACCTTTCAAATAAATAAATAAATCTTAAAAAAGACTGGCTTGCATAGAACAAAATTCTAATTTTATCTCCATGGAGACATCAAAGCTATTGAAATCAGTCTGTGGATCCATGTGCACATAAGTATCTTCTCAAACAACAAACACTAAAAATACAATTACTATGAGATCACAAAATACCTTGATTTTTTTTTTTATTTTTGACAGGCAGAGTTAGACAGTGAGAGAGACAGAAAGAAAGGTCTTCTTTCTGTTGGTTCACCCCCCAAATGGCCGCTATTGCTGGCGCACTGAGCCGATCCGAAGCCAGGAGCCAGGTGCTTCTTCCTGGTCTCCCATGCGGGTGCAGGGCCCAAGCACTTGAGCCATCCTCCACTGCACTCCTGGGCCACAGCAGAGAGCTGGACTGGAAGAGGAGCAACCGGAACAGAATCCGGCGCCCCAACCAGGACTAGAATCCGGGGTGCCGGTGCCGCAGGTAGAGGATTAACCTAGTGAGCCACGGTGCCAGCCAATATTTTTTTAAAAATAGGATACATGTCCTAAGGTTGAGAACAAGACAGGAATGTCTACTCTCATCACTTCTACTCAACTTATACGAAGGTTCTGGCCATTGAAATAGGCCAGATAAAGAAACAAAAGGCATGGAGATTAAAATGGAAGAAGTCAATCTTTATTTGCTGATGACAAAACTGCTTAGGTAGAAAAACTTAAGGAATCTACATATACTCACTAGAAGGAATAAATAATCTAGTGAGTCTGTAGGACACAAAGTTACCAAACAAAAATCAGTAATGATCATATCTATTAGCAACAAACTAGCAGTGGCAAATTTTACAAATTCTATTTACAACAGTGTTGAAAAACACAACACACTTAATAAACCCATACAATGGAAACTGTAAAACACTTCTTAGAGAAGTGAAGAAGGCCTAAGTAAATGGCAAGTTATAGTATGTTTATGCTCCAAAAGATTCAATAAACACTAATTGTAAATTCACCTAGAGAGTCAATATAATTCTAATTTTAATCCCATAAGGGTTTTTTTAAAAATGGTGACTGACAAGCTGATTCTAAAATTTATGAGAAAATACTAATCACTTGGAATATTTATTTTTTTTTTAAAAAAGATTGATTTTATTTATTTGAAAGGCAGAGTTACAGAGAGAGAGTCTTTCATCTGCTGGTTCACTCCCCACATGGCCGCAGCGGCTTGAGCTGGGCTGATCTGAAGCCAGGAGCCAGAAGCTTCCTCTGAGTCTCCCACGAGGGCGCAGGGGCCCAAGGACTTGGGCCATCCTTTATTGCTTTCTCAAGCGACAGCTGAGAGCTGGATCAGAAGTGGAGCAGCCAAAACTCAAGCCAGTACCCACATGGGATGCCAGCACTGCAGACTGGGGCTTTAACCCACTGAGCCACAGTGCTGGCATCCAGAATATTCAATTTTTAAAAAGAAAAAAAAATGAAGAACTTACACGATCTAACCTCAGAACTTAATAGAATGCTAAAAAAAATCAATATAGTATAGCTGACATCAAGACTGAAAAACAGAACAACAAAACAGAATAGCCAGAAACAGACCCACATTTATCTACATTTATCTAGTCACTTTTTTTTTTTTTTTTTTTGACAGGCAGAGTTAGACACTGAGAGAGAGAGAGACAGAGAGAAAGGTCTTCCTTCCGTTGGTTCACTCCCCTAATGGCCGCCACGGCCGGCGCTGCACCAATGGAAGCCAGGAGCCGGGTGCCTCCTCCAGGTCTCCCATGCGGGTGCAGGGCCCAAGCACTTGGGCCATCCTCCACTGCACTCCTGGGCCACAGCAGAGAGCGGGACTGGAAGAGGAGCATCTGGGACTAGTACCCGGCACCCCAACCGGGACTAGAACCCGGGGTGCCAGCGCTGCAGGCAGAGAATTAGCCAAGTGAGCCACAGCGCTGGCTAAGTCATTTGATTTTTAAACAAAGGCAACAAATATGAGCTAAGTAAAATTTTTTCCCCTAACTTATTTAATTTTACTTACTTGAAAGTAAAGACACATAAAGACACAGACAGGGAGAAATTCCATTTGTTGGTTCACTCTCCAAATACCTACAACAGCTAGGGGTGGGCCAGTCTGAAGCCAGGAACCCAGAACTCAATTTGGGTCTCCCACATAAGTGGGCAAGTACTCAAGTACTTGGGCCATTACCTGCTATCTACCAGGTTGGAAGGTGAACTGGAAGATGAACTGGAAGTGCAGGCAAGACTCAACCAAGCCACTCCAATATGGGATGCAGGTATCCCAAGTGGGTTATTAACCACTGTGCCAAATGCCCACCTCATTTGTTCATTCTTTAGACATAGTGCTAGGATAACTAAGTGGTCATAATGGAGAAAGAAAATGAACCCTGCTCTCTAATTCAAATTATACACTAAAAGGAATTTAAGATGTATTATACACAAATGTAAAGGCTAAAACCATGACGCTATTATAAGAAAATACTGGTGGATTCATTTATAACTTGAGGTAGGTAAGATCTTGGGTTCTTAAAACAAGAAATGCAATAACTATAAGATCCAAAACATTGATAAATTAGACATCATCAAAATTAATAATTTCTGCTCAATAAGACACCGTTACAAAATGAAAAGGAAGGTCAGAAACTGGGAGAAAATATTTGTGAAACATATTTGGCAAGGGACTTTTTGATGTATGCCAAACAACTCAATTAGAAAATAGTCAAGTTACATGAACAGATTATTTTACAAAAGAAGATACCCAAATGGCTAAAGCTTATCAAGAAAATGCTCACTAAAACTACACAGATACTACTACATACAAACTAGAATGAGAAAAACCAAAAAATAAGACTAACATCAAATGATAAGATATCTTGATAGGAGTTTGGATTACACAGATGTTGGAATTTGTCAAAATTCAGCTATTGTACTCTTAAAATTTAACTGCATGTTGGCCAGTGCTGCGGCTCACTAGGCTAATCCTCCGCCTTGCGGCGCCGGCACAGCGGGTTCTAGTCCCTGTTGGGGTGCTGGATTCTGTCCCGGTTGCCCCTCTTCCAGGCCAGCTCTCTGCTATGGCCCGGGACTGCAGTTGAGGATGGCCAGAGTACTTGGGCCCTGCACCCACATGGGAGACCAGGATAAGTACCTGGCTTCTGCCATCGGATCAGCGCGGTGCGCCAGCCGTGGCGGCCATTGGAGGGTGAACCAATGGCAAAGGAAGACCTTTCTCTCTGTCTCTCTCTCTCTCACTGTCCACTCTGCCTGTCAAAAACAAACAAACAAAACAAACAAAAACAAACAAACAAACAAAAAACAAAAAAAACTGCATGTGAATTTTACCTCAAAAGAAAAAAAATATAAAAATTATTTAATTGTCAATCATATGCATGCTGAGGTCTTTATTGGGAAGTGCGTTGATGTCTGAAATTTTCACACATAGACTGAGACATAAACAGATGGATAAATGTGAAAAAGCAGGTGTGCTAATGTTAATGATTAATGATAATGAGAATGATAAATGATGATGAAACCAAGGTGTGGGTATAGAGGAATTCACTGCAAATTTTCTAACTTTTCTGTATATTTTATTTTAATAATAAAATACTTGGGGAAAAACAGGAAGCACTGTTTTGATGTTGATAGACTATTATGCTTTTTTAGTTTTCTCTAATGTGCTGTAATTATAATTTTAAAGACTTTTAGAAGAAAGCAAATCAATTATTTGTTAAAATAACCAAATAATTTCAAAATAAGTTAAAAATCTTATTTAGCATCAGTGAAAATGAAAATATACACTATTTTAATATCTCATATAAATCAGCAAAGAACTTCTGGTTATATAACAAGTCACTGTTTCTGAACTAGTTAAAGTTTTTAAAATAAATGTGCTATTAAATAGTGTTTTCTTTCTTTTAGTGACTTACATTAAGCTCCCCTTATACTTGAAAACCTCCTATCAGTCTGTGTAAATATAAGCTCCTTAAGAATGCATCATTTCTTAAGACTGCAATAACTCATCAGGCTGATAAATTCTTAGGAAACCTGAGTTGGCTGTTTACTTTCTAAAGGGCTTTATCTTTCGAAAAGCACAAGCATTATGCCAGGTGCTAGTCAATTGTGTCTTGTTAATTTCCAAAACAAACAGAAGAGAGTGCCATGCAATTTCCATTACACACACTTCCCCATTAGAAGCGGGTTTATTAGCTTGACACTGCTCCAGGAATAATGGCTTCAATCCTCACTGAAATAAAATAATGTGCCACATAACTCAGCAATGCGGAACTTCTGAAAAATGTTGTCATGTTAAACACGGTCATATTTTTCAGTTTCCCTTATGCCAAAACAGGCCATTTGCTGTCGAGAACTCATTCTGGGCGTAGAGCCTTCTCCCGTGGGCTGACTTACCTCATTGCTATGTCATATGATTCCGGATGAATACAAGTTTGGTCCAACGGGTTTGGTTTCAGTACAACACTGACTGTACTTTTACTCTTCTTTTTGCCCTGCTTCTCATTTGTGACCTCAACACCTGCTGAAGATGTCACAGCAAGTCCTTGAATTTGGCTTGAAGATTCAGTCTGCTGACTGCTGTAGCAATTTAAAACCAGAAAGAAACCCATAAATTTACACCAAAAAGGGAGGGGCAGGAGGATGTTAGAGGAAAAAGAGGAGTCCTTTAATTTAAAACATGCTCATTTCTCTGCCTTACAAATATATACAAACAGCAACTCTTCACTTCACAGAGATTATCATTTACTTGTATGAACCACTGTTAACAGGGCTTTGTGTTACTTAAATCCAAAAACATTTTTAAATGATTCAGTCTGTGTAATTTGCCAGTTATTCTAGGAGCAAACAGAAAACTGGAGGGAAACAAAATGATGACATTTCTCAGAGCTGAAGAAAAATACAAGTCCTCAAAAGAACCTACTGAGTCAGAACAGGACGAACGAGAAAAGATTCATGTTTGACATATCATGGGGAAGCTTTAAAATATAAATATTCTTTTAAATCCCAAAACGCTTTCAAGAGAGTAAAATTAAATCATTTGCTTCAAAAGGGCCTAGAATCAGACTGGCATCAGATTTCTCATTGGCAAACATCAGATGTCAGAACACGGTGGAGCTGTATCTTAAAAGTTCAGAGATAAAATGATTTTGAATCTACAATTATATACCCAGAAAAACTAGTATTCCAACAGGAAGCTGAATTAAAATGATTATACAGCCTCTCTAAAAAGAGTTTCTTTTTTTTTTTTTTATTTGACAGGTAGAGTTATAGACAGTGAGAGAGACAGAGAGAAAGGTCTTCCTTCCGTTGGTTCACTCCCCAAATGGCTACTACGGCCGGCGCTGCGCTGATGGAAGCCAGGAGCCAGGTGCCTCCTCCCGGTCTCCCATGCGGGTGCAGGGACACAAGCACGTGGGCCATCCTCCGCTGCCCTTCCTGGGCCACAGCAGAGAGCTGGACTGGAAGAGAAGCAACCGGGACTAGTACCTGGCGCCCCAACCGGAACTAGAACCCCGTGTGCCAGTGCCGCAGGCGGAGGATTAGCCAAGTGAGCCATGGTGCCGGCCCTAAAAAGAGTTTCTTAAGGATAAACTCCAGCAAAAACAATGAATTCCAGAAAAATGATAATATGAACTATAAGAAATAGTGATGAGCACAGAAACCATAAAAACTTACATTAAAAAACTGCTCATGAATAATATAAAGTATCAAATATTATGCCACAGAAAGAATGAAAACAAAAAATAAACCAAGTGTTTTCTGAAAACACAACATTACTAGGACAGAAAATAATTTTCAAGGTAACTTTAAAAGTATAACTATCAAGGAAGGATAATCATGATATCAAGGATAGCTTGGATATATAATCAAGGACAGTTATGAATCTTCCAGTAATTATCAGTTGAAAAAATAAGATATTGATCAAATTATGGTCCATCCACATTATTGAATACTATGCAGACATACAGAATAAACAAATAAAGCAGGTTTCAAATAGTTGTATAGAATGATCTCTTCTGTATATATGTTAAGAATAAACACATACACAAGGTGATATAAGCATAAATTTATTTTCGAGAAGCAATATATAAGAAATTATTTTGAAAGGGGAGACTGAGACACATTTTACTTTTCCTTTTGTTCTTTATACTTTTTAAATTTTTAAAGAAAGTATTCAGAAAACATACAGACTAACAAATAGAGGATTACCTTATCCTCAACGTTTTCATTTTTGGCTTTTGAGTTTTGTGACCTAATTACAAAGATTTCCTACTATTCCAATGTTTTGTGAACTTTGTCCATGTTTTCTTCCAGCACTTTTCTAAGAATTTATTTTTATTTACTTGAAAGGCAAAGTTACACAGAGGGACAAACAGACACACACACACAGAGATAGATGAGAGAGAGGAGAGAAGAGAGAGAGAGAGAGAGAGAGAGAGAGAGAGAGATCTTCCATCTGTGGGTTTACTTCCCAATGTCCAAAACGACTGGGGTTGTGCCAGGCCAAAGCCAGGAGCCTGGAGCTTCATCTGGGTCTCCCACATGGGTGCATGGGCCCAAGCACTTGGGCCATTTTTCATTGCTTTCCCAGGCGCATTACTAGGGAGCTGGATGGGAAGTGGAGTAGCCAGGTCTTAAACAGGTGACCATATGGGATATCGGTGTTGCAAGCAGTGGCTTAACTCACTACACTATGTTGTTAGCCCCTTTTCTGGTACTTTCACAGTTCCACTTTTTAGATTTAAGTCTATGCTCCATCTGGAATTTATCCTGGTAAAAGATGGGACTACAGCTTCCTCCACACATATCAAATTCATGCCAGTTGTCATAATACCATTTATTAGCTATCCATCAAATTTTCCTCAACTATTTGAAACATCACCTTTATCATAAACTAAATTCTAACTATGTTTCAGTGAATGTCAGACTCCAGTCTATTCTATTTCAGCATTAAACCAAACTATCTATTATTGCTTTATAATATATTCTATTGTCCTGTGGTGTTGGTTTTCCCTTGGTCTTTCCTTGAATAATATTTATTTTTCTATATGGCCTGTATTATAATCTTGCCAAAAGAAAAATTCATTTGAATGGAACAGATAGTTCTAAAGTAGCAGATATATAAAAGCTGTTCTCTTGTGACTAAGTACTGAGAAGTTTATCCAGTTTTTTTGCTTTTGGGGCACCATCATTAGAAAGTAAAACCCTAGCTCTTAATCTACACAGTTGATAATTACTGATTTGGTCAATTTTTGGTGAGAAGAGAGTAAGGAAGCCCTTGCATCCTTAAGGAACAGCCATCTCAGTGTGAGGTGGTCACTGTGAAGTCTTGAAATCTCCTTTGTCACCTCATCTTGTATCTGTTCTTTCTACTTTCTATGCTCCAATCCTGTGGACCTTATTTTGTTTCCTAGTCCTGCCTCAGGCCTTTGTACACCTAATGATGGTTTTGCCGGGTATACTTGACTTCTGATCCCTGTGTGGCTGACTCTTTTGATCCATTAATAATTGCTCAAATAACTTTTCAATACAACTGCTCTCCAAGACAGTGTCAGAGCTCCCTGTTTGAATTTCTGTAACACTTATTGCATCATAAGAAACCATATACGTGACTAGTTTATTATCTGTCACTCATGAAAAACAGAGTTTCCTGACTTGCTTACTATTGTCTGTACCTAGTAAAGCACACTTGACACATATTGAATGAAGGTGTGAATGGTGGACACCTAGAAACAGTAGGCTGGTGATAACGCTAAGAAAGGAAGCTGGTAACAGGAACAGAAGTATACACTTTAATAATCACCTGCAAAATGTTCGAATGTAATCCTGGTTGATTCTGATGAAGCCAGCACACTGTTGGAAGGATTTTGGACCCAGCCCTTTCACTTTCTTCAGCTGTTCTCGGTTGATGAAGGGTCCATTTTGTTCTCGCCATTCAATAATATTTTTGGCTCTGTTGGCATTGAGTCCTGCAATATGCCTTTAAAAATAATAAAATGAGTAAACTGAGAAAATGCAGATTTCATTTGAAAAGAGTGATACAAACATGTGGACCATAAAAACAACTGCAACTACATTCTTTCATATTCTAAGTTAATCCGAAAGAGAGTTAAATAAAAAGGTCAAAGAGGAAAAAGTTGTCCAAGAGGAGAGGGCAATAGAAACAAAATAATGTCAAAACCAGTAACTGTCATAAATATTTCCACAATATTTCTAAACTAGTCATATTCTTTGTGTTTCTGAATCAAGAAATAATTCTGCCTATTTCCGTTTAGCTTTGCAAAGAGAGTTAGCAACCAAAGTTATAACAGCCACAAGTGTGTTATACTACTTTTATTTTTTGTTGGTCTGTTCTCATGAATGCAGAGTTGAAGCTCAGAAAGGTACTTACCCCTAAATGCCACAATAAGTACAAAAAACTAAAACTATACCTTTAGGGAATTTTCTTAGTATTAAATAATCCATTATGTCCCATCATCTTATACGTAGGACACTTATACAATGTTAAAATGAGCAATAAATATACTACTTGTGCTAACTTTGAAATAAATATCATTGAAATATTTGCAGAATTGAAAACTTGGGACTTGATAGGTAAAAATATTATTATTTACAAGAATCTTAATTCCATTATGTAATTGCATATAGACAATATGAAATGTCTCTAGCTATGGTGGAAAAGTAACATCTGAAAAAATAATACATTCTGCTTTACTAGTTCCAATGAAAAAGGTCCAGCTCAGGGAATTTCATGCTGCATCAGCAAACTTGTATAAGAAATGCAAAGCCATGAACAAAAAAAGCAACTCTTCTATAACCGTGGGAGTGGGGGCGGCAGCAGAGAGAATATAAGATACAACTGTATGATGGAAATTTTGACAGGTGACTTATGAAATCGGGGTAAAAAATATGGTAACCATACCTTGGAACCATCACAATTTATCTTTTGGTTACTGCCAATTTTGACAGATGCATGCAAGAGACTGAACCAGGAAAAACGTCTACTCTCATGTGGTGGGAAACAGCTCTTTTCCATGTTAACCTTATTTAAATTCTATTAGCAACACTAATGCACTCAATGGTTACCATATGTTCTTCACTTTAGATTTGCAATATTAAAAATGATAATGTGAATTGTTACAATTCTTTTCTTAAATGATGTCTTCCCTCCTGACTGATTACCCAAAGCAATGTATAAACTCTTAGCTTTTCTATACTTGGCAGCTCTGCACACATGTGTCCCCTTATAACAGCTGAGTTTGGACTGGAGGGCCAGTTAAATTTGAGATTCTGTGATCTTCAGCCACAGACTTCTTGTCTCACCTTAACAAAACTTCTGAACAGATGTTAATATCCACTCCCACAAAGCTGACACATTCTTCTACAACACTGTCCAGTGTTGCCTTGAGTAAAGTCTGGGATACATCATGCTGAGAAGACAAAGATCAAATATCAATCAACAGTGAAGGAGATGCAGTGCATGGACTATGCCATTACTTTGTCTATAAATGCTGGTAGTTGGCTAACATACACCATGGTAAATTTCTTCATCCTCTTGAACACTGTTAGCAGATGTCATTGAGATGAACTTCAGTAATCTTGTTTTCTTACTTTATAAGATACTTAGACCCCTGACTTGAATATAACAATGTCTACATTTTCCCCTTCTTCAACATTCTGCTAATGCAGTGGTTCTCAAACTTTAGGTTGCATCAAGTCATCCATAGACCTTGTCAAACCTCAGGCTGCTAGGCCTCAGATTCAGATGTTTGATTCAGTGTTGCGCACTCTAGTAAGTTACCAGGTAATGTGGCTAGCAGACTGCTTTAAGGCATATGGGTCTCTTTTATTCATGTCCTGCATTACTATGTTAGCTTAACTTGCATACATGTTCTATTCCATAGTTAAGAAAACAAAGGAGGCCGGCGCCGTGGCTCACTAGGCTAATCCTCCACCTAGTGGCGCTGGCACACCGGGTTCTAGTCCTGGTCGGGGTGCCGGATCCTGTCCCAGTTGCCCCTCTTCCAGGCCAGCTCTCTGCTGTGGCTCGGGAGTGCAGTGGAGGATGGCCCAAGTGCTTGGGCCCTGCACCCCATGGGAGACCAGGAGAAGCACCTGGCTCCTGCCTTTGGATAGGCGCGGTGCGCCCGCCGCAGTGCGCTGGCCGCGGCGGCCACTGGAGGGTGAACCAACGGCAAAAGGAAGGCCTTTCTCTCTGTCTCTCTCTCTCTCACTATCCACTCTGCCTTCAAAAAAAAAAAAAAAAAAAAGAAAACAAAGGGGCCGGCATTGCGCAGCAGCAGTAGATTAAGCTGCCATCTGCAATACTGGCATTCCTTATCAGAGTGTGCAGAGGGAGATGGCCCAAGTCCATGCATACCTGCCACCCATGTAGGAGACCTGGATAGAATTCCTGGCTCCTAGTCCCTACCGTTGTAGCCATTTGAGGAATAAAACAACAGATGGAAAATCTTTTTCTTTTTGTCTTTCCCTCTCTCTGTATCACACTGCCATTCAATAAATAAATCTTTAAAAAAGAGAAGAAAGCCAGTGTTGTGTCGTAGCAGATAGAGCTACCACCAGCAATGCTGGCATGCCATATGGACACCAATTCATGTCCTGGTTGCTCCACTTCCAATCCAGTTTCCTCTTGATGGCCTGGGAAAAGCAATGGAAGATGGCCCAAGTATTTGGGCCTCTGCTACCCATGTGGGAAACCCAGATGACGCTCCTGGCTCCTGCCTTTGGCCTGGCCCAGCTCTGACTATTACAGTCACCTGAAGATTAAACTAGCAGATGTGAGATCTCTATCTCTCCCTCTCTGTGTAACTCTGAATTTCAAATGAATAAATAAATAAATCTTAAAAAAAAAGAAGGAAAACATTGTCATACCAGGAAGTAGTACATTAATACTAAGTTGGACAGTGAATCAAAATATTTTCCCAAATTGGATAGTATTATTTATAGGAATAATATTACTTTATTTACAATTAAGAAAATACACTGTCAATGAAACCCTGACATGTGGCATATTATTGCTTATAATTTTTTTTTTTTAATAGGCAGAGTGGACAGTGAGAGAGAGAGACAGAGAGAAAGGTCTTCCTTTGCCATTGGTTCACCCTCCAATGGCTGCCGCGACTGGTGCACAGCGGCCGGTGCACCACACTGATCCAAAGCCAGAAACCAGGAACCAGGTGCTTCTCCTGGTCTCCCATGTGGGTGCAGGGCCCAAGCACTTGGGCCATCCTCCACTGCAGTCCCGGGCCACAGCAGAGAGCTGGCCTGGAAGAGGGGCAACCGGGACAGAATCCAGCGCCCCGACTGGGACTAGAACCCGGTATGCCAGCACCGCAGGCAGAGGATTAGGCTATTGAGCCGTGGCACCGGCCTAGAATTTATTTTTAAAAAATAAATATGATTTAAAAATAAATATGATTTTTTAAAAATCATGTAATAAAAATGAAAATATAAGCAATTGAAGCCGGTTAAAATATTCCTAAAATTTGTTCACATTTAGTGTGTATCCGTTCTGAATCACTCAGAGTCATAGGTGTCAAGGCTTCTGTGCTGTTAAGACCTTGGGCAGCGTAGTGCTTCTTAAAGGAGCTACTCTCTATTGCCTCCTGGATTTTCTCTGAAGCTTCAGAAGGTCATTCTTGGACACTGTGATGGTAGTAGCCTAATCTTAATCTTTCAATAGAAGAGATTCTGGGCAGCAACACAACTCACATTTCCTTCCCCAAAGGTCTTTAAATGGTCTATTATTTGATGGTTCATTAACTAAAACAATGAGGGATTTGCAGTTTAGTAATGCCTACAAATTAACAACTGATCTCATGTAGAACTACACCATGATGTAGCACAGGGCCAACAACAACTGTAGGAAATCATGAATGGTCAGATACATCATGAATGTTAAAATGTGAGAAAATGTGCATCTTATATTTGATGACTGGTCCTATTTGTAAGGAAACATTTGCTGTTTGATGAAGCCAGGTTGCCATAATGAACACACTTGATGGTATTCGTAATTCTAAAGTTAATAAACTCTAGTCATTTTTCATAGTTAGGAAACTTCCATCTATTATATCTTCCATCTATTGGTTTATTCCCCAAATGGCCACAACAGCCAGGTATGGACCAGGCTGAAGTCAGGAGCCCAAGTTGGCCATCTTCTGCTGCCTTCCCAGGTGCAATGGCAGGACACTGGATTAGAAGCAAAGTAGAAGGTTCTCAAACAGGCGCTCTGATAGGGGGTGCTGATATCACAAGCGGCAGCTTATTAGCCTGTGCAACAATGCCCTTCTCCTCTTTATTTTAAAGAGTTGTTATTTAGTCACATTTTAAATAGTAAAGATAATTATAAAATTTTAAAATAAATGATTTAAAAATAGTACAAACATGTAAAACTTAATAAAAATGACAGACTCCTGATGTATTTTGTTGGTAATGATAGTCTGGTTGTTGACAGCTTAAAACCTTCAAAATTAAAAAGCAAACAGAAACACTTGGGACACTTCCACTAGAGTGGCTAAAATAGAAAAAGATGCAAAACACCATATATTGGTTAAGAGATGGAGCAACTACAATGCTGAAAACATTATCCTAAGTACATTTTAAGGCAGATAAACAAGACAAGGAAGTTTTATGGAGGATATATTTTGTATAGTTTCAATATAACTACCTAAAATGGAAGCAGATATATTTAAATAATGCTAAGATGCATTATTGTTCAATATAAATTAAATTAGATAAATTTTACAGGAATAAAATATTAACTAATTGTCAAACTGACTTAAGAAGAAGTAGAAAAACTGAACAGACCTGTTAATAAATAGAGATTCAATTAGTAATCAGAAAGCCTCCCAACAAAGAAAAGTTTAGGAACAGAGAGCTTCACTGGTGAATTTATTAAACATTTCAAGAATTAACAAAAATCTTGACACCAAAGACAGATAAAAACATCATAAGAAAACTATAGATCAATACCCTTATGAATATAGATACAAAAATCCTCAACAAAATACTACCATGCTAACTCCAAGAGCATATTAAAAGGATTACACACCATGACATACATGTGGTGCATGTAATATGTGTGAACTCAAGAACCAGATTTGTATTTCTTTTTAGTTGGGAAATTCTTCTTGACATTTTTAAACTTTTAATTTTGAAATAATTTCAAATTTAGTAAAAAATCAAGAGTAGTACAAAGAATTTCCTTATAGCCTCCCTTCAAATAAATACTTGTATATATTTCCAAATAACAAGAACACTGTTTTTTATATCCATAATTATTAAAATTAGGAAATTTACCAGTTTAATAATATTATCAAAACCTACAGCCTACACATTAATTAATGTGCCAATTACACATTTTACAGAATTTCCTGCCCAACCTAGAATTCAATCCAGGATCATATATTGCATTTAGTTGTATCTTTTCATACTCTTGGCTAGGCATCTTCCAAGATGGTTCCCAAAGAACCCCCAATTCTGGTATTCATGTACTTGTGTAATTCCCTTCCATTGAGTATAGAATTCAATGATAGATTTATTATTAAGGTTATTTTAACAGTCATAATGACCTATTTGTATAGAAAAATATTTTCAATCTGCATTCAATTAAAATGTAAAAGCACAGGCTTAACAGTGTACCATATGGAGGCACTTCAAAAAGTTAATGGAAATGGAAAAAAAATTATTTTAGTACAATTTTTGAAGTCCATGCACATTCTTCTCATAAAAAGCATTTTCCATAAACTTTTTGAAGACCTTCACATACACTCATATCATTATCCTCATGTTCTGGATTGGAAAAAAAAAGCCCTGAAAAAGAGACTATATCTATACATTAACACTTCTCTAATTTCTGTATTTGGGTATTAAAAACATTTAAATACAAATAAAAAAAGCATTTAACCTTATCATGGGTAGCAAAAGTAAGTATTATTTTGAGATGCTTCTATTTTAAATATTTAGCTGTAAAGACAGATATATATATATATATCATATATATATATATATATAGTCAAATATATGTGTGATGGGTGCTCTGGTCATGATGTAATATGCAGTGCACTTCAAGATCAAAAGGAATGAAAAACAATGGTCTGAGCCAATCATGGTGGTGCCATTCCATTTATTCAATTATGGCAAATAAATGTGAGTATAAATTTGCTGAGTGCTTCAGAAAAAGACTTCACTGCTCTTAAATAGAAACCCTAATAAAGAGCTGGCCCTTTCTTCTCTTTTTTTTTTTTTTTTGACAGGCAGAGTGGACAGTGAGAGAGAGAGACAGAGAGAAAGGTCTTCTTTTGCCGTTGGTTCACCCTCCAATGGCCACCGCGGCCGGCGCGCTGCGGCCGGCGCACCGCGCTGATCCGATGGCAGGAGCCAGGAGCCAGGTGCTTTTCCTGGTCTCCCATGGGGTGCAGGGCCCAAGCACCTGGGCCATCCTCCACTGCACTCCCTGGCCACAGCAGAGGGCTGGCCTGGAAGAGGGGCAACCGGGACAGAATCCGGCGCCCCGACCGGGACTAGAACCCGGTGTGCCGGCGCCGCTAGGCGGAGGACCTTTCTTCTCTTGATTCAAGCATGACTCCTGGAACCAGGCTAAGCATTGTACCGTGCAGTATGATGAGGCTGAGGAACAGCTGGGTCATTAAGCATGGCAGATGGCACACAAGAAAGACTGGCTCTTCATGACACTCTTGAGGCTCTTGAATTGAGTCAACTAGTTCTGGACTCACTCTTCTTCTGTGCTTCTTGAAATGAAATTTTCTTATTGTTTAATAAATAATAATAAATAATATATAAATATATAATAAATAATATATATATATAATATATATATATAATATATATATATATAATATATATATATAATATATATATATATTATATATATTATATATATATTAAATATATATATATATTATATAATAAATAATATATATATAATATATATATAAATAAATAATATATAAATATAAATATTTATAAATATAAATAATAATAAATAAATAAATAATAATAAATAAATAATAAATAATAATTTCCCTTATTGTTCAAGCTACTTCGTGTTAGGATCACTGACTTATTTATTTATTTATTTATTTATTTTTTAGTTGAAGCAGTCACTTTACTTAGCTGCTTAAAGTCTAGGGGGAAGACTAAGGCAATGAAAACAACAATACAGTTGCTACCAAAACCCTTGAGCTTTTACTGCCAGGCATTGTTGTAAGATGACTTTAGAAAATCATATAATTGAGTCTTCACAATTATCCTATGAAACATACATATGGTTCTATATAGCATCTTCATTTATAGGAATTTATTCTAAGGAAATATCAAGACACACACACACACACAATATAAAAATCTACATAAATTATGGAGCAGGCATGCAGTGAACTATTATGAGGCCATTAAACACACAGATCTACAATTTCACCAAAATACCCTGCAAGAAAAAGGGCCCCAGATAACATATTAGTTAAAATATTTAATTCTTCTAGCACCTACTATGCAAGAGAAATTTCCATAATCACTGCTGAGGGCTGTAATCGTGGATTTTGCCGACATTCTTCCCCAACTTCTTGCTTAGGAAGTACTAAGGAAATAACACTATTTTCTACAAGTAAAAATAATACATACATCAAAAAGGGAATAATGAACAAAGTTCCATATTGTCCCCATAAAAATGTCTTTGACATGAAAGCAGGGGCATTCATTTCACCATTCTACAAACATTTTCTAAGCAACTATTATGTACCAGACATTGTGCTAGCTGTGCTAGGTGTTGAAGGTATAGGAAAAATCACATGTATTCCAGTCTTCAAGATCTGCTGAAAGCTCAGATGTGACACATCAATCTACTGGCAGTCACTGTTACAAGAGGAAAGAGTCTCCCAGGACTGCCAGTGCTGATAATTCCCAGGACTAGATGGCCAGGGACAATGAACTATTCCAGTTTAAAAAGAAGTTACCCAACTCTGAACTTCGGAGCAAGCTTTTTGAACCGTATATTCTTTCAAATTCACAAAAATGCTATTTAGGCCATTATATATTTCCTTAAGTTTTATGAGATTTTTAAAAAGGGATATAAGCGGTCATTTATGCTAGTCAGCTTTTTTGAGGTCAGAATCCACATTTTTATTATTACTACCACAAACTTCTAAAGAATTGCTCATCAAACTGGCGTGTTTTATTCTGTCCTGAAGCACTAACATTATCTCACAATTATTAAAAGAATATGCATCCTTCCAGATAAAACAGTGCTGAGAACTACAACTTCTAAGGCAACAAGGTTTTACTGTACATATTCCATATTAAACTTCAAATTTATTCCCAAGTGGTCTTCTGGTGCAATACTCTTACTTGAGTCTTTGTTTTATTTAGCATTATCACTCATGTCCCTTCCTGCCCCTTAGTATTGCCAAAATACACAATGAAGTCAGAAACTAAAGAGGCAAGAAAGCTTTACAGGGAAAG
This sequence comes from Oryctolagus cuniculus, assembly GCF_051225735.1. NCBI lineage: Eukaryota > Metazoa > Chordata > Mammalia > Lagomorpha > Leporidae > Oryctolagus > Oryctolagus cuniculus. Next base: position 162,478,291 of record NC_142868.1, on the reverse strand, counting down.
TTTGTTCAATTTTAATTGAAACAAATTTATTTCCTCATCTTGCATCTCCTTTCCTTTGAATGACATGTGACAGTTTAACAGGCATCCAAGAGAGTGTGTGTTGAGTGACCCATGAAAGATAGAACTGACGGGAGAATGGAAAACATTTGAGAAAACAGAATTGTGTGTACTTAAGAGTTTCTCCTCCTCTAAATTCTTCAACTGCAGTATACAAGAAGTTCTTATATTCCCTTTCAAAGACCAAGACAATATTAAGCACCACAGAAATACTTTATTTAACCATTTAAAACCTAAGTGTTCTAGCTCTACTGATCACAAATACAGAGAACGAGACAAATAATCTTGAAAAGGGGTTCTTCATAAGCACATTCTTTTAAAAACACACACATTTTTTAAACGAATAAACTGTATAATGAATAAGTCATTGTGCCTACGGGGCCTGGGATTAAGATGGCAAAGGCCATTAGACTTTCAGCACCACAGGGATTTTTCCAGCCCTGGAAACACAGATCGCATACTATGGCCAATGGTCATTCACAGGGGAAAAAACAACACAGGGAGAGATTCTCATTGCAAACACCCCTCTCCTGAGAAAGCACAAGGAACTCAGTATTTAAGCACCCAGCTTGCATGAGCTTATTGAACTATTCGTTGTAAATCAGTCATGCAAGGCAACATGACAGAAAGGTTCTGGAAAATAACTATCTTATTTGTCCTGCACAAGACATAGGAAACTAATTCTAAACATCCAACCTTTCAGGGCTTGAACAGTATTAAGGCCTTAAGGAACGGACCTTCTGGGGTATGAAATGGAGTGTCCACAGTTGTTCAGTGAGGTCTCCCTACTCAGATGGCCAGAATGCCTGTGCTACCAGGGCACCTCTAAAATCTTCATTCAGCTCACAAATTTCCAGCAGCTCTTTTGTATCCTGACCACCACATATGCATCTTAACAGCTAGCAATTAATTTTAAACAACAGACAACAGGCAGTGTAGGACCATGATCCGAGAAACAGGGGAACCACATAGGATGAGCCCTGTAGTAGTTGTCCAGCTTTAAGAAGATGCTTCCCAGACAATGGCACTGGGACGTGGTCTAAGCAGAGCATAGCAATCTTACTGAGCTGAGAAACAGAGGCTGGAGGGCAGGACTGTAGAGGTCACTGGAACTTAAAGAGCATGATACCAGATAGGCCGGCACTTTGAAGAGCAGAACTCTACAAACCTACAGCCAGCACACCTGATGAAGTCAGTTAAATACCAAGCTGCATATGCCCAGAGTGCCAGGACAAGATTGCACATGGTAGGGACAAACAGCTGCCTGGGAGTTATAGGCTACATAGAGATTCCTGAGATTTCACAGAACTGGGAGCTATAAACTAGTCTATCACCAGAGTGGGGAGACCCCTCTCAACACCCCAGACACTCTGTTGATACCTAGAAAGGGGTAGAAATGGACTACAGTAGTCCCGGAATAAAGGTTACTATATATCTACTTTACCAAGGTTTAAAGGATATTCGTTATCTCAATGGGTTCACTGGTGTATTCTACCAAATATTTAAGGAAGAACTTATCCCAATTCTCTATAGTGGTCTTGTAGGAGACACAAAGCAGAGGGAATGCACTCCTCAGTCTTCTATGAAGCCATCATTACTCTAATACCAAAATCAGACAGAGACGTTATGGGAAAACTATAGACTAGCAGCTCTCATGAAGACAGATGCAAACATCCTCAAAAAAATATTACCAAGTCAACATCTAACGGTGTATAAAGTGAATTATACATCTCAACTATGATTTATCCTAGTATGCAAGTCTGGTTTTACATTCAAAAATCAATTAATGGATTCATCACATCAATAGACTAAAGAAGAAACAGCACATAATCCTAGATGCAAAAAAAGCATCTGACAAAATTCAACACTCATCCTTGATAAAAAAAAAAAAAAAGCTAAAAACAAAAACAAACAAACAAAAAAACACACACAAAGCTTCCAGCAAATTAGGAATGGATGGGACACATCCAACTTGATTATGAACATCTAATGTATGAAAAAAAGAATACAGCCAACATCATACTTAATGATAATTTACTAGAAAATCCAAAAACACTATACAATACCAAATGCTGGCAAGAATGCAGAGCAAAGAATTCTCATTCATCGCTGGCTGGAATGCAAAATGGTACCATCATCTGAGAAAACACTTTGACAGTTTTTCACAAAGTAAGTATAAACTTAATAATACCCAGTAACTATGCTCCTTAATATTTACCCAAATGAATGGAAAAATGAGCCATACAATTTCATTTATAATTTCCAAATCATAGAAGCAATTAAGATGCCTATCAGTAGATAAATAGACAAATAAACTGTGGAATATCTGGACAATAGAATATCACTTAGCACTAAAAAAAGAGAGCTATTAAACCATGAAAATACATGGAAGAACTTTTAACGCATACTACTAAGTAAAAGAAGCCAAAGCGAAAAAGCTACATATATATGATTCCAACTCTAACACATTCTGGGGAAGGTAAAGCTATTCAGACAATAAAAAGATAAGTTGTTCCCAGGGGTTTCCAGGGATGGACCAATGGGTAGTGACTGAAGGGAGCAAAGAGGGGAGGGAAGAATGAATTGGAGTGGTATACAGGGTTCCTATGGATGGTGGAATTATTCTGTATGATATTATACTCATAGGTATATGTCATTGTACATTTGTCCAAACCTATAGAATGTGTAACAGCAACAGAGAACCCTAACATAAACCATGGGTTTGGACAATAAAGATATGTCAATATAGATTCACAGATTGTAACTAACGTACCAGTTTGGTGTGGCATGTTGAGAGGCTGTGCCTACATTGGGGGAAGAGGAATATAGGCACTTCATACTTTCTGTTCAATTTTGTTTTGAATGCTAAACTGCTCTAAAATATTTTTTAAAGCCCTATAAGAATCAGTTTGCTCTGATAGTAAATCATCTGACAGCCAGAGCAAAATTGAACATTCTTCAAAGAAAACCACAAAATTTGCATTCTCAACAACATAACACCCATCTTGTCCACCACACAATAAAAATAATCAGACAAACAACCAAGTAGGAGAATGTGACCTTTAACAGATTAATGAAGTCATTCAACCAAATCCAATCCAGTATGACCCAGATGTTAGAATTAGCAGACAAGAACTTTAAAGTAGCTCCAGGACTACTCTAAGCAAAATAGAGTCAGAAATGAATGAAAAGATAACATATAGCAGTGAGATATGAAAGCTATAATAAATAAGCAAAGAATCAAGAAACACAATATCTGAAATGGAAAATTTATGAACTGTACTTAACACTGAATTGGAGAAGCAAGAGAAACCAATCAGTGACCAAGAAAAGGGATGATCTCATTTGAAGGAGAGACAAAAGAAGGGAGGAGAAACACCAGACATTCAAGTGTCCTGAAGAATGAGGCCAAAATGTGTGAATGTGTAATCAGACCCCTGACAGAAGAGAGAAAAGTACAGATGAATATCTGAAGAAGCAACAATCAAGCCCTTCCCAAATTTTTTTAAAAAGATTTATTTTTTTGAAAGACAAATGACACAGAGAGAGAGAGAGAATCTTCCATCTGCTGAATTGCGTCTCAAATGGCCACAATGGCCAGGGCTGATCTGGGCCAAAGCCAGCAGCCTGCAACTCCATCTAGGTCTCCCATTTGGATGGCTGCATCATTTGCTGCTTACCCAGGCACATTAGCAGGGAGCTGGACAGGAAGTGGAGCAGCCGGGATAGTAACTTAAACTACTGCTCTTCAACACCGGCCCCTCTCAAAATTTTTTTAAAAAAAGTCCAGTGAACCCTAAGAAGAATCTCATTAGAGGACACAGGAGAAAGAAAACTCCATTTGGGAGCATTACAGTCACCCTGCTGGAAAACAAGGATCAAGAGAAAACCATGAAAGCAGAGAACAGACACATTCCACACAGAGGAACAACACTATACTAATGGCTAACTTCTCTGACACATCAGAGGTGAGGAGACAATGAAATCTCACACACACACACACACACACACACACACCCTGTTGACCACAAATTCTGCACTTTTCAAAGATCAAGGAAGAATCAAGGCATTTTAGATAAATGAGAACTCACTGCCAACAGATCTGCACTACAAAAATGTTAAAGGGAATTTTTCAGATGAAAGAAAATTGGCAACAGATGGAAAGTATGTGGATGAATATAAAATCGTGTGTGTGTGTATATATCCTAATTTTACTTAAAAGATATATGACTATTAAAGTACAAATGACAACATGGTATTTAAAATAAGCACACACACATACACCCAAAGGAGGATGGTGAGGTGGTACAATGCTAACTACTGTAGCCTGTGAAAAGGTCAGAATATCCCTAGAGTAACCACTTAAAAAAAAAAAAAAACACACACTGCAAAAAGGTATAGCTGAAAAGTCAATAGAATGAAAATGGAAAACCAGAAATCATTTCACTCTCTCCTCAACAAGGCAGAACAGAAAGAACAGAGGACCAAAGAGCAGACAGGACAAATAGAAAGCAACACTGAAACCACACCAACATTTAACATCAAATGGAAGTCAAGTCAGTGCTCCAATTAAAAGGCAAAGACTGGGGGCCACCACTGTGGCACAGCGGGTTAAAGCCTTGACCTGAAGTGCAGGCATCCCATATGGACACCGGTTCTAGTCCTGGCTGCTCCTCTTATGATCCAGCTCTCTGCTGTGGCCTGGGAAAGCAGTAGAAGATGGCCCAAGTCCTTGGGCCCCTGCACTCACATGGGAGATCCAGAAAGAAGCTCCTGGCTCCTGGCTTCGGATCAGCGCAGCTCCGGCCATTATGGCCATCTGGGGAGTGAACCAGAGGATGGAAGAACTCTCTCTCTGTCTCTACCTCTCTCTGTAACTCTGACTTTCAAAAAAAAAAAATAAAATAAATTCTTTAAAAAAAAAGGGCAAAGACTATCAATAAAGACTGCATAACTCAAATCTTTGCATTTTCCTGTAGAATATAGCTTTGAAAAGAACTGTACTGACATAGGAACCCAAACTGTCTAAACCGTTTGGCCAGTCAGTTTAGAAGGGGAGGATGACATCCAGAACTGCGTCTCTCTCAGGTTTCCCAGTTCTAGAGCTGGGAGCTGGGGTACAAAATACAGAACGTTTCTGATTGTTGCAAACTGGAATGTAATGTTAATGTCCTCTCCAGGGATTTCACCTTCTGACTTTGAAAGCTAATTCTTTTACATATAAAGTGATTTTCAAAGCCAGAATCATTCTCAGCATAACTTCACTAGACCATGTTGGGGAGGTCAGTGGATGAGAACAGCATGCAGTTAGATGACACAAACTTGCTAGTCAGTGGCTTGTTTGGGTCTCAATGGTGATTACTAATGTAAGAAATGCATCCTGTCTTTAAAGTTTCTTGCAACGATTGAAAATGAAGCAAAATGTGTACTTCTTTATGGATCATGCTAAAAAATGAGTCTTTTCATTTGTGATTATAGTAGTCCTGTGTTTAAGTTTTAATCTAATATAGTTTTCATTCTGTCTTCTAGTAGGTGCTCTTATGTCCTCTAGTGGATACAGGTTGATACAGTAGAGGAAAGATAGGGGCAGTACTGGCTAAGGGAAGGTACAAAAATCCTAACCGCCTGCTTTCTTACATGCTTTTCCAAACCAATGCCTTGAACTATCTAAGTTACCATAAACAAAGAAAACATTAACACATCTGAACTGGACCACACCTCTCTGCCCTGTGTGTGGTCACTGAGCTAAAACATAATCTTGGCTCATGACATATGCATGAACAGATGCACACCAATTAACTACACGTTTTGACCTGACATAATACAAAGGAGTCGACATTTCCACTGTAAATCTCTATTTTTAGATTTATAGCTTAGTCATAAAAGTGGATTTTAGAAAAACTCAGGGTGCAAAGATTTAGCCACAAGAGAGAAGTTTTCCTTCTAACAAACTAAAAGCAAAACATTGTGTAGAAAATCTAATCTGTAACTATGGTTGTGTCTTATGCAGGGAGAGAAGTGCCCCTCTTTATGCACAAAATTTTAACAGCCTAGTGTTTAAACTACTTGAGAGAGCAGAGGTTAGAGATAAAAAGGATATTAATGAAAAGGAATATTAAAAGCTTTTATTCCTAAAATGCAGAAATAAGGCTCCCTGTGAATTTTTAGGAACATATTTTTCCTCCACATCTACACATAGACATATGTGGCCACACATGCAGTCGGATATGAATTGGCATCTAGCCCATTATTATTATAGACAGTAAACTTTTCCCAATTAGAGCTGAGGCTGACACTGGCTGCACAGGATCCACATTAATATGTTTCCATGGAGCCAAAGCACGAATGTGAAAAGACTCCCTTTTATCTGTGTGACCTGTCTCTACGTGACCACAACATCACGGAGCCCAGGCACTCCACGTGACCTGCAATAATTACTCCACACCAGACCTTGGGTATTGGTGGAGATCATCACTGGCCTTCAAAACTCTGCCTTCCATAGCACTCCTATCCTCATTTCCTATTTTATCTTTATCCGTAAGTATCCATAATGATCTGAGGCACACAGATGTGTGCGTGGGTAAATAAATAAATACAGCTTGTTCTTTTCTATATCCTGGCACATAATGGGTACTCAATTATATTGCTGTTTTAATCTGCATTCCCTTTAGTACTGGTTTAGGTGAGAATCTCTTTGTGTGTTTACTAGCTGGCTAGCCTTTGCTTAGTATTTCACTTTCTTATACAATGCTTCTTAGTAAACTGTAGGTATTCAACAAACTGGACAAAAAGGAACAATCAGGTCAAATTTCTGGCAATTCCAACTGCTGGATTCTTCCTATTAAAGCTGGGGATTTGGTTTAAGAAGTTGGTTTAAAAATTGTCCCCAAATAAAAGTAGACACAGGTGACTTGGACTTACTTGAGGGTATTATTCCAGTACAACCTATATTTATATTATAGAAAAAAACATTTTTATTGGGCATTAATCAGCGTAAAACTCAGAAAGTGAAATTTTGAAGGGGAATCTAAGATGCCCTAACATAACATGTTAAGACTGACCATGGCCTCAAGTGTTCCCACTCCACACTGCCAAATCTCCAAAAAGTTTCTGGGTAGGTTTCTAGCTTAATAACAACTTCCTGTTAACTTTGATTCTAGTCTGACTAATCTCTGGTGCTTTTAGTCAGAACTGTTTAAGTTTCTGTTTTTCTGGGAACTCAGTAAAATTTAAGCTTCTATCATTTTGAACTGAACTAAATTAGAGCATCTTGTCACATAATAAAAAAAAAAGACCAAAGAAGCTGGGAGACCTGCCATGAGAATGCAAAGAAACACCAGCAGCAAAGTCCTGCCTTGCCAGCTCCCTGATCAAACCTTATGCAACTCTTTCATGGGATGCCATGTATTATAGAAAAATAATCTATCTTAAAACCTACATGGTTAGAAACTGATTAGGTACCTCTACGAGAAAGGTCAAACAGCTAGCTAGAATATAGGTATATACTTTGAAATACAACTAAAAGTTTGGGATAAAAAATTTTTGATATAAAAACATTGCATTTAGATATAATCTTTGAGGGTGTAATTTAGTAAGTATAATGACTCATTTTCCTAAAATATCTCCAAGGATTATAGCAGAATTAGGCAAAACCACATACATCTGACCCATGGGAAATTGGTTGTGGACAAAGGATAGGTCACAAAGTTAAAAACCTATAAACAGAAGAATTGTAGAATGTAGAAGAGGGATCCTAATTTCTCTTTACTAAGGAAGGAATCACAGGGTACAGGAATCAAACACTGTCCTTAAAGGTTTAGCCAACACAAGCAAGAGGAGAACTCAATCCTTCAGCTTACTCACCATTCAAACCAACAAGGGGAATAGTTTGATAGAGTAAATCTTAGTTTAGAAGTGATAGTTTATTTTAAATGTTTGATTTTCAAAATGAAGTAGCAACTTTTTTCTGTTTTAGTTTGAAAACTTTTTTCCCATACTGAGAAGAAATGAGAGGAAAAGGCAGTCTACCTGTCTTCTTCAGGTGCTTCCCACAGGAAAGTGACAATTTATCATGAATTACTGTGGCACACAGATCCTCAGGTGACCCACGGTGATACTTATCTACTCCTCCTCCTGTTCTTTCCTTAGGTCACTCCCTCCCCTTCAGGGCGAACAATAATGTGACTTGCTTATAAAAAGAGTATGGCAAAGAAGACAAGATGTCACTCCCGTGATTGGGTTCCATGACAGGATAAATAAGGGTGATTTTCCTGTCTTGATGGCGTAAGTAGTCATGTCGAAGAAGCCCATGTGGCAAGGGACTGTGGGTGGTTGTTAGGAAGACCTAAGAGTTGTCTCTGGCCACCAGTCAGCAAAATGTTGGGGCCCTCACTCAAACAGCCACAAGGGCATGGATCCATTCACCAACCTAAATGACCTCAGAAGTGAAGTCCTTCCTGGCTGGGCCACTAGGAGACAGTACAGCCTGGCCAACACCTCAGTTGTCACCTGGTGGGATCCTGAGCTGAGGATCCAGCCAAGCCAGATCTGTACTCCTGAGACAGAGAAACTGAGATAACAAATGTGCTGTTTTAAGCTGTTCCATGTGTGATTGTTTGTTATACAGCAGTAGGACACTAACACAAGTATCTATGCTTACTGCAACATCCACTGTTCAGTTATTGAATGCTCTTTGGAAATGTTAAGCCTAGTTTTCTTTAAAAAAAAAAAAAGGATTTATTTATTTATTTATTTTTATTTACTCGAAAGGAGAGAGTAAAACAGAGAGAAACAGACAGAGAAAGGGAGATGGAAAGAGAGATCTTCCATCTGCTGGTTCACTACCCAAATGGTGCAACAGCTGGGACTGAGGCAGACTGAAGCCAGAAGTCTAGAGCTTCTTCAGTGTCTCCTTCAAGGATGCAAGGGCCTAAGCATTTAGTCTATCTTCCATTGTTTTTCTAGGCACATTAGCAGGAAATTGGATTGGAAGTGGAGCAGCAGGGGACTCGAATTTGCGATCATACAGGATGTCAGTGTCACAGGCGGTAGCTTTACTAGCTATGCCACAGCACCAACCCTGCCCAGTTTCATTTTACCAGCTAATACCAGCAACTCTTTCAGTCTAGCTTTCTCTAAATTTTGTGTTGATCCATGTTTTATTAAGATAATTTTTCAGTCTTCTTTCTATGACATTTCCATGTGCCTCAAATAGATCTAAAGGCAAGCAAATAAAGTATTTTTGAAAGCTTGTAGTATTTGTTATTCATTCAATAAATGTTACAAATAATTGCTGAGTGTCTGCTTTGTACTTGTCCCTGTTCAGAGTACTGGTAGTGCAGCAGCAGACAGAAAAAATATACAAGGGGTCTTCAAAAAGCTCATGAAAAATGCATATTATAAAAATACTATGCATGCATTAAGTTTTTTGCACCAAGATAAACAACCTTTAATTCCATTTCCATGAATTTTATGATGTACCTTCATACAATTAGGTAAATAAAAATTATAACTTGTTATAAATGCTATCCAGGAAGTAAACAGAATAACAAGATAATCAAAGGAGCTTGAGGAGTCTTCTTGGGTGAAGAATTGACTCTCTGCAGGTATAAATTAAATCTGACACTTCAAGGATAAGCCAGTCATGTGAACACTCACAGAAGCAACATCCCAGTTAGAAAAAAATGAGTGCCACGGCCTGGAGGTAGGAACAAACCACAGTGCTCATGGCACTGGAAAGTGCGCAGAGTGGTTGGGGCCAAATAGGCAAGGCAGGAAAGTGGTCAGAAATAAGTCTGGAGAAGTAGACAAGGACGTTACAGGTCCTTATGCAAGGAGCTTGAATTTTATTCCAATTACAATGGGAACAGAAATTACAAACATTTTTTAACAAGCACACACCATAGAAAATGGATTGAAAAAAGGCAAAAGTAGAACCAGGGAGTCCTGGCAAGAGACCTTCCCAGTTTATCAAGAGGGACATGATGGCTGGCTAGAGTCAGGCAGCTGAAGGGAAAAGAAGCAAAGATGGAGTTAATATTGGGGTGATGAAGCCAAAGGAAAAATGGAAGATTTTAATAAAAAGAGGTTTCAATGAGAGTAGGTTTGTAGCTTTACTCAGTGAACATGATACAATTAATAGAAATGGGGGAAGGATGGAGAGAAAGTGTTTAGTAGTTTTAACTTTAATGTAGGGAGAAGGTTAGTGGAGGGAAGTCAAGAGTTCATTTCCAAGCATTTTAATTTTGAGAAGTCTATTGGACTTTCAAATTGGAAGGCCAAGTTGGCCAGTGAATACCTGGAGTCTGGAGTTCAGGGGACAGGTCTATGGTTAAGCATTTAAAGAATGAACTGCCTGGCATGCAGAAGAACAGAATGAACATCTAATACAGGGCATTAGGTAGAAGACGTATAAACATCAGGAAACAGATGTGGGACGGTGCATATTGTAAGCAGCTAAGTAGGTAAAAACTGAATATAGCTCTTTTGCATCTGCTATATGCAAGTAATTCTGAAATTCATCTGGCAAAGGGAGCAGGTGACAACCACCTACTTGTTCTGTGAGATGGGTTGCCTCCAGAGTCCTTTTTATATATACCTAATAATTTCACTAGACAAAGTACTTAATCTTTAATGACAGGTACCTCATAAGAAAACGTGACCAGGCTGAATTTCCAGGTAACAGTTCATAATTTGATATGGTTGTTTTGAACATGAGGGGGCAAAATTCCAAGTGTTGCACAGAATCTATACTAAGCTGTCAGAGTTCTTTAAAATCCCTGTACGAGAAAATCCATTTTACAGTAATTCCCAAAAATATTTATATTGGTTGCAAGAACGTGTCTGGAATTTTACAAAGCCAACTTAATTCATCCTTACAACTATGTGGGGCAGGAACTATTATTAACTCCATTTTATAAAGAAGAGGGAAGTGAGGTTAAGGCAGCTGCTCAAGGTCATACTGCCAGAGGATGAACACAGAGGGCCTAACTTAAGCCCAAGCTTTTAAACATGGTGCCCTTCTGATTCTCATTAGGGAAGCAGTATCTCCTGATCTAACCATGCAAATTGCATCTCCCCTGCTTGGGTTGCAAAGAAAACCCAATGACTTTACCTATTTTATTTTTCAAGGGAAACTTTTGTAACAATCATGAACCCTTTTTTCACTTATAATGTTTTCCATTCATTCATAAGGCTTATCATGACTAAAAATGTTCTGACAAAATAGACACACTTTAAAAATTCTATACTGCATTGTTCTTATTACAAACCTTATGGAAAGAGTAACAGTGTCTGTACAATCTCAGAACAAAAAGGCAGGAGAATTCTGAGAAAACACCTGGCAACTTGCTTTGACAGGGCCTGAGTCTTTTCCATTATAAAACTGTAATTTGCTTTCTCCTGTTCCCTTCCCCTCTAATTTTTCAATCCTTCTGTCACTGAGAAGGATCAAACTGCACCATTTTATAGGAACACTGAAAATAATTATGATTTGTCACCTAACCAGCTCAGCCATGAATGACACATGCATTTGTTTCTCAAAGGTGAATTCACTGCTTTGGGACATTTCCATTACTGGTTGGTTCCTTCACAGTAAGCGTAGAGGTTAGATACGAGGCTTCAGGGTCAGAAGAAAAGGACTATGTCTCTCCGAACTGGCAGTTTTGTTGCTTTCCCTTCCTGGCTAACTAACTGCAATTGTCTTGATAAGACTCAAACTTTTATTTTAAACAACTGCATTAAAAATTTTATTTGAAAGGCAGAGATACAGAGAGAGAGAAAGAGAGGGAGACACGGAGAGATCTTCCATCCACTGGTTCACTCCCCAAATGCCTGCAATGACTGGGGCTGGAGGTAGCCAAAACCAGGAGCCAGGAGCTTCTTTTGGGCCACCCTCGAAGAGAGAGGGCCCAAGCACTTGGGCAATCTTCCACTGCGCTCTCAGGTGCATTAGCAGGGAACTGGATTGGGAGTGGAGCAGCAGGGGCTCAAACCAGCGCTCATATGGGATACCAGTGCTGCAGGCAGCAGCTTAATCTTGTCACAGCACTGGCCTCAAACAACTGCAGTTTTATAAGTGGAAAAGCAAAGAATCATGATTATCACCTCCCTTTTGTAGGAGAAAACAGCACAGGAGAAAAGAATGACATCCAAACATCTTCTGGAATTTCAAAAATTTTGGACTGGGAAGGTTTATATTAGTATAACGCCCTCCAATTCACAGATGAGAATTGGACATGAATAAAGTATCTTTGTGTGTTCTTGTACCTTCCACTAAAAATACTGTATGTGTAGAGACAACAAATTTTCCTCTATTGAGCAAACACCAAAAGGTACAAAAGAAAGCAAAGTTGAAAATTATTATCTGAAATACAGCATGATGAAGTACAATGGCTTCTGAGCGTCAGTTCATGATAGGTTTTCAGGGATTGAAGGCACAATGAGGAAAACAACAATGTGATGTCTGTCAACAAGATAAACATTCCGGAAGGGGAGAGGGAGTGGGAAAGGGGAGGGTTGTGGGTGGGAGGGACGGTATGGGGGGGGGGGAAGCCATTGTAACCCATGAGTTGTACTTTGGAAATTTATATTCATTAAATAAAAGATAAAAAAAAAAAAGATAAACATTCCACTGAAACAAGTGTCCTCTAGGGTATAGTTAGGACATTTCTACTATCTTCGCCATTTTGCTGGCTTAATAATTCGAGACCACCTTAGAAGAGGAGCTGGGACCTCCATGCCTTACTTCTCCATATCGGACTGCCAATGTACGCTTACTGATACACTTGAAGGCCCCAGGGTTCTCAGTGCACCAGACAATGAGGATTTTCATTTGCAGCCTGCAACGCTGCCACCAAGCAAGACAATTATCTTATTCTTAAAACCCTTGACACTTGGAATTGACAGCCTCCTTCTGGATGAAAGCCTTGCAGACATCTGTTTCCAGAATAGAGAGGTTTGATCCACACTGAAGATGTGCTGTGGCAAGTAATTTTCTGCCAAAATCAGCTTAGAGTTTCCAGAAATTCTTCAGCTTCCTTCCCACTGGCACTCCCACACTCACCACTCACTTTCACATTATGTGCCAAACAATGATTCTTAAACTAGTCAAACTATCTAGAACTAGCAGTAAATTTAATGTTGTAGTCAGGTCTAGTCTTTTTGTCCAGCATTGCAAAGACCTCGTTTGCTTTGGCAGTGACTGTCATGGTGCCGAGAGGGCTATATTTTTGTGTCTGGTCCTCATTCCCTATCATCAGAAATCTCTCTATATCTGATATAGACCCTTCTCAAGTTTTTGTTGGTTGCGTTACCTCTGATGAAGTAATCCAGTAATGGTTTGAATCTTTCCACAGTTTCTGTCACCTTGTTCTAGATCTGCAAGACTGTAGCTATGGTGGAATGGGACCTGACTAAGGAGCAATAATCATGACTAGTTTTCCACCTCTGTAGTATTTAATCACTTTTTTTAAAAAAATATTTTTATTTATTTTATTTGAGAGGTAGATTTACAGATAGTGAGAGGGAAAGACAAAGAGAAAGGTCTTCCTTCCATTGGTTCACTCCCCAAATGGCTGTAATGGCTGGAGCTGTGCCAATCCAAAGCCAGGAGACAGGCGCTTCCTCCCAGTCTCCACATGGGTGCAGGGGCCCAAGGACTTGGGCCATCTTCTACTGCTTTCCCAGGCCATAACAGAGAGCTGGATTGGAAGAGGAGCAGTCGGGACTAGAACCAGTGCCCATATGGGATCCCGGCGCTGCAGGCAGCGGCTTTACCCGCTACACCACAGCGCCAGCCCCACGGTATGGTTCCTTTTTTGGGTTAATGCATTGTTTTAAAATCGACATAGGATGAGGGTTGTACAACCTTGAATGTACTAAGAACTGCTGAATCACATAATATAAATGGTGAATTATATGGTATATGAATTACATATCATTAAAGCTATTACTAAAAGAAAAGGAGGGAGAAGAAGGGACAAGGAAGAAAGGAAATAAGAGTGTTGATAGTCTCATAGATACCTGTTGGGACTAATACAATAACTTTTTTAAAAAGACTTTATTTATCAGGGTTGGCATTGCAGTGTAGTGAATAAAGCCGCTACCTACAGTGGCAGTATCCCATGTGGGCACTGCTTCAAGTCCCGGCTGCTCCTCTTCCAATCCAGCTCTCTGTTATGGCCTGGGAAAGCAGTAGAAGATGGCCCAAGTCCTTGGGCCCCTGCACCCATGTGGAGACTGGGAGGAAGCTCTTGTCTCCTGGCTTTGGATCAGCGCAACTCTGGCCATTGTGGTCATTTGGGGAGTGAACCAGTGGACGGAAGACCTCCCTCCCTTTCTTTTTTTTTTTTTTTTTTATCTTTTATTTAATGAATATAAATTTCCAAAGTACGACTCATGGGTTACAATGGCTTCCCCCCCCATACCGTCCCTCCCACCCACAACCCTCCCCTTTCCCACTCCCTCTCCCCTTCCATTCACATCAAGATTCATTTTCGATTATCTTAATATACAGAAGATCAGCTTAGTATACCTTAAGTAAGGATTTCAACAGTTTGCTCCCACACAGAAACATAAAGTGAAAAATAATAGATGATTTTTTTTAAATGATGATGAAATCAGATCAGACCTATTGTCATGTTTAATCCCAGTGAGAGTCAAGTTGGGAATTGATAATTTCTTTTTTTTTTTTCTTTTTTTTTTTTTTTGACAGGCAGAGTGGACAGTGAGAGAGAGAGACAGAGAGAAAGGTCTTCCTTTGCCGTTGGTTCACCCTCCAATGGCCGCCGCGGCTGGCGTGCTGCGGCCGGCGCACCGCGCTGATCCGATGGCAGGAGCCAGGAGCCAGGTGCTTTTCCTGGTCTCCCATGGGGTGCAGGGCCCAAGCACCTGGGCCATCCTCCACTGCACTCCCTGGCCACAGCAGAGGGCTGGCCTGGAAGAGGGGCAACCGGGACAGAATCCGGCGCCCCGACCGGGACTAGAACCCGGTGTGCCGGCGCCGCTAGGCGGAGGATTAGCCTAGTGAGCCGCGGCGCCGGCCTTTTTTTTTTTTTTTTTTTTTTACAGAAGATCAGTTTAGTGTACATTAAGTAAAGATTTCAATCGTTTGCACCCCCATAGAAACACAAAGTGAAATATACTGTTTGAGTACTCGTTATAGCATTAAGCCTCAGTGTACAGCACATTAAGGACAGAGATCCTACATGAGGAGTAAGTGCACAGTGACTCCTGTTGTTGACTTTACAAATTGACACTCCTGTTTATGGCATCAGTAATCTCCCTATGCACCAGTCATGAGTTTCCAAGGCTATGGAAGCCCCTTGAGTTCTCCGACTCTTATCTTGTTTAGACACGGTCATAGTCAAAGTGGAGGTTCTCTCCTCCCTTCAGAGAAAGGCACCTCCCTCTTTGAAGACCTGTTCTTTCCACTGGGATCTCACTCACAGAGATCTTTTTGCCAGAGTGTCTTGGCTTTCCATGCCTGAAATACTCTCATGGGCTTTTCAGCCAGATCCGAGTGCCTTTAGGGCTGATTCTGAGGCCAGAGTGCTATTTAGGACATCCGCCATTCTATGAGTCTGCTGAGTATCTCACTTCCCATGTTGGATCACTCTCCCCTTTATTTATTCTATCGGTTAGTGTTAGCAGATACTAGACTTGTTTATGTGCTCCCTTTGACTCTTAGTCCTTTCATTATGATCAATTGTGAACTGAAATTGATCACTTGGAATAGTGAGATGGCATTGGCACATGCCACCTTGATGGGATTGAATTGGAATCCCCTGGTATGTTTCCAACTCTACCAATTGGGGCAAGTCAGCCCGAGCATGCCCCAAATTATACATCTCTTCCCTCTCTTATTCCCACTCTTATGTTTAACAGGGATCACATTTCAGTTAATTTTCAACACTTAAGAATAACTGTGTGATAATTACCCTCCCTCCCTTTCTCCCTCCCTCCCTTTCTCCCTCCCTCCCTCTCTCTCTCTCTCTCTCTCTCTCTCTGCCTCTATCTCTCTGTAACTCTGCCTTTCAAATAAATAAGTATTGTGGGGAAAAAAAAGTAACCACCAAAAAATGTGTAACAATACACAATTCACTAATAGCAGATACAACAGTAATTAACCAATCAACCAAATAATAGGAGTTGGTTCTTGCCTATCAGTAATACCCTTGAATGTGAATGGATTAAATTCCCCAGTCAAGGCCAGCTCACTAGGCTAATCCTCCGCCTGTGGCGCTGGCACCCCGGGTTCTAGTCCCGGTTGGGGCGCCGGATTCTGTCCTGGTTGCTCCTCTTCCAGTCCAGCTCTCTGCTGTGGCCTGGGAGTGCAGTGGAGGATGGCCCAAGTGCTTGGGCCCTGTACCCGCATTGGAGACCAAGAGGAAGCGCCTGGCTCCTGGCTTTGGATCGGTGCAGCGCCAGCCGTAGCAGCCGTTTTGGGGGTGAACCAACAGAAAAGGAAGACCTTTCTCTCTGCCTCTCTCTCTCTCTCTCACTGTCTAATTCTGCCTGTCAAAAAAAAAAAAAATTCCCCAGTCAAAAGACATAGTTTGGGTGAATGGATAAAAATACAAGACCCAACTATACACTGCCTAAAAGAAACATGCATATAGAAATGAAAAAATGAGCTGGAGTAGCTATACCTATGTCAAATAAAACAGATTTTCAAACAAAAATGGTAAAAATAGACCAAAAAAAGGCATTATATAATGCAAATATTATTAGACCTAAAGGAAGAAATAGATTCCAATACAATGATAGTGGAGGATTTCTACATCCTACTGTCATCAATGGTCAGATCATCCAGACAGAAAATAATGAAAGATACAGCAGAGTTAAACCATACTGTAGAGCAAATGAACCCAATAGATACTGACAGGATATTCCACCCAACAGCTGTATAAGACCCACTCTCCTCATCAACACATAGAGCATGGTCTTGGACAGAACATGTATTAGGCCACAAATCAAGTCTCAATAAATTTAAAAAACTGGAAATCCTACCATGTATCTTCTCAGACCACAAACGAATGAAACTAGAAAGCAATAAGAACAGAAAATTTACAAATACTTAGAAATTGACATGCTCTCTAATAGTCAATGGATCATTGAAGAAATGAAAAAAGAAATTAAAAAGATTCTTCAAACAAATGGAAATGAAAACACAACATATCAAAACCTGTGGGATACAGCAAAAGTAGTATTAAGAGGGAAGTTTATAGCAGTTAAGTGCTCACATTAAAAAAAACAGAACTCAAATACATAATCTAATGATCCAGCACAAAGACGTAGAAAAACGAGAGCAAATTAACCCCCAAACTAGCAGAAGATGAGAAGTAGTAAAAACTAGCAGGAATAAAACACAAAAAAACCAACAAAACAAAACTGCTTTTCTTGACAAGATAAACAAAATAGACAAACTGCTAACTAAAGGAAAATAAAAAGAGAAAAAAACAACAAATAAAATTAGAGATGAAAAAGGAGACACTACCACCGATAGAACAGAGATACAAAGAATTGTAAGAAACCATTATGGGGGCCGGCACTGTGGCATAGAGAGTAAAGCCGCTGCCTGCAGTGCCGGCATCCTATACGGGTGCTAGTTCAAGTTCCAGCTGCTCCACTTCCCTTCCAGTTCTCTGCTGTGACTTGGAAAAGCAGTAGAAGATGGTCCAAGTCCTTGTGACCCTGCACCCAGGTGGGAAGACCTGGAGGAAGCTCCTAGCTCCTGGCTTCAGAATGGCACAGCTCCAGCCTTTGAGACCAATTGGGGAATGAACCAGCAGATGGAAGACCTCTCTCTCTCTTTGTCCTCTCTCTGTGTAACTCTTTCAAATAAATAAATAAATCATAAAAAAGAAAACATTATGAACAACTATATGTCAAGAATTGGAAAACTGCAAAGAAACGGATAAATAACTGAATATATGAAATCTACCAAGATTAAAACAAGAAGATATAGAAAATCTCAACACACCTATACCAAGTAATGAGATTAAAGCAGCAATTAAAAGTCTTCTGTCAAAGAAAAGTCCACGGCCTGATGACTTTACTCCTAAAGTCTACAAAACATTTAAAGAGGAACTAACTCCAATATTCTCCAAGTTATTCCAAAGTACTGAAAAGGATGGAACACCCTTTTAGAAAACTGTTTTTATGAGGCAGCATTTTATTGATATCAGAACCAAACAAAGGCACAACACAAAAAGACTTCAGACTAATATCCCTGATGAACACTGATGCATAAATTCTCAACAAAATATTAGCAAACTGAATTTAACACTACATCAAAAACATCATACATCCCTATAACATGGGATTTATCCCTGTGACACAAAGTGGTTTAACAGCTTAAGTCTTATGAAGAGAATGAAGATCAAAAGCCATATGGTCATCTCAATAGATGTAGAGAAAGCATTTAATAAAATTCAACATCCTAGGGCTGGTGCTGTGGCATACAAAGTTAAGCCTCTACCTGCAGTGCTGGCATTCCATACGGGTGCTGGTTTGAGTCTTGGATGCTTCACTTCCAATCTAGCTCCCTGCTAATGTGTCTGGGAAGAGCAGAGGGAGATGGCCCAAGTCCTTGGGCCCCTGCACCCGCCATGGGTGACCCGGAAGAAGCTCCTGGCTCCTGGCTTCAGCCAGGCCCAGCCTGAGCAATTGTGGCCATTTGGGGAGTGAACTAGCAGATGGGAGAAATATTTCTCTCTCGCTCTCTCTCCTTTTCAAATAAATAAATAAATCTTTTAAAAAAATCAACATCCCTTCATGATAAAAACCCTAAATTAGGTATAGAAGGAACTATATGGCAAAATTATAAAGTCTATATATGAGAAACCAACACCAATATCATACTAAATAGGGTGAAGCTGAAAGCATTTCCCTCAGATTTGGAACAAAACAAGGATGTCCATTTTTAATACTCTTATTCAGCACAGTATTGAAAGTATTAGCAAGAGCAACTATGTTAGAAAAATAAATGAAGGGTGTCAAAAATCTGTATTTGTAGATGATACGATTTTGTACCTACAGAAACCTATGAAAGAAATCCATAAAAAAGCTGTTAGATCTGATAAGCCAATTTGGTAAAGTCATAGGATACAAAATCAACATATAAAAAAAATCATAGCATTTTTACTCACCAATAATGATATTGCTGAAAGAGGAATCAAGATAAAAATCCAACTCAGAATAGCTAAATAATATAAATATTTAGGAATAAATTTAACCAAAGATGTGAAAGATCTCTACAATGAAAATTACAGAATATTGATGAAGGAAATCACCAAGAACACACACAAAAAAATGGAAAGATATTCCACGTTCATAGATTGAAAGAATTAAAATAATGTTCATAATTCCTAATCTACAGATTTCATGCAATTGTTCTCAAAATACCAATGACATTCTTTTCAGAATTAGAGAAAAAAAAATCTTAAATTTCATATGGATCCACAAGACCCAGAAAAGCCCAAATGATCCTGAGCAAAAACAAAAACAAACAAACAAAAACACCATGCTGGACATATCTCAACTCCTGATTTCAAAGCATATTACAAAGCTAGAATAATCAAAATAGCAGGTACTGAAAACCCATAGATCAATGGAACATATAGAGAACCCAGAAAAATACACACATACATATAGCCAACTAATTAAACTGCAGAAACAAGTCTTCAATAAATGGTGCTGGCAAAACTGGGTATATACATGTAGAAGAATGAAATTAGATTCCTACCTCTTTTTTTTTTTTTTTTAAGAATTTATTTATTTATTTGGCAGGCAGAGTTACAAACAGTGTGAGAGAGAGACAGAGAGAAAGGTCTTACTTCTGTTGGTTCACTCCCTAAGTGGCTGCAATGGCTGGAGCTGTGCCAATCTGAAGCCAGGAGCCAGGTACTTCCTCCCGGTCTCCCACGCAGTGCAGGGACCCAAGCACTTTTGGGCCATCCTCCACTGCCATCCCAGGCCACAGCAGAGAGCTGGACTGGAAGAGGAGCAACCAGGACTCGAACCAGCGCCCGTATGGGATGCCAGCATTGCAGGCGGAGGATTAACCTAGTGTGCCACGGTGCTGGCCCCAGATCCCTACCTCTCATCATGTGAAAAATCAACACAAGACGATCAAAGGGCCAAATGTAAGACCCAAAACTATGAAACTGTTAGAAGAAATCATCAGCGAAACACTTAAAGACATTGGTTAAGAAGCGACTTTATGGATAAGACCCCAAAAGCAAAGGTAACAAAAGCAAAAGTAGACAAATGGGATTACATCAAATTCAGAAGCTTCCATATAGCAAAAGGAACAATCAATAGAGTGAAGAAGCATCTAGCAACACAGGAGAAGATATTTCTAAGATATTTATTTGACAAAGGATTAACATCCAAGATATAACAGGAACTTAAAATAAAAAATAAACCAAAAAACTCAACAACCAATTCAGATTAAGAAATGGGCAGGGGTCAGTGCTGTGGCATAGTGGGTAAAGCTGCCGCCTGAAGTGCTGGTATCCCATCTGGACATCGGTTCAAGTCCCGGCTACTCCACTTCTGATCCAGCTCTTTGCTATGGCCTGGGAAAGCAGCAGAAGATGGCCCAAGTCCTTGGGCCCCTGCACCCTCGTGGGAAACCCAGAAGCTGCTCCTGGCTCCTGGCTCGGATCGGCACATCTCCAGCTGTTGCGGCCAATTGGGGCGTGAACCGGCAGATGGAGGATCTCTCTCTCTCTCACTATGCCTTTCCTTTTCTTTGTGTAACTCTGACTTTCAAATAAATAAACAGAGAAGAGAAGAGAAGAGAAGAGAAGAGAAGAGAAGAGAAGAGAAGAGGGAAAGGATACATGAAAAAGTGTTCAAAATCACTGAACATCAGGAAAATGCAAGTCAAAACAACGAAATATTTCCTCACTCCTGTTAGAATGGCTATTACATAAAACACAAAAAGTCACGAATGCTGGTGTGGTGGTGTGGATGTGGAGAAAGAGGAACACTATACACTACTGATGGGAAAATAAGTTAGTACAGACACTATGGTAAGTGGTATAGAGATTTCTTTAAAAACGAGAAATAGAATTGTCATATGACCCTGTAATCCTACTACTGGGTATGTATCCAAAAGATATGAAATCACTATATCAAAGAGACACGTACTCCACCATGTTTATTGCAGCACTGCTAACAACAGCTAAGATATGGAATTAATCAAAGTGTCCATCATCAGATGAATGATAAAGAAAATCAATCAATCTCTCTCTCTCTCTCTCTCTCTCTCTCACACACACACACACACACACACACAGGAATACTATTCATCCTTAAAAATACAATGAAATTCTGTGATGTGCAGCAAAATGGACCAAGCTACAAAATGTGTTAAGTGAAGTAAGTCAGAAAGACAAATACCACACATTCTCTCCCTCATATATCAGAGCTAAAAAGAAAGATAACTCCATATGAATACAGAATATTGGTTACTAAAGGTTGAGAGGGATAGAAGGAATAGAGGGAGTTTGGATTAAAAAAAAGTAGGGGAAGGTCGGTGTAGTGTATTAGTTTACACTAATATAAGATGTTAATAATAGAGGAACCTGGGTGTGGAATAAATACAAACTCTGTATAACTCTACAATTTTTGTCTTATAAAACTAAAACTATCATAAAATTAAAAGTTTAGAAAAAAAGTGACAACAGTCTTTTGGACAGTTGGAAAGGGCTTGAAAAAAATTTGTTGGAATAAACGGAATGTGCCTTGGCTTCTGTGGTCAAAATTTCTGGGACTCAGCTGAAACAAGATTCTGGCTTAAGACTTAGATGGTTTTCATCACCCCATAAACATTACCATTATTGATGCAGATCTGTCACTTGAAATATTTTACCCATATCCTCTACTGCAAGGAATTTTCTTTCTATCCATTCATCTCTAGTGACAAATTTGTGGCACTTACAAATTTAAAAGGCTGTCAAAATCTAATAATGAAATCTTGGGGGGAGTCAGGTGGGGCACAGATCAGAAAGAACCAAAATTAATTTCAGAGGATTTACTACATAGGTTAGGGGTCACAGCGAGGCAAGTTTCTCTCTGCAATGTGAAATCTACAGAAGCGATACCTTCCAAGAGGGAAAGAAAAAGTAGAGAAAGAATTAGTGCTTGTCAAGTCACAGAACAAAGTTAGTAACACATTAAAAAGAAACCAATGTATAGACACCGTGGAAAATCACATGATGTTAGTGACTTAAACCAGACCCAGGCCCATACTAGCTTTAATACTGGCTATCACTAAGAGGCAGACATACTTCTCAACTACTGATAACTCCTCTCTGAAACTTTTC
Organism: Oryctolagus cuniculus; assembly: GCF_051225735.1. NCBI lineage: Eukaryota > Metazoa > Chordata > Mammalia > Lagomorpha > Leporidae > Oryctolagus > Oryctolagus cuniculus. The sequence continues at coordinate 162,455,897 of NC_142868.1, read as the reverse complement.
CATCTCAATCAAAGCTGAATTTAAAGGCCTGAGTTCTATAACTTTTCCCTAGTGAAGTTTAACAAAAATGGAAAGATGGTTCAAAAAAGGAAAAAGGTTATTTTTTTTCCTTGCCAAATCCCATGAGTTACCTGCTCTAGAGAAAGTTTAATGGCTGGGAGCAGGCATTTGCTTCAAAGCATTAATATTAGGTGTCGTGAAGAAGAAAAATCTGGAGGATAAAGTTGTATTATAAACTGGCACATTCACTCAGGGGACACAGTTGAAGGAGCTCTGAAGTGAGGAAGAACCTATATAGTGCTTCAAAGACCATACTGGGTAAGAACCAGGGCATTAAACTAACACCTGACTTTAAAACAGCTGCCTCCTAAGAGAGATTATGAGTTACCAAGGGGGGCAGCATTGTTGTACATAAGGTTAAGCTGCCACCTGCAATGCCAACAGATCCAGCTCCCTACTAATGTGCCTGTGAAGGCAGCAGAAGATGGCAGGTGCTTGGGCCCTTGCACCCAGAGAGATGCAGACAAACCTCCTGGTCTCTGATTTTGGCCTGTCCCAGCCCTGGCCATTGCAGCCATACAGGGAGTGAATCAGCCAATAGAAGATACGTGTTTGTGTGTGTCTATTCTCTTCTCTCTTTAAATCTACCTTTCAAATATATAAATCTTAAAACAACAAAAAAGTTACTATGTCAAGGAAGTCCCAGCAGGCTGGCTTTAAGTTGTGGGAAGTGGGCCTTTCGCAGTGTGCCATGGGAACAGTAGCCAAATGCTTTAGCTAACCAGATCTCTGCTCCATCATGTCCCCAGTGGTGGAACAGCAAGTTCTGGTGTTGCTGGCAATTCCTGGCATTCCTTGGCCTTGCAGCTGCATCACTCCAGCCTGCCTCTGTCTTCATGTGTCTCCCTCTCTATATGTCTGTGTTCTCTCTTCTTCTAAAGACACCGATCACTGGATTAGGGCCCATCCTAATATAGCCTCATCTCAACTAATTGTATCTGTTAAGACTCAGCTTCCAAATAAGGTCACATTCTGATGTTAAGGGAAGACATGAATTTTGGCAGGACACTCAGCCAGCACACCCCCAAACTCACCACAGGCAGCACCCAAAATATTTATTGAAAGAATTTATTTGAACATTATTTATTCACAGCCAAATATTTATTTCCCTTTCTCCACCAAAGGAGGAAAACACACACACACACACACACACATACAAAACACATGATTCTTCAGTAAGGAGACTAGAAAGGGCCCAGGAAAAAAAAAAAATCCTCTGAAATCTGGACTGTAGTCATTCCCAAGAAACAGTCACCTCCCTTAGAGATTCTGATAAAACAAAATCCACTAAAGAAACAACCCCATGAAGCATTCAGTCCATTTAGCTTCATGTGGCATATTGTAAAATAGGAAGCCACCATTAGGGCTCTTGTAGAAGTTGAACAAGTCTCTATCCTAAGAGACATTATGATACCAAATAGGAGAAAAATAACAAACACAACAGAAGAAATAAAGGAGAAATCTCTCTGGTTTGTATGCTTAGAAAAATTAGACATGCTGTAGTTAAAAGACAATAATAAGTAAGAATATAATACCATGAAAGGTAGATTAGAAATCAAGAAGATATTTTTAAAAATGTTTAATATGAAATATTCAAAATAAAAAGGATGAGAGGATACAGTTGAGGAGCTCCTCATCAACAACAACAATACAAAAAATCAAGAGCTGAAAATTTGAAAATGAGACAAAGATGTTGAACCTGACAGGGCCAATATCCGACTTAGTGGTGTTAAGAGAAAAGCAGAGGGTAAGAAACCAGATATACAGCAAAAGATAACATGCACAAAGGGAAGGAGATCTTTAGATTACAAAAGTACAGAAATACCCAGCTCAATGAAGGGATACAGACAAGCTCCTAGACCTAAAAAGGAGCAAAACAACAACAGCAAAAATCGCTTTCCAAAACTCAACAAACAGGTCACCCTCCAAAGAATGAGACTCGGATCCCTGTCAAAAGCACTGGATTAGTAGAAGACAACTGAAAGTGTGTAATAAATGCTCTAAGGAAAAACGATGTCCAACTTAACAGTCTGCAGCCCATGACACTACTATTCCAGCAAGAGAGTAAAGAGCCTTCCTGACATGCACGGACTCGGAGCATTCTCATACCTCCAAACAGTTGTCCACGGGTGGCAGGCTTTACTTGCTGCTGCTTTTGATCATTTCCCTTGTGCTACTAGAGTAATGTTTTGTGCTTGCTTACTGAAGATTCTAAAGATATTAAAACAGATTACTTCCATGACTTTCTTTTCCCATCACTTATAGTTTATTTTTTATTTTTATTTTTCAAAGATTCATTTATTTATTTGAAAGATAGAGTTACAGAGAGGGAGAGACATAGATCTTCCATGTACTGGTTCACTCCCCAGATGGCTGCAATGGCCAGAGCTGCGCCAATCCGAAGCCAGGAGCCAGGAGCTTCTTCTGGGTCTCCCACATGGGCGCATCTTCTACTGCTTTCCCAGGCCATAGCAGAGAGCTGGATCAGAAATGGAGCATCCAGGACTCAAACTGGGACCCATATGGGATGCTGGCACTGCAGGTGGCAGCTTTACTCGCTATGCCACAGCACCAGCCCCACTAATTGCTTTTAAATAACATTATATCCTAAATGGAATTCAGATACAAAGAGGTGAATGACTCAGGAGACTATTGAAAATTGTGGAGCACATATTTTTTTTCCATTTGGAAGCCAATTATCTTCTAATCAGAATTCTCAAGATTGGCTTCTTTTGCAAAAAAAAAAAAAAAAACAATAACAAAAACAAACAAGCGAAAAGAAAAATGAAACATGTAATAGGCATATGCATATAAAAATGTGAAGGTTGTATATGAAGTATTTACCTGAGAGCTTTTTTTTTTTTTTTTTTTTTTTTTTTTTTTTTTTGGATAGAGTTATAGATAGTGAGAGAGACAGAGAGAAAGGTCTTCCTTCCATTGGTTCACTCCCCTAATGGCCGCTACAGTCAGCGCTGTGCCAATCCAAAGCCAGGAGCCGGGTCCTCTTCCTGGTCTCCCATGTGGGTGCAGGGGCCCAAGCACTTGGGCCATCCTCCACTGCCTTTCTGGGCCACAGCAGAGAGATGGACTGGAAGAGGAGCAACCGGGACTAGAAGCCGGCGCCCATATGAGATGCTGGCAACACAGGTGGAGAATTAACCAAGTGAGCCATGGCGCTGGCCCTGAGAGTTTTGTTTTTATAGACCTATTATAACTTCTCCAGTTATTGCAGGGTATGCTTCTGAATATGTTGTGTAATAGGAGCTGAATATACCAGAATTACATATTTGAAGCTAACATAATTTTATAGAATAAGTATACTATTTTTTAGTATAGAAAACATCATTTATACCAAGTTTCATGATAAACACCAGTACTATTCTTCATATCATGTGATGTACAATTATAAATTAACAGTTTATTATTTAATTCAAGTACAAAGAATATCAGAAACCTTATCTCTTTCTGTTTTTGACAAGCATAAACAATTAAGGCAATCGTTACTAAGTACACTCTTCAAAAACTAAGCAGCCTGGTTAAATATTTTCAGTGCTGCTACTGCATAATCATTATGCATATACCTTAGCTGTTAAAGGTATCTGTTTTGAATCCAATGGTCCTAACTTCAAATCTCTGCAAGCTACAGTTAGTGCAAACTAGATACTCTTCCTGAGTCCGTCAATTCAGTGAAATTTCAGGTGTGAGAGCTGAGAAAGCAAGAACCAGGGCTTCACAAAGGTGATCAGGATCTATACTGATGATCTGTCCCAGTTGTCTGAAGACAGAGGAAACCAGTTATCACATATACCAATTAAGGGTTAATGGACCCATGAAATCCAACAAAAAGTGCCCAAATACCTAAAGTGAAACAAAATTTTTACATTTCACAGCAGATAGCATGGGTTTAAAAAAAATGTACAACAGGTCTCTGGTACTAAAAGCATTAATTATCAGCAAAGTACATCATACATACTGATTTCAAACTTCCTTAAGGGCAAGGACCATGAACTTTGTGAGTTCCATCGTTTACAGCACATTGTGCTTGACATTTTGGATATAATTATTTGCTAAGTTTATGAATTAATGAGTAAATTGCATTTGTATAATATACAAAATATGTATTTGTATAGTACCAAATGCCAAATATTTTTCACATAAGGAATCTATAGCCCTAGTTGCAATCTAAAATTTCCAAAAAATGTAGATCCTTTACACTGAAGTGTTATTTTTAAATTTTTTTTGTGCTCTGTAACTTTAGCTGCAAATTAAGAAGTTCTTCTCAATTAGCATTATAGCTTCAAATGAAACACTGTCCTAATCTATTAGATGTCCAAGGGAGGGAACAAGAAAATGACTATATATGTCAATTAAAGCAATTACAGAACAGAAGGATGCTGGGATGAATATCCATCAAGTTAGTTTTAGAACACATAAGCAGCATCAGACTTTTGGAGAAAAAAAAGGGCAAAAGTGCCCTATCTTGGCTGAGTAGCACTATTAAATTCAGATGCAGGGTTCTATTTAGTTTGGACAGGTCCCAGACACAGAACAAAGTCAGTCTGTCTTAGTACCATAACTGAATTCTACAAGTTAACAGCTTTTCATGAAAAGCTGCCATTTCAAAATGTCAATCAAATCTGAGCATAAGTGGGAACTCCTGCAGAAATAACCAGCTGCAGGTTTGAAAAACATTTTTCACTGAAAGTGGAAACACAAAAGATGTTTGAATGGGATCTCTTTTCATTCCTGTAACAGTAGACGGCCATTTTCACAACATCAAGGACAGAAAACAGAGGACAAAATTGCAAATAATGTCTTGAAAGGGCTATTTGCAGGGGTGATGACTGATTCAAGTTACAAATGACAGAATTATTGGCAAATGGGAACTCATTAATATGAAATTGTTTGTTTCTCATTAAGCGATTATAGTCTCAGACTATTTTTTTAATTGCACTTGAATGATTACATGATGCAGAATGAAATGCAGTCCCAAGTTTTGACAATTATTTCAACTTCTTTACAGAAATTAATGATAGTACCCCCTGACAGTATGGGGAGGAATCCACTAATTACTGTTTATGAACATATAGAAAAGAAATACTACTGTACTTTCCAGAATACCAAAAATAAAAATACTATGCATCAATAGTGTAACTTTCTTCCAAGAAAAAGTCCCTAGTAAGCAATTATGTAATAAAGTGAGACTAAATGATAGAATATTAAATTTGATGTACTATGAGAGTTTTGGGCATCACTCAGGGATATGCACATCTGAAAAGACTGCAGGACATCTGCCACCTTGCTATATCTTCAGAGGCATGCAGCAGCAGAAAGATTAATCAGAACACAGATTTGAAAATTGTCCCAAAACTCTAAGAAACTAGCACTGCACAAATAGCCTGCAAACATTTCGTTTTACAAGACACACTTTGACAAACTGTTTTGTCACCTACCAGTGGCAATTAGGAGAATTTAAGTTCATAGAAATGACAAACTCCTTAACACCAATGTAACTGTGTAGCACAGATGATGTCCATGCGCCCTTTTATAGAAATGAAAAGTAAAATCACACCTGTGGTCTGAAAGGTACTACCTGTGTTGTGAGGTTCTATCAGAATTTTGGGGGCTCCCCAAATTAACCAATTTTTAGTTATTTGAAAAACTCAAAAGTATCTGACCTCTATTTATATAAAAGTACTTAAAAAAGTTAGTATAGATTTTCCATGAACCTTCTGTAGGTCCCTTACATGTTTATTATATCCTATATTATTATAAAATATGAGAACCACAAAAGGTAGTTTTTAGAAATTAAGACTCCTACCCTCAAATGCTACAAACTATTCAAACCAAAAGGCGTTTTCATATGGTATGAGTCAATTCAAGGACATCAGAATTGTCTTTTTTAGTTTTGAAATAAAATTTCAATTTTTCATTTTTAGAAATTTGGAGTTTTACAGCTTTGTTGACTCGAAAATTTGCCACATCTAACATAACTGCAAATTTATTTAACTTTATAGGTACAGTCTAATTAACATACTTATCTCTCAGGCAAATAGTGAGTCACTGATGTTATACACATTAATTGACTTAGGAATTTCTCTTGGGCTCATAATCAGCAAGAGCAGAACCCTTAAATAAGCATCTAATAATATCTGTAATATTTAAATATAAAATTAATTACACTGAAATTTAATAAACCTCACTGATATTCCTCCACTTCTCCCTAAGAGTCACAGCTCATGTTTACTTGCACAGGAGCTGCATTCTCTGTTAAAAGGAAAAACACACTGCATCTTAATTTGAGTCAGTGAATTTGGTTTTAACATATTTGTTCCTAAATATGGGATAGGAAGTCTTAGCACAATGATGTCTTTTGCTTTACCTTCAGAACTTTTTGCCTAGTACTACAGCATTCGTGGATCTTCCTGTGAGAATATTCAATATTTAGTTCTGAATGTTTTTCATTCCTGTGTTCAAATAGCTTTGTAAGATTGTAAAGTTTATTACCAAAAAAAAAAAAAAAATGTTGTGGTGGGGAGCAGGAGTTGGTTACCAGTTGTCACCCAAAGATAATAGCTGCTTTTATTGGGGTATTACAAATGCAAATGGTTTGTGTGGTATAAACTATATACTGGGTTTTAGTTAGAACGTCTAAAGCGATCACACAAGGCGTTCATCTGCATTCCCTGTTTATGGGAATGAAATATGTAGTCATTTGAAGTCCACAATATGTATACTGTGTTTGTAATAACTGCAGATTTTACAAGCACATTATTCTTTCCATTAGGATTAAAACCTCACCGAATAGCAATTTGTGAAAGAATTCTAGCAGGGCCCGGAGCCCAGAACTCTGACCTCTGATGAGACGCTTGGCAGCAACAAACTCTAGGTCTAGGCAAGAACATCTGGTTTGAGTTAGACTTCCTGAAAAAATAGCCCCTGTACTGGGGAAACTGGTATTCACTCAGCTTTGTATATATACTTTGACTGACTTCAACACTGCTATAGAAAAAAAAGAAAAAGAAAAGACTATACTCGAATGCTTGTCAATCATGAGACTCCTTGGTGGCCCCTCCAGAGTTAAGCACTCTTCTTAGGTAGAACAGTCTATTTCTCCCCATATTCTTTGAGTATTTTTTTCACATTATAGCATATAGAATGTACAATAATTTCAAAATAAGCCCATGTTTGTTACTAACAAACAAAATACATTACTTTTAATCACTCTAGGGTAGGAATTACCTGTTAAATTTAACTTCATTCTGTTTACATATATGGAAGGGGAAAGATAATAAGATGTTAATAAGCATGTGTATAAAATTGGCACCTAGTAAAACAAACAAACGAACAAAAACCAGTTTTTAACTAGTATTCATTTCTTCTAAAAATTAAAAACTTAAATGTAATAGCAGTATTTAGTGGGAAGTGGTTCTTGGATTTTCTTTTTGCTCTTCATTGCAAATTTGATAAAAAAAATTAAAATTCCAAACTTATTCCCTCATTTATACTACAGAAAAAATGTTCCAAGTTGAAATGCAAATACAAAACAACAATTTGGAGACAAGACACTAGTTAAAGGTTCACCTTATTTTCATCTTTAGCTTTAACACAAATGTGGCAATCCATCTACTGCAATTAACTAAATCTCTAGTGCATTTCAAAGCCAGCAAAAGGTGATTATTAAATTACTTTATATTCTTTTATATACACACACACACACACACAATTGTCACCTGATTGAAGATGGCCCAAAATTACAAATAGTGCTACAAAAGCCAAGGGCCCTATCTAGGCAGGATGGTTTCTAAAGCCAAAGATTATTCGGCAGCACTAACAAATACACAGAATCTATTCCAGTGTGATGCTCCCTACCTTGACTGTGATTTGACTGAGTTTGGAGCTAAAGCAAAAATGTAACCCAATTTCTCCCACGGTCAATGTGTAAGATCTATGTTGTGTGGAATAATGAGTTGGAGCACGATTCACTTTGAGGGACCTTGGGAGAGTTCTGTCAACCTCAGGTGAGGATAAACTGCCATTGTTCCTTTCCAAATCTCACCTCAATTAGATTTAAGATTAGATTAAGATTTCCCTGGTGAGTGGAAGTGCCAACTCATTACAACTTAGTCTTCTGAAAGAACCGTGTGGAACAGAGTGCACATTAACAGTTATACATTTCCTTAGGTACAAATGTGCATTCCCACCCGCAGTGTTGTGACAGACTCCACTGGAAAGTACGATGGTGTAAAACATTACTCTCGTTCTCCAACAGCTACAGCAGTCTGCAAACCCCGCTTTCCTTCTTCTTTAGGGAGCAAGAGAGGAATAATTATGATTCTTCACACTTTGCTTTGCAGGTTAAAGGAAAAGTCTTATTGACCAAACTCGAGCCAGATTCTGCCCAAAGTTCAGCAAAGTTCTCAGGATGCACACATGCTTGCTTGCCTACTCAATACAAATATTTTCTAACGTATGTCACAACTATGATTCAGCAAATTACAAACTTTGTACCATCTTAACACCATCCCCTTTTTAAAAAGAACATTCACATTTCTACCACAAAGTCTTGCTGTTTCTAAAACCATGGAATGCAAGAGGCAAAAAAAAATTCTGCTTCTCCAAACTTCATGTCTTGAATCTCTAATTTTTATATACTTGAACACAGAGTTCTCATTTGTCAGTTTGGAGTAAATATCATTCAGCACCTCTTTTCTCCTCACTCTTGAAATCTCATTTTGTATACACATAACACACACAACCACTCTGCACTTCAAAGTTCAGAGAAAAATTAAATGTTTCTCTAAAAGGTATTTATTTTGACATAAAATAAAAGTTAATAAAAGTAAACTCCTCTCATTTGAATTTAATTTTTTAGGAGACTATCTTGTGAAATTAAATGAAGGCTAATACGAATAAATTTCTACAAGGACCCACCATCACCACCATTTTAAAACAAGAATAAAATAATTCTGTCTGGGATCATTTCAAAAAGAAGCCTAAGGCATTTTTCTAAAAGTGTAAAAATGCATATAGCATTACCATATATATTTATATATAATCACATGGCAGGTACATGGTGGTAGAGTTAGGGATAAAATGTTTAGAATAAATCATTGCCTGGGATGCCTAGGTAAATTATTTTTGAAAGACTGTTTTTTTCTGAAGTCTGACTGTGTAACAATCTATATTTGAGTCAGTGCATAAGCATAAGTGTGCATGACTTGGTGTACGTGACTTTTTCATTCTGTTGGATGAGGACACTGAAAAGAACCGTTATCCTAATTCTGATGGCCAGGCTGACAGAAGACAGCCCCCGAGCAAAGGGCCGGGCACACCTCTGGCACCCTCCTTACGACACATGCAGCCAGATTTTCTCCCTGACACACGTGTGGAACGGACGTACCTAAAGCCTGTGAGTACACATCAAACCAACTGAGATAACAAGGAAAGATAACCAGCAAATAACAGAGGGGATTCTGTGTTCTGGTAGTACTTTTACACAGGAATTAAACAGCCAATTCTCTTTCCAAAAGACATAAAGAGCATGCCACTGCTAACCCTGTGCATTGCTGAGTGCTATGGCCACAAAGGCACATTTAGAAAATAAGCCCCCACTTGTTAAAGTTGTAACACTGCCACCATCACTAGAGTTTCACCTTCGTGACTTAAATAAATATAAACAAAGTAATAAACACTATATGTTTTATAGAGTTCTATGAACCAAGAAAAAAATCACCTTACTAAATAACCTCCTGGCAAAGGCAAAAGAAAATTTGGTATGCTTATATTTTCTGAGTTCCCAGAATATAAGAAGCAGTGGGGGAGACCTGACTTACTTAACTAAAAGATTTGTGCTTATTTCATTTTCCACATTGGCCTTTCTGGAAAGCTTCGGGGCTGGGGGCAGGAAGAAAAGCATTAAGCAGGAAAGAATGAAAAAATTAGAGAAGGGCAATAAATATAGTAAAAATATTTTGGTGTTTGAGACGCATCTTTCATATTCCAGATTTTATGATGATCTTGATGAAAATCTTTCTACTGACTGAGGTTGGAGATTAAAACTAAGCTCTGTAACAATCAGACAAGATGATCTCTTTCCTGTCCCAGGGAGTCAAAGTGCCCATCAAGTAAGTTACGCACTTAAATTTCTTATCAGTTAAGTAATGGTAAAACTCTGTGCTACTGGTAGTCATGTAAAAGGTTTATTCAGAATGGAAGGATGGAAATATTAATGGCTACTGTCATGTGAACAACTTTTCAAGAATATATTGTTCCAGATTTGTTAACATACTAATAGAGATTTTGTAAAGTTTGAATATCATTTTCGAGTCATCACCTGGATGATATCAATAACAACAATACTTATTTTAAGTAACCCCAAATTATATACAGTTGAGTAAATTTTAATTTGTTTTCACTTAAGGTCTTCTAAAGTTGAGGCCAGCATGCTGAAGAAAAATATTAAACTATCTATAACCCTGTGTAAACATATGATGCTACTGGGACTGGTAAGTGAATTAATTTTCCTTGGAAAATTAATTACTTATGACTTACAGTTGTAAAAGCAAACAACGTAACTCTGGATTAGGGCACATTTAATTTCTGTTTGTAGTAGTGATTAAATTAATTTCATATAATTCATGGTATGTAATGGAAAGCAGAACAAAAATGAAATTCTAGACAATGACTGACGAAGAAAAACGTACATGTTGATGAAGCTGATCCAAAAATAAAGGTCATGGATATTAATCACCCAATAATAAACTAGTATTTCAAAATTTTCTGCAAGAATAGATTTTAGATTAGTTTTTGAGAAAGCATTATTGAATGAAAAAGTCTAACGGAGAAAGAAAATAGAAAACGAGAATATCCTACAACATCTACTAATATCCCTCTCCTCTCCAAAATGCCAACAGAGATCTATACATCTTTTAAGTACAAATGAATACTTTCTGTAAATATAGATTTGGGAAAGCTAAAATTAAACATACCATTAAAATCCTGAGGGATAAAGTTCTTAAAATTAAAGTAAATTTTCTTTCCAACACCCAAACAGTAAAGTGCTTTTAGAATGGATCATCTGTGATTCATTTGACTGAACTATGCACCTGAGCACTACTAAGACAACAGATTTTGGCTAACAGAACCCTATGAATATATTCACAGCTGCCCATATGAAAATATCCACCTTTACACTCCATTACTTCCCATCTGCTCCAATTAAGCCACACATAATCTTTTAATTTTGGATTGCAACTTCATGGTACAGCTAATGTTAAAAAAAAAAAGAAAAGGAAATCTTGCCCTGATATTAAGAGTAATTAAATAGTTAAAAGTAGCTGTAAGAAACATCATTCTTATAGCATAGTTTAAAAAAAAAAAAAAGAAACATCCTCACAAAATTAGAACATTTCACGTTCTCATGTAACCCCTAAGTATTAACTATCACTAGCCACCTGGTGAAATCACTGATAGTCTAACTCCTGCTAACATTGGGGACCATTTGGCTAGGGGAGAGGAAGAATACTGACAAATGTTTTAAATGAAAGTATACTATTTCTGTAACTTAGGCATCTTAGAAAAAAGTAGACAAGGGCTTTAGATGAAAGAAATGATGTGAACAATGCAAATGAAAAAGATCACATTTAAAAGATGTTTTTAAGATGTGACTTTTTACAAATTTTAAAATAAAATATTCCCTGAGTTACACCTTCTATCACATGAAAACACTTACTACTAGTCATATACTATTCTACCTCTGTAATATGTATTTTTTTTTTTTTTTGACAGGCAGAGTGGACAGTGAGAGAGAGAGACAGAGAGAAAGGTCTTCCTTTACCGTTGGTTCACCCTCCAAATGCCGCCGCGGCCGGTGCGCTGCGGCCAGTGCACCGCGCTGATCTGATGGCAGGAGCCAGGTGCTTCTCCGGTCTCCCATGGGGTGCAGGGCCCAAGCACTTGGGCCATCCTCCACTGCACTCCCTGGCCACAGCAGAGAGCTGGCCTGGAAGAGGGGCAACTGGGACAGAATCCGGCACCCCGACCAGGACTAGAACCCGGTGTGCTTGCCGCAAGGCGGAGGATTAGCCTAGTGAGCCACGGCGCCGGCCCTATAATATGTATTTATACAGAGAAGTTATTAATTTGTGAGATGCCTCTGAGATCAAAGGAAGAAAATTACTAAAAATTCTCATGTCCATTATCATTTTATATCTGTAAAACCAAGAAGAAGTTGTGATGTTTCTTTGGAGTTTATGAAAATAAGAATTCCTGACATTGTCATCTTTAATGATTTTTCAGAAGTTAACAGCATTATGAAAAGGTAAATTAAGGACAGTGAAGAAGCTGTGACTTAAGATGATTAAAAGACGTTTCTGCTTCATTTTGAAGAGTTAAAACTAAATGAAGCAACAGAAACCTCACCTTTGTAGCTTGTGTGCCTAAAACACAGGGTTACTCTTATTTCAAAAAGAGCGTCAGTCAGCTTGCTCCAGGTGGAAAGGGTCTGTATAGAAAATGGCCTAGATAAGTCTTCTTAGAGGAGGGGGCATATTTAGTTCTTTTCAGCTAGTAGAGCAATCCTGGAAGCTGGATCGTCACTGTGGACTCTCAGAGAACTTCAACTGAACTTTATTTCCTTTCATTCCTGGCTTCAACATCAAAACAGTGTTTCAAGAAAAAAGACAAAAGACAAGTAAGCAAGCATGAGCTTATGGATGAGCACGAAGTCTATCCTGCTGTCCCCATCAGGGCTGCCTAACTACAGTCGTGAAAACAGAAAACAGAGTCTGTCTCAGATTGGCAATTGTGTCTCTAAGACAGGCCAGAGGTACACTGCTCCTCTCTCCTTAGCTTTTGCGAGGGGGCGTACGTGCACATGCACGCGCGCGCACACACACACACAGGGGCGCACGTGTGCGTGGATGCACAAACACATCCCAACACCATCACCCTCCCTCTGTACCCCCTTCAGTTTGAAATGGATTTCAGAAGTTTCTTCAGACATCTTTCTTTTATTATAACCACATTCATATTTCAGTAGAATGACTACGGGGAATCACTAATTTTTTATCTAAACTATGACGTTTGGCAAACATTATATAACCAGCTATAAATCTACAACAAGCCTCACATACTAAAGAGTTGGTAATTACATGATGAGAAACAGCTTGATTATGGGAGCGGCAAGGCAGGCTGTCAACAAACAAGCAGCTGCTTCTTATTCCAACTCATAACCAGATCGAGAGTTGCAACAAACTAAGGAGTTTGTTTCTGTTGTTGCTGCTGTGTTTGTTTTTAACTACTCTACCCTCTCCCACTCCCACCTCCAAAATACTGGGTCAATTTAAACATTAGATGCAAACCACAACAGAAGAATCAGATACACAGGGATAACAAGTAAAACACTATAGACTTACAAAAAAATTCTGTAGTTAATAACTAACAGAGGTTCAAAGTGTACTTTCCAATTCTACTTCAAATGCCTATCTTTCCCTGTGCAACACGTTCTGTCATTACTATTTATAAGAGGGAGCTCAGGCACTGGGCCTCCACTTCCTCATTCCTGAATTATGACCACAGCACTGCTGCCACTCTGATCCTTTGTTCTGGAAGCTTTCCCCACAGCTTCTTCTGTCCTCCCTTTTAGCAGCAGGAAATGAAATTGCTTATACCTGCCAGTGCAAACCAAATGATCTTGAAAGTACCGTATAACTTAAACGAAATGATTCTATGAATACTTGACAAGCTTATCATAATGAATAAATAATAGTAGTAAACAAGTCCTTACCATCCAAAGTTAAAAACAAACCATTAAAGAAAATGGAAACCATTTATATGATGGTCTCATCATGAAATAAGATCACTTTCATATCTGCAGCTACAGGCATTTTCCTGTTTCTTTTTCCTTTTTACATTCCTTTACAAAGAACATAGGTAGTCTCATCTCACTTCCCAACACAACACGAGGAAATAAAACTATTTTATCAAGGTGACACAGCACATGCGTAGTGAGGCCATGGTAAGAACTCCCTTTGGTGCCTTGGAGCTATGTTCTTTCTATGGAACCACACTGAGGTGTGGATGCCAGAGTGCTCATGCAAATCTAGTTGGATGTAGCCATCTGCAGAGGAGCCTCACTTTTCAGCAAGACTTTGATTAAACACACCCTGAATGGTAACTACTCAACTGCAATGATGGGCATAGGTCTACAAGCAGAATTATGTGCCCTAGCTGTGATTAAGCAAGTATTTTAATCTGGAATCCAAATTTCCTTCTACAAAACCCGAAAAACACGATCCCTCCTTAAGAAGATACCCTCTGTCTCACCTTCAACTACAACGTTTCATTTTCTTCAAAATTAGGTCTTCATCATCTAGCAGATTTGGCTTCTGTGTTTCGCTACCATCACTGGGTCTGTGTTCCCTTAATGCTAACTTTGGTGGCATGCCCATAAATTTGTATACTTGAAAATTCAAAAAGTTGCTTTTATTTGTCAACACATTTGTGAGTAGGCTTCAAACTAATAAACAAGGGTTGAATTGCTTCACACCACAGGAAGGGGCCCTACATGAGGGGCTAGGCAACAAACAGCAGGTCACAGAGACTGGAAGGAGACAAGGAAAGAAGCACAGAAGCAAGCAGACACAGCACAAAGATAGGCAAGAAGGCAGAGCAGGACAGCAGGCATATTTGGAATTAAGACTTCTCAGGCACACTTTAAAAATAACTATTAAATTCTCATTGTTCATGTGGGCACTTAGAAGACGGGAAGGAAGAGGACCAGACTTTTGAAAGCCAGTTCTAAAGAATAATTTTAAAATCTCTATCTTTGGCTGGTGCTGGCACCCCAGGTTCTAGTCCTGGTCGGGGCGCTGGATTCTGTCCCAGTTGCTCCTCTTCCAGTCCAGCTCTCTGCTGTGACCCGGGAGTGCAGTGGAGGATGGCCCAAGTCCTTGGGCCCTGCACCCGCAGGGGAGACCAGGAGGAAGCACCTGACTCCTGGCTTCGGATCGGTGCAGCGCTGGCCTTGGCAGCCATTTGAGGAGTGAACCAACGGAAGGAAGACCTTTCTGTCTGTCTCTCTCTAACTCTGCCTGTCCAAAAAAAAAAACTTCAATCTTTTTAAAAAGTTGCAAAACTTTTATGAAGACAAGACTACTATTAGCAAGTTAAGTGCTACCTTACATAGTACAGTGTCAAGCAGGTATCTCAGAATGTCTAAAACACAGTCTCATTCTACTAGGGAGGATAACTCGGAAGTTTGAGAAGTCCAACCAAGATCACAAAAAGGAAGTTTTGCCTATTTCCTTTTAGAATTAAATTTGTACTACAATCTAGGACTATGGATGATCATTACTAGTCACCATGGCTGAGGCAGTCTCAAAGTGGACATGCTGTCACCATGGCAACTGCATGACCCAGGGGCCCTAGTGCTCCCTCACAATCCACCATGTGCACAGAGACCACAGGTCTGGACCTCCCCCCTCCACACTATCCTTGAACTACACAAATAATGTTTCTGCTGGCTTTCGCCAACTCTCCTGGGGAAGTGCTATGAAGGAATGACATAATTTTTAGAGTAAATTTAGGGTTCTGAAGAGAAATATGGTGCTCCTTTCCAGAGCAGCACAGATAAAATGTAAAATTGATTGTTGTCCTGACTTCCATGGAGCCTTGTGATGTTTCAGAAATAAAACACCTCAATTAATTTTTGCCTATTAAATGAATTACTCATGGCCAAGTCTTTCAGTTTGTAATGGTTGGTATGGGCACATCTGGAAAATGAAATAGTGCTGGGAAGATGACTGATTTTCATTCCAGGCAGGTTCACATATCCAGATGATGCTGGGCATGGCTCAGCTCCAAGGAAAACAACCTTCTCTTAGCCTTGCAGTGACTGTTTGTGAGTATACAACAAGTGCTTTACACACACTATAGCTTGTTAGATGGTCAAGTCCTCTTACAATCCCACTCCATAAATGTGTGTACTTTTGTGTGGTATTATATCCTCATCTTGCCCACAACCATCCCCAACTTCCAAAGGAAGGTTTGTCAGAGACTCTTCGACTACAGGATCTGTCCATGCACTCTACAAAAAGGAGGAGCAACAGGTGTCTCACTTTTAATTAACTCCTCTCTGACTCCAGATATTTACCCTCTTTCACTGAGGGTTGAAAATGTTGATATACCTTGTGGCATTCTCCTCTGAGGTGTGTGTGTGGATGCTGCTTGGAAATTTTAAGGACAGTAGCCTATCCTAATGCCCTAATACATGGATCCTTAACTTCTTTTTTCCCTTAACTTGCTGAAAAAAGACTGTTTAGATCACTGGTGTTCAGTAAATTGCCTATCATAAAATGAAGGGAAAAATTTCTAGTTTATTAGAGATGAGTGGTTGGCATAGTGGTTAAGACACCTCACATCTGAGTCCCTGTATTCAATTCCCAGCTTTGCTCCTCATTCCAGCTTCTTCTAATGCAGATTATAGGATGCAGCAGTGATAGTTCAAGTGACTGAGTCCCTGCCACCTGTGGGAGACTTGGATTGGGTTCCTGGCTCCCAGGTTGCCCTGGCCCAGCCTCAGGCATTGCAGGTATTTGGGGGAGTGAACTACTGAATGGGAGCTGTCTGCCTCCCTCCCTCCCCACCACACATACACCTCAAATAATTTTTTAAAAAACTTTTAATTTCAAGTTTAAAATTAGAAAAAAATCACGGGGAAAAAATCATTTTGTAGATGAACTTCATGTTTTAGTGTTGAAAGTGAAGGCCCACAAATCAAAAAGCAGTCATTTCTAAAGAGCAAGGCTTTCCACTACACTCTCAGTGAATCACGCTGTGGTTAGTTGAAAGTGCTTGTTCACATAATAAATTAACCACCTCATTTCCTTCATCACCAAAATATACATAGCACCCCCATACAGATTTGTTTTAATAAAAGTAATAAAGCAAGCCCAGAGGTTATGGCTGTTATGACATAATCACACCTCTGAGATTTAAAAACGCTCACTTGCACATCATGCCTCAAAAAGGCTTTGCAAGCCCCCCTCTAACAAAACCTAACTGTACTCATACCCTCTGGCCCCATTTATTTCAAATAAATAATGAGACAAAAGCCTTGTATATATCAGGAGAAAATTCTCCCCTTCAATTATACACTTGAAAAGAACATACACTTTTTAGTAATACTGTACAATAAACAGCTTGGGCACTGTGATGTGGATTGTTAAAGAAAATATAGCACCAGAGTTAACAGTGAGCTAGCTCAATGTCATCCCAAAACAAAGACATTTTCTAAAGTTAGCTGTTCAAAATCGCCAGGCACATGTATTTCTTCTCTCTGTGGATTGAGAAACAATCTTTATTGTATACAAATCCATGCACATTAACTCTCCTTACCTGGGACTGATATTCAATTACTGAGAATAACCAAAAGAAAAACAATCTCCCTTGTCAATTTAATCTTTCCTCAATAGAGACTCTCCCTCTCTGGTCCCCAAATTCCTTTCCACGATACCAGAAAGAAAGACACTGCAATACAACTGTCCACAGCATAAGACAGATTTGGTGGAGAAATGGGCCATGCGTGAACTCACCCCGTAACTCAAGAAGGCCAGTTTTCCTGTCTCTGCACCACAGTGCAATCACTCTGCAGGCAGGGCTCACTGTCACCTCAACTCTATGACCTCACAGTCCTTTCTGCAGGTCATGTGTTTAATGCATGCTGTCACTATAATGACAATGATGCCTTCCCACTGAACTTAAAATGTAATACAACCTTACACATAATTAAATGTACCTGTGCCCTTTTTAAAGCCCATGGTCAACACCTCTCCTCACACACACATGCATATAAAGCAATGAGTTAATCAACACCAATGGAACAATATGAGATATTCAGAATACACCTAAGTTTTAGATTCTCAAAAACGGCCCTCTTGATTTTTCATATTTTAGCACAATTCATAGTATTGGGGTTTTCAACTATTTCTACTATGAATATTATTAGAGAAAGTAGTAAAAAATTACATCCAAGGTTCTTTCAGTATGCCAAAGTGTAATCCACATTTAATTATACCCAAAAAGTCAGCATCAGCAAAACAGAAACAAATTTGAGTATCAGAACTAAACACTATTGAAGTAATTTTACTCCACTGTTTTTAGTTGATAGGTTATCTTTCTACATAGAATCAATATCAAATCTAAACAGTACACTAAAAATCACCTTAGTGTTCAGTATCAAAGATAAAACTACTAAAAACATCTGCATACTTCCATTTTGATAGCTAATTTCACTTTAAATATGCAAGTTATACATCTTTAGAAATACTGGCTTGCTGATTTATTCTAATCGAAGAATATTCCTCTATAAATACTCCCTCTTGCCTGTCCAAGGAAGAACTATTTTTGTAGAACAGACTATGCATTGTAGAGAAGGGAAATGAAAACAAATGTGTAAATTAAGAAACTCTAGTTCCTTCATAAGCAGCAATCTTTTTTTTTACTTTACTCATCATTCTCTCAAGCCACATTCTATTCTACTGCCCCTAAATTCTCAAATATCTTTCAGTGAAGGTGCTCACACATAGTACCCCCAAAGAAAGATCTAAGACTGAGAACAGAAAGGAGATGAGAACAAGACAGCTCAGCTCTCCTCAGTAAGTTTTTCACTTGTCATTTCACTCCACAGAGAATTAGCATCCACTTTTCTTTCCTTTTTTTTTTTTTTTAAAAAGATTTATTTATTTACTTAAAAAGCAGAGTAACAGAGAGAGAGATTGAGTGAGAGACAAGTAGAGAGCTATCTTCCATCCACTGGTTCACTCCCCAAATGGTTGTAGCTGGACCAGGCCAAAGCCAGGAGCCTCTTCCAGGTCTCATATGTGGATGCAGGGGCCCAAACACTTGGGCCATTCTCCACTGTTTTCCCAAGTGCATTAGCAGGGAGCAGGATCGGAAGTGGAGCAGCTGAGATTGAAACTGGTGCCCATTTGGCATGGCAGCCTTACCTGCTGTGCCACAGCACAGGCCCCTCAATATTTACTTTTCAATGCCTAATTTTAATTAAAATTCAACATAGGAAAGCAATGTTCTAATGCATCTTCTGAAAACAAATTTCACATTATGAGATCAATGGTTAAATGGCATATATGTATAGTAAAGAAATAACAGTCTTGGGGCCGGTGCTGTGGTGTAGCTGGTAAAGCTACTACTGCCTGCAGTGCCGGCATCCCATATAGATGCCGGTTCGAGTCCTGGCTGCTCCTCTTATGATCCAGCTCTCCACTATGGCCTGGGGAGCAGTAGAAGATGGCCCAAGTCCTTGGGCCCCTGCACCCACATGGGAGAGCCGGAAGAAGCTCCTGGCTCCTGGCTTTGGATAGGCACAGCTCCGGCTGTTGCGACCAATTGGGGAGTGAACTAGCAGATGGAAGACCTCTCTGTCTCTCCTTCTCTTTTTCAAATAAATAAGTAAGTCTAAAAAAAAGAAAAAAGAAACAACAGTCTTCCTAGAGTGTCGACTAGTAAGGAGCTGTCAGGTGTCACCTTTCCCTACTGGACTACTGTCGCTCGCTCTGCAGGCTCGTGGAGGAGCGGCAACGGATTTGCTGTTGTCTTTTTCCCAGGTCCTCCCCGGATTAGCTGCCCCCCCCCCCCCCCCCGTGGAGGGGCGGCACCCCCGCCGCTTCCGCAGAGGAGTGGCATACCACCGGCCGGCTATCTCAGGGGTTCCTCAGATGTTCCTCCTGCATGTTGTCTCTCTCCTCCTTTATAGTCCTCTTCCACCAATCCCAACTCTGCTGGCGTTCTCTCCCCACACGCTGAGCATGCTGCTCTCCTCCAATCAGGGCAGGATCAGCTCCTGCAGCTTGTTAGTCGAATTGGTGAGGCAGCTGTGTGGAAGTTGTTTACTCCCTTTCAGCGCCATATGGTGGGAGATCAGGCACATTGAGTTAGTCTCAATCATCTCAGTGGTCTAGTCCAGTCTCAGTAGTTTCAGTACTTATTTGGCCATAGTCTCAGTACTTATTTGTCTCCCGGGCACCCCGCCATGTTGCGGGAGACGGGCCCTGCTCCCCACAGACTACACAAAGCTGCTGTTACAACGAATAGGAAGGATGTGGCACTGATTATTCTGGTCAGATCACATTTTAATCATGTATCAAATCCTTCACAAGGCCAGTCACTCACCATAAACTCATCTCCAAACCAGAAATTCCTATGGGGACAAAATGCTGAGGCACAAAGCTAGAGACTGAACCACACCCAGAATCAAGAATTTGTATATGAGACAAAATATTTTCAGGTTGCTTAGGTCTTAACATATGGCTCTTAAAAAGAATATGCCAAATACAACTTAATAAAACAAGAAAACAGACTATTTATGAAAGAGTAATTTTTACCAGCATTTTTAAGCGTTTATTAGAACTGTTCTCAAGTATCAATATTCTGTTAATAAGATGTTATGTTTTGAGATAATATATATAAGAGGACTTCAAAAGTTCATGAAAAATATATATTATGAAGACTATGCATGATTTAAAAAATTTTGGACCAAAATAAAAATATATTTTAATTCCATTTTTCCACACACCTTTTAAAGTATTCTCGTATATATAAATGATTATATTATGTGTGTGTGTGTGTGTGTGTGTGTATGTCAAAATTCTGAAGGGACATTTTCCCGATCACAGGGGGAGATCTCCAGCTGGCCAAAGAACTAAACAAATTCTTCCCTTTAACATAAAGAACTTAAAAAAATTAAGGATCAAAGTCTGAGGGGAAACTGAAAAGGAAAACAAGAGAATTTTAAAGATATTTTCTTTCAAAGGAGTTTCGTAAGAACAACAACAAAAACACCTAGTAGCCAACAGTTCAGGTTCACCCAACAAACAATTTTAACCAAGAGACTACAAAATTTAATGGCATGATCATGATAAACACAAGGGGGTAGCACTGTGGCGTAGTAGTTTAAGCCTCTGCCTGTAGTGCTGGCATTCCATAAGGGCACCAGTTTGAGTCTTAGCTGCTCTACTTCCGATCCAGCTCCCTACTAATGGCCTGAGAAAGCAGTGGAAGGTGGTCCAAGTGCTTGGGCCCCTGCACCCATGTGGGAGACCAGGAAGAAACTTCTAGCTTCAGATTGGCCCAGCTCTGGCTGTTGCAACCATTCTGGGAGTGGACTAGCAAATGGAAGACCTCTCTGTCTTTCCCCTTTTCTCTGTGTAGCTCTGCCTCTCAAATAAATATTTTAAAAAACACACAAAAAATACAATACATGATCAATTGTACTGATAATCTACCAGTCATTCATTCAGCAAAAACTGAATGTCTAATGTGTGCTAGGTCCTAGGAGTGTAGACAAACAGGAGGAAATAGACCACTCTCTTATAAGGGTTTATATTGTATTAGAGGAAAGACAATAAACAAACACTGTGATTTCAGAAATGTATATACTAGTTGTTCTTTTTGGGAGACATGGGGAGTATACAACAGGTTTCTACTTCCCAGAGAAAATAAAAACTAAGAGGCAGAGGACAGCCGCTCCCAGTCCTGTTATCTTGCACCTCTTCCCAGCTGCCCTGGACCCTAGGAGTTCCTTTCCCTTGAGCTCTTCCACAGGCCTCCAGAGGATGCCATCTCCAGGCACCAAGCTTCTTCCCTCCACCTTCTCCTACCTCCTCTGAGCGATGAGTAAACAACTCCATTCAAATCTTGACCTCCTTAAACAAACCTCTCTTCTTGAAAAATCTGTACACGCTTGCCTCTTCAATGCTCACTTCTCATTCAGTCTCGGTTTGCTTCTATCCTATTTCTGCCTCTTCATTCCAGTGAAATTATTGTTATAGTCATCACTCACATTTTAAAAATAAAACATGAAAGACACATTTCTGTACTTTATTTTTGTACTGTTTCATAATGTTGATTTTTGCTTCTTCAAACTCTCTTAGATACTGACAAGTCCTGGTTTTCCTCCCACAGTATATACAATGTAATGTGCATTTGAAACAGGTAGAAATCTTGATACATTTAAATATTTAATCTGATTCCATAGGGAGGGGATGGGGGGTACTCAGGAGGCATCAAGTAGGGTTTCTTTTGACTCAGAACAGAATAGCAGGGGCTAGTGTTCTGGCATAACAGGTTAAGCTGCCTCCTGAAATGCCTGCATCCCATATGGGCACCATTTCCAGTCCCAGCTGTTCCACTTCCAATCCAGCTCCCTGCTACCATGCCTGGGAAAGCAGAGGAAGACCTGCCACCCACATGGAAGACCTGGATGAAATCCTTGGCTCCTGGCTTCCAACTGGTCCAGCCATTTGGGGAGTGAACCAGTAGATAGAAGGTTTCTCTTTCCCTCTCTAACTCTGCCTTTCAAATAAATAAATCTTTTAAAATTATTTTATTTATTTATCTGAGAGGCTGAGTTACCGAGAGAGGGAGAGACAGAAAGATTTTCCATCTGCAAGGTCCCAAGCACTTGGGCCATCTTCTACTGCTTTCCCAGGACACAGCAGAGAGCTGGATGGGAAAGGAGCAACCAGGACTAGAACTGGCATGCATATGGGATGCTGGTGCCGCAGGCGGCACTGGCCCCCACAAAATAAAAATAAAATAAACAGGATAGCAGCACTGGTCTACATGGGAGCTTAGAAACACAGATTCTAATGCCCAAGTTCAGATCAACTATAATAGAATATGCATTTTAACAAGACCTCCACAGGGTTTTATATGCACATTCACCCTTGAGAGGCAACAGCGATCACCAGTTCTCAAATCTAAGCTAACACAACACAGATTACAGGGCACTATCCCCAGAATTTCTAACCATACAGGTCTGGAAAAGGGTGCAAAAATTTACATTTTGGGAGGCTGGTGTGGCACAATGGGTTAAGCCACCGCCTGCAACACCAGCATCCCATATCTGAGCTCTGGTTCAAGTCCCGGCTGCTCCATTTCTGATCCAGCTCCAGCTCCTTCCTAATGAGGTAGAAAGGTAAATGATGAGGGCACACTGCTTGGGCCCCTGCCACCTTCCTGGGAGACCCGGATGGAGTTCCAGGTTTCTGCCTGGCTCAGTCCTGGCTGTTGCAGGAATTTAGGGAATGAACCAGGAGATGGACGATCTCTCTGTCTCTCACTCTCTCTGTATCATTCTACCTTTCAAATAATTAAGGACATAATCTTAGGGGGAAAAATTTACATCTCCAACAAATTCTCAGATGATACTGATACTACTGATCTGGAGACTGTATTCTGAGAACCACTGGTTTGTGCCCTGGCTGTACATCAGAATCACCTGCGGAAATTTTAAACATGTGTTGGCATGTGGAGCTCACCCCTAGACCAATTAAACTAAAATCTCTTGGGATGCAGCCTAAGCTAGGTATTTTTAAAAGCTCCCCTGTCTAATCTTGGGTTTCTAATTTAGATAATTTAGGAGTGAGGGAGTGGAGTAGTAGTGAAAAGAAAACAGTATAGGATGCATGCTACTTAAATGATAGTACCATTATTACAACACATTATACTACAATTCCCTCCTTAAAAATCTGCTCCACCTAACTCTGACCTATAAATAAACATTACAAAGTTAACAGTGTACAGGTCTGTCCTAGGCTGTAATTCTCTAAAATAACCACAGTGGCAAACAAATGATATTTAGCTTGAAAAGTCACCGATGAAAAACATGTATTTGTGAGACAATAAATTCCTAAAGAATCAAAACTTCACTTAAAGAGTATTTGATTTGGTATAAAAGTAAGATCTTAAAAGAAGAAAATATATAAGAATATTATGAAGGCAAACCCGTAATATTAAATGTATTTTTTCATTTTCCCTGTTTTTTTTTTCTGATTATATAGATACTGATAAATCCTCATTGTAAAACATACACATACACACAAATGTATAATAAAGATATTAAAACTGAAAGCCAAAGTTCCTGAGTTAAAGCATTTTCAACATTTGAAGCTTTCCTAAATCTTTTTTCAAATTGTGAAATATTTCACCAAAAGTTAGAGAATATAAAAAATATCATGTGCCCACCAACCAGCTTACAAGTGAAACTCCCCATGTTCTACTCCCAGTTCCCATTCTTATCTCAATCCATGCCCCACGGCAAGTAGCCACTACCTCAAATTCCTGTGCTTATTCTATACTCTTAATATATCCATTGGTATTCACAAATCTATAGTTCTATTTTTCATATCTTAAATTTTATAACATTTGTTTAACACTGTACATATTTTGCAACTTGCTTTCTTTCTTACTATTACATGTTAGGAAGATTATCCATATTGATTGATATAGGTGGCTCAGATTGGGTAATTTTCACTGACATTTGATATCTCACTACCTGCGTATATTATTTTAGTTTTCCATTTTCTAGACGATGCAGATACTGTTTCCAAATTTTCACTGCCAGAAACAGTGCTTCAATTAACTTCTTGTGCCCACACAGGAGAGCTTTTCTAGGCCATGGATGTCTAGCAACAGAGTTGTCGAGTTGAAGAGAATCCCCAACTGTTCTCCACACTGCAATAAATGACACTTTTATATATAATGGGCAAACTGTTCAATATTTTACATGCTTGCTAACATCTGATTTGTCAAGACAAATGTTTGACAATCTGAAGGGTTCCCCTTTATGGCTTTAGTTTGTATGTTCCCCATTACTAGTGAGAATAATAGTTTTTTCCCCTTAATATATTGGTCTTTTGTGTTTCCTCTTCTGTGAATTTCCTGTTCATACCCCTTGTCTATTTTGTTGTTGTTTCTGTTGACTTTTAGGAGATGTTTATGTTTTACATTATTTACAGGTTATGTGCTGCATATCCCTGCTCCCTGCCTATGAATTGTCTATATTATTTACTGATTCTAATGTAACAGAAGTAATCCTTTCCTTTCCTTCATGTCTGCTGTTTCATTTCCGAAATGCCTGCAATTGTTGGGAGCTAAGAACTCAATCCAGGTCTCCTATTGTGGGTGGCAGGAACCCAACTACTTGAGCCAACACTGCCATCTCCAGGATGGGGATTAGCAGGGAGTTAGGGTTAGGAGCCACAGTTGGCTATGGAACCCAGGCCATCCAATGTGGAACTCTGGCATCTTAACTACCAGCTAAAGGCACACTCCTACAGTCACATTTTAAAGCCATTAAGTAGGGGCTGGCGCTGCGGTGCAGCGGGTTAAAGCCCTGACCTGAAATGTAGCATCCCATATGGGTGCTGGTTCTAGTCTTGGCTGCTCCTCTTCTGATCCAGCCCTCTGCTATGGCCTGGGAAAGCAGTAGAAGATGGCCCAAGTCCTTGGGCCCCTGCACCCATGTGGGAGACCTGGAAGAAGCTCCTGGCTCCTGGCTTCGGATTGGCGCAGCTCAGGCCATTGCAGCCATCTGGAGAATGAACCAGCGGGTGGAAGACCTCTCTCTCTGTCTCTACCTCTCTCTGTAACTCTGTCTTTCAAATAAATAAAATAAATCTTTATAAAAAAAAAAAGCCATATGTGAATTTTTCCAATTATCATAACTAATACTTCTAAACACTGAAAATTCCCTAAAGTTAGAGTAATTATGACTTTTGTGCTGATGTATGCAAACTGGAATCTGAGTAAAAACTGAAATGGATCTAGTTCCACTGCCAAGGTCAATGACATATAAAGAGTAAGCAAAAAAAGATAAAGGAAATTATATATACTACAATTAACAATTTAAGCCGGTGCCATGGCTCACATGGCTAATCCTCCACCTGTGGCGCCGGCACCCCGGTTTCTAGTCCTGGTTGGGGCGCCAGATTCTGTCCTGGTCACTCCTCTTCCAGTCCAGCTCTCTGCTGTGGCCCGGGAGTGCAATGGAGGATGGCCCAAGTGCTTGGGCCCTGCACCCACATGGGAGAAAGGAGGAAGCACCTGGCTCTTGGCTTTGGATTGGCGCAGCGCGCCAGCCGCAATACACCAGCTTAGGGGGTGAACCAATGGAAAAAGGAAGACCTTTCTCTCTGTCTCTTTCTCTCACTGTCTAACTCTGCCTGTCCAAAAAAAAAAAAAAAAAAAAAAAAATTAAAATATTATTGGTAAAAGTTTCTTCAAATCAAACTAAAATTCTTTATTTCTTTTAAAGATGAGTGCTGATGTTACAGAAGGGTATACTTTTCACTATACTTATTACACTATTGGTGATTTCTAAGAATCTAAGGAATCTAACACTAATATTTCAATGTGGGAAGCACAATTCATCCTGAAGGCAAAAAATACCCAGAATAGAAAACTTTTAAAACTTGAAGTTAAAAGAATAATTAGCAAATTCTAACACATCAGTTTGGTTCAGACTCCCAGTCAAGGTCAATTACTTATTTCCATTTAGTTAGATCTCTGCGTTGTAACAAATGCCTAAAATATCTTAAAAACAAGGTTAAGTCTGAATTTCATTCTTATTACCTTGTAGAGCAGAGATTTGGGTATGGCCTGTTATTCTGGGCCTTAGAGTCAAGTGAATAATGTGAATAATGCCTCAGTTTTAGAATAGTTTCCTATTTCACCGTTATGTTTTCTTTGCTTCAAAATATTGCTTTTGCTTTAGCAAAGAGGCAAAAATGTAAGCAAAAGTCAGGTAAAAGATTGTCCACGGGAGAGACCTTTTTTGTGTCCCACATGGCAATGACAAATAACGTAGAGATTACAAGATTTTAATCTTCTAAATTTTTGCTAATGGATTTTAGCAAACAATATAAAACAGATGAGGTACTTTACCTTTTACAAGCCTAAACTAAAATAGCATTTAATAATCCCTACATGTTAATGATAAAACAGTTTTTCAAAGATTAGTGTTACTGCTGAAGAGTCTTTTTTGTTTGTTTTAACCCAGAATTGATCCCACAGAGAGGGTGCTGAAATAAAATGCAAATTCCCATCTCTGGGGTTTTGCCATGAAAAATTTCAGCTGGGAAGACGATTTTCCTTTCACAGAGACTCCTCGTGGTCCACAATAATGAGGAATAAATATGGCCTGGATATAGAAGCCACTAAGGATTCCAAAAACTTATTTTGGATAACCATTTTATTCTCTGCCTCATCAAATGCTCTAACAGAGCACAAAAGGAGCAAAGAGGTTGTTCTGAGTCTTTCCCATGTTATTGCTTATGCTCATTACCAAATGGAGGTGTTAATGAGCATAAAAGTGTCTAAAACACAGTCCAAAAAAGAAACAAATATAAGTAAATCCAAATGATTTAAGTTGTGCTCTCAGGGTACAACAAGGCCAAGCGAAACCACTGTTCCCCATGTCCCACAGAACTCAACCCAGCCAACCCTGCCTCATCCTGCTCTCACCCTGGAGTGTTTTCTTGGGAGCAACACCAAGCCACTTTCCAGCAAAGTCTTTAGGGGTCAGTTAGGGATATGTTGTCATTTGACCACACTGGCGGCTTCTCTCTCCAGAAATAATGACAGGCATGTGTTTTTAAAATCAACTCTCCCCATTTTCTAAGACAAGGACTGGAGTGCTGCCTTTAGCATTTTAGCTGTTATTAAACCAAAAGTATTTTAGTTTCTATTGAAATAATACTATTATAGCTTCTATTATTTCATCTATTTAACATTCCTTCTTTGAATAACTTTTATTTTTTAAAACAACAACGTTTGTCCATTACTCATATCTTAAGTCACAAGGAAAGCATCAAATTCACACCAAGAACACCTAGAAGACCCACCTAAAAAGAAATTCAGTCCTACTGTGGTGGTACTGGTGGTATTAGAATTCCATGGTACCACGGCTTAAAATTAAGTAGTCAGTTGGCTAGGGGATGAAAATGGCACACATTTTACATTAATTTTTCCTAATGTATATTCACTATAGAAAGTTTAGGAGGGGAGGAGTAAAAAACAAGAAAATGAAATTCCCTAATCACACCAAGCAAAGATAAACACATGAGTCACAGGCCAGGTTTTCTTTCTTCCAATGTAAATGTGCTATCTATACTTGTTTTTTTGCTTGTTTGTTTTTAATTTGCTTATTTGAAAGGCAGTTATAGAGAGAGACAGAGAACCTTCCATCCGCTGGTTCATTCCCCAAATGGACACAAGGGCCACAGCTTCATTTAGGTCTTCCACCGGGGTGCAGGGGTCCAAGGCCTTGGGACATCTTCCACTGCTTTCCTCAGGCCATAAGTAGGGGGATGGATTGGAAGTGGAGCAGCCGGGACTCTCACCAACATTGCAGGCAGGGGGCAGCTTAAGCTGTTTTGCCACAACACCGGCCCCTCTATACTCATATTTTAAAAGTAAAATTAGTTTTACTCTGCACCAGAAAATTTGTTGCAATTTAAAAATAATAGTAAATGATTTCTCACGTTATTAAATCCTCCTTCAAAGCCCGATTTTTTAAAGGTTAATATTTCAACGGATGGGCGGATCATAATTCTTTCAAGTATCTCCTATTGTAGTTGCTTTTAAAAGTTTGCTATTGCAGTAAACTTGGGCAGCAGTTCTTATTATTGTCTTAGAACTAGCTAAAGGGAAAACAACCAGGTAAAAAAGGGATGCCTTTTTAAAAAATGCATCTTGATAGGCATTGACTACTTGCCAGAAATAGCAATTTATACTTTTACCTGCAATACATGGGAATGCTTATTTCACTGTTTCCTCATCTGCACAGATTTTATCATTTTATCACAACTTTACTCAACTATTAGACAGCAATAATAACATTTTAAAAAATATGTATTTATTTATTTGAAAGGCGGAGTTACAGAGAGGCAGACAGAGAGAGAGAGAGAGAGAGACAGAGAGAGAGAGAGACAGAGAGAGATATTCCCTCCGCTGGCACACTCTCTAACTGGCCATAACGGCTGGAGCTGGGCCAATCTGAAGCCAGGAGTCAGGAGCTTCTTCCAGGTCTCTCACATGGGTGCAGGGGCCCAAGGACTTGGGCCATCTTCCACTGCCTTCTCAGGCCACAGCAGAGAGCTGGATTGGAAGTGGAGCAGCCAGGACTCAAACCGGTGCCTTACCTGCTACGCCACAGTGCCAGCCCCAGGAATAACAACTTGTTTTGAGTTTCTTTAATAATGAGAAATTTATATTTCTTTTATGGTAAACTGTACATATATGTTCTTTTTATGTTCTATGTGAATGTTTTATATAAACCAACATATAAATGTGTACAAATCAAGAAGAAAAAAGTCAACAATAAAATGTTATATATTCATAAATAATTGTGGCCAATAATTTTCTCAGTTCATAATCTGGCCTTATATTTTTGTATTAACAAATGAGCCAACAAATTCACTGTAAGGTACAAATCCAAGGGAACTGAAAATGTACATCATAAAAACTTGTACACAAATGTTCAAAGCAGTATTATCTATAATAGCTGAAAACTAGAAATAATCTACATGTTTTGAACTGGTGAATGAATAAAACAAAATGTGATGTGTGTGTATATATATATATATGTATAAAATATATATGTATGCAGGCCGGCGCCGCGGCTCAATAGGCTAATCCTCCGCCTTGCGGCGCCGGCACACCAGGTTCTAGTCCCGGTCGGGGCGCCGGATTCTGTCCCAGTTGCTCCTCTTCCAGGCCAGCTCTCTGCTGTGGCCTGGGAGTGCAGTGGAGGATGGCCCAAGTGCTTGGGCCCTGCACCCCATGGGAGACCAGGAGAAGCACCTGGCTCCTGCCTTCGGATCAGCATGGTGCGCCGGCCGCAGCGTGCTGGCTGCGGTGGCATTTGGAGGGTGAACCAATGGCAAAAGGAAGACCTTTCTCTCTGTCTCTCTCTCTCACTGTCCACTCTGCCTATCAAAACAAAACAAAACAAAATATATATGTTTGCATGTCTGTCTATATATTTAAAATGGAATACTATCTGATCATTTAAAAAATGAAATACTGGGGCTGGCACTGTGGCATAGCAGGTAAGGCCAGTGCCTGTAGTGCCAGCATCCCATATGGGCGCTAGTTCGAGACCCAGCTGCTTTACTTCCGATCCAGCTCTCTGCTATGGCCTGGGAAAGCAGAGGAAGATGGCCCAAGTGCTTGGGACCCTGCACTCGCATGGGAGCTGCAGAGGAGGCTCCTGGCTCCCGGCTTCGGATCGGTGCAGCTCCAGCCATTGTGGCCATCTGGGGAGTGAACCAGCAGCTAGAAGACCCCTCTTTCTCTTTCTCTCTCTCTCTCTGCCTCTGCTTTCTGTAACTCTGCTTTTCAAATCAAATCAAATCAATCTTTAAAAAAAATGAAGTACTTATCCATGCTGCAATGCTGACCAACCTTGAAAGAAGGGAAAAAAGCCAATCACACAAGCCCACATATTGTATAATTCCAGGTATTTGAAATGTCCAGAGGCAAGTAGTTTAGTGGTTTCCTAAGGATGGGGAAGGAAGGGAGGTAGGAAGTGACTGCTAATAAGGTGATGAAAATTTTCACATATGAATATACTAAAAATCATTGACTTGTACATTTAAATGAATTTCAGAGCATGTGATTATATCTCAAGCTCTTCTGTATAAATACATCATGGTCTATTAATGCTTACAAGAAAGTGAATTTGTTTTATTCTCTAATTTTTAGAAAAATTTGTTCTACACCATATTTCTTGAAGTTATGCTGTTAAATAACATAGGGTGTCTGAGCAAATATATTTTCTTGGGCTACTATTTTTATTAATATGAAATAATCCTGCTTTGACTTATTTAATGAATTGTGCTGCAAATTATATTTCGCCTGACACCAACATTGCTGCAGATGATTTTTTTTCACTCATGGGGAATATTTTTACCAAACTTTTAATATCAATGTTGCTCATTTTCTTTAGAAGTATCAATTATACACAGATAACTTAGAGCTATATTTTACTTATAGAAGTCCAAGGTTCCATTAATATAGGAATTTAACACGTTCACTTTTCCCTATTAACTCGTCCTGTTTACTTATATCACTTTTATTTATTAAACTTCCTTGCTGTCTTTTCTTTGCCTTTGGTTGGAATGATAATAACATTTTATATTAAATATTGTGGTGGTTCTTCATATTTTTTCTTTTTTTTTTTTTAAAGATTTATTTATTTATTTATTTGAAAGTCAGAGTTACACAGAAAAGGAGAGGCAGAGAGAGAGGGAAAGAGGTCTTCCATCGTTGGTTCACTCCCCAGATGGCTAAAACGGCCAGAGCTGTGTCGATCTGAAGCTGGGAGCCAGGAGTTTATTTATTTGAAAATCAGAGTTACACAGAGAAGGAGAGGCAGACAGTTCTTCTATCCGCTGGTTCACTCCCCAGATGGCTGCAACAGCCAGACCTGTGTCGATCTGAAGCTGGGAGCCAGGAGTTTCTTCCGGGTCTCCCACGAGGGTGCAGGGGCCCAAGGACTTGGGCCATCTTTCACTGCTTTCCCAGGCCATAGCAGAGAGCTGGATCAAAAGTGGAGCAGCCAGGACACAAATTGGCGCCCATATGGGATGCTGACACTGCAAGCCAGGGCTTTAATCGCTGCGCCACAGCACCGGCCCCTCTTCATATATTTCAGATGATATTTTTAAAAATCAAATTCTAGAATTAATCACTATCTGATTCCTTACCACTTCTTTTTCATATACCCTCCCATGTTGATCTGATCTGATCCAAACACAGGTGGAGCACTGCTAATTTGAAAACTGGAAATCTGAAATGCTTCAGAATTGGAAGCTTTTTGAGCACAGACATATGGTACAAGAGGAAAATTCCACATTACAATACTTTGTTTCATGCACAGTATTATTTAAACATTATACAAAATTACATTCAGGCTACATATATAAGGTACATATAAAAATGAACTTTATGCTTAGATTTGGGTCTCAGCCCCAGGATACCTCATTACGTACGAGAAAATCTGGAAAACTCTAATGCACTTCTGATCCCAAGATTTCAGATAAGGGATATTCACTCTATATTCAAAGATCAACATAACAAAGATTAACATGACCAAGAAAGGCATTTGGCCCAGCAGTTAATATGCTGTTGAGACTCTTCCATCTCATGCAGAACTACCTGGGTTCAGACCCATTCTCAGCTTCCTGGTAATGCATACCCTAGGAGGCAGCAGGTAATGGTGCAAGCAGCTGGTCCCTGTCACCCATGCAGGAGACTGAGATTGAGTTCCTAGCTCCTGGCTTCAGCCCAGAACTGGTTTTAATGGGCTATTTGGGAACGAACCAGTGGATAGGAGATCTTTCTGTGTGGCTTTCCAAATCTATAAAATAAATTTTTTTTTTTTGACAGGCAGAGTGGACAGTGAGAGAGAGACAGAGAGAAAGGTCTTCCTTTGCCGTTGGTTCACCCTCCAATGGCCGCCACGGCCGGTGCACCGCGCTGATGCAATGGCAGGAGCCAGGTACTTATTCTGGTCTCCCATGGTGTGCAGGGCCCAAGTACCTGGGCCATCCTCCACTGCACTCCCTGGCCACAGCAGAGAGCTGGCCTGGAAGAGGGGGCAACCGGGAAAGAATCTGGCACCCCGACTGGGACTAGAACCCGGTGTGCCGGCGCTGCAAGGCAGAGGATTAGCCTAGTGAGCCGCGGCACCGGCTTAAAATAAATATTTTTAAAATGATATTTAAAGACTAACGTTTAGATTTTTAAAAAATCTATGAGACTCAAGGATAACATCTCACTGTGTATATGCACATGCGCATTATATATATATTTTTTGAAGATTAATTTATTTATTTGAAAGGCAGAGTTACAGAGAGGCAGAGAGAGTGTGTCTTTCATTTGCTGGTTCACTCCCCAAATGACTGCAACAGCCGGAGCTGGGCTGATGCAAAGCCAGGAACCAGGAGCTTCTTCCAGGTCTCCCATGTGGGTGCAGGGGCCCAAGGACTTGGGCCATCTTCCACTGCCTTCCCAGGCCTTAGCATAGAGCTGGATCAGAAGTGGAGCAGTTGGGACTCAAACCAGCATCCATATGGGATGCTGCCATTGCAGGCGGAAGCTTTACCCACTAAGCCACAGTGTCAGCCCCACATTACATGTATAATAATGGTTATCACTGTTTTCTATGTCTTTCCCTTCTTTGGACACACCCATTCCTTTTCAGACTGGAGTACTTCCATAAATTCTTTCAAAGAAAGTCTATAACAATCATAGAAGGTGAATCACTGCAGGTTCAAAAAGGTTTGTATTTTCCTTTCAAATTGATGGCTTGCCTGATTACAGAATTATGGTTTCAAAGTTATGAGTTCAAAAATGTTTTTCTTACAACTTCAAAACTATTGCATTTCTATCATTTATGTGTAGTTTTATCAATATCACTGATGTCAATCTCTTTCCTTTGTAGATAAAACTATTTTTGCTCTCTGTTCACCTTTAGTCAATTTCTCCTTATTACTGGTATTCTGAAATTTCATAGGAAGATTTTTTCAGTGTAGGCCTTTCTATTATTCTTTTATTCAGCACTCATTAAGAGTTTTCAAGGGGTTGGTGCTGTGGCACCGAGCTGTACCATGGCAAAGCAAGTTAAACCACTGCCTGCAGCACTGACATCCCATATGGGCACTTGTTCAAGTCCAGGCTGCTCCACTTTTGATCCCTGCTGATGTGCCTGGGAAAGCAAGTCCTTGGGCCCCTGCTACCCACCTAGGAGAACAGGATGTAGCTCCTGGCTCCTGGCTCCTGCCTAGCCCACACTCAGAAGATACAGCCATCTGGGGTGGAAGATGGAAGATCTCTCTCTCCCTCTCTCTCTGTAACTCTATCTTTTGATAAAATAAATCTTTAAAAAAGTTTTCAAAAGACTTCTCTATCTTCAGTTTGGAGAATTTTCCTTCTATTATCTGAGAGATTGTAACTGCCCTCCATTTTCTCAATTTGAATTTTCTATTTAATGGCTGTTGAAACTTTAGAGAAGTCATCCATATTGTGACTTTTCCTTCAATGTCTCTTGACAATATTTTAAAATTCTAATATAACTGATTAAACTCCTCCCACCTATGTTTGTTTTATAAACACAATAATCTTTCCTCTCTCTGTGAATATTAATTTTATTGATGTCAGAATATGTTGTGTATTCATTATTTCAATGTGTATTGTTTTTGTTCATTAAGTTTGGTGCCTCCGTTTTGTTTTTTTTTTGGCATAGGTTTTCTTCAAATCTTAAATGATTCTTAGTAATATGGTCATTTGAGAATCCCTGCTGTTTTTGTTTTTGCCTTCAGTGAAAATGTGGGAAATATGGGACATCCTGCTACATGTCATGTGTATGTTGGGAGTTTATCTTCTCAAAACAGCATGGTACTGGTACAGAAACAGATGGATAGACCAATGGAACAGAATTGAAACACCAGAAATCAATCCAAACATCTACAGCCAACTTATATTTGATCAAGGATCTAAAACCAATTCCTGGAGCAAGGACAGTCTATTCAACAAATGGTGCTGGGAAAACTGGATTTCCACATGCAGAAGCATAAAGCAAGACCCCTACCTTATACCTTATACAAAAATCCACCCAACATGGATAAAGATCTAAATCTACGACTTGACACCATCAAATTATTAGAGAACATTGGGGAAACTCTGCAAGATATAGGCACAGGAAAACTTCTTGGAAAAGACCCCAGAGGCACAGGCAGTCAAAGCCAAAATTAACTATTGAGATTACATCAAATTCAGAAGTTTCTGTACTGCAAAAGAAACAGGCGAGTGAAGAAGCAACCGACAGAATGGGAAAAAATATTTGCAAATTATGCAACCGATGAAGGATTAATAACCAGAATCTACAAAGAGATCAAGAAACTCTACAACAACAAAACAAACAACCCACTTAAGAGATGGGCCAAGGACCTCAATAGACATTTTTCAAAAGAGGAAATCCAAATGGCCACTGGACACATGAAACAATGTTAAGGATCACTAGCAATCAGGGAAATGAAATGAAAACCACAATGAGCTTTTATCTCACCCCGGTTAGAATGGCTTACATACAGAAATCAACTAACAACAGATGCTGGCGAGGATGTGGGGAAAAAGGGACACTAACCCACTGTTGGTAGGAATGCTAACTGGTAAAGCCACTATGGAAGTCAGTCTGGAGATTGCTCAGAAACCTGAATATAGCCCTACCATTCAACCCAGCCATCCCACTCCTTGGAATTTACCCATAGGAAATTAAATCGGCAAATGAAAGAGCCGTCTGCACCTTAATGTTTATTGCAGCTCAGTTCACAATAGCTAAGACATGGAATCAACCTAAATGCTCATCAATAGAAGACTGGATAAAGAAATTATGGGATATGTACTCTACAGAATACTATACAGCAGTAAAAAAAAATCCAGTCATTTGCAACAAAATGGAGGAATCTGGAAAACATCATGCTGAGTGAAATAAGCCAGTTCCACAGGGACAAATATCCTATGTTCTCCCTGATTGGTGACAACTAACTGAGCACCTAAAAGGGGACCTGTAAAAGTGAAATGGGGGAGTGCAGTGGAGGATGGCCCAAGTCCTTGGGCCCTGCACCCGCATGGGAGACCAGGAGAAGCACCTGGCTCCGGCTTCAGATCAGCGCGATGCGCCGGCCGCAGCGTTTGGCTGCGGCGGCCATTGGAGGGTGAACCAAAGGCAAAAGGAAGACCTTTCTCCCTGTCTCTCTCTCTTTGTCCACTCTGCCTGTCAAAAAAAAAAAAAAAAAAAAAAAAAAAAAAAAAAAAAAAAAAAAAAAAAAAGAAGAAGAAGAAGTGAAATGGATACTATGAGAAACAATGTCTTGATCAGCCCTTGTCCTGACTGTTGAGGAATAACTTACTATTTTATTCCTCTTAGTATTGTTTTGTTTTACTTAATACCATTGGTCAAACTCTTTAATTAACACACAATTATTCTTAGTCATTTAAATTTAACTGAAAAGTGATCCCTGTTAAATATAAGATTGGGAATAAGAAAGGGAAGAGATGTACAGTTTGGCACATGCTCACTCAGACTTACCCCTAATGGTAGAGCTAGAAATGTGCCAGGGGATTCCAATTCAATCCCATCAAGGTGTCATGTACCAATGCCATCTTACTTGTTAAAGTGATCAGTTTAAGTGCATAATTTATCAAAAAGGTTTAAGTGTCAAAGCGATTACATAAATAAGACTAGTGTCTGCAAATAATTGATAGAATTAAAAAGGGGAGAATGATCCTACATGGGAAGTGGGATACACAGCAGACTCATAGAATGGCAAATACCCTAAACAGCACTCTGGCCTCAGAATCAGCCCTTAAGGCATTCGGATATGGCTAAAAAGCCCATGAGAGTTTCGCAGGCATGGAAAAGCAAGACACTGTGGGGAAAAAAAAAAAAAAACAAAACCCTGAATTAAAGATCTCTGTGAATGAGATCCAAGCAGAAAGAACAGGCTATCAAAGAAGGCAATACCTTTCTCTGAAGGGAGAAGAGAACTTCCACTTTGAATATGGCCTTGTCTAAATAAGATTGGAGTTGGTGAACTCAAGAGGCTTCCATAGCCTTGGCAGCTCATGACAAGAGCCTTGGGTGATTACTGACACTATAAACAAGAGTGTCAATTGTTAAATTAACAACGGGAGTCACTGTGCACCTGCTCCCCATGTAGGACCTCTGTCTTTAAAGTGTTGTACTATGCGATAATGGTAAAACTACTACCCAAACAGTACTCTATACTTTGTGTGTCTTTGTGGGTGCAGTCTGCTGGAATCTTTATTTAGTATAAACTAAGTTGATCTTCTGTATATAAAGATAATTGAAAATGAATCATGATCAAGAATGGGATGGGAAAGGGAGTGGGAGATGGGATGGTTGTGGATAGGAGGGAGGTTATGGGGGGAAAAGCCACTAAAATTCAAAAGTTGTACTTTGGAAATTACATTTATTAAATAAAGGTTAAAAAAATAAAATAAAATAAAGAAAATGTGGGAAATATGGGACATCCTGCTACATGTCATGTGTATGTTGGGAGTTTATCTTCTCAGGAGGAGGCCCCGTGAGTCCTGACGATTAAAAGCCTCTTGATGTATTTCTAAGTTTTGTTGGGCAATGTTAGAATCAGTGCTGTGGCCTGAAATCAGGGTCTATTAAGGAAGGGGTTAGAGTGGATCTAGCAGGTTTCCATGCATCTTCTTATGTGATACTACAGGGCCCCTTCCCATTACTAGAATGTAACTCTGGTTTGACTTACCTAAAACTGCATCCACTTAAACACTATTGATCTGTACATGTTGTTAAGTTTTAGCTCTACCAGATTTTTACTTTTCTGTGGGTGTGACTGCTTATATTTATTATCCTTCAGGAATTCCTGAGATTTCCATCCACTAATGGGACCCATTCTCGTTTTCAAAGGATATTTCCGATGTAGTAATAATACATATGCGTCTATTTAGGCATAAACATACATGTATACCTTTTCTGTAATCTCATAGAATTTGAGTTTGTGGCTATGCTGTTGTTTGGGTAGTGTACTTAAAGATTATCAAGGGCTCAGTCTACTATCTTAATCACTTTCTCAGTTTCATTATCTGCTAAGCAGTATGTCCTCCAACATTAATATGGTTATTTCTCTTCATCTCAGACTTGAATAGCAAACTCCTATTTGGCTCTTCATTTGCATTATTTATAAGTATCTCAAACTTAACATATCCCAAACTGAATTAATGATCTTACTACATCAAATCCACCCTACTTAGGCATTATCCATACATCAGAACCCTTGTGGCAAATTCTTCACAATTCTCATTCCTTCACTTAGCACCAAGTAATCCCTACAAAATAGACTTCATTTCTTTCCATCTTTACTGGCATTAACTTTGCCCAAGGAACCACCACCTCTCACCCAGGCTAGTGTAATACCCTCCTAATTGGCCCAACTGCTTCTTGTCTCCCTTGCTTTCTCTTCCATTACTTCTCACTGCTATTAGAATGAATCCCAACTTTTTTACAAAAGTTTTTTACTGTGAATCTGAATCTAGAGGCTGAGTCTCTGCTATTTACTTAGAGTCCTTGTTGATGCCAACAGCTTATGGGTTTGCCTGGGTGCTATTACTACGAAATCTTTTCTTTATCCCACTGCCTTGCTGAGATGCTCCTTACTACAATGCCTGTATCATAAAACCTCTATAGTTATACTCTTCAAATCTCAGGCTTTTCTATTTACTTGTAGCTAGATCATTCCTTTTAGCAACCATCTTCCCCAAATAAACAAGTCCAGCTAAAGGTCTGAATGTCTCTTGCCCAATTAAAATGGGACTATTTCCAGTTGAGTCTCCATATTTGACAGCTTAGTCCAATTTTTGCCACTGTGTGATCCTGGGTAAGAATCATACCTACTGTAGAACACAGCCTCTTTTTCTGTCAAATAAGAGAATAGGATTGTCAAGATTTCTAAGATCTCTTCTATTTCTAGGAGTTACATTCCATGATCTAATATATTTCTTTAGAAAAAGAGTAGCAGAGTACCCTTTACCCAAATCCCATGAAAATTAAAAAGCGAATCATACTCTATTGCAGATTTAAGAAGGACATTCATCAAAGCAGAAAAAAATTTGATGCAAACGTTCTGGAGACAACTTAA
This sequence comes from Oryctolagus cuniculus, assembly GCF_051225735.1. Classification (NCBI taxonomy): domain Eukaryota; kingdom Metazoa; phylum Chordata; class Mammalia; order Lagomorpha; family Leporidae; genus Oryctolagus; species Oryctolagus cuniculus. The sequence continues at coordinate 162,417,276 of NC_142868.1, read as the reverse complement.
GCCCCACATTCCCTTCTACTATCTCCATGGATTCATTTTACCTTGATTTAGGGCTATCCTCAACTACCCAAAGAGCATATATAACCTGAAGAATTTAAAATACAGTAACAAAAGTAAAAAGTACCACTATTATTACTATTGCTACTACAACACAAGACAACCATTGGATGGGTTTAAGCTATACTGGGCAATGACCAAAAATTAACTACAATAATCAAATAGGGATGGAAAATACAAGAAAACATAAGAGAGAGTAGCTACCAAAGGTTCTTCCTGAAAGATCAGCAAAGATTAACTGTTCATACTTGTTTATAAAAACAGATAGCATGTCCCCTTTGTTCCATATCCTCTCCAGTTTTATAATAACATTAAAAGAAGAGATGTTTCAAATTAAGTTACTAGTTTGACCTAATGTTTTAATAGTTTTTAAATCTGATTACACTCAGTTTTAAGCCCTGGTCAAAATTCCTACACCAGAGGGGAATAAAAAAAAAGTCTCTCCTTCCCTAATAACTTAGAACTAACTACCTTACCACAAACTGTGTAACCTTTGAACATGAGAATCTATTCTCAGTGACACTTAATTACTACGCCAGGTTTGAGTAGTCCTCTTTGTATTATTGATGGATTTCATAAATTAAATGATCCACATTGCTTTACCTGATACATTCCAACTCCAATGTGCTTCGGCTCAATTTTCACTAGCTCAGCTAATGGATCTTGTACACGCCTTGCTATGGAAACTGAAAAACAGAATCAGAAAACAAGTATGACTTAATGTGAAATGCAGGACTCACATAATTGCTTACATTAGATTCTTAAAATGTAAGTACTTAATCCTGTCCCTCCTCTCCATTTCATCTCCCCAAAAGTCTGACAATTTAAGTTTCAAAGTTGCTTTTTCTTCCCCACACAAAAAGAGACTGCAAAATTTCAGGATTAATTATATGATTCGAACTCCTTAAAATTCCTGAGCACAAATAGGGTTTAGATTTAGAAAAATGAATGAAACAACCAGTCCCTATATTTATACAATTATCTGTTCATTCTTTACATAGAGCATTATAGTGTAGGCTCTACTTTAAAAAGCACGCAGAACTTTGCTCTACTAAAATAAGCCTGCATTATTATAAATGATTTAAATTTATAATCAGGGGCCGGTGCTGTGGCACAGTGGGTTAACGCCTTGGCCTGAAGAGCTGGCATCCCACATGGAACCGGTTCGAGACCTGGCTGCTCTGCTTCTGATCCAGCTCCCTGCTACGGCCTGGGAAAGCAGTAGAAGATGGCCCAGGTCCTTGGGCCCCTGCACCCACGTGGGAGACCCGGAAGAAGCTCCTAGCTCCTGGCTTCGGATCAGCACAGCTCTGGTCATTGCAGCCAATGGGTTGTGAACCACTGGATAGAAGACATCTCTCTTTTTCTGCCTCTCCTCTCTCTGTGTAACTCTTTCAAATAAATAAGTAAATCTTTAAAAAAATAAATTTATAATCAAATATGCTTACTGAGGCTACATCCCACTAATAATGAATAACTGATGGAATCACAATATAGCTGGAGACTGAGGTCAGCTGGTCAGTAAGCACACATCGCAAGATGGTACTGGGAGGGGCTGTCGAGTCTCACTTGTTGCCTCTTAATGCTCATATGACTCCAATCGCATCCCTTTCTTGACCATCACAATCCATATTCAAGAGATTTCAGGATTAACTCCGAACACTCCTTTATATGTGCACAATTTTACTTGGCCACAAATTACTAACATCAATTTTTTAACCAAATATTTTTTAAAGATTTTTTAAAAAGTTATTTATTTGAGAGGTAGAGTTAAGACAGTGAGAGGGAGAGATGGAGAGATATTTCTACCGTTGGTTCACCCCTCAAACGGCTGCAACAGCTGGAGCTATGCTGACCTGAATCCAGGAGCCAGAAGCTTCCTCCAGGTCTCCCATGTGGGTTCAGGGGCCCAAGGACCTGGGCCATCTTCTACTGCTTTCCCAGGCCACAGCAGAGAGCTGGATTGGAAGAGGAACAACCGGGACTAGAACCTGGTGCCCATATGGGATGCCGGTGCTGCAGGCGGAGGATTAACCTACTGTGCCATGGCACTGGCCCCTTTAACCAAATATTACTATAATTTCATATCTAATTTAGTTTGCAAGTTAGATTTAGTTAGAAAAAAGATCTTCATTATGACTTACAGAAATGTCTGATGGTAGTTCTCCCCACCTTGAAATAACTTACATTGAGTCCTTACATATGAACAGCATCCATTTTGTAAACAAAAGGAATCTAATCAGTGTCACCTACTCACATAGGTTGGGAAACTCTGTTAAATGTTTAAGGCAGCAACAGAAGCCACCTTTTGGACGGGATGATTGGATCACTGATCTTTGCCACCTCTCTCACCAGAGATAAGATTCACTGTGAACACTGCATGAACATTCATGTCTTTCTCATTCCTTTATTATTTTTTAAAGATTTATTTATTTATTTGAAAGAGTTATATAGAGAAGGGAGGCAGAGAGAGAGAGAGAGAGAGAGAGAGAGAGAGAGAGAGAAAGGTTTTCCATTCACTGGTTCACTCATCAATTGGCCACAATGGCCAGAGTTGTGCCAATCCGAAGCCAGGAGCCAAGAACTTCTGGGTTTCCCACACGAGTGCAGGGGCCCAAGCACCTGGGACATTTTCTACTGCTTTCCAAGGCCATAGCAGAGAGCTGGAGAGGAAGCAGAGCAGCCAGGACTTGAGCTGGCGCCCATATGGGATGCCGGCACTGCAGGCGGCGGCTTTACCTGCTTGCCACAGCTCCGGCCCCCATATCCTTTATTATTATGTCTAACATATAATGATAGTGGCAGCCTGCCAAGCAAGCTTGAAGAACAATAAGTTGGTGTCAGACAATCTGTTTATCTCTTGCAGAGAAGAGACTGACAATTTTAAGGCTTTCAGATACACCTTTTTTATCAAAAATCACGACAGGTTAATTAGTACAAGATCTCAGGTTATAGGTGAAACATTTTCCTCTGATAACCAGTATTAGTGTATAATTATGAATTGAAAAAAGTGTCAGCAATGTGCTTGAATTTCTCTAATGCAAATATTCTTTATACTTGCCTTTAAATTAACAAATTATGATTTTCAAACAATTTAAACACTGCCAAAGTATTTTCAGAGTTAAAAACCACAGTAGTAAACTAAACTAACAATTCAGGCATCATGGAGGGGTGTATGGCCCAGCAGTTAAGAAAACATTTAGGATGCCTGCATCCCATACTGGAATCCCTGGGCTCAAGTTCTGGCTCCACTTCCAATTCCAGCCCCTGCTAATGCACAACCTGGGAGGAAACAGGTGATAGCCTAAGTATTTGGGTGTCTGTCACCCATGTGGGAGACCCAGACGGAGTTCCAGGATCCTGGCTTTGAATTGGTCTTGCCCTTGCTGCTGAGGGCATTTGCAGTATGAACCAGTGAATGAAGATACCTCTTCTCACCTGCCCCAACCTGCTCCAAAAAAGAATCAGAACATTTACTGTGTAGGAAAGCAGTATTAGAAATTCAATAAAAAATATGTCAATAGTGAGTAAATCCTGAAATCGACCCGTACAGAAAACACACATTTTGAAAATCTAAACTTAGAAACAGTTTAGAAGCTGTATAATTTGGTGAGTTTGGATACTCATATTTAGCATATACAGAAAAATTTTAAACTATTTTTTACCTGGCTCCCTTTAAAATAGTTCACTGCTAGTGAACTATTACCTTTTACCTTATATTATTAAGTGCAACCAAACAGTGGAGTGGAAATGAAGATTTCTAAGTGGCACATGTGTTAATTCTAAGCTAACAATAACAATTGTACTGTAAATTCTGAGTCTCTGGAGTAGTAATAGTGTCCCCAGTAAACAACCTTGAGAGGGGCTCTAACGTCTCTAGAATCATGACTCTTCTGTTAGATGTTCATAGCGTAAAAAGCCTAGCGTGGAAGGCACAGGAGGCAAGGGGAGAGATAAATGAACAACTTTTGGGGTAGAATCCTAAAGTTACATGTTCAGGCTTCAGGAAGAAGATGGTGCTGGCAGCATCACTAAAGAAGAAGCATGGAATAGACAGTGATGATGGAGAGCTCTGGGTCAAGAATGGCCAGGCTGACAGCAGCTTCTCAGAAATGAGAGAGAGAGAAATGGCTCAGGAAGAGGGAAGTCTAATGGATTGCTGATAAAGAGAATTAAGAGAGTAAGAGCTGAAGCCTGAGGATATGGGGAACATCTACATTTGGAGACAGAGAAGAAAAGGAAGAAACAGTGAAAGAGGCAGAGAATGAATGGTGAAAAAAATCTGTGGAAACTGTAAACAAAGTTACCAAGTGCACTTTAATTTTGACTTCTGGATAAACACACAAGAGAAATGTAAGCATATGTCCATATAAAATCTTATATATGAATGTTCACAGCATCATGCATATGGCATAAAAAATAAAAACAACCCTAACAGCCATCAACTGATAAATAAAGTGTTGCATACCCATATAATAGAGTATTATTTGGCAATAAAAAGAAATGAAGTCCTAACACATGCTACAGCATAGGTGAACTTTGAAAACATTGTATTTAGTGCAAGAAGTCAGTCACAAATTTTATGATATGAATCCATTCATTTGAAATACCCAGAACAGGGTTCAGAATGGAACTGACTGCTAATTGGCATGATTTTCTTTTTTTTTTTTTTTAAGATTTATTTATTTGAAAGGCAGAGTTAAAGAGAGGGAGAGGAAGAAGAGAGGGAGGGGGAAGGGGAGCAGGAGGGGGAGAGGGAATCATCATCTGCTGGTTCACTCCCCAAATGGCCGCAATGGCCAGACTTGGGCCAGACAGAAGCCAGGAGCCAGGAACAACTTCTGCATCTCGCACGTGGGTGCAGCGGCCCAAGCAACTTGGGCCATATTCTATTGCTTTCCCAAGCACATTAACAGGGAGCTGGACTGGAAGTGGAGAAGCCAAGACTCAAACTGGCACCCACATGGGATGCCAGCATTGCAGGCAGCAACTTTACCCAATATACCACAATGCTGGCGCCCAAAGTTTTCTTTTTGAGGTGATGACCGGTTTCTAAAATTGGATGTGGTGATGGTTGTACAATTCAGACTATACTAAAAAACATGGACTTCTTCATGTTAAAAGGGCAAATTATATGTTATACAAATTATATCTGAATACAGCTATTACATATTTTCAAAATGCATGATGTCCAAATGTATGCCAAATACTATTATTCCCACATATGACACCCACAATTCATTGTATCACTGATATTATTTACCACTGTATTTTAGTGATTCGATTCAGCCAAGAGAGAGAGAGAAGATATAAATAGGAGACTTTTAAAAGTCTGTGGGGCCGGCGCCGTGGCTCGATAGGCTAATCCTCCGCCTGTGGCGCCGGAAAACCAGGTTCTCATCCCAGTTGGGGTGCTGGATTCTGTCCCAGTTGCTCCTCTTCCAGTCCAGCTCTCTGTTATGGCCTGGGAGTGCAGTGGAGGATGGCCCAAGTGCTTGGGCCCTGCACCCGCATGGAAAACCAGGAGAAGCACCTGGCTCCTGCCATCGGATCAGCGCGGTGCGCCGGCCACAGCGCACTGGAGCGGCCACTGGGGGGAGAATCAACGGTAAAGGAAGACCTTTCTCCCTGTCTCTCTCACTGTCCACTCTGCCTGTCAAATGGCCAGCACTGCACCGATCCAAAGACAGGAGCCAAGTGCTTCCTCCTGGTCTCCCATGAGGGTGCAGGGCCCAAGCATTTGGGCCATCCTCCACTGCCCTCCTGGGCCACAGTAGAGAGCTGGACTGGAAGAGGAGCAACCAGGACTAGAACCCAGCGCCCACATGGGACGCCGGTGCTGCAGGCAGAGGATTAACCAAGTGAGCCACGGTGCCAGCCCCGAGCTCAGTTTCTTTAGGGATTGCCACTTGTGTTGGTCAGAATCTTCTCATCTGCTCAGAAGGGTCATTCTCCTGCAAGGTCTCCACAACAGGAAGTATTTCATGAATGCCCTTTTTGTCAGCAGGTATCCCCACTGGCTCTCGTATGCCGCCTCTTCCACTGTTTAACCCTCACCAGAGAGCAAATCTGCAGTCTTCTGCAAAGGAGCAAAAGTACAGTTATGCAGCTGTGTGGAAGAAGTCTAAATTACTGTTGGTGTTGTTATTTTACTGCAGGGAAATTCACATAATATAACCATTTTAAAGTGTAGAGATCAGTGCTACTTAGTCTACTTACAATGCTCTGCCATCGTATCTATCAAGTTCAAAACATTTACGCTGTGCCAAAAGACAACCTGCAAGCATGTTCCACTAAGCAGTCACTCTCCAGTCATGTCTCTCCCCAGAGTCCTGGCAATCACCAATTGACTTTCTGCTTCTACAGATTGGGCTATTCCGTACATTTCACATAAATGCTATCATGTCCTATATAGTCTTTTGTCACTGGCTTTGTTCACTTAGTGTAAAGTTTTCAAGGTTCATCCACGTTGTAGTATGTAACAGTACTTCACCCATTCTATAACTAATATTCTATTATATGGATATATCACATATTGCTTATTCATTCATCTCCTGATGGACATATGTGTTGTTTCCAGGTTTTGGCTACTGTGAACAGTACTACTATGAGCATTTGTATAGAAGATTTAGTCTGAATTCCTGTTTTCCAATTCTTTGGCATATATAAAAAAGAAGCAGGTCAAATATAGAATTATGATCTAGCAATCCTTGAGTATGTGTATGATCTAGCAATCCATGTGTGTGTGTGTATGTGTGTGTGTGTATATGCTAGGTCATAAGTCTATATTTGACTTGTTTTTCTTTCTTTTTTTACTTTCTAAACAGACTTTCAATCAATCCTCTCATTTTAAACCCACGTGCAATCTTCTCAAAATACCTCCAAAGGTACTTGATGTCATTTCCTGAACCATAATCCATGTCATTTAAACTGGATAGATCAATCAGTAGCAGATGGATAATATTCAAGAATTTATTATGGATTTCTGATTTAAAATAGAAGATTAAGTATACCTTTTATTTTTTCCCTCCCTTCTGAAATCCCTTAAGATAGAAGTAACGTTGTAAGTCCACCGGGGCAAAAAGAATGAGAGAGAAGATAACAACAAAATCTGAAGCTTGAAATCCAATGAGTAATAAGGTACCTAGACAGCTTGAGAAAGATGAATCCCAAGATCGCATTGTAGAAAATAGACTAAGAGAGACAAAGAAAGATTTTTCCAACCACTGGTTCCCTCCCCAAATGCCCACAACAGCTCGGGCTAGGCTAGGTCAAAGCTAGGAGGCCAGAACTCAATGCAGGTCCTCCACTGGGGTGGCTGGGACCCAAGTACTTGAGTCATCATCTGTTGTCTCCTAAAGTGTGCAATACAGGAAGTAGATTCAGAAGTGGAGCTGGGTGGGACCCATATGGAATGAGGGTATCTCAACCACTGTCTCAACCAAATTCCTGCAGAGAACACACTCTTTTAGTACCAACTTGGGAAGTCTGAAGGGCCGGTGCTGTACCATAGCAGGTTAAGGCCCTGGCCTGAAGTGCCAGCATCCTATATGGGCACCAGTTCGAGTCCCGGCTGCTCCTCTTCCAGTCCAGCTCTCTGCTGTGGCCTGGGAAAGCAGTAGAAGATGACCCAAGTGCTTGGGACCCTGTACCCAGGTGGGAGACCCGGAAGAAGCTCCTGGCTCCTGGATTCAGACTGGTGCTGCTCCAGCTATTGTGGCCATCTGGGGAGTGAACCATCAGATGGAAGACCTCTCTCTCTCTCTCTACCTCTCTCTGTGACTCTGTCATTCAAATAAATAAAATGAATCTTTAATAAAGTATCACTTCATTAAAATATTTAGATACACAAATATGTACATGTGTGTTCTCTTTAAGAATTAGTTTCCATCTGCTATTTAGGACATCTGCCAGCACTCTGGCCTCAGAATCAGCCCTAAAGGCATTCGGAGCTGGCTGAAAAGCTCATGAGAGTATTTCAGACATGGAAAGCCAAGACACTCTGGCAAAAGATCTCTGTGAGTGAGATCCCAGTGGAAAGAACAGGTCATCAAAGAAGGAGGTACCTTTCTCTGAAGAGAGGAGAGAACCTCCACTTTGACTATGACCTTGTCTAAACAAGATAAGAGTCGGAGAACTCAGAGGGCTTCCATAGCCTTGGAAACTCATGACTGGAGCATAGGGAGATTACTGATGCCATAGACAGGAGTGTCAATTGGTAAAGTCAACAACAGGAGTCACTGTGCACTTGCTCCTCATGTAGGATCTCTATCCTTAATGTGCTGTACATTGAGATTTAATGCTATAACGAGTACTCAAACAATATATTTCACTTTGTGTTTCTATGGGGGTGCAAACTGTTGAAATCCTTACTTAATGCATACTAAACTGATCCTCTGTAAAAAAAAAAAAAAGAAATTATCAATTCCCAACTTGACTCTCACTGGGATTAAACATGACAATAGGTCTGCTCTGATTTCATCATCATTTAAAAAAAAATCATCTATTATTTTTCACTTTATTTTTCTGTGTGGGAGCAAACTGTTGAAATCCATACTTAATGTATACTAAGCTGATCTTCTGTATATTAAGATAATCGAAAATGAATCTTGATGTGAATGGAAGGGGAGAGGGAGTGGGAAAGGGGAGGGTTGTGGGTGGGAAGGACGGTATGGGGGGAAGCCATTGTAATCCATAAGTCGCACTTTGGAAATTTATATTCATTAAATAAAAGTTTAAAAAAAAAAGAACTAAAAAAAAATTTAGTTTCCATCTGTAAATATCTCATATGGCAATTGTAAGGGTAAAATTAAAAATATCCTGGAAATGTATTTATCACAATGTTTCACATATACTAAGTGCTTAAAAAAGATTAGTAGTAGCAATCCCCATGATGATTATTGTTTCTACTCCCCATATCATTACTATACTATTACAATGCAAGCACCAAAGAGCACTTGGTGGGGTGGTAGAGACCTCCTGGAAGCGAGGGAAGAGCTTCAGAGGAGCAGCCAGAGTCTGAGCTGGGATGTGAGAGGACGACAGGGAGTGTGTTACAGAACTAACAGCTGAAGAGAAACTACAAGCTCTTTTGGATGCTGAAAGAAGCTTTCTGCTTCTGAGTAAAGAAAAAGTTTCAAATCCGTATCTCCAGGAACAGATTTCAAGAACAGCCAAGAAAGCTGATAAGACTACATGAGGAAAAGAAACTAAAGGCCCAGTCCTAACAAAGGGGTCTAAATGGCCACCTACTACAAGGAAAAATGCTCAGGACAGATGTAATATTTTGCTTATGATAGTAATTTCTTTCACTAGAGGTATCAAAGTATCCCAATTTCTTCACACATAAGATTTTAACTATCCCACAGCACAGAAATCAAAGCAACTGAAGGCAGTCAAAATGAAAGCAGGCTGTTTTAAGCAATACACTATCAAATGACAACCTCTTAGCAAATAGGCAAACCTAGTCACTTAACAAATATTTAGCAATAACTTGAAAGCCTGTGTATGTTCATACATTTACAAACTACAGATATTTGTATGTTAATATATTACTTCTTAACAACAGAAGACTGATAATAAATATTCTATAATAAAAGAAAGATAAAATGAATCCAATAAAAGATCTTAAAGTACTTCATTATCTATTATTAAACTCTCTTGTACTTATTTTTACTAAAGACCTTTCTGGTTAATTTTTCACTATACTCTAGAATACTTACAGTGTTCTTTAACAACAGGATAGTATTCTTCCTCTTCTTTTCTATAGTTGCAGTTATTAGTGCAATCAAGCACTTTCTTTCTAATACGCTGTTTACCTTTTAAATATTGTTGAATATTTAAAATATTTAGCTCAGCATATGTGCAAGTTCAGAATACAAAGTTACATACTTTTGTGATGGCCCATCATTTCTTACCTGCACTTCTCAAATTAGGGTCCAGCCCTGGCATCTCTTTGTTTGCTTCAGGGCTGACACTGTAGATGGAGGCTCCTGCTTCACTCACGATACTGAGAAGAAAGAGAAGGGGGAATATCATTTCCCAAGTTTTGGCCTGGTCAAAGAAAATAAATGAATGAAACTAGCTATCCAAAGAAAAAAACAGCAAGGCAAGTTGCCCTCTTCATACCTCAAAGATATCTACCACATGTAATATTTCATTAATAAAAAGTAATTATGCAACATTTGTTTTCCTCACAGAGGAAACACACAAATTTAAACCTCTGGTGAATTCAACCTGTTGTTTTATCTGAATGGTAACAAAAGTTGTCTCTATCACTCGTAACAAAAGACGGTTTCTAGATGAAAACAAAGAATACTCTCCCAGATGCCAACAAAAAAATTTCAGACTATACTTGTACTTAGCCTCTCCTGTGTTTATAATCCATTACTGACATTTATGATTCTTATCTGGATTAATCCTTCTAGTGTATCTTGGAAAGCATACAGACATAAGTATGGATGGATATGTGCTTATACAGACAAACAGAACACATGCATATGAAACACTGCCATAAACTATTATTATTACCTGGGCATGACTAACACCCACAACATGAAAAGAAAGGGATCAGACAAGAAGTCATCCCACCTCTTTCCAATGAACTTGAAGCCTTTCAATTCAGGTAGATGCAGAACTACTTCATTACCTCATTAACATAACCAAAGCATCATGTAAATCTTCCTTTCTTCTTTGATTCCAAATACTTGATAATCCGCAATGGGAACATCCTATTACAGCTGATATTTTTATGTTGGTGGACGTTTGTATAATTTATCAAACATTAACAAATTATAGTTCTTTTTAATATGCAAAAAAAACCATCATCTACCTTAAGTATACAGAACACGCATGGCTCTGTACCATGTGACCGTTTGGGTGTCAAAAATCAAAAGCAGAAGCAGTTCATGTTTACTTTTTAACCCACTTTTAACAATCTCTCCCTTTTTCTGCTCCAATACTTCAATTACATGAGGCAAATTCAATGAATAACTTTTAATGTCTTGTACCATTAAAACAATTGAATACTGAGAAATAAACAGTGGAAAAATTACTTTCCATCCCCATCTTTAGAGAACTCTATATTGAAATCTGATTACAATTATAAACCATTAAGATTTGAGAAAAGTATTCTGGAGAATGTGAAGACTCATCTGTTTGCCACTAAGATCTATCTTAAATTTTATGAAAAAAAAAAAAAAAGGGAACATTACATTTGAAAAGCAAAACTACTCATCTTGTTTCTCATCAACACCATCCTCATGATACTTTAAGAGATGACTGAATATCTATTATATTCAAAGCACAAAACCAAGCACTTTATGGATGTTATCTCATTGAAAGGACTAGGTTCAAATTTATACTTAAGTAATGGGCCCAATGTCACACAGCTGGGTAAGCAACTGAGCTGGATTTGAACTGTAAACCTAACAGATTCCTCTTTACCCATAAAAAACCAGGTAACTCCTAAATAGCTTCACAACCTCTCATTAAAATGAGAACCTAGGTTTTTCTGCCAAATAAAATTTTTTTCTAAAGAAGAATTACTTTCTTAAACAACACATCCATAAGAACTCATATTTCTCTCCATTGTCTGCACCTCTCATTCAAAGTTGAAGTGAGTTTTGTTTTCTTAAGAATCCAAGGTAGGACCTAAAGCACATAAAGGTCAAATATGTTCTATAGTTTCAGAGACAAATTTTAAAATTAAAAGATAATTGTACTTTTTCTACAAAATAAGATTTAGATTATAGGTATCTTCCACTATACAATGATCAAGGAGGAAATGTAATATTAAATAATGCTTGAAGAAATTCAGTGTATCATAATAACATGATGCTAAAAAATAATAATAATATGGTGCTAAAGTTCACATACTAGAAGATCTTTCAGTTCCATTATGGCAGTAGTTCCTAACCCCGAGCCCTTGGACTCCTGAGCAGGGAGAGGCAGGATTGATTAAAACTACATGCAAAATGTTTGTGTTGATGCATTTTCCCCCCTGGGAAAGAGAGTTATAACTTTCATTGATTACTTAAAGAAATCCATGACCCCAAAAAAGGTTAAGAAACGCTACCACAGGATATGAATATTCAATCACCAGTCATGGAAAATTCCATTTGCAACACAACGGTCAAATCACAATCTAAAAAAGTCTTTTCTGAAAAACCAAAGCATCTGCGTAGTGCAGAAGGTGGACCTATTCTTCACAGAAAATGTTTGTTTTAAAGCTCACTGGAAATTTATTTTCTATCATTTCCAGAAGGCTCCACAGTTACAACTCTTTAAGCAAAGGGAATTTAAATGAGAAATAAAAATTCTAATTAACTATGGTCTTTAGCTGTTGAGTACCTGAGAATCTGCTGGGTGATTCACTGTCTCTTGGAGGTTATAATTCTCAATAGACTGAGAGGAACTGTTGCAAAGAAAAACACTCAGATAATAAATATTCCTCCAAATACCGTACTGCCACTTCTTTTAAACAGAAGAATACAAAACAGATGTGACACATTGCACCCAAAGATTTTAGATTAACATTAATATTAAATCAATACAAAACGCAGTAAATTTCATATGCTTTAGTTATTGAATAGTATGGCTCCAATAAACAGTTCAGTACTAAGCACAGATCAGAAAGCTTAAATAATCTAAATGAACAGAAAAACCTTAACACTGATTACTTCAATATAAAACATGTAAGGACCTAAGAAGTATATGTGGCAAGAATTAAATGAAACAAATCAAACTGAGAGTGGTGATGATTTTTTCCAGGAGGAGTTGCTAAGAACAAAAGCTATTATGCCCCCTCCTCTTTTTCTTTTTTTTTTTCAATCCCTGTTTAGAGTTCAAGTATAGACAGCAGAAAACATGCTAATTTTGTAAAGCAATTTCTGTTCAATGGGAAGTTTCCAATACACAATTGGGAAATTATTCTAATAATCTCCAACATAGTTTGAAGAAAGCAGAAATGAACTTTATATAGAATTCATATAGCTAATTACTGAATAAGTATTATATTTCAGAAAACAAATTTCTCTCTGGTAAAAACAAATTCAGCTCAAAGTCTTAGTAACTGGATTATTTTAAGTATTTTTCCACAAGACAGACATGATTCTGAGCAGGATTTATTTGGGAGGATTTTAAGAGACACAGTTGTAACTGAACTAATGTTTTAGTTTATTATAGTATTCTGAATGCCCTTCAAATGCCTATAGTTTAGACAAACACCTAAATAGATACATATGGCATCTCCAGCTTTAAATATAAGAAAGTATATCTTAGATACCATCTTGACTTACCTTTTACCAGATATACATGCTAACATGCTAATTCTCTAAAATTAAATCAGCAATTTTTAAGATTTTTACTTAATGAAGATATATTTAGGTTTTTTTGGTTTTGAGAAAACATATCACACATCATAATCCAAATCACAAGTACAACGCCTACACTACAGATGCATTCACTTTCCTGGTCATTTAAAGATTTGGGAGAAGAATCCCATAAGTTAAAGATGTTAAATTTTATTATCTCTAGTAAAATACAATGATGTTACATAAAACTGACCATTAATCAGCATAATTTGTTTTCTTTTGAAACAATACATGTTTACATTACAGAATGGATATCTCCCCAGGTTACGAGGCTCTTTCACCGTGACAGGTTGTATGTCGATGAGCCTTTTAAACCCAGGTTTGCAAGTACTTTTCTTACAGTGACTATTCTGACAGTAAGGGAATGGTTTGTTTTGTTTTGTTTTGATCGAATTAATATGGGAGGGTGGGATTCTTTTCACGAGAACACTGGCTTGCTTGCTGTTTTTCTGGCTTAGAGCTGAGGGCTGCCGGCTTCCACGTTCATTTACGAGGGCAACGGCCCTGGCAGGAATTGCCTTCTCTCTCCTCATCTCCCACAGCCACACGAGCTTTACCTGGTTTTTCTTTTCTTCTTTTTTTCTGATTTTAAAACAAGCTACATACTTCCTTATGTTCATAGGAGAATTTAATTAAAAGGTAATCCACCTCAGTGAAAACAGTTATTAAGATACCAAAAATCAGGGTATTTTTCCTAAACAAATACAGACTAGTATGTTTTTATTTAAAAAGTTTTTTTTAACAGAAACTTTAACTTTTATTTATTTATTTATTTATCTGCAAGGTAAAGAGAGACGGGGGTTGGGGGAAAACACAGAGAGAGAGAGAGGGAGAGGGAGAGGGAGAGGGAGAGGGAGAGGGAGAGGGAGAGGGAGAGGGAGAGGGAGAGGGAGAGGGAGAGGGAGAGGGAGAGGGAGAGGGAGAGGGAGAGAGAGACTCCCACTTGCTAGTTCACTTCCCAAATACCTGCAATGGCAAATGTTAGGCCCACATTGAAGCCAGGAGCCAGGAACCCAATCCAGGTTTCCCATGTTGGTGGCAGGGACTCACCTACTTGAGCTATCACTATTATCAGGAAGCTTGAATCCAGAGCGTGACTGGGGCCCATAGTCACTCTGACATAGTATGCTGGTGTCCAAGTGCCTGCCCCTGATGAGTTTTTCATTTTTTTACCAAAGTATACTAGAATTCTTTAAGTCCTACCAATATCTAGCACCTTTCTCTTCTTTCTTCCTTCTGCCTACCCAGAACAGTATACTAAAAATAGCAACTATGCTAAATGCTTAGCTCACTTCACTAATTTTTAAAAACACTTCATCTAAAATGCATTCTTTCTGCTTTTCAAACTGCAAAGCATTCATATTGAGAGACCGTACATGACTCAGGCTATGCTGCTCAACAATAAAAAGGGCTAAAAACATTAACCAGCATAAATCCTGCTTCTTTGCTTTGCATGTGAGATGATCTGCTCTGAAATAGGAAAGGAGAGCTATCTGTATTGTAGGTGTGGGGAGCAAGGTCAAAACCCAAACCACCATCTACAGAAGGGGATCAAAAATTTAATGCTGAAAAGATGCAGTTATTTCTAAGAAAATACCAAAGCTGTTTTAAATTCCTTTACTTAATGATAAATTGTCATTTCAGGGAGTCTCAAATGAGCAATATCAAGTCATTTTAAAACCGAAGGTAATCTGGTGGTGAAGAGGATACAGGGAAACAAGTAAAGTCACACACCAGTGAAGACATCTGAGTAGCAGAAGTCTTGGATGGTTACTTGAAAATAAGACCAAAAGTCACAAAAATGTACATTCTCTCTCAACCAGATATTTTAACAACTTATATGAAGTAAATTTTAAAACACACAAAATATTAAATTGCACCATTCATGATAGCACAGCTGCGGCCAGAAGAAACTGAAACCAAAGTGCCTATCGCCAAAAGTGTTCATTACAGGTCACTAAAAATTATTACTGTAAGACATTTTGACCTCATGTAAAATACTCATGATAAACTATTTAGTGAAAAAAAAATTGGTAATAAAATTATGAGACCAACTGTGATATTTTAAAATATATGCATGGACAAAAAGAAAAAAATGAATTTTATGTACTATGTTAATACAACTTGTTTCTTTAAAATTTCCAACAATAATCATGTAGTATTTATTTGTAGTCACAAAAAGTTTAAAACTAAAGCATAATTATTAATTCATCTGGAAATCTGATAGACAATAGCCAACATAGTCTTAAATTCTACCAAACCTTCTGTTAAAGCTATTTTGAATTTAAAACTGAGTAAACATATAATTTGCTAATAACAACCTCTGAACATGGCTTCCAAAAGATCTCAAATAATGACATAATTGTAGTGTCAATGATAACATTTTTTAAAAGGTAGTTAATTAGAAAAGCCAAGATTAATATCCCAATTTTTACTTGTAGGCTGGATAAGAAGCAAATGCATAATGAAAATCAAACAAGAAAGTACAAATTATGTATCTGTAAGTTTTACTGTGCCTTCCTGAAACCACCTCCCAAGTAATTCTGCATGATCACCGAGGCACTATCAGCTCACTCTCCCCAATGTGAAAACTGTGAAATGATGCCACAGTATGCCAGGAAAGTGAGTACATTAGACAACACACACACTTAGGGCCAAATATGGCGAAGCAGAAAAAGAGAAAGAGAAAAGACACAACCACTTTATTCCAAACATACCAAAGGGTTTGCTTTTGGTTATGTGACACTACCGCCATCTGGTGGAAGATTATTGGAAGCAATTCTTCAACTAAGTTTTTTAGAAAAGTGGATGTAGAGAGTCTACCAACCAGAGGAGCTGCATGTACTCCCAGACAGACATCCTATCTTATTGGATCCACAGAGCAGGATTTCAAGACCCCTTGGTTGTTTTTCCTTTAGTGCCCTGCACCACACTGGATGCCCCATACCACAGTGGATGAATAGAACACCTGTCAGCCACAAACAAACAACCTAAAAGGGGCAGATTCAAATTAACAACTACCAAGTAGAATTGTAATTGGACTTTGGGGTTCAAAAGCATCAACTACCTATCCTGTTGTGTCAGGAACAAAACAATAGCAATCAATCTGGGAACCTGACTCATTTAGCAACACAGGTTTATACCACAATGATGCCAAGCTGTTACAATGTGCCACAATGGGTCCAAGCACTACACCAAAATTACTTTCAAGGCTGTCAATGGGCCATTCAAGGACAGGTGAAAAACTCAACAGAATCTTCAAATGCCATCACAGGGAAAAGCAAATCAACAAACTCAAGGACAAAGAAGATGGAGATCTTGTCCCCTATTTGTAGGTTAAGTCCCGCTACTGAAGTGGAAGCAATTTCTGTCAAAGAAAGGCACAAGCAGAAATTCTCCACCAGCTTCCACAGTCATCATGTCTTTTATTAAACTCTCTTCCTTCATCTTCTTCTGCTTTCCTCCTTTGAAATCACTCATTTATTTCTTTTTTCCCCACCTATATCTGAGACCAACAGGAAGCAAGATAGCACTAAGGGAACTCAAGGAAAAAATAGCCAGAGGACCAAGCCCAAAACTTGGTGCACGAGTAGTGGTATTCTATTAGTACCAGGGACAGGGAACATCTGGCCCGGGTGCTGCACAAAGCCCGCGTAATCATCTGGCCTGGCCCTGCAAAGGCAACTACAGGCAGGACCTGAAATTCAATACATCTATAGTAGGCTAACTTTTGACAATTTTGTATGGCTTGCAAATGATGCTATAAATATCCACATGGCCCTTTGGCAGAAAAGAGGGTTCCCTGTGCCTGCGCGAGGTCAATTCTGGACAGGAAAAGTAGGATGGAGAAGATAAACACCAAGTAGGAAGACTGGTTGTTTGCAGCAGGGCTACAAACACTCCATGCTCACTACCAACAAGGTACAAAAACTGAGAAGGCAGGGAGAATGCTGGTCTGATGCTGCAAATCAAATGTTTTCTGGGCAACATCCTGAAATGTACTGACTTAATTAAGTACATGATACCACAACCCACTGCTGGCTCTGGCCCTGCCTCATCCCGAAGGCAAGCGTGCTTGTCCTGGGTCCTGTAGTTGACTCCAAAACTGCCCACTTTCTATGTACTCAATTTGTATTCACTCACATCGTCACAGATTATCAGTGTTTATTTATTCTTGTTCAACTGCAGTTCTGCTCAGATATAAATCTGAAACTGGCACAGAAAACTGTAAACAAGGTTTTCTTTCAAAGGAAAAAGTCAGCTTTATTTACTGTTCTTTCCTAGCACTCTTATATGACATTTTTAAGCCTTTTATGTCACAAATATGAGGACTTCAGATTGCTATGGCATAGATTTCTCAAAATGAAATTTATTGCAAATAATTCTACTCGCATTATTATTTATTCAGTAACATAAGCCAGAATCAGAAAAACCAAATTCTATAACAACCATATTCTAATACTTTGCTACTAAGTGTGTACCAACATAATACTGAATATTAAAAGATTTTTAAAAATACAAGAATATAACAAAATGAAAACCTCAAATAGAAAACAAAGAGAAAGAGACAGTAAGACAAAACCTCTAATTTGAAAGAAAGATGGGGCCAGCGTTAAGGCACAGTAGGTTAAAGTACTGCTTGTGATGCTGGCATCCTATACTGGAGCACCAGTTCAAGTCCAGGCTGCTCTACTTCTGCTCCACTTTACTCCCTGCTAAAGCACCTGCGAAAGCAGCAAAAGATGGCCCAAGTGCTTGGGCTCCCGCCATCCACGTGGGAGATCAGAATGGTGTTCTGGGCTCCTGGTTTCTGCTTGGCCGAGCCCTGGCTATTACAGCTACTTGGGGAGTGAACTGACAGATGAAGGCTTTATCCTCCCTCTTTCTTTCCCTCTTTCCTTCTCTCTGTCACTCTACCTTTCAAATGAATATTATAAATTAAAAGAGCAGAGATATGCTTTGCTAACAACAAATAGCCTAATTCTCTTCACCAATAGCTAAACCAAGCTTTGGAAACAATGGTTTGTGCTATAGACCCTTACACTTTTCTAAATTGCCCAGCTATCAATCTCAATGAACTCCACCAATAAGTGACAAGTTTTCACCAGTTTCTCATACTCAGAGTTCCTCTCCCTATTCTACCGTTGCTTACATATGCCCCTCCTCCCACAACCTCTGCTTCCCTGTGAAGCAAACTTACACCATGACCAAAGTCATCATCCCTGCAGTCAACGGAGCAGTTACCCACAAGCTTCACTAACACACTCACCGACACGCACTGCAGTTTGGATCTCCAAGCCCTATTCTGCAGCAGCCTCAACCTGCAGAATCTCTTTAGGTCTCCTAGCTAATGCTGGAAAAAAAAAGTCCTGAAAGGACGTGCTATGTATACGACCACTTCCCCTGCTGAACCCCTCTATTAATTCTGGTTTTGAAGCACACGGAACAGGCAACTGGAGAGACTGAGCTGCTCGGCTGAGCCAGCTGCTCTGTTCACTGTTTTATCTCTAGTCAGATCTTTACTTTTTTAGGATCACTGCACATTTCTGGCTGTGCTATATTACACTGTGTAAATATTTAGGAGAAATAATTCCTTTCAAGGATCTAAACTTCCACTGTCGTTATGGCAAATGAACCTGTTTAGGCAATGCTCGTTAGCTAACAACAAACCTACAAGAGCACAGGAATTTACTAGCATATGTGGTACACAAACATCACAATCATAAAGCTTCTCACAGGGACATATCAAGAACATGAAAGAACAGTTTGTTTTTCCTCCCACTGCCCTGTAATTTCCATTAACTCTCCTAGAATAGACCTTAATTCAAACCTTCCTTGCAGTAACAGCAATAGTGCAGAGTGAATGGACAGAGACTATACCCAAAACTACCCACTTAGCTTTCCATGATTCTAGAGCAGAGATTCTTGCACATGAGGCAGCAAGAGAATCAGCTGGATGGTGTGTGAAAACAGACTGTGGGGCCCTGCCCTCTGGAGTCTGCTTCACTAAAACTGTAACAAGTTCACTGGGGACCACACTTTCTGCTCTGTGGTTTTACTGAGATACAATTTGCATTCCACACAATTCATCAACCTTGGCCTATGATTCAACGACTTTTAGTAAATGGACAGTCATGACTAGCACATAGTTTCAGAATATTTTGATTTATAAAGATCATCTGTGTCCATCTGCACTCACTCCTCCTTCCCCAGGTATCCTTGCATAGAGAACTCTCTCTATGCAAGGACTTCAAAAAGTTCATGGAAAATGGAATTCAAGGATAATGTAAAATGGAATTCAAATAATGTAATATTTCCTGTTAAGTTTTGGAAGATCCCTCATGGATGCACTTTCTCTGGACATTTCCTGTGAGTGGAATCACACAACAGGCACAATGTTTTTGAAATCCACCCACATTACAGCATTAATGTTTC
Organism: Oryctolagus cuniculus; assembly: GCF_051225735.1. Classification (NCBI taxonomy): domain Eukaryota; kingdom Metazoa; phylum Chordata; class Mammalia; order Lagomorpha; family Leporidae; genus Oryctolagus; species Oryctolagus cuniculus. Next base: position 162,397,411 of record NC_142868.1, on the reverse strand, counting down.
CATTTTATTGCTGAAGAGTATATTCCATTGACATGGGTATATCACATTGTGTTTATTCATTTACCAAATGATGGACTTTTGGGTTGGTTCTAGTTTTCTGGTATCATGAATAATGTTGCTCAAATAGTCCCAGAACACACGCTGTGTGAACATAGGTTTCATTTCTTGTGGATAGACTCCTATGAGAAGAAATGCTGGGTTGTAAATTTATGTTTACTATATAAAGAAATGGTCTAGGTAGAGTGAATAAGGACTTTGGTTCATAACTTGGGAAAAACCTGTTATTTCTATCTTTTCACTATAGCTATTCTAGTAATTATGAAATAGTTCTACTTAGACTTTATTTTATATTTCTTTAATCACTAATGACACTGAACACTTATTCAATATACTTACTGGCCTTTCCTAATCTTCTTTAGTGAAATATCTATTCAAATCTTTCGCCCATTTTTAGTTGGCTTGTCTCCTAACTAGAAACCAGTATGTGGTCTTATTTATCCTATTACTTACTTATTTGAAATGTAGAGAAACAGACAGTGACCTCCCACTGGTTCACTTCCCAAATGCCCCCAACAGCCAGGCCAAGGCCAAGAGCCAGAATCTCTACCCAGGGCTCCCCTGTGCATGGCAAGGACTCAAGTACTTGAACTACTTTATGTAAAGTCAAGTCCTCTATCAGATACACAATTTGTAATTGTTTTCTCCCAATATCTAGTTTGTCTTTTCATTATCCTAACAGTCTCCTAAAACATAAAAGTTTTTCATGTCGATGAAATCTAGGAGTATGCTTTGAGAAGCACTGTTTGGCAGCCCCCAAAACTCAAATAACAAGTCCTTGAAAAACGTGAAAGCTTAGTGGTTTTCTATCTGTATAAATATTACTCATATGATATGCACATACATATGAGATATACAGCATGTAATAATATGTGTGTGTCTGAGATTCACAACATATGCTTTCCCTATTTTTCTTCTTTTTCAACAAAGCTTACTATAAACATCATCCTAAATAGATGTATTAGGAGGAAGAGAAAACGGAACTTGCAACTTGCTTTCATACATTATGTAATGAATAAATTCAGTAGTACATGGGCCTGAGCTATCACCTGGGAATACTGGATGGAGTGCTGGCACAAAAAAAAATGGACCTCTAATCCAGCATTTTCTGAGTTACTGTTCCTATGATGTCTGGTATCGTGCTTATTAAAGATGTAAGAAATAAGTCTACTCTATACATTCATGGGAAGAAAGATAAGTAATGTGCCATGGTAAAGAATACAGAGTATATGAGAGCACTTAAAAGAGTTTGGAAAAATGGAATCAAAAGGTAATTTTGGTGCAAAAATATTTTGAAATCCATGCAATATAAATTATTCACAACTTGTTAAAGACCATGCAGATGCATAATTTAAAAATGTTTCGATTTAAATTAAGAGCAACCAAAGATGGCAGCTAATGTTCAACTTATAATTAGTAAATACATGAAATGCACTCCAATAAATATAAGATATTCCTGATTTATGGAGAAACAAAGTGAAAACAATGGATGCTTATTCCTTGATGATTATCTATGTCCAAAAAAATGTTAAGATGAATATGCTGGAAAGCCAAGACACTCTGGCAAAAAAAAAAAAAAAAAAAAAAAAAAACTAAATGAAAAATCTCCACGAGTGAGATCCTAGTGGAAAGAACAGGTCATCAAAGAAAGAGGTACCTTTCTCTGAAGGGAGGAGAGAACTTCCACTTTGACTATGACCCTGTCGGAATAAGAGCGGAGTCAGCCAACTCAAAAGGCTTCCATAGCCTTGGCAACTCATGACAAGAGCCTAGGGTGATTACTGACGCCATAAACAAGAGTGTCAATTTGTTAAGTCAACAACAGGAGTCACTATGCACTTATTCCTCATGTAGGATCTCTGTCCTTAATGTGCTGTACATTGTGATTCAATGCTATAACTAGTACTCAAACAGTATTTTTCATTTTGTGTTTCTGTGTGGGTGCAAACTGTTGAAATCTTTACTTAATATATACTAAACTGATCTTCTGTACATAAAGAGAATTGAAAATGAATCTTGATGTGAATGGAAGGGGAGAGAGAGCGGGGGGTGGGAGGAAAGTTATGGGGGGGGAGAGAAAGCCATTGTAATCCATAAGCTGTACTTTGGAAATTATATTCATTAAATAAAAGTTAAAAAAAAGATGAATATGCTTATGTGAATGTTATTTTTATAGCTATAATCCAATATATATGTTCTGTGATTCTATGGAACATAAGAAGAATCTAGTTAAAAGATGAAGAAAGTTTAAACTTGTAATAAAAATCCTTCATTATATAATTCAAGGTAAACTAGCACTCTAAAAAAGAAGCTCTGTCTACTACAGAACTACCAGTTCTCTCCTATAAAAATGTTTTCAAATATTTAGCTCAATTGTCTTCACTGCCTTCTAGCTGCTGCAGATGAATTTTACATTTCTGCTAGTCTTCATCTTATACTACAGGGAACAAGCCTGCCGGCCCATATTCATTCTCCCTTGAGAAGCAGCTTTCGAAAGCAGCTGCAAGAAACAGTTTCACATGCGAACCAGCCTCACAGCATGTTCCGGTTCCCAACAGAGAACTTTTAGAGCATCTTCTCATCTAATCTCTACATTCTTTGCAATTTAAAAAGATGGGAGTCATTGGAACTTCCTTTCCAAGGCAGACCATATTATACCATCACCATCTGTGATGTTATGGCACTTGAGAGTCAAGATAAACAACAGCACTGAGAAATTGAATTGTTTACTCAAAAGCAATAGCCAATTATAACTTATCCATAAGATCAAATGGCAAGACTAAGCAAAATAATAGTAAGATCAGTTTTTAGGACTTCACTTTATGCCAGGATTCAACTCTTCTTCAATCAGTTAGACACCAATTACTTAAAAGGAATAAATTTATCGAGTTAGTTATTCAGTCCTTTATTTACCCATAAATATTCTGATCTTTGAACACTTAGATGGCTCAAGGACAAAAAGGGAAGAAGAAGCAGCAAGGACCTCGAACCAGCGCCCATATGGGATGCTGGCACTTCAGGACAGGGTGTTAACCTGCTGTGCCACAGCACTGGCCCTAGTAAAGACCTCTTATAAGAGGTCATACTCCCAGCAATTTAAGATTGAACAGCCATCAGTGTGTGCTTCTGTGTAGCAAAATGACTATAACAGAAGTCTATCACCCCAAACTCCACAATTCCCTAGTGAATTTTATACTAAAAATGAGAAGGTTCAGAACTCCCCCCAACCGTCATCAAGTATCCAGTACAATCCAGAACATAATCATTAAAATTTTTGCTTATACAACAGCAAATTAGTATCATGCTATATAGGTGCAAAGCAAAGGAAAATAAGAACATATAAATGCACTGGAATCTTCTACGAAACTCCCATGTGCTCTCCCAAAAATAACTGTGCCACTTGAGCAATTCAGCCATCTATGAACAAACGCCTTCAGCCTATTCCTGTGAAAGGGAAGACCGATCAGTTATGTCTTCATCTTCTCTGAAAATCCTGACATTTTTCACCAAGTAAAGGTTCCAAATGGCAGGTGTCAGAATGTCTTAGCCTCACATGTGGTGCCAGAAGGCAGAAAAAGCAGCAGCAGCATGTGGTCATGTCAGAGCCACACAGTGGCTGCCTGGAGAGCACATTCTGAAAAGAGCAAAGCTCAGACTCAGGTAAATCAGTGCAGTGCCAGATGCCGCTGTCAGAACAAAGCTGTGGTGCCAGGGATTAGCTGCTCAGAGGAACATTCAACTCAAGGCTCTGACAAAAGGGAAAATGGCTCAGCTCAGTGGCACCTGTCCATGTCCTCTCTGTATAATAAATAATTTGATCAAACTAACTCCTACCACGCAAAAAAGAAAATGGCCACAAAATTCTTTATTTAGTCTATAAAGATTATTTTCATCAAGGTCATTATTAGCTTTTCTGAAGTAATCACACACATTTGCATAGTGCAGTCATGTGTCACTTAATAAAAGGGAAATATTCTAAGAAATACATCATTAGATGATTTCATCATTGTGCAAACACAGAGTGCATTTACACAACTAAGATGGCTATGAAGGTGATACAATCTTATGGAATGACTGTGGTATACCCAGTCCATCACTGACTAAAATGTCACATGTAGGGATGTCTATTCATAGAGCTTTCAGATCTACTTTTAGTTTTCAAGATCTACTAACTCAAACTAACCAATTTAAACATACATAGATAGCCCTATATGGAAGTCATGATAATAAGCAATCTTCTTACTTCTCAAGTAAGAGAGACCTAGAGTGTTAAACAACCACATCAAGATTATCTGAAACCAAACCAAATAGTAAAATCAAGACTCAAAACAAAACCTGTTCTCTGGATTATCAGGCCTGACTTCTTTCTATTAGGAAACTTTTCCTTTCTCCGCACTTTTCCTTATCATCCTTATACAGCTTTTTCACAATAATAAAAAAGCTCTGGGAGCTTTTCAAAGTTGTTTGTGAAGGTAAAGCAGTTAGCATGTTAGCACTGTTGTTGGCAGAAATTAACATAACCGGTGTGATAATCTACTCTGTTTCCCCTAAGACCCCAGCCTAAGAAACAGTAAGGATGCCCGAGGGACGCTCACAGCAGATGACACAGAAGCATACAAGTGAGTGTTGATGGAGGAGCGGTCACTGTCAAGCCATTTGATCAGTTACATCAGAAATTAAACAACCTAGGACTATTCCAGCAGTAAGTACACAGATAATGATATGAGCCATTCACAGAAAAAGCAAACTCACCATCATTTAAGTTTATAGACTATCCTGGAATATACAAAAGATCCCTTAATACAATACCAAGGACTGTTACTCAAAATTACTTGATTTCCTTTCATACCTCACAAGAAGAAGTATAAGCATTTGCCAGGACTTCGCTTGGATTTAAGTTAGTAATCTTTTAGTATAAAAGAGTGTCGCTGTGAAGGTTTTTGAAGCAGCTAGAACAAGCATAATCTCCTAATTCTCTCACAAAGAAGTTGCACTTTTTTCCCCTCAATTTCATTCTACATGACTACACACTGACCTTTTATTTATTTGCCACACATGTGTGCCTATCTTCACGCTACAACAACTCAGTGAAGCCTACAAGCTCTTGCTTTGCCTTCTAATCCACTGGCAAGTCTGCTCTTCCACTCTGTGCAGTAGCTCAAGAAATTCCTCATCTTCATATTTTCCAGATCTTCTTCTCAGGCTGATTAAAATATACAGCATGGAAGGGATAAAAATACCAATTAATACAGATAAGTATTCATATAAGGACTAAGAGTACTCTCATATTCTATAGGTTGAAAACCAAATGTATTAAATAAAACAAAATTTAAATGTTCTAAATTAATTTAATTTCTTGTTCACCACTTAGTCTGCTGGTTTCCATTTCCAGGTCTGTTCTCTTTTTTGCTAACATTTTTCTGACTTTTAATTGATTACAGACTTCCCAAAAATCTCATTTTCTTATGTTTTACACATTAAAATAGAGGGATTGGTTTTTTTCAGTAACACATGCTCATGATCAAAAATGAATGCTGGTAAAACAGCATGGTGTTGTGGACAAGAAATGTTTATTGATCAAAATCATGCACATGAAATGGACAGTTTTACATTGGATAAGACCTGATACATATTTAAACTAAAATCCAAGGGGGAGGAGGCCAACCCATAGACAAATATAATCTCCAAATGTACAGTCATACTGATATTCATCAGTTTTCTTCAGTTCACAAAGAAGTAAGCAGATTTCAGGATGTCTTCAAACTGAAATCTCAAATGTTCTCAGTATGAAAAAACTGCAATCAGATGCCTATGTAAGGAAAAGTTCTATTTACCCAGTAAACCCAAAGAAAGCAAATGGATAATGCTGGCCATATTTTGCCTTTCTGACATTTCCTTGGGAATTTGCAAGAACCTTCCCTTTCTCCTCCCTGAGTAAGACCATTTAAGTGGGTGTTAAATAACTACAGAAAATTTTTTTAAAAAGGGGGGTGGGTGTGTGCAGCACTATGGTGTAGTAAGTTAAGCCTCCACCTGAAGTGCCAGCATCCCATATGCTCCACTTCCAATCCAGCTCTCTGCTGGTCGCCTAGGAAAGCAGTGAAAGATGGCCCAAGTCCTTGGGCTCCTCCAACCTCGTGGGAGACAGGGAAGTAGCTCCTGGCCTCAGATCAGTAATCAGCCCAGTTCTGGCTGTTGCAGCCATTTGTTGAGTGAACCAGCGGATGGAAGATCTCTCTCTCTCTCTCTCTGTCTTTCCCTTTCTCTCTTTGTAACTTTGCCTCTCAAATAATAAATAAATTTTTAAAAAATACTAAAAAAAAGTTTGGCTAAAACAAACAAAAAGTGAACTAGGACACTTAGAAGGCATTTGGCTAAAGACACTCACTGGGATCTCCCTGACTAAACCAAAGCTCAAAAGACTATGCCTATCTCATCTGCTGCCTCAACTTCTGTTCCTACTCTCGCTTTTACCTAGCTCCTGAACTCATCCGGGTACGAACCTGCCATAGACAGAAACTAGTGATGGCAAAGGGGAGAAAGGGGAAAAAAATTCCAGTAGTCATTAGTCTTTTCTTGTCCTGTCATCTTCTCTTGCTGAGAACGAGAGCATATTCGTCTTTACAAAGACTTTAAACCCAGTCCCTTGCTCATTACTGTTCCTTCCATCTAGCTCCCATCTTGTAATTCTGGAAAGACAAAAAACATAAAGAAAAGTTTCCTTTAAAAAAAAAACCACTATGCTTATTACACTCAGTGAACATTCCCTGAAACTTACAAGCAAATCCATATTCAGCTAATTCTTCTTTAAAGCCAACAAAATCTTCAAAAATTTCTTTTGATATCCTTGATAATTTTAAAATGTCACTGTTGGGTCTAATTTTTGGCCAATATATTTTATCTGAACAATTCTCAATGCCAAACTTAAATCAAATGCAGCAGAAAAAAAAAAGCCTAAAAACTAACAAATGAGTAAACATAACTCTCTGGGTACCATCTTACCTAGAAGTATGAAATCTCCCTCATTCTTTCTTAGTTTCTTGCCCCAAATTCCTAAAACCTAGCCAATAGATATTACATACAAAGCATAATATACTAAAGAAAGTTAGAAGGGTGTCAGATTATTTAGTTATGTGGCTGTTTCTAATCTTGAAAACCAAAAACAAATATAAAGATAACAGAAATTAGAAGAAAGCTAAAGCCAGGTTCTCAAAATTCCCAAAGGTAACAGAGGCAAAGAAAAGTTATTGCTATCACTTAATAAATATATACTTAACACCATGTGAAAAGAAAATCTGTAATAGCACTTCACCCTGAAGAATTAAAGTATAAACTTCCTGATTTCCCAGGACTGGAAATCACCTCCAACAGTAACTTTACACAACAACTCAAAGAACTTTAAAATTATCTTGTTTCTCCTAAGTTTGTATTAAGTATGAAGTCTCCATTCCAAATTGCTATTGTCCTGAAAATACGTTATTTCATATCACAGGGCTCCAATGAGTGTCTCTTATTAAGTTTTCCAACTCAAATTTTAGGAGAATTACAATTATACATAACATTACAATTTCTAAAATACTATTAATGTAACATTATGCATTATCACTAACATTCCATATGTTGGAATATCACAAAACATGTAGTGATATTCTAACATCATTTTCATTTGAAAGCTTAAAAAAAAATTTTTTGTCATTAGAGGAAAATTGAATAGTGGTGTTTCTCTTTTACCAGGGAATTGTTACACATAATAAACAAATAATTTTACTAAAAATTAATGTAAAAATTATTTATAACATTGTCTTAATGAAACATTATTTCTGGTTATAGGCATCCTTACACAATGATAATGAAAGACGTTTCCATTTTTCTCATATTTAAATGGGAGAAAAATGAATAGGAGAAGACAAGGAAAGCAGGCAGATAAATGTTTTCACAGGAGGTGGGGAGGAAGGGAGAGGAAAGGGAAAGGGAAAGTGGGGTGGTATGGAAGAAGAAAAACTCATGCACACAAATGACCCATCAATCCATTAAATTTTTCTTTTTTCCACTAAGATACATAACATGTTAACCAATAATTGCTTGTAAAGAAGTAAAAAATTGTAATCAATCAATACTAAGTAGTCTGCTGACCCAGATCACATACCCACCATAATATAAGAGTAATAAATTGGCAATAAAATCATTGTTTTCATCACCTGGAATAAATAACAATACACAAGGAAATTTGAGAGTATCAACTGCTAAGCTTATCTATTCCTTCAAAATGGAAACTTCAGGGGACCAGCGTAGGGGTACAGCAGATTAAGTCACCACTTGCAAAGGCTGCATACTATATCAGAGCACTATGTTGAGTCCCTACTACTTCTCTTCCCACTCAACTCCCTGCTAATGTGCCTGGCAAGGCAGAAGACAATGGCCCTACTTCTTTGGCCTCACACCCACATGGGAGACCTGGGTGGAGCCTGGCTCCTGCTTCAGTTTGGTGCAGACTGAGTTATTGAACCAGAAGATTTAAGATCAATATCTCTAGCTACTTCTCTCTCTCTGCAACTCTGTCTTTTAAATAAATAAATCTTTAAAAAGAAAAAGGAAACCACATATTAGAAAGACACACACACACACACACAAGGAAACTAAAACCTATTTTCCAGGCTTAGAAAACAGGCTTCTGCTACCAGACATTTTTTAAATACCTATTTCATTTTCAATCTGGCCATTTAAATATTCCCCCAATATCCCTGGAGAAATGCTGCACTCTAAGATAATTTCCAGAAGTAAATGCAAGCATCTTTGTGTGTGGTATGTGTGTGAACACACTATATTTGCTTCAAGCTTTAACTTTATTGCTTTAAAATGTAAGTTTTCCATTATATGTACATATGAAACAGGCAGGAAAAAAAATTGTAATTGGAATTAGTCTATTCTGAGGTCAGCACTGTGGCAGTGTAGGCTGAGCCTCCCCCTGCAGTGCAGACATCAAATATGACCGCCAGTTTGAGTCCTGGCTACTCCACTTCCGATCCAGCTCTCTGCTATGGCCTGGGAAGGCAGTAGAAGATGGCCCAAATGCTTGGACCCCTGCACCCGCATGGGAGACCTGGAAGAAGCTCTTAGTTCCTGGCTTTGGATCAGCCCAGCTCTGGCTATTACTGCCATTTCTGGAGTGAACCAGAGGATGGAAGATACCCCTCCCTCCTTCCTTCCCTCTTTCCCTCTCCCTCTCTCTCTCAAATAAATAAATAAATAGATAAAATATTAAAATAAAATTAGTCTATTCTACCATTTTAAAAAGCTAGATGATAATTTTTTATAGATTTATGTATTTGAAAGGCAAAGTTACAGAGAAGCAGAGGCAGAGAGAGGGAGAGAGAGAGAAAGTCTTCCATCAACTGGTTCACTCCTCAAATGGTTGCAATGGCCAGGGCTGGGCTGATCTGAAGCCAGGAGCCAGGAGCTTCTTCCATATCTCCCATGCAGGTGCAGGGGCCCAAGGACTTGGGCCATCTTCTACTGCTTTCCCATGCCATAGAAGAGAGCCAGATTGGAAGTGGAGCAGTCAGGACTTGACCTGGCGCCCATAAGGGATGCCGACACTGCAAGCAGTGGCTTTACTTGCTGCACCACAGCACTGGCCCCTAGAGGACAATTTTTAAAACAAATAATAACCTACAAGTTAGAAAGATGTAGACCGCAACATGATTGAAGAATAAAGGGGCATAAAAGTACACATTTTATAACTAAATGTATGGTCCTTCTACACAGCTAGGTTTTTGTCAAAAAGATTATAATTTACAGCATTGTCTTCCAAATCCTTGTATCTATAGAAAAAAAGTCTTCCAACTGTAGTCTTCTCAGTGAGGTGCCTAGAATATGCCTCTCAAACAGCTTGAGCTACCACAGTAAGCAGGCCTCAGGGCTTATGAAATGCCACAGACTTTCTTTCTTTCTTTTTTTTTTTAAAGATTTTATTTATTTGAAAGTCAGAAATACAGAGAGAGAAGGAAAGAGAGAAAGAGAGAGAGAGATATCTTCCATCTGCTGGTTCACTTCCCAAATGGCCACAACAGCCAGGGCTAAACCATACTGAAGCCACCAGTCAGGGGCTTCCTTCAGGTCTCCCATGTAGATGCAGGAGACCAAGGACTTGGGCCATCTTCTACTGCTTTCCCAGGTGCATTAGCAGGGAGCTGGATCAGAAGTGGAGCAGGGGAAATCAAGCCAGTGCCCATATGGGATGCCAGCACTGCAGATGAGGCTTAACCTTCTACACCACCGCGTTGGCCCCATGCTGCACACTTTCAAAGGCATTCCCTGCACTGAGTCTCCCATCATAGCAAGAGAAAACTCTAGATACATGTCTAAGTTGTTTCTCTGAACTGTTTCTTGTCAAAACAGAATGTCAAACATTATTCTATCAAATGCTATCCCTATGGAATCTAGTTCAATCCAAAGAGCAGCTACCAATTAGCAAAGTCGGGCCTTTTTCTATTGATATGTGAAATTAGTAGGATCCAAAAAGAAAGTTTCATCTCAGCAGCTAGTTTAAGTGCTACTGATAGCTATAATCACAGGCAGGCTGCAATTCCTTTTGAAGGGCTTTTCAAATGAACAAATACAAAGAAAAAAGAGAAACACAAGTGTTTTCATAGTGAATGACTGCCTAGGATTATAGAGTTATAAAAAGCCAAGGTTAGAGATCCAGACAGCCATGAGTATTGTGAACTAACAAGCCAAAGTCAAATGAAATTCTCTCTCACTCTTTTGACAAGGTCAGTGCACCCATCCCTCAGCACAATGACCAGCTGAATTTCAGGTTACCAAAGGTGCTTCAAAAAATAAAATCCCCCACGAGTCAGCTAATGTTTCTTTATCACCTTGGTTGAGGAAATAAAATCCTATAAGAAAAACATTTTCTGAGTCACTTTGCAGTTTTCCAAAAGCAGCATTATCACTCAGAAACTGCCCTGAAGAAGTGTTCATTCATTAGCACCGTAAGTGTGCAGATGAAAAAAATGGTATCCAATCATACCTTCAATCCAGATGAATTTTTACAGTCCATTTATAATTTGTCCACGGAAGTGAGTGTCATGTGCATCTATTAGAAAGATCTTTGATTTCTATGAACCCCCCCCCCAAAGCTCTAAAACTTGATTACAAAGCATAGAAATGCAAATAGGACAAAGAAGCTTGCAGAATAAGACTGTTTACAGGAAGCATGAATTTGAGATGCATAAGCCTACAGTTTGGCAAAAATCATTACATGACCCATGGCTACTACTTAAAAGATTAGATTTTAACTGTGTTAAAAAAAATTCAATAGTGTATATCCCCATGTGTATCTTCTCTGCACTTTCATTTAAAAAAACAAACAAACAAACAAACAAAAAAAACCACACTTTTAAACTTAAATGATCAAACACTTCCTAATGTTGATGGTTTTTAAAGTCTCCATTCCCAGATACTAAGTGTCCTGGCTTTGTGACGTAAGTGATGACAAATGGATCATTTCCCACCTACTCTACTTAACTCCTTCACCAATAGGACTGCTAGAATCCAGTTATGTAAAGAATTATTTTCAACAGCCACCTTCAATTACAAATGTTTGACATGATCACAGACATTCAATGCTAATCTCCTTTCAGACTGAAATACCCACATGAGGCCCTCTGAGACACACAGCATGGCTATTCTTTTTGCTTTACCTTATCTAGCACAGAGGCTCAAGTATGTTGGAATCCTCCCTCCTCCCCCATCATTATTGCCAAACCCAGCTCTCATGCAAAACAACATGCAAACCCACTTCCTTAGGTGCCACACATTTGCATGATTGAATATACTTAATTTCAGAGCCCTAATGCTAAGCACAATTTTGGACTCAAACTTTCAGTCTAGGTTAGTTCAGGAATACTCATCACTTATTCAATGAAAACAAAACCTCAGCCTATAAAGGAAAACCCTAACAGCATACTAAATTATACTCATCTGTTAAAGAGAGATTTTTAAATTTCAAAGAATAACTGTTTTCTGGTATATCAAATTCAAGCATTTATAGCAAAAGCATTAAACACTACTATTTCCATATGACAACTAGCTGGGACTCTGAACACAAAGACAATGATTCTGCTTCACGCGTAGGTGGATTCATGAAAACTTGCTCTTAAAGTGATTTTTCATAAGTTGAAATCCATTTTAGGTGCAATGAGGAAGCTCCCTAACTTACAGAACTACAAAGTGAAATTTTTACAATACAAAGGATTCATCAGAAAAGCAGCTGTTCACTTCTTTTTGAGCTTTTAGTTTGTGATTACTCGTTTACATTTGCTTAAGTGAATAATACTTTTCTTTATGACTATACCACACCATTAGTAATCAGAGAAACATGGGCCTCCTTGTTCCGTTAGAGGGAAAAAGGTCTGACACCCTTAATGTACATCAAGCTCATAAGAAGAAATGTCACAAAGGACACAAACCTCATGCTGAGAAGAACCAAGCAAGCACATAAAAAACACAGAGAAACTGCTCTCAGAGCATACACTCCTCAAAAAGCAAAATCAGAAACAAAAAAATCAAGTTCTGCCTTCAACCTCTTTGCTTCTGGTCATGCCAGTATTCCACAGTAACATTTATTCCACTGTTCCTGCCAGGTCATAGCCACAGGACAGCACACCAGCAATGGTAGATGGACCATCTTCCCTTTCTTCCTCCATGTTCTTCATTACATAAAGGTGTGTTTGCCCAAAGGTGATTACTGCCCTCGGTGACTATTTCTTGCCATCTGCTGAGATTAGAGGCTTGAAAAATCTCCACATATATTGAGAACATCTGACAAGTAATCTAGTTACACAACAAAGGCTAGATTGCCCCCTGAGAGTTACACTCCTACAGAAAAGATAAGCAGTTAGTGAGACAGTTTCAATCTAGCATCCGACCAAATTCAGTTCATGCTGAATTTTTAGCAGCTAAAGAAGATGAAAAATTCAGAGATGTTGCATTCTACTACTTAAAAAAAAAATCTATTGAAATATTTTACAGCCCATAAAGAACAAACTCTGGCTGGTTTGATCACTGAGCCTCAGGTCCACTCTAGAAAATGAGGAATCGGACTAGAACTTGAAGGGCATTTTTGTTCTAATAATAAATATTGTGGGGGCCGGTGCTGTGGTGCAGTGGGTTAATACCCTGGCCTGAATTGCCGGCATCCCATATGGGCGCCGGTTTGAGACCCAGCTGCTCCACTTCCCATCCAGCTCTCTGCTATGGCCTGGGAAAGCAGTGGAAGATGGCCCAAGTCCTTGGGCCCCTGCACCCTCGTGGGAGACCCAGAGGAAGCTCCTGGCTTTGGATCGGCACAGCTCTAGCCATTGCGGCCAACTGGGGAGTGAACTATCAGATGGAAGACCTCTCTCTCTCTCTCTCTGACTCTCCTCTCTCTGTGTAACTATGACTTTCAAATAAATAAATGAATCTTTAAAAAAATAATAATATTGTGTATGACTTAGGGAAACCCCCTAATGCTGAAAAACATGGAAACTGATTAATATTAATATGTATTCAGTGTTGGTCAGAGGTTTTTGTTTTAAGATTTGTTTATTTATTGAAAGAGAGAGAGACAGAGTGAGAAAGAGCTCTTCCATCCACTGGTTCACTCCCCAAATGGCCACAACAGCCAGGGCTGAAACAGGCCAAATCCAGGAACCTGGAACTCCACCCAGGCCTCCCACGTAGGTGGTAGCAGCCAAAGTATTTGGGTCACCTACCACTGCTATCCCAGGCACATTAGCAGGGAGCTGGAACAGAAGCAGAGCAGCTGGGATATAAATCAGCAATCTGAAATGGGACTCCAGCATCACAGGCAGTGGCTTAACCTACTGTACCACAGTGCCAGCTCCTAGAAGGTTTTTCTTTTTGTTTTGCTTTGTTCTGATTTGTTCTTGTCTTCAATTGAAAGTAAAGGTGAAATTAAGAATGTTAAAGACAAATTTATTCCCTCAAATTAAATTCAATGGTAACAGCCACCATATTTAACCAATGGAGAAGTGACAAGGCAACCATGGTGTGCTGGAAATATATCTAAGGTCTGATAACTGGGGCCGGTGCTGTGGCGTAGCAGGCTAAGCCTCTGACTACAGTGCCAGCATCCCATATGGGCACTATTTGTGTCCTGGCTGCTCCACTTCCAATCCAGCTCTCTGCTGATGGCCTGGAAAAGCAGTGGAAGACAGTCCAAGGCTTGGGCCCTTGCACCTGTGTGGGAGACCTGAAAGAAGCTCCTGACTCCTGATTCACTCAACTCAAGCAGTTGAGGCCATTTGGGGAGTGAACCTGTGGATGGAAGAACTTTCTCTCTGTCTCTGTCTGTCTGTAGCTATATCTCTCAAATAAATAAATAAAACTTAAAAAAACTTCAAATGGGGGGCGGAGCCAAGATGACGGAATAGTGAGGGTGCGCACTGATAGTTCGGGAAAAGAGAGTTTAATAAAAGTGGAGTTACTGTAGTCTCAGGAAAAAGCTTGGGAAAAAATTGCAGAGGAAACTCTTCCGGATCTAGTGGATGTGACATGGAGGACCTACAGGGAGAGCAAGGACACCCACGGCGCAGAAGCTGAGCTGCAGAGTCTGCGCGCCAGCTCTGGAAGGAGAGGTGAGACAAAAACTCGGTAACCCAAATCATTGGCGGGGAAAGGCAGAAAGAGCCTAGAGGGAATGAGGCTTGAAGCCCCGCTGGGGAAAGTTCACCAGGCTGACTGGAGAAGAGAAAAAAAAAAACGAATAAATAAGGGGAACCAGGACGAACACTAGCCTCTCTCTCCACTCACCTTACAAAGGCGAGCAAGACAAAGAGCAGGCACCATTTTGGACATACGTAAAGCGGCACCCACCATCAGCCAAGCAGAAAAACCTGACTCTAGTGGAGAGAAATAACTGGAGGTTAGAACCTAGTGAAAGTGTGGAACTAACGAACTGAGACTGTGAAAATCTAAGGGTGGGCGAGAGAACTCACTGAGTACACAAACTTGGTAACCTTGGCAACCCAGTGAGAGACTGTGGAGAAATTTGAGACCACACTGAGGGCTGCGTAGACCCTTTGTGTGGTCCTTGGGGTAGAGCAAACTAATACCCACAGGTGTCAGATTTCATACATCAACTACCCTCAATTCCACTCAGCTGTGCGGAATTACTTTCCTTCTGAGTCAAAAAAAAAAAAAAAAAAAAAGAGCGAGCAAACAACCTGGGTGAGTCACCTTTGGCACACCCTTAACCCTGAAGAACCAAACAGAGCTCTCTGGCCACACCCATCACAGCCTCTAAGGATCCATCAAAAGCAGACAGTCCACTTAATCTAGAGTCACAGTATAACGAGAAAAAACACCACAGTGAAGAACCCAAAGAATATCTCCACAATGCCAAACAACAAATGCAGAAACCAAGTTAACAAGAACAAGGAAGACACTATGATGCCCTCAAATGAACAAGACACCCAATTCAAGATGATGTAGATAACGAGATAGAAGAAATGCAAGAAGCGGATCTCAAAAACTTGATGAGAACATTAAGAAGTTCTCAAAAACAAATTCTTGAACTACAGAAAGGAGGAATCAAAATGAAATGAAATAACTAGTAGAACAGGAAACTGTGATAGTGATGAGAAATCATAATGAAATGAAGAATTCAATAGATCAAATGACAAACACATTAGAGAGCCTTAAAAACAGAATGAGTGAAGCAGAAGAGAGAATATTGGACTTGGAAGACAGAGAACAGGAAAGTATACAGTCAAACCAAAGAAAAGAAGAGGAAATTAGAAATCTAAAAAATATTGTCAGGAATCTACAGGATACTATTAAAAAAAAACCAACATTTGGGTTCTAGGAGTTCCTGAAGGCATGGAGAGGGAGAAAAGATTAGAAGGCCTTTTTAGTGAGATATTAGCAGAAAATTTCCCAGGTTTGGAGAAGGACAGAGACATCCTAGTACAGGAAGCTCATAGAACCCCTTGTAAACATGACCAAAAAAGATCCTTACAAAAACACGTTGTAATTAAACTCTCCACAGTGAAACAGAAAGAAAAGATCCTAAAATGTGCAAGAGAGAAACGTCAGATTACTCTCAGAAGATCTCCAATTAGACTCACAGCTGACTTTTCATCAGAAACCCTACAGGGTAGGAGGGAATGGTGAGATACAGCCCAGGTACTAAGAGAGAAAAACTGCCAGCCCAGAATATTATATCCTGCAAAGCTCTCATTTCTGAATGAAGGTGAAATAAAGACCTTTCATAGCAAACAGAAACTGAAAGAATTTGTTGCCACTCGTCCAGCCCTGCAAAAAATGCTTAAAGATGTGCTACACACAGAAACACGGCCATCAGTATGAAAGAAGGTAAAGGAAGAAAACCTACCAGTAAAAGATCATAGGAAGCTCAAAGCATATACTAGAAAAAATCTTTGGGAAAATGGCAGGGCAAAGTCACTACTTATCAATAGTCACATTCAATGTTAATGGACTCAACTCTCCAGTTAAAAGGCACAGACTGGCTGAATGGATTAAGGAACAAAACCGATCTATTTGCTGCCTACAAGAAACACATCTTTCCAACAAAGATGCATGCAGACTGAAAGTGAAAGGTTGGAAAAAGATATTCCATGCCAACAGAAATGAAAAAAAATGCAGGTGTAAACATATTAATATCAGACAATATTAACACAAAAACTGTTAAGAGAGACAAAGAGGGACACTATCAAATTATTAGAGAACTTTGGAGAAACCCTGCAAGATATTGGCACAGGCAAAGAATTTCTGGAAAAGACTCTAGAGGCACAGGCAGTCAAAGCCAAAATTAACTATTAGGATTACATCAAATTGAGAAGTTTCGGTACTGCAAAAGAAACAGTCAGACAAGTGAAGAGGCAACCGACAGAATGAGAAAAAATATTTGCAAACTATGCTAGAGATAAAGGATTAATAACCAGAATCTACAAAGAGATCAAGAAACTCCACAAGATCAAAACAAACAACCCACTTAAGAGATGGGCCAAGGACCTCAATAGACGTTTTTCAAAAGAGGAAATCCAAATGGCCACCGGACACATGAAAAAATGTTTAAGATCACTAGCAATCAGGGAAATGCAAATCAAAACCACAATGAGGTTTCACCTCACCCCAGTGAGAATGGCTCACATACAGAAATCTACCAACAACAAATGCTGGCGAGGATGTGGGGAAAAAGGGACACTAATCCACTGTTGGTGGGAATGTAAACTGGTAAAGCCACTATGGAAGTCAGTCTGGAGATTGCTCAGAAACCTGAATATAACCCTACCATTCAACCCAGCCATCCCACTCCTTGGAATTTACCCAAAGGAAATGAAATTGGCAAACAAAAAAGCCATCTGCACCTTAATGTTTATTGCAGCTCACTTCACAATAGCTAAGACATGGAATCAACCTAAATGCCCATCAACAGTAGACTGGATAAAGAAATTATGGGATATGTACTCTACAGAATACTATACAGCAGTAAAAAAAAAAATGAAATCCGGTCATTTGTAACAAAATGGAGGAATCTGGAAAACATTATGCTGAGTGAAATAAGCCAGTCCCAAAGGGACAAATATCATATGTTCTCCCTGATCAGTGACAACTAACAACTTAATACTTTATCCCTCCTAGTATTTGTTTGTTCTACTCAATACTATTGGTTGAATTCTGTAATTAATACACAGTTATTCTTAAGTGTTGAAACTTAACTGAAAAGTGATCCCTGTTAAATACAAGAGTGGGAACAAGAGAGGGAAGAGATGTACAATTTTGGACATGCTCAGGCTGACTTGCCCCAAACGGTAGAGTTAGAAACATACCAGGGGATTCCAATTTAATCCCACCAAGGTGGCATGTACTAATGCCATCTCACTAGTCCAAGTGATCAATTTCTGTTAACAATTGATCATAATGATAGGACTAAGAGTCAAAGGGATCACATAAACAAGACTAGTGTCTGAAAATACTAACCGATAGAATAAAAAGGGAGAGAACGATCCAACATGGGAAGCAAGATACATAGCAGACTCATAGAATGGCGGATGTCCTAAACAGCACTCTGGCCTCAGAATCAGCCCTTAAGGCATTCGGATATGGCTGAAGAGCCCATGAGAGTATTTTAGGCATGGAAAGCCAAGACACTCTGGCAAAAAAAAAAAAAAAAAAAAAAAAAAAACAACAACAACAACAACAAACACCAAACCTAAATGAAAGATCTCTGCGAGTGAGATCCTAGTGGAAAGAACAGGTCATCAAAGAAGGAGGTACCTTTCTCTGAAGGGAGGAGAGAACTTCCACTTTGACTATGACCCTGTCGGAATAAGAGCGGAGTCAGCCAACTCAAAAGGCTTCCATAGCCTTGGCAACTCATGACAAGAGCCTAGGGTGATTACTGACGCCATAAACAAGAGTGTCAATTTGTTAAGTCAACAACAGGAGTCACTGTGCACTTACTCCTCATGTAGGATCTCTGTCCTTAATGTGCTGTACATTGAGATTCAATGCTATAACTAGTACTCAAACAGTATTTTTCATTTTGTGTTTCTATGTGGGTGCAAACTGTTGAAATCTTTACTTAATATATACTAAACTGATCTTCTGTATATAAAGAGAATTGAAAATGAATCTTGATGTGAATGGAAGGGGAGAGGGAGCGGGAAAGGGGAGGGTTGCGGGTGGGAGGGGAAAGCCATTGTAATCCATAAGCTGTACTTTGGAAATTTATATTCATTAAAGTTTAAAAAAAAATTCAAATGACTCAGACTTAAATCCCTCTTACCCTAACTCCTATCCTTCTGAAGTTCAGTTTCCTGACCTGCAAAATGTGAATGACACAACGAGGGGGTTGTACTTCCCAATTACGAACTCAAAGTCAGTATTTGAAGGCAAAACTCTTGAATTTCTGACCGTACTAACATTTTTTGTTTTTACAAAGCAACAAACTATTTGGACAATTTTGTTAATCCAGAGTACTGGACTGGGCATTTGGTGCAGCAGTTAAGCATCGCTTGGAATGCCTGCGTTTCTATATGGGACAGTTTCTGGGTGCAAGGTCCAGCTCTGCTCTACTCCTGAAATGCATCTCCTGGCTTCACCGTGGTCCAGCCATGGCTATTTGCAGGCATTTGAAGAGTAAACCACTGAATCAGGAGATTACTGTCTCTCTGTCTCTATCTTTCAAATAAATCAAAATAAATTTTAGAAACTTTTAAAAGGGATATTAATAACTTCAACTTCATTCTTCACAAATTCCCATGCTCTGAAGTGGTAACCTAGTGAAAAAGCAAAACGCAGGGATAATTGGCTGTGGTGAAGTAACATCTAGGATAACCAGCAGTTCCAAATAACACAAATACAATTTCATAAGCTAATGGGTGTGAATCTCAAGAAAAAACAAATTTGAGAAATAAAATGTATCTAACAAGTCACCTGTGAAAGAAAAGAAAAAGATGACTACTACACTTTATCTCCTGAAGTGAGAAAACACCATGCAGAAACACATTCCAGCACGAATAATTTTGCCAACTCTTAAGTTAAAATTAGGCAGAAAAGTAACTCTCTGATCTGTTTACATAGTGCATGGCTAGAATGCAGACAAACACATGTCATGCTTCTGAACTCTTCTTAGCAACAATGAAATGGAATGGGGGTGCTGGAACTTTCTGAGACCTTCTAGCTCCATCATTATGGAAATCCGCCAATAGTCTGAGTCAGGGTTTCCAGAAGAAATACTTATTTTCATCACAGTTTCTCTGGAATATATACTTTTTAAAGTATTCTAACTATCATTTAAGTCGCTTTCAAAATTATTTAACAACTTCCTTATTCCTTATAAATTTTACAGCATTAACAATTTTCAAAGTACTATCAATGAAAAACTGCAAGTCTGTCTTAAATTATAAACAGCAACGACAGAACATACTCTTTACCAAACATCTCTCTTCAGTCTTTTTAATCATGGATGTCTACTCTTCAATTTTAAAAGCAATTTCTATCTCATAAGAAAACAAATAAGTGAATGATATGACAAAGACACTTGGAAACTAAAACTGCGTCGAGTTCAAAAACAGCAAATTCATTGAGAAGCAGGGAACAAGAGCATAAGAAATTACATCCCACTGGGGCCGATGCTGTGCATGGCAGGTTAAGCCTCTGCCTACGGCACCAGTATTCCATATGGGTGCTGGTTTGAGTCCCGGCTGTTCCACTTCCAATTCAGCTCCCTGCTAATGGCCTAGGAAAGCAGTGGAAGATGGCCCAAGTACTCGAGCCCCTGTACCCATGTGGGAGACCTGGAAGAAGCCCTTGGCTCCTGGCCAAGCTCCAGCTGTTGCAGCAATTTGGAGACTGAACTAATGGATGGAAGAACTCTCTCTCTGTTTCTGTCTCTCCCTCTCTGTAACTCTGCCTTTCAAATAAATTTTTAAAAAATCTTTAAAAAAACAAAAAGGAATTATATCCCACTAGACATCTCTTTGTACCAACTTAAGAATTAAAGGAGAATTCTTACAAATAGCTACTGAGTGTGAGCACTCGCAGCTTAACAGGGGCAGATGCTGCTGTCCTACATGTGCATTAATGATTTCCTTAAACTGCACAACAAACCTATCTCTGAAAATGAGCTATCCTGCAGAGAGGTGAGATGTTTTGCTACAGGTTATGTAACTAACAAACTAGTAAGAGGCAGATGCGAGAACTGAACCCAGTCTGACTCAAGAGCTAGCTTTTTTTTTTTTTTTTTTTGACAGGCAGAGTGGACAGTGAGAGAGACAGAGAAAGGTCTTCCTTTTGCCGTTGGTTCACCCTCCAATGGCTGCCGCGGCTGGCGCACCGCGCTGATCCGATGGCAGGAGCCAGGTGCTTCTCCTGGTCTCCCATGGGGTGCAGGGCCCAAGGACTTGGGCCATCCTCCACTGCACTCCCAGGCCATATCAGAGAGCTGGCCTGAAAGAGGGGCAACTGGGACAGAATCTGGCGCCCTGACCAGGACTAGAACCCGGTGTGCCGGCGCCCCAAAGCGGAGGATTAGCCTAGTGAGCCGTGGCGCCGGACTAAGAGCTAGTATTCTTAACCACTATTTTGAGCTTTACATTATATTCAGGACAATAAAGATATTTGATTAAATTCACATACTCATGAAGAAAAATTATTACAGTTCTCAGATTACTAACTGGCAAAGTGCAGCTTAGCTAGATTAAGAAAGATGCCCAAAGTCTGCCAGTTAGCAAGAAGAAGATTTGAGGTTCAAACTCAGGATGGTATGAATGTAAAGTCTGCTCTTAAACTGAACACTGTCCCACCTCACTAGGAGGCAGCAACTCCACTACCACCATCACAACCCTTCACCTCACTGAGGTCCTGATTCATCGTCCTCTATCTCACTGGACTACTACCATGACAGGGTAGATACAAAAAATCAAAACAAATTATTTGAAGAAGGAACATTGGCTGCCAAGAAAGACCTGAAAAATCATTTAAGTATTATGATAACTTTAAGCCACCTCTATACAGAAAGTCATTGTCAATATTTTTTGAACCAATTATCAGGTGATCAGTCATAAATTCACCTCTTCATAATCACTGCACATGTGGCTCACTCCATGACAAGTCCTGGAAACACTCTAAAGGGAATCCTGGGGCCAGCGCCGTGGCTCACTAGGCTAATCCTCCGCCTAGCGGCGCCGGCACACCAGGTTCTAGTCCCGGTCGGGGCGCCGGATTCTGTCCCAGTTGCCCCTCTTCCAGGCCAGCTCTCTGCTGTGGCCAGGGAGTGCAGTGGAGGATGGCCCAAGTCCTTGGGCCCTGCACCCCATGGGAGACCAGGAGAAGCACCTGGCTCCTGCCATCAGATCAGCGCGGTGCATCGGCTGCGGTGGCCATTGGAGGGTGAACCAACGGCAAAGGAAGACCTTTCTCTCTGTCTGTCTCTCTCACTGTCCACTCTGTCAAAATAAATAAATAAATAAATAAAATAAAGGGAATCCTGGAATCCCGGGTATAAGCGTGATGTTCTTCAGCAAATTCTGGCTTGTCTTCTGGGTCACCTATGTTTTGTTCCCCTCTGAAACCACTCCAAGTCAAATACTCTCTCTTGACTTTACACGCAGGAGAAAGAAAAGGGAGAGATCTAATAAGTTCGTTTCAAAGTGCTGAGAGCTTAATGTGTTCAATTCAAAAACAGAATTTGAGATAAACTACTAAACATACAGATTACACCAAAGGGAAAACGAATATCCTTTGTTCTTATGAAGGGGACATGAGACCAGCATTGCAGTACAGAGGGTTAAGCTGCTGCCTACATCACCAACATCCCATATGGGTGTCGGTTCAAGTCCTGGCTGCACCGCTTCTAATCCAGCTCCCTACTAATGGCCTGGGAAAGCACTGTAGGATGGCCCAAGTCCTTGGGCCCCTACCACCCACATGGGAGAACCAGATAAAACCCCTGGCTTCGACCTGGCCCACCCCAAGCCATTGCAGCCATTTGGAGAGTGAACCAGCAGATGAAAGATGTATTTCTCTCCCTCTCTCCTTTCTGTAACTCTGACTTTCAAATAAATAAATCTTTTTTTTTTTTTTAAAAAGGGGGAGGGAGGACAAAATAGACATTCTCAATATATAAGCAAAAATATGAGCAGGACCAGTACTGTGACATAGAGGGTAAAGATGCAACCCATGATGCCGGTATCCCTTATGGGCACCAGTTCATGTCCTGGCTGCTCCACTTCTGATCCAGCTACCTGTTAAAAGCCTGGGAAGGCAGCAGAAGATGGCTCAAGTGTTTGGGGTCCCTGCCACCCATGTGGAAGACCCAGAAGAAGCTCATGGCTTCTGGCTTCAGCCTGGCCATTGCAGCTGCAGCCAGCACACTGTGCTGATCCGAAGCCAGGAGCCAGGTGCTTCCTCCTGGTCTCCCATGTGGGTGCAGGGCCCAAGCACTTGGGCCATCCTCCACTGCACTCCCAGGCCACAGCAGAGAGCTGGCCTGGAGGAGGGGCAACCGGGACAGAATCCGGCGCCCCAACCGGGACTAGAACCCGGTGTGCCAGTGCCGCAGGCAGAGGATTAGCCTAGTGAGCCGTGGCGCTGGCCACAACACTTTTCTACATGCTTTGTGGGCAAGTCTATATTGTCTAAAGTACTTACAGAAACACCTATTTCCACAAAAATAATGAAAATACTCTTAATTTGTCATTATATAAATAGGTGTACATGTTTGAGAGGACACATCCTGACTTCACAAAAAAAGTTTTGTTTAAAAAAAGGCTAAGTTCTTTAATCAAGTATATACTGTAGGAATTTTTAGTGATTCTGTGGGAAAAGGTATTTTGTTAATGTAAATGTAAATCTGAAGAATGTAAACTCTGAAGAATGCTTCTACAGGACATATTAGTCACCCAACTTGTGAGTGAGTACCATGTACTAGGCACTTCTCTATGCCTGGGGATATAGCAGTAAACAAATAGTCAAATATGCACTGTAACTACAGAATTTATGCTAGTAAAATTTGCTAATCCTTAACTTTAAAAAACAATAAAACCTAATAGCTAAATATATATTGATAGTGAGTGCTAATATACTGTGCCAGTAAAAACATTTTTCAAAAGCGAAGTAGCTCTCAGAAAGGTGGTACTTAATCTATACATAGTGTATGGAGTTTCTATCTCATCAACCACCCATCAGCATTAAATATAACTTTAACATTTTAAAAATCAGTTTGAACATTACTAAACCAAAGTGTTTTCCTGTTATTTTGCTGTCTTACCATTTAAATGGTCAGTTCTGTCCTTACATTCTCTACTGTATTTTATTTATTCTCCATTTAATCAATCCCTATTCCTTGTTGTGAGTGCCACACTGTTTTGTAGTATTTAATTTCTTTTTTTTTTAAGATTTATTTATTTATTTGAAAGGCCGAGTTACAGAGACAGAAGTAGCGAGAGAGAGACAGAGAGACAGACAGAGAGAGAAAGGGGTCTTCCTTCCGCTGGTTCACTCCCCAGATGTCTACAATGGCCGGAGCTGTGCCGATCCGAAGCCAAAGTGCAGGGGCCCAAGGACTTGAGCCATAGAAGAGTGCTGGATAGGAAATGGAGCAGCCAGGACATGAACTGGTACCCATATGGGTACTGCAGATCGGGCTTCAACCTGCTGAGCCACAGTGCTGGCCCCTGTAGTGTTTAATTTTAAAATTGTAACTCAAATTTATATCAGTGAGGCTTTTCAATACTGGATGTCGTGGTAACAAACAAGCCTAAAAACAAGCAGCTCCTGGTAAGCAACTGAAGCAGCAGGCGGCTAAATCCCTCAGAAGACAGGGGAGCTATTCAGAGCAACGGGAGGTGAGTCTGACAAGCTTTGGGCTAGTCACACTAAGTTACAGAGTGTTAATCTGGCAGAAATGTCCTGCTGACTTTAAGTAAAAGTTAACTCTCAACTCAGCCTCTGAATGCAGAGTTTCAGAAATAATTTGGTCAATTTTGCTTAATTTATTATTTACGTGCAGGAGTAATTGGCAGTAAAAATTTAAGTCTCAATAAAAATTCAAAACACTCTTTCTGAAGCAAAAATAAAATGTCATAAATTTGTGGGTGATTTTTTGCAAATACATAAAAATTACATGTCTTAAACTTGGTAACATTTTAGATGCCATGAAATACAATAATATTTTTTGCCATCGTAAGAATTCTGTATGATTATTATCACCATTACTACAGGTAGAAAAACTGAAAGGTTAAGTAATACACCCAAGGGCATAAAACTAGCAAAATATTGAAGTCTACTTGGAATACAGAAATCCAGCTCTGCTACGCAACAGTGTTCCTTCAAAGAGTGTAGAATATTTACGTAATTATCTACCATAACTACCTCCAAACTTACCCAAGCACTGTTATATGGGATTATTGTGAGCAGATTGAAGGAATAGTATTGCACGGTAATTTCCAAGTTGGCTGGCAGCACTTGTCAATCCAATTGTTTACTAAGTGGAATGGAGAAGACAGAAGGAATTGAGAGACTGGTAGCTGCTTCCAAGCCCCAGTTCATGCCTGTTTCTCTTAATCTATAGTACCTTATTAGGAAACCACAGCTATGGACAAGTAGGTAGTAATTTTCCGTTTTACATTTTCACATGCTTTCCTTAAGAATCAACCAAGGCCGGCGCCACAGCTCACTTGGCTAGTTCTCCGCCTACAGTGCCGGTACCCAGGGTTCTGGTCCCGGTTGGGGTGCTGGATTCTGTTCTGGTTGCTCCTCTTCCAGTCCTGCTCTCTGCTGTGGCCCAGGAGTGCAGTGGAGGATGGCCCATGTGCTTGGGCCCTGCACTCGCAAGGGAGACCAGGAGGAAGCACCTGGCTCCTGGCTTCGGATCAGCACAGTGCACTGGCCGTAGTGGCCATTTGGGAGGTGAACCAATGGAAGGAAGACCTTTCTCTCTGCCTCTCTCTCTCTCACTAACTCTGCCTATAAAAAAAAAAAAAAAAAAGAAAAAGAAACAAACAAACAAACAAACAAAAAGCAATCAACCAAGAGAACATCTTCTTTATGAGTTGGACAGCCTGTAAAAGGATAGCTTAGAAAAAGACAGAAAATAGAATAATGACCTGAAATATTTCTAGATAAAGAATACAGAGATATTTGATCAAAAAAAGCTCTTAAAACACAAATATCTTATTTGACTTATTTTACTTACAACAGTGAGCTAACAATTTATAAACTGATGAAGTATGTACCTTTTTACTTTGTACAAGTAAAACAATATATTTACATCCCATTTTCCCAGACAGCAATAGCAGATTTGGGTTTGTTTTCTCCATGGCTTTCTCAAGATGAGTTCTTGAAATGAACAAAGCTGTAAGGGAGAAGAGAGAGGCGGGGGGGGGGGGGGGGAGTTGGAGGGGAGAAGGGTTGGGAAGAGAGAGAGGAATCTCTCCAGTTTTGTCTAACAGAATTTCTAGCAAAGTAAAGAATATTGAGAAAGCTTAGAGAATTGATAAGTAATACAAAAAGCTATAAGAAAAAAATTAAAGTTATCCTAGGAATGATCTCAAACTATAATTTTTTAAAAAGATTTATTTATTTACTTGAAAAAGTTACACAGAGAGAGAAGGAGAGGCAAAGAGAGAGAGAGAGAGAGGTCTTCCATCTGATGGTTCACTCCCCAGATGACTGCAATCTGAAGCCAGGACCCAGGAGCTTCTTTCAGGTCTCCCACGTGGGTGCAGGGGCCCAAGGACTTGGGCCATCTTCTACTGCTTTCCCAGACCATAGCAGAGAGCTGGATCAGAAGTGGAGCAGCTGGTACTCGAACTGGCGCCCATATGGGATGCCGGCACTGCAGGCAGCGGCTTTACCTGCTATGCCACAGTGCCGACCCCATCAAACTGTAATTTTTAAATCAAACCACATTTATAGCTCTAAAAAGTTCAACTAGATAGATCCCAGTTAAAGAAGACCATTGAAAAAGGAAGCAAAATATTCAGTTTCCTCAAATATAGATAAGTGAAAATATTGGTTATTCCCAGGAAAACAAAGGGAGCAACTTTATAGTCCTCACTGTATATCCATAGCCAGGGGGTCCTCAACTGTATAACATGTGAACCTGTTGACCCTCACCAACACCTCACCTTACACCCTGCATCTTTCAAACTAAACCTTAACCTCCCTGATCTGGAGACAAGAATATTTTTACCAAAATATAATAAGAAACAAACTGTTCATACAGCCTACAAGGGCCCAAGTGCTGGTCAATTAAGGAGTATACAGGGTTTCCTTGATTAAGTACAATTTTCATTAAGTACCTACCCACAAAGATTAACCTGAAATCCATTTAATACACTTGTGTGGTCACTTTAGAAAGTTAGTAGAAAATGAAATTAAAAGATTATTTACGTACAAAAATTTTTGAAATCCATGCATAATTTTTCATAGCTTGCATTTTTTCATGAGCTTTCTGAAGACCTCTCATATGGACAAATTTCAAAATTTTTGTACCAAAATAAATCAATCTTTGAATTACATTTTTATGAACTTTTTGAATTATTCTTTATTTTGTAATTCCAGAAATTGTAGTATTTGATGGGTCAAAATAAAATTTTGTTACTTTTGTTGACTTGGGCCTACAAGTTATATGGCTTTTTTTTCAAATCGTTTATTCATTTTTCCTGGACCATTAACTTTGGGAAATCTCTGATGCTTGGGTTAAATCTGTTTTTGCTTTAAAGAGGATGGAATGTGCCTCTGTTACATCCTAGTATAGCACTCTTCCGAGTACTTTCATACATAATTAATTTAATCTTTGCAACAATCTTATAAAGTTACTATCTATTATTATCCTCATTTTACATATGCAGAAAATGAGGCATAAAGACCAAAAAGCTAGTCAGTAGTGGAATTAGGATTTAAAGTCAGACAAACAATACTTCCCTGTACAAGTGCTTCAGATTTAAAACAGATAAATCTAAAACACAACACACCAAAAGGACAAAAGAACAGAAAATTACATTCCAGGCAAGTATTACCCAAAGAAAACTGTTCCAGATGTCATCAAACAGAGACCAGCAAGCTGACAATTTAAGGCCAGCACAGAGATGGCAAGTGGCAAGATGGCAGGGCCCAGCAGTACTCCTATGCTGTTACTGGGCCATGTCATGTCTAGGCCTACAGGAGTGTATCTGCTCAAGCTATGAATCTGGGTTGACTGAAGAAGGGCTGGAGGAGATAGCCCTCTGAAGCCCCATGGCTAGCTCAGGCAATCATGTGAGAATATAAACATCAGCACCTGTTCTCACTGCCACAAGGCAGTTTGGTTTTGCATCCTTGATGACAGCTACATTACTGAATTCACCACAAGGATGCAGCTCAATGACTACAGAGAATTAGTAAAGGAGAGAAGGAAGGCACTAGATCCACAATATATAAGAATTCCTGGGGGTGGCATCGTGGTACATCGGATTAAGCCAGTTCAAGTCCAGGCTGCTCCACTTCCAATCCAACTCCCTGCTAATGCACCTGGGAAAGCATTGGAAGATGGCTCAAATGCTTGGGTCGCTGCCACCCATGTGAGAGACCCAGATAGAGGTGTTGGTTCCTGGCTTCAGCTTGGCCCACCCCTGGACATGGCAGCCATATGGGAAGTGAACCATGGAATGGAAGATCTCTTTCTCTCTGTCTCTCTGCCTTTTAAATAAAAACAAAACAAAATAAAACCAAAAAAGAACTCAACAACAAAAAGGCAAAACTCCAATTCAAAACTAGGCAAAGGACTTGAATAGATGTTTTTCCAGTGAGGTGATACAAATAGCCAATAAGCCCATGAAAAGATGTTCAATATCATTAGTCACTGGAGAAATGTAAATCAAAATTACAATGAGATACCACTTTACCTCTACCAGATGTCTATAATAAAACAGAGAGGGGAGTGGGGGGAGAGTGAGAGAGAGAAAGGAAATAGGGGCAAGTATTTAGCCTGTAGTTAACATACCCACTTCCCATATCTGAGTGCCTGGGTTCAATAATGCCCAGCTCTGGTTCCTGACTCCAGCTTCCTACTAATGTAGATCCGGAAGGTAGCAGTGATGCACAAGTAACTGGGTTCTTGTGACCCATGTAGGAGGCCTGGATTCAGTACAATGCTTCTGGCTTCAATCCCACCCAGGGTCCACTGCAGCATTTGGAGAGTGACCAATAAAACAGAGCTCTCTCTCTTTCTCTCTCTCTGCCTCTACCCTGTCTTTCGGCCTCTCAAATTTTTAAAAGAGAAAATAAAAAATGTTGACTAAAATGTGGACAAATTGGAATCTTCCTTCACTGTTGGTAGGAAATCAAAATGATACAACCACTGCCAAAGCCAGTTTAGCAGAGCTTCAAAAATCAAACATAGAATTACCATATGACCCAGAAATTGTATTCCTTATTTATGCAGAAGACCTGAAAGCTGGGATTCAAACAGATATTTGTTTACCAATGTTCACTGCAGCATTACACACAATAGACAATAGATGGAAACAACCCAAGTGCCCATTGACAAATAAGTGGAAAAACAAACTGGTACATACAAACAACAGAAAATTATGCAGCCATAAAAGGGAATGAAAGTCTGATACATGACACAAAATAGATGGACTTCAAAAAGTTTTGCAAGTTGAAAGAAGCCAGACAGAGAAGGATGAATCGTGGATGATTCTCCTTATAAAAGGTACGTGAAACAGGCAAATTAAAAAAGTACAATAGAGGTTATCAGGAACAGAGAGAAGGTGGTAGGGAGAATTTGTTTAATGGATGCAGTGCTTTTGTTGGGGATGATGAAAATACTTTGTAAATAGAAAGTAGCAATAGTTCCAAAGCACTGTGAATGCAATTAATGCCACTGAATTTTATGTTTATGAAAGGTTAAAGTGATAAATACAGTGTATGCAATTTATCACAGTAAAAAAAATTTTTTTTGACAGGCAGAGTGGACAGTGAGAGAGAGAAACAGAGAGAAAGGTCTTCCTTTTGCCATTGGTTCACCCTACAATGGCCGCCACGGCTGGCGCACTGCGGCCAGCGCACCGCGCTGATCCAAAGGCAGGAGCCAGGTGCTTCCTCCTGGTCTCCCATGGGGTGCGGGGCCAAGCACTTGGGCCATCCTCCACTGCCTTCCTGGGCCACATCAGAGAGCTGGCCTGGAAGAGGGGCAACCGGGAAAGAATCCGGCGCCCCAACCGGGACTAGAACCCGGTGTACCGGCGCCGCTAGGTAGAGGATTAGACTATTGAGCCGTGGCACCGGCCAGTAAAAAAATTTTTAAAAGCAGTGAGATAACAAACCAAAAAATAGATCCAAAAACTGTAAAAGGATGGAAACAATGCAAAGTATGTCCTATGACTATAATGGGATTAAATTAGCAATGTAAGAAATTTGGGAAATTAAATGATATAATCCTAAACAACTAACAAGTCAAAGGAGAATCAAAAAGAAAATTAGAAAATACTTTGAGATGAACAAAAAAGGAAGACACAACATACCAAAATCTATGGGCTACAGCTAAAAAATGCCTACAAAAAGAATAATAGCTGTATTTTGCTATCTTCTAAAACGAAAGATCTCAAATCAACAACCTAAACTTCCACATTAGACACTGGAAAAAGAGCAAATTAAACTTAAAGCAACCAGAAGAAATGAAATAATAATGATTAGAGCAGGAATTAATGAAAGAGAAGAAAAAATAACAAATTCAATAAAATCAAAAGATGATTCTTAGAACACATCAACAAAATTGACAAACCATTAGTTGAGTTGACCAAGAAAAACTGGAAAGAATTAAATTACTAAAATCACAAATGAAAAGGTGACATTACTACTACCTTTACAGAAACAAAAATGATTTAAAAAAACAATAACTACACGCCAATAAAGTAAATAACTTAGATAAAATAGACAAATTCTTAGAAACACACAAATTATTGGATATGATTTAAGAAGATATAAATGATTTGAAAAATCAGTATTAAGTAAAAAGATACTAAATTTGTAATTTAGAAAACTATCCACAAATAAAAGTCCAATTCACCACTGAATTCTATCAAATACTTTAAAGAAGAAGTAATATAAATTATTCACAAACTCTTAAAAAACTGAAAGAGGAGGTATACTTCCCTATTCTTTATATAGTCAGTAGTACCCTGGTGCTAAAATCAAAGACATCACAAGAAAACCGTAAACCAATTATGTCTTATGAATATGAAAGCAAAAATTCTCAAAAAAATACTAGGAAATCAAATCCAGCAACATATAAAGAGATTCACAGGGGCCAGCCCTGTGGCATAGTAGGTAAAGCTGCCATTTGCAGTGCCGGTATTCCATGTGGGCACCAGTTCAGGTTCCAGGTGCTCAAATTCTGATCCAGCTCTCTGTGGTGGCCTGGGAGGGCAGTCCTTGGGCACCTGCACCTATGTGGGAGACCCGGAAGAGGCCCCTGGCTCCTGGCTTCAGCTTGGCACAGCTCTGGCCTATGCGGCCATCCGGGGAGTAAACCAGAGGATGGAAGACCTCTCTCTCTCTCTCTCTCTCTCTCTCTCTGTCTCTCTCTCCCTCTCCCTCTCCCTCTCCTTCTCTCTCTTATAGCTTTTTCAAGTAAATAAATAAATCTTTAAAAAAAAGAGAGATTTATAGACCTTGCCCTATTAGATTTAACCCCAAAAATGTATATTAATGTAAAATTAATACATGATATCATATCAACAGAATACATATGATAACCTCAATAGACCCAAGAAGGCATTTAACAAAAGTCAACATTTTTCATGATTAAAAACACTCAACACACTAGTATTAGAAATGTGGGGAGCAATCCGGACTGGACTAAGTTACTGGAATTAAGACTTATTCTATGCATCTGCTCTCCCACAATATGGCGCTGGGAGAGGAGAAAACAGCTTCTACCCAGCTGCCTCCAGTTCAGCCAATAAACAGCAGGACTTGCTCCTGATTGGAGGAGAGCAGCGTACTCGGCGTGTGGGCAGCCGAGTTGGGATTGGCAGAGGAGGACTATAAAGGAGGAGAGAGACGGCATGCACCAGGAACATCTAAGGGGAACATCTAAGGGGAACACCTGTGCAGCCCCCGAGAGAGCCGGCCGGCGGTGTGCCGCTCCCCTGCGGAAGTGGGGAATGTGGCCAGGGGGAACTGCCCTTCCACGGAGGTGGAAGGGACAGTAGCCAACCTGGGAAGAACCAGCAGCAAACCCGGGGAGGGCCGAGCAGATGAAAGAACAGCGCAGGGTCCTGTGTCGTTCCTCCACGAAGAGGGGGAGCGACAAGAAAGGCACTTCCTCAACAAGATAAAGATTATGAAGGAAAAACACACAGCTAGCCTCAGTTAATGGAGAAAGATTGTATGCTTTCTTTTAAGATTGGAACATAATGAGTATGTGCACTCTTGTCACTTCCATTCAGCATTTCATTGGAGGTTGTAATCAAGGCAATTAGGCAAGAACAAGAAGTATTTCCAAATTCCAAGTTGGAAAGGAAGAAGTAAACTATCTTTATCCATAGGTTACATGATCTTCTATAGTAAAAATCTAAAGGAAGTTGCTAAAAAATTATAAAAACTAATAAACATGTTCAGCAAGGTTTCAAGATACAAAATCAATCACAAAAACCAACTGTTTTTTCTACACACTTACAACAATCCAAAAATGAAATATAAAAACTCCACTTACAATGGCAGTATGAAGAATAAAATATTTAGGTATAAACTTAACAAAAGTATAACATTTATACTCTGAAAACTATAAAACATAGTTGAAAGAATTTAAAAGAGATGTAAGTAAATGGAAAAACATCACATGCTCATGGATTGAAAGACATTATTAAAATGGGAATAATCCTATCAGAATTCCCCTGATTTCTTTGTAGAAACTGACAAGCTGATTCTAAAATTCATCTGAAATTGCAGGTCACCTTGAATAGCCAAAACAATCTTGAAAAAAATGTAAAACTTACTATAAAGTAATACCATGGTACCTATTCCATTCAATGGAATAGGATACAAATAAACCAGCACACCATTCATCAACTGATTTGGACAGGGTATTATGATCACCCAACAGAGAAAGGAGAGGTTTTCAAACAAATGTTCCTGGGACAAATGAACAGCGACATGCCGAAGAACAAAGCGGGATCCTTAGGTTACATTATGCATAAAAATGAACTCAAAATTGCTAAAAGAACCGAATGTAAGGCCTAAGGCTATAAAACTAATAGTAGAAAATGTAGTAAATCTTTTTGATCATGTATTTGGCAAAAGGTTCTTACATATGACACTGAAAGTCAAAACAACAAAAGAAAAGTAGATAAACTAACCTTCATCTTTAAAACTTTTGTGCCCCAAAGGTGATCATTAAGAATGTGCAATAGGGCTGGTACCATGCCTCACTTGGTTAATCCTCCATCTGCGGCACCGGCATCCCATATGGGTGCTGGCTTCTAGTCCCGGTTGCTCCTCTTCCAGTCCAGCTCTCTGCTGTGGCCCGGGAAGGCAGTGGAGGATGGCCCGAGTGCTTGGGCCCCTGCACCCACATGGGAGACCAGGAGGAAGCACCTGGTTCCTGGCTTCGGATCAGTGCAGCACTGGCCGTAGCCGCCATTTGGGGAGTGAACCAAAGGAAGGAAGACCTTTCTCTCTGTCTCTCTCTCACTGTCTATATCTCTACCTGTCAAATAAAAAAAAAAAAGAAGAAGAAGAAGAATATGCAATAGTAGTGGGTGTTTGGTACAGGGGATAAAACACTGCATAGGATGCCTGCATTGTAAAGGCAAGTGTCCTGGCTCTGCTTCTAATTCAGCTTCCTGCTGATACATACAATCAATTAACTGGGTCCCTGCCACTGATGTGGGAACCAGGACTTTCTGGCTCCTGCCTTCAGCACGGCCTGTACTTGGCCATTTTGGGTATTTGGGGCATGAACCATCATATAGAAGATTAAGCTATCTCTTTTTCTTTCCCTCTCTTCCTCTCAAATACACAAATAAATAAATTTTAGAGCCTGGGAATGAAACAATAGTTGCCCAACTCCTTGTTCTGCACTTTGCAGAGAAATATCTACCTTCTTCCACCATCCCAATGTCAGTGACTGGCTTTCTATGAGCCAGATGAGAGAACCCAGGTTGGGGGTTCTAGAGCAATAACTCCAACTAGCCTGGGGAGCTGTTCTGCAACAAAATGGCAACTATGAAAGGGCTACAGTCCTAAGTGGGCTTCTTGTGCATAGCACACTGGCCCCTGGTCCACAATAATCCATCGGAGCTGTTTTGCAGCTGCCTGAACACTTTGTTTGTCTCAGAAACAGCCTGAAGTAGCTGACTGTAGACAAGGCACCGTTGGCCTAACAGCTTGTTGGGTGGACTAAACTAAGCTTAACTTCAGTTTGAAATATGGGGAAATGTCTTTGGTGAGTAGCAGTCTTATAATTATGATGCCAGGACACTATCTCTGGTGCTAATTTGGGCAGTTAGAGACCCCTATTTTTAACAGATTACTTTGTAACTTGTTAAACAGATTTTATAACTTGGTTTGGTTGAATGACTTCATGGAATTTTGTCTCCTTCCTTGCCTCTCTGGTTGACTTTTTCATAGGTCTTAGTCCATTGTGGGCTTTGGATTGGCTCTTCAGGAGTTTTGATGAATGGGCCCTTTGGGCCCAAGTGAAGGGAAACTTCCCCCCAAACAGAGTCAGAACTGAACTTAGTTGCAGAGGTGCTCCTAACAGACATCTATGGAAGGCTGAAGTCCAGGCTGTGTACCCTGGCATTCGTTGTTTGTCTAAAGTATCCTAAGATTTGTGTTGTACATGTTGTTTGTAATTTTATAAAGTGTTAACTGTTATGTGTGTTATACATTTGTA
Organism: Oryctolagus cuniculus; assembly: GCF_051225735.1. Taxonomy (NCBI): domain Eukaryota; kingdom Metazoa; phylum Chordata; class Mammalia; order Lagomorpha; family Leporidae; genus Oryctolagus; species Oryctolagus cuniculus. The sequence goes on along the minus strand of NC_142868.1, from coordinate 162,362,928 downwards.
CATGTTGTTTGTTGTATCTATGTGGTAAAAACTCCTAAATAATTGTATTTTTGATTGGCATATGGATAAATGAGCACTCATACAGATTAAACTTAAATTAACCTAAAATTGTTTTAAATAAAAAAATGGGAGAAACACTGCAGAGATAGAATCAATAGGACATACTAGCAGTCTAAATGAGGTATATGACACAATAAAAAACTTTAAATTACAAATTGTACACCCAAGAAATGTCATCAACAAAAGATGGGTTTATAAAATAACAACAATACATGAGAAACGGTAGGGTAGAGAGCCAAAACAGCAGGTAACTATGGCTGAACCTGAAACACTAAAGTGAGATTCTAGAGCTAACAGAAGGCATTGAATTTGAGTCTGAGAGTCTAGAGAGGACCTGAAATTAATGATATACACATGGAACACTCAGGGTCAGGGTCAGGGTCAGGGTCAGGGTCAATGCAAAAGATGAAGCTCCAGAAGCAGAACAAGAGATTATCAAGGAAATGAAGACATAAAGAGAAAACATAGGTATTGAGGAAACTATCTGAAGTGTTGTCTAAATTTAAGAGCCAGGAATTGGTGATAGGATGCATAGAAAGAATGCCTAACAGAATTAGAAGCAAGACTATCACAAGGGAATGGGAGAGCATCACTTTAGGAAACTGAGAGGAGTCTGGATAAGCTAGAGATTAGAAGAGGCTGCTGCACTGCACATAACATAGTCAGTGAAGATGGTTTCAAGAGGCTTTGACTCCACAGTGTGTAGCACAGACCAAGAACTCAATAAATAATTGTTGAATGAATGACAAAATGAATGATGGTCAAAGGGAAGAAAATCATCCTATATAACCAGAAGATACCTGAATATGACAGTGAAGATGACAATAACCATGTTACTATAATAAGATCTCAGGCTTCTAACCATGAAGGGGAATTTAAACAAAATGCTTCACTTCTCTGTACAATGCCAAAAAAAGGATGCTATGCATTCACTAGATTTTGAAGACAAACTTCCTCCCAAGATATTAAATTCAACAAGACAGATACAATTTACATTTTTCCACTAAGCATAGACCTGTCACTTCTCACTAAGAAAAGGTAATCAGAAGGAAGATGGGGGTGGGGGGGTAATAAAAAAAAAAAAAAAACACTGAAGACAAGTAGAGGCAAATCAAACCTGAAAGATCTAAGATACTTCAAAAGCCCAATACACTCCTGAAGTACTCTCAGGTCTGCTTTCTTTATCTGCTCCTCATACCTCCCCATCAAAAATCATGAATGAGAAAAATGTCAAGACCTCAATCTGGAACTTTGAGGAGTCCTTCCCATCCTTCCAATCTTTCTGCACCCAACAAAAATTCATTAAAAAGAAAAAAGACAGATAAATATTTTTCCACCAAAGTCTGCACAATCTAAAAGTAGTATTTCCTATTTAGAACCAGAACTTAAAAGGCTTGAGAGGCAGGACCCCACCAACACTTGGAGAGTAGATAAGATAGCATGTGTCCGGCACCCCAACAGGGACTAGAACCTGAGGTGCTGGTGCTGCAGGCGGAGGATTAGCCAAGTGAGCCATGGCGCCAGCCTGAATAGCGACCTTAAAATCAGTGAATTTTAATTCAAAATAAGTCTGGCACCTTGAGGAGATGAAAATCACTAAATCCTAGAAATCAGAGCATATGGGGAGTGGCACTGTGGCACAAAGGGTTAAAGCCCCAGGCCTGCAGGGCTAGCATCCCATATGGGTGCCAGTTCGAGTCCCAACTGCTCCACTTCCGATCCAGCTCCCTTCTAATTCACCTGGGAAAGCAGAGAAGGATGGCCCAAGTCTTTGGGCCCCAGCATCCATATGGGAGACCTGGAAGAAGCTCCTGGCTCCTCGCTTTGGATCGGCTCAGCTCTGGCCATTGCAGCCATTTGGGAAGTGAATGAGCAGATGAAGACTTCTCTCTCTATATATATAACACTTTCAAATAAATAAAATAAATCTTTAAAAAGAATTCAGAGCATATGGTTTGAATAGAATTCTTCTCATTATCAAAGTTATTACAAGAGACTTCTTTGCATCTATATCCCATGAAACTTTGGCAATACCAACGGCTGAATTCTGGGCCAAAATAAGATGCTGAGTATAAGTTACAGAAGTAGAACATGATAACACCAATGATGATAGAGGCATGTGTTAAACAATGGAATATCTGAATTCCAACCTGCTGGGAGTTAAGAGGGTTGTCTAGCAAAAATCTTCTCATCCTTTTCAGTCCTATAGTCAGAAAATAATTATGTTGAAAGGAAAAATAAAAAAGCTTTGAGGGGCCGGCGCTGTGGTGCAGCAGGTTAATGCCCTGGCCTAAAGTGCCGGCATCCCATATTGGCACCAGTTCGAGACCCGGCTGTTCCACTTCCGATCTACCTCTCTGCTATGGCCTGGGAAAGCAGTGGAGGATGGTCCAAGTCCTTGAGCCCCCACGCCCGCATGAGAGACCCGGAAGAAGCTCCTGGCTCCCGGCTTTGCATTGGCACAGTTCCAGCCATTGCAGCCAATTGGGGAGTGAACCATTGGATGGAAGACCTCTCTCTTTCTCTGCCTCTCCTCTCTCTGTGTAACTCTGACTTTCAAATAAATTAATAAATCTTAAAAAAAAAAAAAAGCTTTGAAGAAGAACAGGAATTTTAAGTACGGGGGTACCTGAGTAAACATAAGAATCAGTAAAAACTATATCCACCAACTGCTAAACTGGTGACAAGTTCAAGTTGCTTATCACTAAGTAACTAATAAATATCACTTTCTATCCTTGGTTACATGGCCCTTGTCAATCAAGCTATAGAATCACGTAGTTAATATATTTGAATGACAACATATGCAATCCTATGGACAATTAGGTCCATATTAGGTAAGATATATAAAACTTCAGAGTCCTAAAAAAACAATGTGAGTCAACCTAAAGACTACAACTCTCCAATTCAGGAAAATTAGAATGCTTACAAAATAACATACTAATGACTTTCTCTCCCTCTCTCCTCTACCTCTCCCCGTCCCCTCTACCCCTCTCTCTCTTTGAGATTTATTTATTTGAAAGTCAAAGTTACAAAGAGGGAGAGACAGAGACAGAGAGATCTTCTACATACTGGTTCACTCCTCAGATGGCCACAATGGCTCGGGCTGGGCCAGGCTGAAGCCAGGAACCACGAGCTTCATCCAGTTCTCTCACATGGGTGGAAGGGGCCCAAACACTTGGGTCATCCTCTGCTGCTTTCCCCAGACTATTAGCAGGGAGTTGGATCAGAAGCGGAGAAGCAAGGCCAGGAATCAACACCCATACTGGCTGCCAGACTCACAGGCAGCGGCCTTATCTGGTACACTACTACTGTGAAAGCCCTGATATTGATGACTTTCTAAGCAGTATAATCCTTCACTTTCAATTCTCTATGACCATGACGGGTTATATCATATAATTAAAGGAACATACCCTGTATAAGAAGATGTGTTTAACTTTGAAGGTGGAGAGAGAATAGGGGTTGAAGAGAAATATAGTATGAATAAAAGGTATCTACCTTCCAGCCTTCATTCTAGTATCTCCTAATTTCTATCCATTTCTCCCTTTCTCCCTTTCTCCCTTTCCCTTTCTCTCTCTCTCTCTCTCTCTCTCTCTCTCTCTCTCTCTCTCTCTCTCGTTTTCTCACCCAGAATTCACTCTTCTAAATGTGAGGGATGAGCCATAAACAAGTATGATACATGGCAATGGCAACAAGTTCTAAATTCTATATCCACAAAAGGGCAAGATGCACCACTCTTGTCTTCCATAATCACAGGTGCATATGCCACATAAACTGTGTACACTGCTTACCCCTCACACATACTAGGCTAGACCCGTGTAGCTCATTCTATATTGTCTCAAATATCTGTTTTCTATGAAAAGGCCACTACCAAACTCATTTGTGTCCATTGTATTGTTGGTTTCTTACACTTTACAGGCCAAAATCTTTGGTTCAATAAATTGCCACATCCATATCTGGGTTGAAATTTATTCTCACAGTATATATTAATAAAAAGTAAGTGAGTAACTATAAACAAAATTATAGAATATCAACAGAATATACTATTTCTAAAGCATTTTACTGCCATACAAACACACACTAGCAAGTATTATTTACAGAAAGTTTTATTTCAATAAATCTTACACTATCTACAAGAATGAATATGAAGGCAAGCAAATTTTATTTTCTAAAACATTCCATGATTTCTCTTTTTCTCTATTTAGATTAAGAGAGTTCTATGGTTAACACTGAGAACAGACCCAGAGACAGCCCTAGTGATAATCTAAATAGCAAAATGCTTTCTCATAGTTTTTACCTAGGAAGAAATAGCCAACCACTATTTGGGGGGAAAAGGAATGAAAGTTCCAAACTTTAGCTACAAGAAGTTCTACCCCAATATATTCAGCCCAGAACAGAGACAGCAGCCTCTAAAACACATGTTGACAGGAAAATAAACATTCTGCAATACCTAGGGCAAGCCTTCTTGAGTCCTGTCCCCTTTGTTCTTTCTTCAGACTTGGTTTCCCACTACTACATTTAGCAGCTTTTGCTCATACAGCTCCCGTACTGAATAAACAGGCTGTGAAGTTAAACTGGTCAAGCAATTTCTAAATAAGATAGCAAAATTGCTTTCTCTTCTTTCTTTCATTGAGGTCACCTTCTTCAGTCTTACCATAACCAAAATGAATGCTTCTTCCTTCACATGCAATGCACTCCACTCAACATTGGCCAACTCAAAGAAAAACACAGTAACAAACAATACTGGGATAAGCAAGTTGTAAAAGAACAAGCTCTAAACCTCATTTACTCTCTTTCTGGCTAACTACTGCCACCCCATCACCACCACCTCAACCTGACCCTCAACCCCCACCCTGCCTTGAACAACTGCTTTAGATTTCTTTTAGCACAGCAAGCAAAAGCTTGTAAAAGGATGCAAACCAGCTGAAACATTTGACAGACAGTGCTAAATACCAGGGAATTTCTATCAACCATTTTACTTTAAAAGGTGCTTTGATGTTGGCTATCTTTCATGTACCTCTTTCATGCCACATTAATAAAGAAAACTGGAGCTGAAGTAAATCAAGACCCAAGGTCACGTCTAGAATTACAGCACTGTAGGTACCTGATGAAATACGGATTAATGCTGCATGAGTAGTGAATAAAAGCACCTCCATGCACCAATCGGGCAAGTTTTACAAGTGTTTGTGAACTTTTTTCTGCAACTAGACCTGAGACACCTTTAATCTCCCATACCCCTGAAACCTAATTATCATAACGCGAACGCAAATGTTAGGGTTCCTTCAAAATCCAAGTGCTATGAAGCGGAAAAGTAATGCGAATTAAGCTGGTGTAACCTTAGAAATGTACGGATGTGGGGAACTTGAAAGTGGTATTTCAATACGGTAGAAGGGCAGAACACAAAGATTTAGCCACATAAAATACATTAAAATCAAAAGGGAGCCCCCACCTGCCAAAAAACACATATAAAACACAAATGAGGTAGATTAAAGAACTACTATTTTCAAATATCAACTTTTGGCCCCCGAATCTCTAAGGCCTATAACCAAGTGATAAAGATCTCAACAAAGGACTCCAGCAATTCTGAATTCCTCTAATGTAACTGAAAGGCCAGCAAGAACCACAGCGACTCTGTACAACCCAAACAGGAGTAGTAAGAAAAAATTTAAAATGTTCCTCTGGAATCAACTGAATACATTTTTTAAAAAAGCATTGGCCAAAGATTAGGGAAAACAGCAAGTTGTTTAATGGCAAAGGAAAGACAAAAATATGAATGAGAATAGACCCAAGAGTTAACAATCTCAAAGTAAAAACTGTTCCATCAGTAATCACTGATAATGCAGTCTTACCCTTACACATCTAATTTACTTTAGGAACTCTAAACAAAAAATGAGCTAAGAGTACTCAATATTAATACATTTTCTACATGTCTGGTTTCAACACAACATAGAATCCAGCACTAACCAAGACAGTTACTGAAATTCCCAAAAGATGGACACTACATCCCTGTTTCCTAACTTCACCAAAAACATCATGAATTGAAAGATATATATATATATCATTATTTCACCTGCTTATTTAGTAGCATTAGTCTGTCCTGTGACAGAAAATATTATTTATCTGATGTATGTCCTTCAAGAACTAACAGAACTATGTATATATGAAATTCGTGAACTTTATTCTATTTTCAAAACCACAGTAAAATATCAATTTGGAGAATTACCTAAAGATGTAAAACAGTACATTCACAGTAAGATTAGACAAAGAAAAAAATGAAAAAAAAATTTGTTAACCATATTTAATGGTTAACAAAAACACTCATAAAATCCTCAAGTTTCCTATTGTTGCATTAATGCTGAACATATTGTTGTTTAATTTACATTTTAGGTTCTGTTACAGCATACACTTGTCTAAACAGAACATCTGTTTTGGTTATAATACACTGTATCTTTGGCAAGAACTTATAATAAAACTAACAAAAACAATCAAGAATCTGTATTAGATACGGCAACAAAAGCAGATTTGTAATAAAAAACCTAAAGAGGAGAAATGACCATCACTGGGCTCTAGGCCAGTTCTAATCTAAGTCAATAAACAAAGATCTGTAAGAAGGACCACAGTTAAGGGTGGATTGAAGTCACTCCTGCAGATATTTAAATTGGACTTAAGGACACAAAAACACATGGGTTACAGAACTGGCAAAACATTTTATTTTGGTCAAAAACTGTCAAACTGAATTCAAATCCAAACAGTATTTTAAAATCAATCTATCTCTCACTCCAATTATTCATTCCTTATGCCTCCTTTCCCAACAAACTTCACTGAATCAGTCTATTTAAATATGTAGTTTTAAAAACTTTCTGACCTTTCAAAAAAACACACACAAATTATATTGGTTTTAACTCAGTTTCATTTTAAGATTCATTTAAAATTTTAATATTCCTAGCGTCCTAGAAAGGAAACCTTATAGAGTTCACTGTTTATAATAGTCACAGAAACAGAGCAATATCAACAGGTAAAAGGCAACAAAATTCTAAAATGTTACAGGACATCTGTCACTACAGAAAGAACTGAGAGATTTAAATACTGTTATCACTTTAACTTGTTTTAAAAGCATCAAAATCAAACTACTATTCAGAAAACAAGTTAGGCTATTCCACATTCCAGGCTAATTCATGACTTTTATCAGCACTAGAACATTATAAATGGAAGAAAAGAGGATGCTCAAATACAAAAAAAAAATCTATTTTCACATTGCACCAATAAGAAATAAATAACACAAATCACAACATTCCCTTCACATAGAACAGCATTCACTTTATCACATAAGGAGCTTTACACAGTTACATATCGCTTAAGTTCCAAAGTTGAACTTGATTTGTTGGAAAGTAAATTTCTTTGAACTAAAGAACAAGAAAAAGGTCCAGGTGGATTAGGGTGGGGATGTGCTGCACATTCATCTGATAGAATCACCCTATGATCAGAGTTTAAAAACAACAAGAAGAAAAACCTTACAAACCATTTCAACAAAATTTCTACCAAAAATTCCCTCTAGCAACACATGTCATTCATCCCTATGACAGTTCATGTTGCTAGATTAGGTCTTAAAGCTTCAAATCTTTCAACAACTTTTCTGGGGCCAGTCCCGGGGCTCAACAGGCTGAGCACCACTTGCAAGGCTGGCATCCGTACCAGAGCGCTGGTGTGAGTCCTCGCTACTCCACTTTCGACCCAGTTTTCCTGTTAACACTCTTGGGAAGGCAGCGAAACACAGCCCAAGTACTTGGGCCCCTGCCACCCATGCAGGAGACCCAGATGGACTTCCTGGTTCCTAGCTTCCTGGGCTCCCTCCCTGACATTCTGCCTTTCAAATGAATAAATAAATAAACCTTAAAAGATTTTTTTTTTCTGATGGTGATTCAAACAGACTTCTGTGTCCACCAATGAGAAAAAGCATGACACCAAACCTTGATTAATTTATCGACTAAAGCTTAGCCACAGTATCTGTGGCATGGCACTGGAGACCTCACACAAAACATCAAACCCTTAGCTAATCAACATCCTTTGGGGAATCACATAACTAAATCTCTAGTTTGTCCCTAAGAGTATTAAGAGACTAGCAAACACTGTGCTGAGATCCAGATGCATCCACCAACCCAATTTTCCTAACAAGAAATGACCAAAATGTTTTCTTTATAAGAAAGGTAATATGATTTTCAGTGGTTATAGCTCTATCATCCCTTCCTAAGTGCTCACAAACCAACTTTTCATAATAATCATCTTGCCTGATCAAGATCATCCTCAACAGTTATTTGTACAGTCTATTCTGTTTCTCCCTTGGGAACATCAAAATAACACCTGCCTCTCTCCAAGTTTCCACTATTCCTCAACAAGCACAAACAGTGGAATTAAAATTTTATTTATAAATACACCCAGAACTCCAGAAAATATTTCATCTGGGCCAGAACATTAAATGATAAACATAAGCTCTCTTAGCATCATATTCTTTTAATTACATCCTACTAGCTTTCTTTCATTGATAAGTATTCTTATTTTTCAATTCACAAGTCAAAAGAGGACTTGAGCAATTCCATTCTCTCATTGCCACTGATAAGGATTATAACAAGCAGTTACAATAATCTACAAGCAATGGGATACCTTTTCTCACTCTTCCTGAAGAATATCATTAAAAGCCTTTCATGCTACTTAGCATTCGGGAAGAAGCAGGTAATGAAAGGACCCAGGCTTCGGCTTCAGTCTTCCAGTACGATTTTTGACAGATCAGTGACTCCCTTCTTAGACACAACCTTAGTCACTCACACTTGTTTCAGCTTTGCATATGTCCTTTTAACACCCTCAGTTGGAAGGGAGTCTGCAGTCAGTACACACAGGCTGATTTACTTTAAATTTCTAATCTTTTTTTTGCTGGCAAAGCCCTAGAAGTCAAGGCGCTCTATTCGGAACACAATGCAACATTTGTATATTAAACAATACAGTTAAATACACAAGTGCTAAATCAGATACAAGATATTAGTAGACATAAAAAAATTAAGGAAAATGCAAAAATAAAAATTGTTCTAAACTTGGTTTGGCAAAAACCTTTCTTGTATAACATATTATAAAACCTTCTTCTAAAACAATGAAAATAAGCATTCTTAATAGAATGTTTAAGTAATTTTATTATATTCTTTAATAGGTCTAAGAATTGCTCTACAAACCAATAACCTGAACATTTTTTGGCTTTTTTTTCCCTAGTGTAATTATTTTAAATTCTCTTTTCCATAAAATCTAGTTACCTAAAATATACCTCTGAATTGGCCTACTAGGAGCCTTTTTCCTTCCAATAATATTATAAGAAAACTCTGACGTGTTAATAATTGAAGTGTTCAGAAGGTTTTCTTGGACATGAGGAATTTTAACTGAGAAAAGTCTATCTATTAATTTTAACTTTTTCCAGAGAATTTGGAAAGGATCAAGGTTCACGATTTTACTGATAGAACACATTAGCTCAGTTCACATATCCAAATATGTTTTGAGAACTGTTGCCCTATTTTCTTTCCTTAAAAAGACCTTTCACAATTTTATAAGGTATTCTATTATATTTCTAAGAGCATCCTCAATTTTCATGAGGCTCTTTTAGGCTAGTTTTCTCTCTAAACTTTGCAATTTTAAAGGTTCAAAAGCTGAAGTTTAGAAAATAATGTTTCTCAAACTTTTCTGATCATCAATAATAATGTACTTGATTATATACATCAACAAAATATACTTTAGAGCACAACCCAATACACAATACATGTATGTAACCCGAATAAATACGCAAGTGATAATACTTGTCTACTACATGAGACACAGTCTATTTTCCAGCCTTTTCTACTTATAGTGGTTAGACACACACATGCATTTATCTACGGCTACTACCCCAGTAGAATGAAAGCATTTAGAGGGCACGTACTCCGCCTTATCATTGCTCTAATTCCCAGTGCACAGTACTGTGCCTGACACATAGTTTCAGTGCTGATTATTTGAACACATATATAAAGGGAGGTTTTTGCTATAGAAAAAGCTCGAAAGGCTTATTTGGCCAACAGCAGCAATCACCTACCTTTGTCCCATAAAATTGGTGTGTACTGGGGAGGATGGACAGGAGAAAGTTAAAAGTTGGAAGAAAAAATTCCTTTAGGAAGCTAGTTGGAAGGCTGTGACATTTCTCTTGCTGCCTCAATACCCCTGGGGAAAGGTATCCCATTCATCGCATGCCAAGTGAGAGATTTCACTGAGACCACTAGGTAAGCTTCGAATGTGCTCCCTGGAGTATATAGGAAGCTATACATGCCTTATAAAAATAAAAATAAAAAAAAAAAAGCTACCTCTGAAGGTGCAGAAGAGAAATTACCAGAATTGATAAGAAAGAAAACAGAGGGGGGCAGATTAAAAAGGAGGAGATAAATGCTAAAGATAAGTTATTGATCCTCCTTTCAGACTAATCAACAATGTATGAACCAAAGGGGCCTGCAGGAAGAAGTGTGTGGTAGGCATTAAAGAGATTCCATCCAAGAGGACTAAGTAGCAAAATGATCTAGACAAGAATGGCCTATCTGAAGCCCAGGTCTAGAGAAGAACTATAGCCTGTCTGCAAAAGAAGACATCTGCCACGTCACAGAATGCTAGTGTGGGCATTCTCAGAAAACAAAACCAAAATCAAAAACTCTTCAAAACGCCCATGAAATAAAGAATCAGCAACTGTATGTGGTCACCTGGCCTATCCCCAGACTGTAATTGGTCCCAGGCTGTAACACAGTCCCTAAGACTATGATCCTTCTCCCTTTTCTCAACTCTATAAAGACTAAAAGGTGGAGAGATTAGAAAATTTACCTAGTAATTTGGAGAACAGGAGAACAAGAAGGAAGGAAGGAAGGAGAGAGGAAGCGAACTATATACCTGCAAATCCCTATAGTGAAGTCATGTTTCCCAGTGTGAAACAACTGACATGGAATTTAACTTACATCAAGTTTGGAGCTTTGCTTACTGCACTAGAGAAGATATTTCAATTGCTGAAATGAGATTGTTCTAATGATGAAGAGTGTCTGAAAAAGGCTATGAAGCCATTCATTATTTCAGCTAAGATGAACATGAGTTCCTACAAACATGAGCTGAATAAGAAGCAAAAGTAAAAAAATAAAAAGGTTGTTCTCTCTTCTTGTTCTTTACTGAGTATAACTCACTTAATTTGACATTTACATGTATAAATACTTCTTGAATGAATGAATGTATAAATTAACTAGAACGAAATAAATAAAAACATAATGCTATCCTTTAAGTAGTGAGACTACAAATTAGCTTTTAAAAGGCAGAAAAAGACATGCTGAAGGTAAGTTATTGATCCCCCTTTCAGGGTAGGCGACGTTGTATGAACCAAATGGGCCTACGGGAAGAAGTGAGTGACAGGCATTAAAAAGATTCTGAGAGGACTCTGTATTTTCCTTGATATTTCAAAATCCCTCTTGTAGGCACACTTCAAAACAGAAAAACAAAAATAAAAACAAAATCAAGTAACTGTCAGACAGTGAAGGCTACAACATAAGCATGTTACATTAAGCATATGTATATTGATAAGACAAGAGAAGGAAGTAATTACTAACTTGAAAATGTAAATTGAAATGGTTTTAAATGCTCGTCTTCAAGTCAGTGCTGTGACACGGAGGGTTAAAAAGTCACCTGCAAAGCCAACATTTCATAAGGGAGCCAATTCCAGTCCAGGTTGTTCCACTTCAATCCAGCTCCCTACTAATGCACCTGGGAAAGCAGTGGAAGATGGTCTGAATGCTTGGAATCCTGCCACCCATGTGGGAGACCCAGAGGAGCTCCTGGCTCCTGGCTTCGGCCTGGCCCAGACCTGGTCATTGTAGCCATTTAGAGAGTGAACCAGCAGAAAGAAGATCTCTCTCTCTCTCTCCTTCTCTTTCTCTGTATCTCTGCCTTTCAAATAAATAAATAAATCATTTAAAAAAATAAATAAATGCTCATCTTCTAATTTTTTCTTTTATGGTCTATGTCTTTGGTGTCTGAAAACACCAAATTTTAAATTTAAAGGAATTTGAAACAGAAAACCAAATAGTGACTTCTGTGTCCCAGTAATATGACAGACTAGCTACCTAGATTGACCTTTTATGGAAACCAATAGATATCATGAATAATAATGTAGATCTAGCTTCTTAACTCTATCAGTAAGTTGACAAGAAAGAAATATGCAAGCTAAAAAAATATATGTAGTGAATGTGGGAACCCTGATTTCTGAAGTTCAATTTCAGCTGACAGCATTTGCCAAATCAAGGTGTATTTTCTAGCTTTTTGGACTCACAGAGCTTCACAAAACCAAAGGAAACAAAGACGAATCTCAGGTTCTACCTGGGACAGATATGAAACAGAGATTGCCCCTATCCTTCCTCAAAGAGACAAAGCTGGGCCCCCAGAGTGCTCTGTATGAGGATGAAACAGAAATAAACTCAATATACCCTCCCCACAGGACATCACAATGAAAATGGACTATCTGAAACCTTGTCACACGGTGATGTGGGGGGAATTATTGATGAGAATATGGAACTAGAATCCATCTCTCTAGTTTGTAGCCTAAATTCACACTACCTGGGTGGTCAGAAAAAAACTCAAGCTGAGAATTTAATTTAAGTGATTCCAAACCGATAGTGTATATAAGAGCCTGGCAAAAGTGAATGCAAATCCTCTGAAACAACCCACAATCAATCCAAGCCTCAATGAATTCTCATGAAAACAAGGACAGAAAAGGAAATGAGGCACCACAAACCAGAACCAGCAGCTACAACAGATAGCAAAAAGACTTGTACAGATTTTAGATACTATAATTAGCACACAAAGTGCAAAATACAATGCTTAACATGGTTAAAAAAATAAAAAATGACCTTAAAATATATTTTAAAACAGTAAAGCAATAAATACACAAATTTAAAAAAAAAACAGAACTTTCAAAAAAAAATTATAACAAATTAAAATTTAATAGCCGGTTATCAATTCTCCAGAAATTTTAGACCTAAGTAGGAGTTAAAACTATAAAGCTTCAGGAATAAAACAAGGAATATTTAGTGTCCTTGGTTTTGTCAAACATTTATTAAACAGGAAACAAAAAGCAAAAACCACACACATGTTACACACAAACTGTATTCTATCAAAATTGAAAATCTTTGTTATTCAAAAGATCTGTTAAGGAAAGGTTGGTTAGCCTAGTGGTTAAGTGTACAGTGAAGATTCTCAAGTCCACATTAGGATACCTGGGTTCAAAGTCAGCCTCTAGCTCCTGACTGCAGCTTCCTGCTACTGTATATCCAGAGAGGCAGTAGTAGCTCAAGTAGTTGCCACCCACATGGGAAACCTGGATTGACTTCCTGGCCTTTGCAGGATACAGAGTTAATCATCTGTGGTGTTCAGAGGTGGGGTCCTTGGGAGGTGATCTGATAGGATTAGGTTGTGAGGTGGAGCCCTATGACTGAATGATGGTGGCTTTATAAGGGGAGGCACAGAAGCTCACGACCTCTTGTGATGTAATACTGTGACATGCTGAGACCCTGCTGGTAAGAACACCACCACCAGATGCCAAACCACTGGAGCCACTTAGTCGAGGACACTGAACCTCCAAACCTTCCTTCAAAAGTAGTTTGCCTTGGGTGTTTCATTACAGTAACAAAAAAAAAAAAAAAACAGCTGATACAAAATCCATGCACAGTTTTTTCATGACCCATTTTCCATAAACATAAAAACCCCTTATATGCACTGATTTCAAAAAATTTTTTGCACCAAAATAAACTTTATCTCTAAATTTAATTTTCTATAAGCTTTTGAAGTACCCTCATATATGAAAACCTTCCAAAATCTGGGGGAAAAAATATGAAATCCACAACATTTCCAGTCCCAAGCATTTCAGATAAGGAATACTCATAATTCAGGTCTTGAAAAGACTTACCTGAATATAAACTTTTACATTTAATATATCAGACTTCAAATTAACATATATTTAAAGAAGTAGACTTTTAAGTAATGTGTTTAACATGAAGGAGGTAGAGTTATATAAAACAAACCCTTGATTCAAGAAAATTTCAATAAAGAAGAAATTGGATACATTACATATAAACACAAGTGCATCTGAAAGAGCCAAACCATTTCTACATTTCAATAAATGTCATCAATGCTACACAAAAGAAAACACTGTTTATAAAAGAAATAATAGGGGTGAAGGATTAGAAAATAATTGAGAAAATTATAATAATAGAAACAAATACTCAGATATTCAAAAAATAAAATAAGTGCCTATTATATGTCAGAGGATTGAAAACAGCAAATGACTGCAGCATACAGTTTAAACAAATGACATTTAATACTGCAGAATTTTTCATGCACGCTTTTAGCTGTAAACATGTAACTAACAAACCTTAGCATAGTTATATTCTGCAAATTAATTTTTTTTTCCTGTGTTAGTGATACTTGAAGCTCTGGATGACTTCCCCTTGCTTGCACAAGTATCAGAATCTGTAAAGCATTCTAAGGGTATAGAGAAAAATCAATGAGGAAAAAAAAAGTAAAAAGGCCAGGGTACACAAGGGTTTGTAAGTCAGATATGAAACATGTCAGGGTAAAGAGTGTTAGAAAGAACAGTTAAGAGGGAATGTGCTGGTAGATATGTCTGAGAAAGGTTTTTCAGGATGACTGCTGACAAGATTATAGAAACGCACATCTGTTCCAAAGGTGTAAAAATGACAGGCAAAGAAAACCTAGCGATTTCAACTTTAATGCTGGGGCCGGCACTGTGGCTTAGCAGGTAAAGCTGTCGCCTGTGGTGCGGGGATCCCATATGGGTGCTGGTTCGAGTACTGGCTGCTCTGCTTCCAATCCAGTTCTCTGCTATGGCCTGGGAAAGCAGTAGAATATGGCCCTAGCACATGGGCCCCTGCACCCAAGTGGGAAACCTGGAAGAAGCTCCTGGTTCCTGGCTTTAGATCAGCCCACCTACAGCCATTGCGAAAGATCTCTCCTTCTCTACCTCTCTGTAACTCTACCTTTCAAAAATAAATTACAATTAGATATTTGGATCACTTGAGGAATTGAAAGCACATGATAAAATATTAGCAAGGAGAGGTCTGCACTGTGGCTTAGCAGGTTAAGCCTCCACCTGCAGCACTGGCTTCCGATATAGGCACTGGTTTGTGTCCTGGCTGCTCCACTTCCAATCCAGCTCTGTGCTAACGCCCTGGGAAAGCATTAGAGGATGGCCCAAGTGCTTGGGCCCCTGCACCCATGTGGGAGACCCTGAAGAAGCTCCTGGCTCCAGGCTTCGGATCAGCCCAGCTCTGGCTATTGCAGCCATTTTAGCTCTGGCCATTGCAGCCATTGGGGAGTGAGCCAGCAGATGGAAGACCTCTATGTCTCTCCCTCTCTCTCTGTCTCTCCCTCTCTCTGTCTGTAACTCTGCCTCTCAAATAAATATTTTTAAAAATTAGCAAAGAGAATCTAAAAACACAGCAGAAGAATAATTCAGAACAAAACGAGGTCAAGTCAGAACTGCAAATATGGCTAAACTGTAGGAAATGACTACTATAATTCACCACATAGGAAGAGCATTATCTCCATGTGACTGGAGCTGGTGTTGTAGCATAGTGGGTAAAGCTACCACCTTTTATGCAGGCATCCCATATGGATGCCAGTTCATGTCTCAGCTGCTCCACTTCCAATCCAGCTCTCTGCCAATGGCCTGGGAAAAGCAGCAGAAAATGGTCCAAGTGCTTGGGCTCCTACCACCCAACTGGGAGACCCAGATGAAACTCTTACCTCCTGGCTTCAGCCTCTCCCAGTGCTAACCACTGCAGCCATCTGGGGAGTGAACCAGGAGATGAAAGATCTCTCTCTCTCTCTCTCTCTCTCTCTCTCCCTCCCTCCCTCCCTCTCTCCCTCCTTCTCCTTCTCCCGCTCCCTTTTCCTCTCTCTGTAACTTTGACTTTCAAAATAAATAAATAAATCTTTAAAATATTCCATGTGATTATAGAAAAATCCTGAGAAGGTATAACTTTATTCTTTGTACTCAATTTATAAAACTTAATAAAATAGGAATCAAGTTTTAAAATTTATTTTAATCTATTTGAAAGCCATAGAGAGAGAGATAAATCGATCTCGAGATCTTCCATCTATTGGTTCATCTCCCAAATACCTGCAATACTCAGGGCTGAACTAGACTGAAGCCAGCAGCCAGGAGTACAGAACTCCATCCGGGTCTCTAATGCATGTAGCAGGGTCCTAGGTACTTTAGCCATTACCAAATGCCTCCCAGAGTCTGCATTAGCAGGAAGCTGGATTGGAAGCTTATTAGCCAGGACTCAAATGGGCACTCCCATCTGGGATGCAGGCGTCACACCCAGCAGCTTAACCTGCGGTGCCACAGTGCCCACTCTAGTACTGTTTCTAAAACAATCAGATAAGGACTATCCCTATGCAACATTTAGTACATGTAATGGTTTAGATATGTAAGTTGGTAGAAACGAAAGGATATGTGCATTTGCAATTTTGATGGAGTTTGTAACAATTTCCAGTTCCATTATAATAGAGCATCTGTGCCCCAACAACAACACAGTATGCTATCAAATGTTTTATTTTTACCAATTTGATAGATAAAATGGTATTTTATTAAGGATTTGATTTGTATTTCTTTTATTGTAAAAAGATAAAAACATCCTTTTATATATTAAAAAGCCAGTTCAGGTTCATTTTTTACAATTTGCTCATGTTCTTTGGCCATTTTTCTAACAAGTGCTGTTTTTTCACTGTTGATTTCTAGGAGTTCTTTATATATAAAGAAAAATAACCCTCTACTTTTAATAGAAAGATATTTTTCTCTTTGTGTTTTCCTGTAGTTTTATTTATGGAATTTTGATCATATATAAAACTAGATGATGAACTGGGAGAAGTATTCACCACAAATGTGTGTGCATACACATATGTATATATATACATATATAATGATTATCAATTTGCACAAGACATTGCCTCTGATTTCACAGTAATAATTTAAATATATAGAAATTATATTTATAGTAAAAATGAATCTTATGTAAGAACACACATTAATAAACACAAACAGCATATAATTTACTAAAGCCTTGGTGTTCTGTCTTAACACTGACTACCTTACTTTTAACACACCTAAAAATCCAGTGAGGTAGGTATTCCTTCCTCCATTTTAAAGACGGTCAGTGAAGCCAAGAGAACCCAACTAACTATTATAAACTTGCCTAACTAGTAAACGATGAAAACCGAAGAGGAACTACAATTTGTGTGACTCAACAGTTCAACCTTTTTACTACTACACATTGTCTGAAGTTCAATAAAGGGTTATTCTATAAGCAAATTTAGGTGAAACTCAAGACATCTTCACTACTTAATTTCTTTTAGGATTTGAAAGTTGTCTTTATAATCACTACATATATACCCCAGATATTTACATCAAATTAATGTGAACAAGTTAAAAGGAAATTAGAGAAATTGTCTTAAACTGAATCAGCTCTGTTAGATATTTTATTGGCTTCTCAAAATGATGGGGATATGTTTGCTGTTCTCAGGATGGGGAAGATCCAGTGTGTATTCCCCAGGCCAACTTGAATAACAAGGAGAGGTAGAAGGAAAAAACTAAGGCAAACTTTTCAAACTGGTACTTGATTGAATTGTGATTCTTAGACACCTATATTTTGTCCCTGATTTCCCAATCCCCTTTGGTTACCCTGAGTTTGTTCTCACTCATTTTGACTGTTTGTAGCACATAGAATACTACACTAAACACCTGGCCACTATCTTTTGGGCTACCTAAAGGAATCCTAGAGGGGCCAGCACTGTGGTATAGTGGAGAAAGTCGCCACCTACAATGTCAGCATCCTAAATGTGTACTAGTTTCAGTTCCAACTGTTTCACTTCCAATCCAGCTCCCTCCTGGTACTCCTGGGAAAGCAGCAGAAGATGGCCCAAGTCTCTGGGCCCCTGCACCCACACAAGGGACCAGGAAGACACTCCTGGCTGACTTCAGACAGCCCAGCCCCGATCCATTGAGGACATTTGGGCAGTGGACCAGAGGATGGAAGATTTCTCCGTCTCTGTCTCTCTCTCTCTCTGGAATTCTGTCTTTCACATAAATAAATAAGTCTTAAAAAAAAAAAAAAAAAAAAAGAATCCTAGAACTCTTCCAGTACAAAGTTTTGCTTTTTGTTTTAGTTTGCTATTCATCAGCTGACTATTCTTAGTTATTAGATTTCTCACTAACTGGAGATAGCTCTTGAGTACTTTTCCCTAACTATCAGTCATTGTAACTACCCCTTGTCCCAGAATTAAGCCCTGTCGAACTTAATATTTACTGTAGTTCCAAAGAGGTAAACAAAGCTATTTTAGATCCAATGGGAAAGTGGAGAAACGATGGAGAAGGAGAGCATAACTACTACAGATGCAGAGGTAGGACTAGGAAACCGAGTTGTGCTAGTCCAAAGTTCTTCAGACGCATGCTTACATGAAATTAAACCTCTGACCAACAGACAAGTTAGAAAGCAAGATCAGAAATATTTTTAAATTCTTAATACTTACCTTGACTGAAGGGAAATGATTAATAGGCTTACTTTGGGAGAAGAAGGCTAAGCTATCTGGAGTCTATAGGTGCTAGCCTATACCATCCTACTTATGAGTTAATGAGAGTCCTCATACAATGAACAACCTGAAAAAGTCCATGAAATTGAGTAAGCCTTAACACACTGCTTCAGTAAAAGGTTCTGGGACACTGTCTGGCTCTAATCATTCCTGTCTCAAATTTCTCCAAGAGACAGACACTATTTCCTGCAAAGCTCTTACAAACAGCAAGAGGTAGTTTGGAAGACAAACAAGATATATATCTTACAAAGAGCAGAGTGAATTCATCATAAAAGGAATTTTAGAAGTTCCCATTCCTCTCCAAGGAAACAAACATTCCTAACATCCTTACCAGTAAACAACATCCAGTGGTGCAAAGTAATTTTTCATTATCAGGTCAGCAAAGTAAGCTTCTGTTTCCCGGCAGGCAGTTCCATTTCCAATCACCACTGTGCTGCAGCTTCAAAACAGAATGAGAAGCTGAATGAGTTCAAGGTATGCTTTGAAATCAACCGGTGAAAATGTCCAGAATGCACAAATACTATTAAACGATGCTCTTATTCTCTTATATATTCAAGCAACCTCTCCATACTTTCCTAAGAGAAACATCAACTTATAGAGAGTAAGACATTGCCCCTGCACTTGGTTTAAGAGGCAGTGGAGAAACATTTAACATCACACAACCCATAACATCAACTTTCTTCCTATTTAGAAGGAAACAAAATTAGACATGAGTAAGTAAACTCTGTAGCATTCTAGGTTACAATCAAGGCATTACAACTGAATTATATGATATGCTATCAATTTCTGAAGCATCTAACTACTACCACAGCCATTCTATAGATCTCAGAAGGAAGGAGGGAGGGATAGAAGGAGAGAAGAAGAAAGGCAGAGAAAACCAGGCAGGAAGGCAGGGAAGCAGGGAAGCTAGAAGACAGAATGGAAGACAGGCAAGCAGGAAGAAAGATGGGAAGGAAATCCAAGCAGAAAAATTCCATGCTCACATATGCCCACGTGCCCAGCTGTATTTGGGAAGGTGGCAGAAGGTGACAAGCATTCTCTGGAGTCTCCACATGTAGAGTTCTCCAGCAATTTGCCCCAGAATTATTGTACATGGTTCCTTCTCTCTTACTTCCCTTAATCCCTCCCTCCAAATTAGGGCCATCAAAGGTATCTCTGATTGACTGAGCCACTGTAGTACTCAAGATTACTTATTTTCATACTTGAAATTCAGCAAAAGCCTCTTTATTTTCTCTGCCTCTCGGAAGCCTTGTCCACAATGCAAGTAAACCACATCAGTATGAAGTATCTGACCTTAAAAAGAAAAAAATGAAAATAAGTCATTTTGTAAGAAATTATAAAATATAACACACCAATGATTTGGTATTTCAAAATATTTCTAAAATACTGTTACTTCCAAAGTCCCAGAGATTTGATTTTGCCACTATTAACTGCATATTATAATACCTAAAAGAGAAATGGTTTTCAATAACATAAACTGAACATTTACTATATATCAGATAATGTGATCATCTATTCTCTTTTTCAATTGTAGATATAAAATGTGTTTCTCCTATGTAATTCTTTGAGCTGCTTAATTGAGACTTAGGAGGTTTTCTATATTGCATTATACAAAATATTTATTTTTAAGTATTTTTATTTTATTTAAAATCATTTTATTTTTAAAGATTTATTTATTTATTTGAAAGGAAGAGTTATAGAGAGAGAAAGAGAGAGAAGGAGAGACAGAGAGATCTTCCATTTGCTGGTTCACTCCCTAAGTGGCCACAACAGCTGGAGCTGGGACAGGCCAAAGCCAGGAGCTTCTTCCAGGTATCTCACATGGTTGGCAGGGACCCACGCACTTGGGTCATCTTCTGCTGCTTTCCCAGACTCATTAGCAGGGAGCTGTATTGGAAATGGAATAGCTGGATGGATTGCTGGCGCACTAGGCAGCAGCTTAACTCACTACACCACAGCACTGGTACCTAAAATCATTTTAATAATTTTTTTTATTTGAGGGTAACCATCTAAAAAAAGAAATAATGAATCAAGGAACTGTCTTAGGAAGTTAGGAAAAGAGCAACAGAATAATGAAAAAACAAAGAAAATGATGAAGTTAATAAGAAAAAATTAATGAAATAGAAAGTGTATATAAGGGCCGGCGCTGTGGTGCAGCGAGTAAAACTGCCACCTGCAGCGCTGGCATCCCATGTGGATGCCAGTTCAAGTTCCAGCTGCTCCACTTCGATCCAGCTCTCTGTTATGGCCTGAGAAAGCAGTAGAAGATGGCTCAAGTTCTTGGACCCCTGCACCGGTGTGCGAGACCCAGAAGAAGCTCCTGACTCCTGACTCTCTCTCTCTCTCTCTGCCTCTGCCTCTCCTTCTCCCTCTGTGTAACACTTTCAAATAAAATAAATAAATCTTAAAAAAGAAAAAAATATATAACAGGAAGGATCAACAAAGTTTAAAGTTAAAAATTACTTATAAGAAAAAAAAAAGAGCAGGAGTTTGGAACAGTGGTTTAGACATTGTTTGGGACATGTGCATCCAGTAATAGAGATCCTGGGTTCAGGTCCCATCTCTACATTTGATTCTAGCCTCCTGATAATGTGCACCCTGGGAGGAAGTAGGCTCTTGCTCCCTGCCACCCATGTGAGAGACCCGAATTGAGTTCCAGGCTCCTGGCTTCAGCCTGGCCCAGTTCTGGCTGTTGTGGGTATATGGGGAGTAAGTCAGCAAATGGAAGAGCTCTGTCAATCTCTCTCTCTCTCTCTACCATTCAAATAAACTTAAAAAAACTTAAAAAGAAAAGACAGAAGACACAAATCATATTAGAAATGAAAAGGAGGCCGGCGCCTTGGCTCACTAGGCTAATACTCCGCCTGCGGTGCCGGCACTCCGGGTTCTAGTCCCGGTCGGGGTGCCAGATTCTGTCCCGGTTGCCCCTCTTCCAGTCCAGCTCTCTGCTGTGGCCCAAGAAGGCAGTGGAGGATGGCCCAGGTCCTTGGGCCCTGCACCTGCATGGGAGACCAGGAGGAAGCACCTGGCTCCTGGCTTTGGATTGGCACAGTGCGCCGGCCGCAACGCGCCAGCCATAGTGGCCACTTGGGGGGGTGAACCAATGGAAAAGGAAGACCTTTCTCTCTCTCTCTCTCTCTCTCTCTCACTGTCTAACTCTGCCTGTCAAAAAAAAAAAAAAAAAAAAAAAAAGAAAAGAAAAGGAGATACACTAGAGATCGACCATAGATTAAAAGAGATAGAGACTATAATAAATACCTTCATATCAATCTAGATTAAATGATGAAATGGTTAAATACTAGAAAAATCTTACCAAAACAGATGGCAGAAACATGTGTGTGTGCATAAAATTTTAAAAAGTTTTTTTTTTCCTATTTATTTGACAGATAAAGTTATAGACAGTGAGAGAGAGACAGGGAGACAGGTCTTCCTTCTGTTGGTTCACTCCCCAAATGGCTGCCACGGCCGGCACTGAGCTGATCCGAAGCCAGGAGCCAGGTGCTTCTTCCCAGTCTAACGACTGAAAACTAATGTAGCAACTTATCCAGAAGAGAGTTATCATGACCCAGTTGGTTTATCTAAGGAAAGTAAGTATGACTAAATGTTTTTTTCAAAAATCTAATAATATAATTCATGACAGTAACATAGTAAAGGATAAATCTATATGACCTCTCAATATATGCAAGAAAAGAAATAATAAATATACTGCCCACTCACTGTAAAAATGAGTACCATTAAAAGACATCAAAACCAAAATCCCATTGTGTATCCATAGCACATAAACAGGAAACAAGATATCCTCACAGAAGCCAAAGGAGAAAGGAGCAGGGGAACAATGCGAAAACAGCTAGCTACATGCATCAGGACTTGTGTAGGACGGAAGGTGAAAGACGACTTACTGGTAGGAGAAATTATAGCTAATTTGCAGCCATGTTTGTACCCAGGATCCACTCCCATCAAAGTACGTCCTGGAACAGGGCTTGTTAAAAGAAGCTGACGAAGGTTCCGTCCAAACATCATTACTGATTCCTTCTCTGCATCGGAAGTCAGTTTGGCTCTTCAAAAATATAAAAAGAAAAGAATTACTGAGTTTTTTCATTTATCCAAGTTTTCTTTCCAGAAAAAGAGAATTTATTTTGTATAGTCGGTCCTTGCAGGAACATTTATTATAACAAAATGACATAGTAGAAAAGCAACATATAATAAAATTATATTGTCTATTTTTTGTTAATCCCTGTAACACATGGCACCACAAACAATTCTGAAGTAAACCTTATGAGCTTGTCATTTCTACACTTCTTCTCTATATGGTCTCCATCATACACAAAATCTATAGGTATAAGAGTGAGTGAGTGTATGAGCGTGTGTGTGTACACATGTGTGTATGACAGAGAATATACAGATTTGGATGTCAAATTGAAGTGTATCAACTGATTAAAAAATACAAACAGGACGGCACCGCGGCTCACTAGGCTAATCCTCCTCCTGTGACACCAGCACACCGGGTTCTAGTTCTGGTCGGGGCGCTGGATTCTGTCCCGGTTGTTCCTCTTCCAGGCCAGCTCTCTGCTGTGGCCCAGGAGTGCAGTGCAGGATGGCCCAAGTGCTTGGGCCCTGCACCCGCATGGGAGACCAGGAGGAAGCACCTGGCTCCTGGCTTCGGATTGGCACAGCACGCTGGCCTTGGCGGCCATTTGGGGGGTGAACCAATGGAAGGAAGGAAGACCTTTCTCTCTGTCTCTCTCTCTCTCTCTCTCACTGTCTAACTCTGCCTGTCAAAAAAAAAAAAAAAAAAACAAACAGATTAAATGGCAAATTTTCTAATCACAAGCCTCCTCCAATAACATCAAGTTTCACACCTCACATCTTTGATATAAGCTCTAGATTCTTTGACTCCCTTGCAATGGAGACTGAAGAGTGCAACACAACAAGGTTTACTGGGGGCTGATGCTCAAACACAAGAGAAACACCATGGTGGATGAGGATCCACTAACTGGCTCAATGAGAGGAGGTGGACAGCGGTTTTTAGCAGCACACCCTTGGGATACAGCACTTTAGTCTGCTCCCAGCTCAGTGTTCTGGCTTGCCCTCTTCAGCACAGAGTACCTGTGTGTTCTGTTGTTGTTTTACATTAAGACACACTCAAAATCACAGTGTGGCTCACTACTGCCACCACAAGAAGGTCACAATTCAGTTGCATTAGGCTGCTTGGCACAAGTGCACAGGCAGTAGGTGGGGTCTTTTGTCGTCAGAGTGTGTACACTCCTTGCTCCTGATTGGTTTGGAGCTAAGTGGAGCAGGCTGTGCTCTGTCAGAGACAGACATATGTTAGGGTGGGAGAGGAATACATATCAGGTCAAGAGTGCTCAATTTTGTGACTCCTTCCAGCCTGTCTCACCTTCACCTGCAATTACACCTTCTCACCCTAATCCACTCTCCACATCTACTCCTTTGTCATTCACACAGTAAGGTGACATGACCACAGATACTAACAGATGATCCCAAACCATGCCTTAAAGAACTTCCCAATTTAATTAAAAAAACTTACTAAAAGTCTACTTTTAAGACTTCCTAGGATAAAAATATGTTCTATAATGGGTTTGAAGGCATTAAACCACTCATCTCCTTAAAAGTTCTCAATGTATTATCTCCCAAAACTCACAATAAAACTTTTGTCTTCTCAATTAGACTAGGTAAAAAAAATGCACACCGCTGGTTATAAGAAAATTGACAGTAGAAATGAAATTCAAAGCCCATTTCATATAATTACTGAGGGAGAATTGCTTTCCTATGTAAAGATGCATTTAGCCAACTAAGATTTGCTGGCTTAATTCAGTTTCTTAAGGTTTTTGTGGTTCTACCTGCATTCAAGTAAGAAATAAAGTATCATGGTAGCTATTTTTAAATATTCACTTTTAAATTTATTGTCACTCTTACATAAGATGCCATAGTACGTGTAAGATACACAACTGAAAAGACAAGACCTCTCCCCCTTTAGACCGTTACCTGGTGAAAAAACAGAAAAATAAACACCCAAGTCTCAAACAATGGTAAGTGCTATGTTAATGAGAACCCACAGAGGGATAGACAAACCAGAAAAACTTTCTGGAAGAGATGTCTTCTCAGGTAATTCAAGAATGAAAAGGAATAGAGTTAAGCAAAGGAAGGAACTAGGGACAATACATGAGGGGCAGGAATAAGATACCCCAGACAGTGGAAGCAAGTAACTTCACATGCTAAAGTAAGACAGGGATTCTCAAAAAGTTCATGGAATATGGCTGATAAGCAATATCAATGCATGCATTTCCAAAGTGTTTGCACTACAATAACCTAATCTTTTAATTCCTTTTGAAATTCCTTTGTAGCCAGACATAAAAGCTGCAGAAGCAAGAAAAAAAATGAAAAATGGTCATGCATAGTCTTCTTCTTTTTTTTTTTTTTTTTTTTTTTGACAGGCAGAGTGGACAGTGAGAGAGAGAGACAGAGAGAAAGGTCTTCCTTTTTTGCTGTTGGTTCACCCTCCAATGGCCGCCGCGGCCTGCGCGCTGCAGCCGGTGCATCGTGCTGATCTGAAGTCAGGAGCCAGGTGCTTCTCCTGGTCTCCAGCACTGTGGCGCAGCGAGTAAAGACACCGCCTGCAGTGCCAGCATCCCATATGGGCAACGGTTCTAGTCCCAGCTGCTTCACTTCTGATCCAGCTCTCTGCTACGGCCTGGGAAAGCAAAAGATGGCCCAGGTACTTGGACCATTGCATCCACGTAGGAGAACCAGAGGAAGCTCCAGGCTCCTGGCTTCGGATTGGCCCGGCTAAAGCTATTGCAGCTGTTTGAGGAGTAAACTAGCTGATGGAAGACCTCTCTCCCTCCCTCTCTCTCTCTCTCTCTCTCCTTCTCCCTCTCCCCACCTTCTGCCTCTGTAACTCTGCCTTTCAAATAAATAAATACATCTTTTTTTTTTTTAAATAATGATGTGCAGCTCAATTCACAATAGCTAAGATATGGAATCAACCAAGATGTCTGTCAATTGAAGACTAGAAAAAGAAATTATGGTATATGTACACCATGGAATACTACACAGCAGTTAACAAAATGAAATTCTGTCATTTGAAACAAAATGGATGCAACTGGAAAACATACTTTATCTTAATGGGAATGGCTTATTTCACTAAGTATGTTTTCCAGTTGCATGAAATAAGCCATTCCCATAGTGAAATAAGCCATTCCCATTAAGATAAATACCGTATGTTCTCCCTGATCTGTGATAACAGAATATATAATGGGTAATCTATAGAAGTGAAATTGACACTTTGAGACATCATAATTCTGAACAGCCCTTGTCTTGACTGTTGAGGAACAGTTTTTTGTTTTCCATACTATTTGTTGAACACTTTTTTTAGTGTAGGGTTAATTGCATGTGTATAAAGTTAATTGAAAATAGATCTTAGTAAAAAATAAGAATGGGAATAGGAAAAGGAGGTGGAAGAAGGATGGAAGAGTGAGTGGGAAGAATCACTATATTCCTAAAGTTGTATTTATGAAAAGCATGAAGTTTGTATTTCTTAAATAAAAAGTTTCTGTAGGAAAATAAAAAGAAATAAAAATGAACTCTTGCAGCTAAAAAATAAATAAAATAAAAATAAATCCATTAATCCTCACAACAACAACAATAAAAAAGTAAAACAGATCTTTGTTAAAAATAAGAATGGGAATAGGAGAGAGAGGAGGAGGAAGGGTGGGAGTATGGGAAGGAGAGAGGGTAGAGTGGGAAGAATCACTATGTTCCTAAATTTGTCTATTTGAAATGCATGAAGTTTATATACTTTAAATAAAAGGTTTCTAGGCAAAATAAATAAATAATAATAATAAAGTTATCAATCACATCCTTCTGATGGCTTTTTTGTATTATCCTGAGCAAGCCAGACAGGATCACCATTCCAGCCTTCTCACGGGTTGGGTCCCCACCCTCTGACTGATTGTTAGCTGCTGTTCTGTTCCTCCCCACAAAATTGTGCTCAATAGACTCAACCTTCAGTTTCTCAGGTCTGTCTCTCATGGTTGGAGCTCTCCTCCTGGCTGCTGCGGAGGAGGTTTATGACTTAAAGAAATCTTGCTTTGCTCTCTGCCTTGTCCACAGGGAAATTCTTTCATGTGAAACAAGAACCAAGGTCACCTTTTGTCATTGCTGTTTTAACAGTAATAGCAGGTAAAGGCATAGCCTGAGATGCCATCACCACATATGGATGCCAGTTCCTGTCCTGGCTGCTCTACTTCCCGTGCAGCTCCCTGCTAATGGCCTGGGAAAAACAGCAGAAGATGGAGTACTAGGACCCCTGCCACCCATGTAGATCTGGATAAAGCTCTTGGCTCCTGGCTATACTGTGGCCATCTAGGGAGTAAACCAGCAGATCAAAGATCTCTCTGTAACTCTTTCAAATAAGTAAGTAAAACTTTAAAAAAATCAAAATTTAAAAAATTACGTTCTGAACTAAGATTACAGCAATAAAAAGAAAAACTCAACACATGATAAAATACAGTAAAATAGGTAAGACTTGGTAACTGACAAGGCAAGATTGAGGAGAAATGGGTATGAAAAATGACACATGGATGAATGATCATGGCAGAAACAGAAACAAGAAATGCAGAAGTAGGTTTTGCATAATATATAGTTAACTGAATAAAATGACTATAAAATAATATAGTTTGTATGATTTCTTTTAGTGCACATACATAAATGCAGAAAAGTGTGGGTTAATAAGGATTATGCTTAAATACTTAAATTATGTGATTTTTCCCCCTCATGCCTTACTGATTCGTTAAATTTCTCTACAATTAGACAAATTTCTTTTGAATTAGGGAAATATTTTTCTTAAAAAAACCTACAAAGCATTTCTGCCTCTCAACTGCTGTTTAGGTAAGTCAGTCTGTCAAGAGACACATCTGTAGACAATGTCTGCAAACTAACTTACAAACTGAAATAAGGTATTTTATTTTTAACCACAGGCGTTTTTTAAAAATGAAAGAATTCCTGCATGCCCACTGTTAATGGAAATCAGAAAAGGAGTATAAATTAAATACTCCCATACCAAACTGCATACATTGCATCTTAATGAACTTATATGCAGAAATGTCAGAAGCAACACAGGACATTCCAGGCAACATGAGAAAACAAAGAAAAACACTGCAAAAAGAAATTGACATTTCAAATAATGTTTTTTCCTTCTTCAAGAACAGAATTCCTATTTTCAAAGTTTATGCATTACCACTTAAAAACAAGAGATGATATTTTACACTGACATGAAATGAAATAGAATTACAGAAGGAAAAATATTTTGGAGGGACATCTAGGCTAAAAACTATGAAAACCAGACTAAATGACTTTGATAATAAGATACTGGACAGTGGGGTTATCTTTTTATTTTTTTTTTCCCCAAGAGGTAGATAGAGAGAACTCCCACTGGTTGGTTCACTTGTGCAACTGCCCACAACAACCCCAGGCTGTGGGCCAATACTAGGAGCAGAGAACTCAATCTACCATGTGAATGGTAGGAACCCAACTAGTTGAGCCTGCTGCCTCCTAGGGTGTGTATCAACAGGAAGCTAGAATCAAAAGCAGAGCAAGGACTTGAACCTAGGCACTCCAATGTTGAGATGTGGGTGTCCCAACCAGTGCCTTAATCACCAGGCCAAACTCCCACCACAGTGTGTGTCTTTTTAATACTACTAGCTCACTTCCTACTTAGAACACCTCTGAACTCAATGGTTAAGTCCAGCAAAAGAGAAAATATCACATAGGTTTTTAGGAATTCTAGTGAGGTTGAAGAGATGAATAGAAATGTACATTCCCTAGGTGACCTTGCTAAAACTTTTCAACTTTATCACTCTTTGACCTTCTACTAGTTCACTTACATGGTTCATGGTTTTGTTAGGATTTATTTATTTATTTCAAAGGCAGATTACAGAGAGAGGGAGAAAGGGATCTATCATCCACTGGTTCATTCCCCAAATGGCCACTAAGGCCAAGTCTGGGACAGGGCAAAGCCAGGAGCCTGGGGCTTCATCCAGGTCTCCCACGTGGGTACAGAGGCTCAGGGCCCTCTGAACTTTGGCCATCTTCTGCTGCTTTCCCAGGCATATTAGCAGAAGGCTGGATCAGAAGTAAAGCAGTCAGGACTCAAACCAGCACCCATATGGGATACCAGCATCACAGATGGTAGTTCAACTTGTTACGCCATAACACCAGCCCCATTAACATGGTTATTTTAATTATCTCCTAATATTTGCTCATCATTGCTAATAATTCTTTACCCAAACAACTCCCATTTGGAGTTTAAAACACATATATTAGCTTTTCCTCTTCACAGCAATAAATTCTTTTTTGTTAAAGATTTATTTATTGGGGCCAGTGCTGTGGCGCAGCAGGTTAAAGCCCTTGCCTGAAGCACTGGCATCCCATATGGGTGCCGATTCTAGTCCCAGCTGCTCCACTTCCAATCCAGCTCTCTACTATTGCCTAGGAAAGCAGCAGAGGATGGCCCAAGCCCTTGGGCCCTTGCACTCACGTGGGAGACCCAGAAGGAGCTCCTGGCTCCTGGCTTCGGATTGACACAGCTCCGGCTGTTGTGGTCATCTGGGGAGTGAGCCAGCGGATGGAAGACCTCTCTCTGTGTCTCTACCAATCTCTGTAACTCTGTCTTTCAAATAAATAAAATAAATCTTAAAAAAAAAGATTTATTTATTTATTTAAGAGGCAGTTACAGAGAGAAAGGCCTTCCATCTGCTGGTTCACTCCCCAAATGGCCACACAGCTGCAGCTGGGGTAGATTGGAGAAGCAGTAGCTGGGACATGAACCAGTGCCCATATGGGATTCTGGCACCACAGGCAGAGGCTTAGTCTGAGCCACAGTGTCGGCCCCCATAGCAATAAATTCTTTATATTCTACAACGACTTCCTTTCTTTGGCTCTCTTACCTCCAAGAACTGCCTCCAACTAATTTCTCCATTAAATTCTGTTTGTTTCTTCCAAGCCAAATCTATAATTAATAAAACCATTTGTTTGGTTTTATTGTCAAATTGCAAAACTAGTACTTAGAATTGGAAGACACAGACATTAAGTGGTCAAGGTTTAGACAGTCTATCACAATTAAGAATCATTTTATGATATACTCAAATACCTCTACAGATAGAAATCAAGAGTTAAATTTAAGACTATGATTCTGATTGAGTTCTCTGGAGTGTTTAATCAATCATGCTTTAACAGGATGTAGTATGTGCTTTAATAGGACCAGTATCATGCAAAATAAACAGTATTAGAAGTTAAACAAGAAAATATGTATACCTGAACTCTCTACAGAGAAGAGGATAAATAAGGCGTTTAAAGGAATCATCCAGTGAACTATGTAAAATCTTCATTAACTCTGGTCTTGCAAAGCCACGTGGCCTCCACCTGTAAAAAAGTAAAGTTCATACTGAAATTGATGTAACAATAAGACCATGAATGGAATCCTGCAAGAGTGGTGTGCAAGAAAATCCTCACTGAAGCCAAAGTAACATAATATGTGAGAAGAGGTCATGGTATCTGGAAATTGTTCCTGTAACATCTGGAGTTTTATTTTTTAAAACCTGGTAAACATAGTCAGACACAAAATTTAATGCAAAAACATTCTCTTCCGGGAAGAGACTCCAAAGTATTATCAACAACGGCAAAAATCCCAAGACATAAGTAAATCGCCATAAAATTATTACAACATTGCTACAGACTGAATTGTGTCCCTTCTCAAATTCATACAGTAAATGTCAACTGCTAATGTGATAGTCTTAGAAGGTAATCAGATTTAGACAAGGTTATGATACCAGAGACCACATTCTCTCTCTGTGTCCCTGCCTCCACCATGTGATGACATAGGAAGATGAGCCCTAACCAGGAAATGAATCAACTGACTCCTTGACCTTCAACCTTTCAGCTTATAGAACTATGAGAAAGTGAATTTCTGTTGTGTAAGCCATCTAGTTTACAGCATTTTGAGATGGCAGCTCAAGCTATGACAAGTACTACATCCTTCTTTTCTCATTTCTTTATCTCTTACTGAGAAACAAAGGAGAATTAACAAAGGAAAAACTCCACTGTAACACAAGCTTCTTGCCATTCTCAACTAGAACTTACTCTATTGTTCAGGCACACCAAGCAGCATACATACCATGGAATATGTAAGTGCCTCAGAACCAACTGTCGGCAGATACTAGAGAAAGAATATGAGAGAAAAATACAAGCTAAACAGGACAAGTTCAGCCCTAACCTTTCTGTGTTTTGATCCAGCATCTCTATCTTTGCCCTTCAGGGGTTCTCAAAAATACTGATGGTTTAAAATATTAATGTATTCTAATGAAAAATTAATATATTATCTCTAAGGATATCCTATCTCTTCTACTTATCTCAGGCTAGGAAATAAACTGAACTAGGGACAAGCTTTTAAGCATGTCTGATGTGCTGTAGCAAAAGTTATGTAATACTAATTGAAACACTTTCATAGAAGAGTGTTACCTGAGCAACATACCGTTTGTGCTCTTTTATTTCAATGAAGATGCTTTTAGGCAGGGCATACATCCTTCCTTCCATTCAAATCCCTGCTATTCCCTACTGTCATCTTTATTTTAGAGATGTAGAATGGTGAGCAAAAGGATATTAGGTAAGTTCTATTCTCAGTGGGAAAAACTTTAACAAAAGTATGCATGAATAAAGTAAAATCAGAGTGGGCATTTTGCCTAGTGGTTAAGATGCCCATGACTCATATCAGTGTGCCTGGATTCAATTCCTGACTCCCACCCTGTCCTCTTACTTCCTGCTAATGCAGACCTTGCAAGGCAATGTTGATAGTCCCAGTAAACAGGTTCCCACCACCCAGGTGGAAGATCCTGATTGATTTCCCGGCTGCCAGCTTTGGCCCACCCCAGTCCCAGCCATTGCAGGCATTTGAGGAGTAAACCAGCAAAAGGAGCTCTCTTTGTGTCTCAAATTTTTAAAAAAGGAAAATCAGAAATAATGTAAAACATAAAGATAAGGAAAACTCAAAAACAATGATGCTTAATAGCATAACATATTAGTTAAAAAGAAGATCTGAGCCAGATTACCTTGACTCAAATTCTGCTTTACTACTTTCTTGGGAGATATACTTGACCACCCCTGTGAAATGAGAGCAAGAGTATCTACCTCATGGAGTTGTGGTGAGTTCACACACAGACTTAACATGGTGCCCAGCACATTACCTGTAAGAATTTGCTGCAGATACTGCTTCATTACCATCATTAAGTCAGGGAATGCAGTGTCAAGAATGAATTCCCAGAAGAAGCATCTGAGACAGGTTCTAAAACTGCTCAACAGGCTAATCCTCCACCTAGCGGCGCCGACACACCAGGTTCTAGTCCCGGTCGGGGCGCCAGATTCTGTCCCAGTTGCCCCTCTTCCAGGCCAGCTTTCTGCTGTAGCCAGGGAGTGCAGTGGAGGATGGCGCAAGTACTTGGGCCCTGCACCCCATGGGAGACCAGGAGAAGCACCTGGCTCCTGCCATCGGATCAGTGCGGTGCGCCAGCTGCAGTGCGCTGGCCGCGGCGGCCATTGGAGGGTGAACCAACGTCAAAGGAAGACCTTTCTCTCTGTCTCTCTCTCACACTATCTATTCTGCCTGTCCAAAAAAAAAAAAAAACCACCAAATGCATTATGGCTCACCAAGCAAAACAAAGGAACGTGAGTGTTCCAAGAAAAAACCATAGCATATATAAAAGTTCAGAAGCATGAAAGAGCATGATAAATTCAAGTAACTACGAACGGATTAGTGCTGGTAGGGCACAATGTGACTGTGTCAAGTGTGGGGAAAACAAAGTAAAAAATACAATAATGACAAGATTACAAAGAGTTTTATAAATCACGGCAAGAGTTTGGCCAGTTAGGAAACAGAACATAGTACTGGGTCATGGCACAATTTGGTAGGAAGATAGCCCTTAGAAGCAGGAAGACCCTATGGAAGTGGCTTTTCTTAACTGTACAGTAGCTCCTTCCCCTTCACCCATGGATTTGCTTTCCATAGTTCACTCACTCAGGGTCAACCATGGTTTGAAAACATTACTATAACGCAATGAGGAATTAAGATATTTTAAGAAATAGCATATTCACATAATTTTATCACAATATGTTATTATAACTAACCCATCTTATTATTGTTGTTGTTACTCTCTTATTGTGCCTAATTTACAAACCAAGTTTTATTATAGGTATTTATATAGAGGAAAAAACATAATATATGGTATTTCAAAAAGTTCATGGATAGGGCATCCCTTTAGCCTAGTGGCTATATACCAGATCAGAGTACCTGGGTTTAACTCCTGGCTCTGAATCCTGACTCCAACTTCCTGCCAAGGCAGACCCTGTGAGGCAGAAGTGTTGTCTCAAATAATTGAGTTCCAGCCACCCACGTGGGAAACCAGGGCTGAGTTCTCAGCTTCTGGCTCTAGCCCTGTCCCAGCCCCAGCCACTGCAGATGGGAGTTTCCTCTCTCTCTCTTATACTAATAATTTTCCATGAACCTCTGTATATATAAGGTCCAATATTATCTACAGTTTCAGGCATTCACTGGGCAATCTTCCAATGGATAAGAAAAAACTACTACATATATCTGATAACTTTCAGGTCATTCACTTTTACTCTCAACCAAAATTTCCCCATTGCTCACAGGAAAATGCCAGAAAGTCTATTCCTTACTCATATTCTCCTGAAACTTCAGTAATATTCTTCAAACCTCAAGGTCCTCATTTGGCTTGGACTCCTCTGCTCCCCTCCATGGAACCGAAGGGTGTAGCTCTATTTTATATTTGAGGACACCTCAATTATACTCATTCAGCTGACCATTAGAGCATCAGACCCAGCCCTGAAAGACAACAGCTATTTCTATATCCTACAGCATAGAAACTCTTTTTTTGTTCCTTAAGCTACAACAATTTCTGTCCCTGCACTGACTTCTTGGGATGTATTCATGGCACTTAGCATCTTCAGGGAACTGAAATAGTATAAGGAATTAAGAGACTTTTTTTCACTTACTATTATTATAGCTAAGGAGACATTTATGGCTCAGAGAAAGAGCCAGGCAACATCCTCCTGCAAAGCTACCTCTAAAAACTCCCATGGCCCACAACCTGAAATCACTATTAAAAAAAGCAAAGTTGCCATCAAGACCCAACACTGGCCAAAAAAAATAAAATATAGCTGCTGTGTCTTTACAATGATCTATCACCACTGCTGACATCTCCCATCGTGCACCTGACACAAGGATACTTCTGAAACTTCCTAAAAAGGCTAGGAAATGGTCTGTTACCAAATTCCTGGGAGTCTCCATCCTTTCCTGGAAAAAACTGCCCAAAGCACCACCTCCCACACATCAACATCACATAAAGGGATGCTGATCACAAACTTCAGGGGTTGCAGCTCACTCTAGAGCATGCCAGTATTCCCTGTTAGTGTGTACTGTCATTTCACTAATAAATCATATTCCTCTGCTAATCTTCATCTACATCTTCTCTTCTAATTCTTTTTCACAGCAGAAACAAGAACCTTGAGTACCTCATTCCCCCACCAATAGCCTTTAATTCAATACTGAAATATCCCTGAATAAAACGAAGAAGGACCTCATTTAAACCAAATTTCACAATATAAAATACATATTATGTAAGATGTACACAATCAAGCACAAATTTAGCAGGGTCGCAAACTCAAATGCCTAAAAGGGCCAAGACAGCACTGTAAATAACTGAAACGACTCTTGCCCTAAATGCTATGTCTTTGACACGGACATGCTTTGTTCAAACAACAAAGACACATTTTCCATTTTAGCAAAGAAATATGCTCATCTTATTTCTTTTGCTTTCTGTACTTTTGTGGTCTTATCTATTCCAATGTCCTGAAGCAATTCTACTATGTTTTCTTCAAATAGTTTCATAGTATTAGGTCTTACAATTAGGTCTTTAATATTCTGTAAGTTCGGTTTTATGTAAGGTGACATTCTCCATGTGGATATCCAGTTTCTCCAGCACCATGTATGGAAGACAATTCTTTCTCTAACGTGTGTTCTTACCACCTTTATGAAAGATCAATTGGATAAAGATTCATGGGTCTATTTCTAGGTTCTAATCAGTGAGTTTCCTAAGTCCTGATATTTTCTTTTTACTTGTTAGTGTATTTTGGCTTGAAGAACTCCCTTCAGCACATCTTGTAGGACAGATCTGGTAGTGATAAACTCCCTTCATTTTTGTTTGGGAATGTCTTTCTCTCTCCTTTATATCTAAAGAATTTTGCTATTTTAGTTGGCAGGTTTTCTTTTCCTTTGATATTATGTTCCATCCTACTTTCTCCTGACCTGAAAGTTTTCTGCTAAGAAGTCTTCAGGTAGGTGAACTGGGCACCCTTATGTGTGACTTATTTTTGTTATCTTGCAGACTTGAGAATCCTCTATTTTTAACTTTGGAGAATTTAGTTATGTCTTAGAGGCAGATCTGGTTGAGTTATATCTAATTGCTGGTGACCTCTGCCATTTTTAAACCTGGATAGCAGTATCTTTCTCTAGGCTTGGGAAGTTTTCTGCTATTATTTTTTTTTATTATACTTTCTACCAGTTTGGTCTTCTTAAGTCCTTCTAGAATTCCAATAATTTTATATTTATTCTTTTCATGACATTCCAAAGTTCTCATTAACTTTTTTCAGTCCTCTTTTTTCCCTTTTGCTCCTCTGACTGTGTACTTTCAAAAAGACTGTATTCCAGCTCAGGTATTTTTCCTTCTGTTTGATCTAATCCACTACTAATCCATTGTATATGTTTTAAATTGTGTGTATATTGTACTTTTCAGCTCAAGGATTTCTGATTGCTTTTACTTATTTTCATCTCTCTATTAAGTTTCTACTGGAGAACTGAATCATTTCTCTCTGCTTTCCTGAATCTTACTGAGTTGCCTTGAAACAGCTATTTTAAACTATGTATCTGAAAACCTGCACATATCAGTTGCTACCTGATCACTTTCTGAGCCCTTATTTTGCTCATTAGATGAGGTCACGCTTCTATGAAAGTACTTGATGCTTGCTGGTGTACACTATCTGCGTATCAAACGATTAGCATTTTGTTTCCAGTTTTAGTAATCTAGTTTTGTTCATGCTTGCCCTCCAAAAATTCTAAGCAATCCATTTATTTTCTGAGTCTTCAGACATTTCCACTATTTCAGCACTAGATGGCAGCCCAACAAAAGGTCCTCTGCACATCTGCTGTCAGTGTTGTACCTACTGCAGCACTAGAGGGCAGACAGGCATCCAGGTTTGTCCCAAACCCACAGTTGTTGTGTTTCTCAGAATGAACTTGTAGAATTCCGGTACCTGCTTCATCTGTGAGCACTGGCCTTTACCCTCATTGGCTTTCACTAAAGCTCGGTCTCACTGCAGCAGGCCTGGCATGGAGCTCCAAGGCAAAAGTTCCCCAGACTTTCCTACCTATACACCAGCAGCCGGAGTCTTGCTCTGCTGTCTGCTGCAGATTGGAAGACAGGGTGGTGGGGACCTCCCTCCGCTGTTTGGCTAAGGAGGTGTGAAAGCCTCACTCGGCAGGTACTGGCCTAAGAAGGAGCAATGCAGCTCCCCAAAACTCAGGCTTTGAGGTTTACAGTAGTAAGCCTGGTAATGGATTTCAGTAGGGTCTATACTTAATTCCCTCTCTTCACCCAAGCAGGAGGTGTAAAAAAAGTGTTGCTTAGAGCTGGGGGAGGGATAACATGGCAACTCTTTCTTTCCTGCCCTCTTCAATGTATCTTCCCTTATATTATAATAAAATGTAACTTCCTGGGCTCTTGTGAAAGTGACTTGGTGAGTGAACTGCTATTCAAATTGGTGTCTCTTTGGGGAGATGTTACTTAAAGCAATTGTCACTCTATGAATCTGCTGTGTGGACTGCTTCCTATGTTGGAACATTCTCCCCTTTTTAATTCTATCTATTATTATTACCAGACACTTGATGATATTTATAGGATTACTTTTATATTTAATCCTATATGGTCACATTAATACTAAATATGATCACTTTAACACTTAAGATGGCTTTTTTTACCACCCAGCTTAATGGGATTTGGAATCCCATGACAAGTTTTTAAATTGTACCCTTAGAAGTAAGTCCATAGGAATGTATGCAGAACTATAGAATTTTATAGTTACAAACTTCCTCCTCCCTCTCTTATTCTCACTTATATTTTACTGAGAACCATCTTCAATTAAATTTATAAACATATGATTAACTCTATATTAAGTAAAGAGTTTAACAAATAGTATGAAGAAAAATAGTGAAAAGAAAAAAAATGAAACTGTTCCTCAACAGTCAACACAAGGGCAGCTCAAGTTACCCTTCTTGAAGTGTCAATTTCACTCCTATAGTTTTCATTTTAGGTGCTCTATTAGTTCTCACAGATCGGGGGGAACATATGGTGTTTGTCCTTTTGGGACTGGCTTATTTCACTAAATATGTTTTCCATATTTATCCATTTTGTTGCAAATGACTAGATTTCATTTTTAACCACTGTATAGTACTCCATAGTGTACATATCACATAATTTCTTTTTTTTTAATATTTATTTTATTTATTTGAAAGAGTTACAGAGACAGGTAGAGCCAGAGAGAGACAGGTCTTCCATCCCACTAGTTTACTCCCCAAATGACAGCAACAGCCAGAGCTGCGCTGACCTGAAGCCAGTAGCCAGGAGATTCCTCTGGGTCTCCCACGTGGGTGCAAGGGGCCATCCTCTGCTGTCCTCCCAGGTCATAGGAGAGAGCTGGATTGGAAGAGGAGCAGCTGAGACACGAATTGGCACTCATATGGAATGCCAGCACTGCAGGGTGAGGCTTTAACTCACTGTACCACATTGCCAGCCCCCCCAATAATTTCTTTATCCAGTCTTAGGTTGATGGGCATTTCGGTTGATTCCATCTCTTGGCTATTATGAATTGAGCTGCAATAAACATGGAGGTGCAGATAACTCTTTTATTTACTGATTTCATTTCCACTGGGTAAATTCCCAGGTGTGGGACAGCTGGGTCATATGTCAGGTCTATATTCAGATTTTTGAGGTATCTCCATACTGTCTTCCATACTGGCTTTACCAGTTTAAATTCCCACCAAAAGTGATTAGGATACTGCTTTCCCCACACCCTTGCCAGCATTTGTTGTCTGTTGATTTCTGTATGAAAACCATTCTAACTGGGGTGATGTGAAATCTAATTGTGGTTTTGATTTGCATTTCCCTGACGGCTAGTGATCCCGAACATTTTTTCATGTGTCTGTTGGCCATTCGGATTTCCTCTTTTGAAAAATGTCTGTTTAGGTCCTTTAACAATATCTTAAATGAGTTGTGTGTTTTGTTTTCTGAAGTTTCTTGATCTCTTTGTATATTCTGGTTATGAATCCTTTATAAGTTGTGTGGAGAGCAACTGGGAGCAACTCGGACTAGACTAAGTTACTGGAATTAAGACTTATTCTATGCATCTGCTCTCCCACAATATGGTGCTGGGAGAGGAGGAAACAGCTTCTACGCAGCTGCCTCCAGTTCAACCAATAAACAGCAGGACCTGCTCCTGATTGCAGGAGAGCAGCGTACTTGGCGTGTGGGTAGCAGAGTTGGGATTGGTGGAAGAGGACTATAAAGGAGGAGAGAGACAACATGCACCAGGAACATCTATCTGAAGGAACACCTGTGCAGCCCCCGAGAGAGCCGGCCGGCGGTGTGCCGCTCCCCCGCGGAAGTGTGGAAAGTGGCAGGGGGAACCGCCCTTCCACAGAGGTGGAAGGGACGGTAGCCAACCCGGGAAGAACCAGCAGCAAACCCGGGGAGGGCCGAGCAGACGAAAGAACAGCGCAGGGTCCTGTGTCGTTCCTCCACGAAGACGGGGAGCGACATAATGGTGCCGTGACTCGGATATGAAGCCTAGGCAGGGTTTAGTGTCATTCCTCCATGAAGAGGGGGAGCGACAAGTTGCATACTTTGCAAAAAATTTCCCATTCTGTCAGTTGCCTCTTCACTCTCCTGGTTTTTTTTTTTTTTTTTGCCATACAAAAACTTCTCAATTTAATGTAATCCGATTTATTAATTTTGGCTTTGACTGCCTGTGCCTCCAGGGTCTTTTCCAAGAACTCTTTGCTTTGTATCAATGTCTTGCAGGGTTTCCCCAATGTTCTCTAATAATTTGATGGAGACAGGTTGCAGATTTAGATCTTTAATCCATTTTGAGTGGATTTTTGTGTAAGGTATAATGTAGGGGTCTTGCTTCATACTCCTGCATGTAGAGATGCAGTTTTCCCAGCACTATTTGTTGAATAGACTGTCCTTGTTCCAGGGATTGGTTTAAGCTCCTTGATCAACTATAAGTTGGTTGTAGATGGCTTGGATTGATTTCTGGCATTTCTATTCTGTTCCACTGATCTATCCATGTGTTTTTGTACAAGTACCAGGCTGTTTTGATTATAACTGCCCTGAAGTATATCTTGAAATCTGGTATTGTGATGCCTCTGGCTTTGTTTCTGTTGTATAAGATTCCTTTAGCTATTTGAGGTCTCGTGTTTCCATATGAATTTCAGCATAATTTTTTCACTATCTCAGAAGAATGACTTTGGTATTTTGATTGGTATCCCATTGAATCTATAAATTGCTTTTGAGAATATGGACATTTTGATGATACTGATTCTTCCAATCCATGAACATGGAAGATTTTCCATTTTTTTTTTTTTTTTGCATCGTCTTCTATTTCTTTCTTTAATGTTTTGTAATTCTGTAGAGATCTTTGACATCCTTGGTTAAATTTATTCCAAAGTAGTTCTTTTGTAGCTATTGTAAATGGGAATGATCTTAGAAGCTCAATCTCAGCCTTGGCATTGTCTGTGTATACAAAGGCTGTTGATTTTTGTGTACTGACTTTATTTTGTGTGTGTATGTATAAATACATTGACTTTACATCTTATAATTAGCAATTTTACCAATCTCTTCTATGAGTTCCAATAGTCTCTTATTGGAGTCTTTTGGATTCCCTACATATAGAATCATGTTGTCTACAAATAGGAATAGTTTGACTTCCTCCTTCCCAATTTCCATCCTTTTGATTTCTTTTCCTTGTCTAATGGATCTGGCTAAAACTTTCAGAACTATATTGAATAGCAATGACGAGAGTGGGCATCCATGTCTGGAACTGGATCTCATTAGGAATGCTTCCAACTTTTCCTCATTCAACAGGATGCTGGTTATGGGTTTGTCATAAATTGCCTTAATTTTGTTGAGGAATATTCCTTCTATATCCAATAGGCTTAGAGTTTTCATCATGAAAGAGTGTCATATTTTATCAAATTCTTTCTCTACATCTATTGAGATAATCATATGGCTTTTGTTATTAAGTCTGTTAATGTGATGTATCACATTGATTGATTTGTGAATGTTTAACCATCCCTGCATACCAGGGATAAATCTGATGTGTTGTTGCATTTGACTGGCTAGAATTTTGTTGAGGATTTTTGCATCTATGTTCATCAGGGAAACTGGTCTGTAATTCTCTTTCTCTGTTGCATTTTTTTCAGGTTTAGGAATTAAGGTGATGCTGGCTTCATAGAAAGAAGTTGGGAGGATTCCTTCCCTTTCAATTGTTTTGAATAACTTGAGAAGAATTGGAGTTAGTTCTTCTTTAAATGTCTGGCAGAATTCAGCTGTGAAGCCATCTGGTCCTTGGCTTTTCTTTGTGGGGAGGGCCTTTATTACTGATTCAATTTCCCTTTCTTTTTATTTATTTATTTTTTATTTTTTTGACAGCAGAGTGGACAGTGAGAGAAACAGAGAAAGGTCTTCCTTTTGCCATTGGTTCACCCTCCAATGGCCGCCGTGGCCAGCGTGCTGCGGCCAGCGCACCGCGCTGATCCGATGGCAGGAGCCAGGTACTTATCCTGGTCTCCCATGGGGTGCAGGGTCCAAGCACTTGGGCCATCCTCCACTGCACTCCCTGGCCACAGCAGAGAGCTGGCCTGGAAGAGGGGCAACCGGGACAGAATCCGGCGCCCCGACCGGGACTAGAACCCAGTGTGCCGGCGCCACTAGGCGGAGGATTAGCCTAGTGAGCCACGGCGCCAGCCCGATTTCCCTTTAGATCCCTTAACATTTCTTTTAAACAGCCAGGTGCCCTGTAATTAGGTGCATATATGTTTATAATAGTTACATCTTCCTGTTGAATTGATTTCTTACTCATTACATAGTGCCCTTCTTTGTCTCTTTTAACAGTTTTTGTGTTAAAGTCTATTTTGTCTGATACTAGGATGGCTACATCAGCTCTTTTTTGGTTTCTGTTGGCATGGAATATCTTTTTCTATCCTTTCACTTTTCAATCTGCTTGCATCTTTGTTGGTGAGATGTGTTTCTTTTAGGCAGCAAATAGATGGGTTTTGTTTTTTAATCCATTCAGCTAGTCTGTGTGTTTTAACTGCAGAGTTGAGGCCATTCACATTCAAAGTGACTACTGATAAGTAACAACTTTGCTCTGCATTTTCCATACATATTCCTATTTTTTACTTTAGATTTTCTTTGTACTTTCATTGGGAGATTTCTTTCCTTTGCCCTCTTTCGCATTGATGACCATGTTTCTTTGTTTCTAATTTCTTCTTGTGTTGGGTTTGACTGTATAATTTCCTGTGCTTTGTCTACTAAGTTGGATATTCTTTCTTCTGCTTCACCAATTCTGTTGTTAAGGCTTTCCACTACGTTTTTTATTTGCTCTACTGAATTTTTCATTTCTTTAAGATATCAATTTCATAAGAGAAATCTTCTTTCATGTCTTCTAGGGATTTCAGTAGTTCATGCATTTGCTTCAGTTGATTACTTCTATGTAATCTTAGGTTCAACATTTTGAATTCCATTTCTGGCATTTCTTCTATCTCATCATCTTCACAATCTACTATTATTGAAGTATTGTGTTCTGGTTGGGGGCATCATGCTGCCTTCCTTATTCTTATTTCTTGAATTGGTGCATTTGTTATTCGGCATTTGTGGAGAAACTCTTTGGTTTCTTTGTTTCTTCCATGTGGTGGCTTTTATCTTTGTACTATTCCTCTATAGATAAGTGGAGTGTCTGCTTTCAGTGAATATCTAGAGGCATGTGGTGTCTGTGGTCAGAGAGCTCTGTTAAGTTCTCAGGGTGAAGGGCTTGTCTAAAGTGACACACCCTTGGAGCCAGAGCTGTGGCACTGTGGGGAAAGCCGCCGCCTGCAGTGTCAGTATCCCATATGGGCTCCAGTTCAAGTCCCAGCTGTTCTGCTTCCAATCTAGCTCCTGCTATGGTCTGGGAAGGCAGTGGAGGACGGCCCAAGTCTTTGGGCCTC
Organism: Oryctolagus cuniculus; assembly: GCF_051225735.1. NCBI lineage: Eukaryota > Metazoa > Chordata > Mammalia > Lagomorpha > Leporidae > Oryctolagus > Oryctolagus cuniculus. The sequence continues at coordinate 162,320,765 of NC_142868.1, read as the reverse complement.
TGCACTCGTATGGGAGACCCAGAGGAGGCTCCTGATTCCTGGTTTCAAATTGGTGTAGCTCCAGCTGTTGCAGTCAACTGGGGAGTGAACCAGTGGATGGAACCCCTACCCCGCCCCACCTCTCTTTCTCTCCCTGTGTA